>NW_028081354.1:1129736-1767507 GCF_014824575.4 Sturnira hondurensis
TACCTACTGTCTATGCTATTTTCTGTACCTTCTCCTCCCTTCTCCTCCTCCCACTCCCCTGTTGCTAACCCTCCATGTGTTCTTCATTTCTATGGTTCCACTCCTGATCTAGCTGTCCTCTTGGTTTGCTTTTGTTTTAGGTGTGGTTGTTAGTAACTGTGAGTTTGCTGTCCTTTCACTGTTAATATTTTTCATCTTCTTTTTCTCATATAAGTCCCTTTAGCATTTCATATAATAAGGGCTTGGTGATGATGAACTCCTTGAACTTGACCTTATTTGAGAAGCACTTTATCTGCCCTTCCATTCTAAATGAAAGCTTTGCTGGATAAAGCAATCTTGGCTGTAGGTCTTTGGATTTCATGACTTGGAATACTTCCTTCCAGCCCCTTCTTGCCTGTAAGGTCTCTTTTGAGAAATCCGCTGACAGTCTGATGGGTACTCCTTTGTAGGTGACTGTCCCCTTATCTCTTGCTGCTTCTAGGATTCTCTCCTTCATTTTGGTCTCGGCTAATGTAATTATGATGTGCCTTGGTGTGTTCCTTCTTGGGTCCAACCTCTTTGGGACTCTCTGAGCTTCCTGGATTTCCTGGAAGTCTATTTCCTTTGCCAGACTGGGGAAGTTCCCCTTTATTATTTGTTCAAATAAGTTTTCCACTCGTGGCTGTTTCTTTCCCCCTTCTGGTACCCCTATAATCCGGATGTTGGAATGTTTAAAGATGTCCTGGAGGTTCCTAAGCCTCTTCTCATTTTTTGAATTTTCATTTCTTCATTCTTTTCTGGTGGGATGTTTTGTTCTTCCTTCTGGTTCATTTCATTGATTTGAGTCCCAGTTTCCTTTCCATCACTATTGGTTTCCTGTGCGTCTCCCTTCATTTCAATTAGTTTAACCTTCATATGTTCCTCTAATTTGTGACTATAATCAACCAGTTCTGTGAGCATCCTGATGACCAGTGTTTTGAACTCTGCATCTGAGAGTCTGGCAATCTGTTGGTCGCTTAGAGTTATGGGCTCTGGGGCTTTGAGTTCTTCTTGTGCCATCTTTTGGGCTGTTCCGTGCCTGTTACGTATCAGGATCGGAGCCCTAGGCGTTCACCAGAGCAGGGCAACTCAGTTGCTGGGTTGTGACACTGTATGTGGGGGTGGGGTCAAAGAGGAGCAATGGTGGTCCTGTCCTCTGCCTCCCGCCACCGCAGCTGCCACGGTCATCCCACTGCACTTGAGTGTGCCACCGCTGTCAGCCCTCCACCACTGGGCTCGCCCACTGGGGCCTGAGTGGTCCGTCTCACTGTGAGTAAATGTGCGACCGCAGTCAGTCTGCCCCACACCCTGACTGGGTCTGGGCTGCCTGCACGCCTAGGTCGGAGGATCCTTCCTGCCCTGCCGTGCTCCGCTGCTGGCTCCGCCCCTCTTACTGTCCCGGTTGAACAGTTCGTATTCGGACTTCCGTATAATACAGTTTTCTGTTCTTTGGCTGTGTCTTTGTTTTCCAAACCTTTGTTGTATTCAAACTCGGTTGTGGGAGAAGGCACAGTGTTTCCACCTATGCCTCCATCTTGGCGGAAGTCGCCAGAAGTTCCCTGGCAACCAATCTTTTTACTGTTCCAATAGTTTTGCATTTTCTGGAATGTCATCTACAGTCATGCACCGCTTAGTGACAGCAGTACAACCTCGTCATTGTGTGCACATCGTAGAGTGCACCTACACAAACCTGGGTGGGCTAGTCCCCTCACACCTAGGCTCTGTGGCACAGCCTATGGCTCTTAAGTTACAAGCCAGTCCAGCACGTCACTGCACAAAATGGCACAAGATTAAGTCAAGCGTAAAAGAAAATACAATCAAAAGGTGCATGCAATGAGTATGATATGAGGCTACGGTTGGCGTAACACAGCATGTTACTTTACCACAAACCTCTTTTTAAAAAATATTTTAGTTATTTATTTTTAGACAGAGGGGAAGACAGGGAAAAGAGAGGGAAACAACATCAGTGTGTGGTTGCCTCTCACACACCCTCGACTGGGTACTTGGCCCGCAACCCATGCATGTGCCCTGACTAGGAATTGATCCTGTGACCCTTTGGTTAGCAGGCTGGTGCTCTGTTCACTGAACCACACACCAGCCAGGACCGCGAACTTCTTTTTTATAAGTAGAAAGAGTATACTCTAAAATAACAATAAACATACAGTATAGTAAATACATAAACCAGCTCCCTGGCCATGTATTATTATTAACAAGTATCATGTACTGTACATAAAACATCTAGTATGTGCTACACTTTTACACCATTAGCAGTGCTGTTAGCACCAGCATCAGCATGGACCTACGAACAACACACTGCTCTACAATGTTAGGACAGCCACGATGTCATTAGGCAACAAACATTTTTTAGCTCCACTAGAATCTTATGGGACCACCATCGTGTATGTGGTCTGTCACTCACTAAAACATTGTTATGTGGTGCCTGACTGTAATTGGAACCATACAGTTCTGGCTTCTCTTACTACTAGCAATAATCATGAGACATTCCAACATGTTTTTTTCATGGCTTGATAACCTCATTTCATTTTTAACACTGAATATTCCATTTTCTGCATGTACCAGTTTAGGTGTCCATTCACCTACCGAAGGACTTCTGGGCTGCTTCCAAGTTTTGGCAGTTATCAGTAAACTGTTGTAGTCATTCATGTACAAGTTTCTGTGTGGACGTATGCTTTCAACTTCTGTGGGTGAATACTGGTAAGTGCAATGGCCAGATCTTATGGTAAGAGTGTATTTAGTTTTTTTAAAGAAACTGCCACACTATCTTCCAAAGTACCTGTACCATTCTGCATTCCTGCTGCTCTGCGTCCTCACTAGCACTTGGTGTTGTCAATGTTTCGGATTTTGGCCATTGTAACAGTTAGCTAGTGACAGCTCGGTGTTGTTTTCATTTGCAATTCCCTAAGGACATATGATATGATACTGAGCATTGCTTCATATGCTTATTTGCCATCTGTAAGTGAGGTGTGTTTTGCCATTTAAAAAGGAATTGGTTGTTTCCTTGCCAAGGATGTGATTTTAAAAATTCTGCATTTAACCACACATGTAAGTTCTTTATTTGAACTCTAGCAGGTTTATACCTACTGGTAGGTATTAATACTATTGGACCTTAAAATTTATGCATCTTTAAGAAGAGCCTTTAAAAACCAATGTGCTGATTGATTCACTAAACCTTCATTAATAAATTGAACACAACCCCTTTTCCTCACTACTGTTTTTTTTTTCATGTTTCTTTTGGTAGGAATTTTCTTTGACTTGTACTTCAGGACCTTAACTTTATCTACTGGATTTTCTAAGATATTAGGAAAATCCATTTATTCCTCCAGGAGGTTAAATCTCTCCTTTTCTTCTCACCTCCCTTCTGTCACTTTCTCAAAGAATTAAGCATATTCCGCATGCAAAACTTTGGAAAATAAACAGTACCTCTGGCTGGTGTAGCTCAGTGGATTGAGCACAAGCCTGCGAACCAGAGGATCGCGGTTTGATTCCCAGTCAGGGCACATGCCTGGGTTGCAGGCCGGTTCCCTGCAGGCCAGTTCCCAGCAGGGGACACACGAAAGGCAACCTATATTGATGTTTCTCTCTCTCTCTCCTTCCCCTCTAAAGAAAAATAAATAAATAAGATCTTTAAAAATTTCAAAAAAGAGAGAAAATAAACAGTAAAATCCTGACTATAAGGAAATTATAGTCATATTGGGAGACATAAAAGATTTAAGTAGAGGAAATAAGGTTTGAAGTATAGGCTGGACCTAAAACAGGAAAACTACGCACACACACTGTTGTATTCCTCTCCTGGTTGTTTGAAATTGAGATATAACTGACGTAAAACATTAGTTTCAGGTATACAACATGATTCAATATATGTACCTATTGCAAAATGATAGCCACGATTTCTGACATCCATCACCACTGTTACAGAATTTTGTAATGAGAACTTTAAAGATTTTCTCTTTTTGCAACTTGCAAATATACATACAGTATTATCAACTAGTCACCATGCTGTACAACAATAAGACTTATTCTGAAACTGCAAGTTTGACGTTTCGATCACATTAACCCATCTTGCCACCTCAGGCCCCATCCCAGGCCTTTGGCAACCACCCATGTGTTTTCTGTAGCCGTGAGTTCATTTTGTTTTTGTGTTTAAGATTCCACACATCAGCGGGATCACATAGTGCTTGTCTTTCTGGCATGTCATTTAGAATATGCCCTCAAGGTCCATCCATGTTGTGGCAAATGCCAGGATTTTTTTTTTTTTTATGGCCAAATAACACTGCATTGTGTGTATCTGCACATTAAAAAAAAAATCCGCCCTGGCTGATGTAGCTCAGTGGATTGAGCGCGGGCCTGCAAGCCACACAATCGCGGTTCGATTCCTAGTCAGGGCACATGCCTGGGTTGCAGGCCAGTTCCCAGCAGGGGACTCATGAGAGGCAACCATACATTGATACTTCTCTCCTTCTCTCCTTCCCTTCCCCTCTAAAGATAAACATCCTCCTTGGCACTTGCTGTCACTTGTCTTTTCCATCACAGCCATTCTGACAGGTGTGAGGTGATATTTCATTATGATTCTACTTGAAATTGTATGAAATTTTATTTAGTAAAGATGTGCCTTAAAAATATTGTATAAGCATGAGGCTAAATATTACATGTGTGTAAATTTTGAGTTATTTCATTATGGTTTTGACTTGCATTTTCTTGATGATTAGTGAAGTTGAGCACTATTTTAAGATTTTATTTATTTATTTTAGAGAGATGGGGAAGGGAGGGAGAAAGAGAGGGAGTGAAACATCAATGTGCGGTTGCCTCTAGCACACCCCATACTGGGGATGTGGCCTGCAACCCAGGCATGTGCCCTGACTGGGAATCAAACTGGCGATGTTTTGGTTCGCAAGCCTGTGCTCAATCCACTGAGCTACACCAGCCAGGGCAACTATTTTATGTACATGTTGACCATCTGTATGTCTTCTTTCGAAAAATATCTATTCATATCCTCTACCCACTTTAAATTTATATTTTTTGTTATTGAGTTGTATGAGTTCTTCATATAGTTAGATATTAACCCCTTATCAGATATATGACTTGCAAATATTTTCTTCCATTCCATAGGCTGCCTGTTGCTGTGCAGCTTCACAGTTCAAAGTCATCTCACTTGTGTATTTTTGCTTGTTCCCTTGGTCTTTGTTTGGTGTCAACGTCATAAGATTTTCACCAAAACTGCTGTCACAGAGTTTACCACCTGGGTTTGATTCTAGAGTTTTATGATTTCAGTCATACACTTGTCTTGAATCCATTTTGAGTTAATTTTTGTGTATGGTGTTTGATAGTGGTCCAGCTTTATTCCGCACATGGCTGTCCAGTTTTCCAAGCACCATTGTGTACTCTTGGCACCTTCGTTAAAAAATTGAGCGTAATCTCTGTACATAGACTGGCTGGGCCTCACCACCTGCATGTGGTCCTCCTACAGTATTTTTAGAAAAATACGTTTTATTGATTATGATATTACAATTGTCCCATTTTTTCTTCCCTTTATTCCCCTCTGCCCTGCACCCCACCCTCCCATCAGCATTACCCTCCTTAGTTCATGTCCACGGGTCGTACATATAAGTTCTTTGGCTTCTCCATTTCCTATTCTATTCTTAACCTCCCCCTGTCTATTTTGTACCTACAATTTATGCTTTTTATTCCCTGTACTTTCCCTCCACTCTCCCTCCTCCCCTTCCCCACTGATAACTCTCCACGTGATCTCCATTTCTGGAGATCCTGAAATGTTATTCTGGATATTTCAAAATAAATGAACAGAATAACTATCCTTATTCTGTTCCTGTTCTAGTTGTTTGCTTAGTTTGTTTTTGTTTTTTTCCAGTTCAGTTGTTGATAGTTGTGAGTTTGTCGTCATTTCACTGTTCATATTTTTTATCTTCTTTTTCTTAGATAAGTCCCTTTAACATTTCATGTAATAAGGGCTTGGTGATGATGAATTCCTCTAACTTCACTTTATCTGGGAAGCAGTTTATCTGCCCTTCCATTCTAAATGAAACCTTTGCTGGATAGAGTAATCTTGGGTGTAGGTCCTTTCCTTTCATGACTCTGAATACTATTCTCCAGCCCCTTATTGCCTGCAAGCTTTCTTGTGAGAAATCAGCTGATAGTCTTACAGGAACTCCTTTGTAGGTGACTGTCTGCTCTTCTCTTGCTGCTTCTAGGATTCTCTCCTTAATTTTAACCTTGGGTAATGTAATGATGATGTGCCTTGGTGTGTTTCTCCTTGGGTCCAACTTCTTTGGGACTCTCTGAGCTTCCTGGACTTCCTGGAAGTCTATTTCCTTTGCCAGATTAGGGAAGTTCCCCATTATGTTTTCAATTTCTTGCTCTTCTTCTTCTCCTTCTGGCACCCCTATGATTTGGATGTTGGAATGTTTAAAGTTGTCCTGGAGGTTCCTAAGCCTGTCCTCATTTTTTAAAATTCTTGTTTTTTCATTCTCTTCTGGTTGAATGTTTATTTTTTCCTTCTGTTCCAAATCATTGATTTGAGTTCACTTTCCTTCTCTTCACTGCTGGTTCCCTGTACATTTTCTTTTATTTCACTTTTCACAGCCTTCATTATTTCTTCTATTTGTGACTATACTCAGCCATTTCTGTGAGCATCCAGAATACCAGTGTTTTGAACTCTGCATCTGGCTATCTCTTCATTGCTTAGTTGTATTTTTTCTGGAGCCTTGATCTGTTCATTTGGGATATATATATATATATATAATTTATTTATTGTCTCAGCATGCCTGTCATGTAGTAAGGGGTGGAGCCTTAGGTATTTGACAGGTGGGGCAACCCATATGGCTGTGTTGTGGTGCTGTGTGGGGGAGGGGTCGGAGAGGGAATGATGCCACTTGCTCAGATATCCCATCACTTTCAGTCACTTCTCCCACTATCCATAGCCAATTGGGCCCTTCTGGTTCTGACTCCCAAGTGGGTGGTTTTGTGTACGTTCTAGGAACCTGTGGGTGGATCTCTCCGATGAATTCTCCTGTGAGGGTGGGAGTTTCTCCTGCCACCTCAGCGCCCACAGGTTTTTTCAGAGAGTTTGAGGCTTTATTTCCCTGTGCTGGAACCCTGGGTTGTGCAGTCTGTCTCACTCCTCAGTTGTTCCTCCTGGTTTATGTGAACGCAAATGTGGGAGTGCCCGCTGCGCCAGCCGACACCTCACCAGCCCAGTCCTCCAGCCACCACGTTGCCTTGACTCTTCTCTCGTCCAGCTGCCCCTCCTACCAGTCCGGATGTTTCTTTTTAACTCCTTGGTTGTTGGACTTCCACACAGATTTTCTGGCAGTTCTGGTTATTTTTTGTTTTTAAATTTGTAATCATTTTGGTTGTGAGTCCTGCTCCCAGCCTTCCAAAAGCTGGGACACAGCCCCTACTCAGAACTCTTGACCACCACCAGACCCTGGGGTTAGCTAAGGGAAAGCATGCCTGAACATTAGTTTTCCTACCCTTCTGCTTATAATCACCAGCCACAGGAAAATCTGAGGACAACCAGAGACTCTGGGAGATGGACGTGGTGGGGGCCCCCACTCTGTCCCTCCTGCACTTCTGTAACTTTCCATAGCTGGAGCCTCTTCCTCCTCAGGGTCTCCTCAGCCTAGCCCTCTTGGCCCCATCCCACTTGGTGCTGTTGAGTGGGGGTTCTGCCAGGAGCTGAACTCAGTGAGGAACCACAGTGTGTATATGTGCACAGGCAGGGACAGAGGGGCTCATGGAGGGCTGCGCCTAGGTGTTAACCCCTAACCCCTGGGGAGAGTGAGGCAGGGCAGGAAGTCTCTGGAATCAGTCCTAGATGGCACTTATCTCTCCTTCCTCCACTCTAAACCCTGGGGCCCTCAAAAGGGGTAGGAGGGTATGGGTAGGGACTCTCCTAGTGTGGTTTGGAATGTTGGGTTCCTGAATACACTGTAATTGCTTTATGAAATATTAAGTTAAAAAAAAAGTCAATGCCAAACTTTCTAGATTCTCTCCTGTTTTCTGGGTGTTTAATTGTTGTTTTTCACATTTAGGTCTTGATCCACTTTCAGTTAAATTTTGTGTAGGGTGTCAGGGCTGTGTCTAGATTTATTTTTGTTTTGCATGTGGATGTCCAGGTGGTCCAGCACCATTTGTTGAAAACTTATCTTTTCTCTGTTGTATTGCTTCTGTTTGTCAAGTATCAGCTGACTGTTTGTGTGGGTATATTTCAGTAACACACTGTCTTGATTACTGTAGCTTTATATTAATTCTCGAATTCAGGTAGGGTTAGTCCTGACTTTGTTCTTCTCTACTGATACTCTGTTAGCTATTCCGGTTCTTTTGCTTAACACAAATTTAATATGACTCAAAATAACTTGCTGGGATTTTGATTGGGTTATGAATCTACAGATCAGGTTGAGAACTGATTTCCTAACATTGAGTTTTCTTATCCACGGCCATGAAATCCATTTACTTAGTTCTTCTCTCAGAGTTTTGTAGTTTTTGTTATATAGTTCTTGCACATATTCTGCTATATTTGTTTCATTCTTTTGGGTGCTAATGTACATGTTACTTTAATTTTCAAATTTCAATCATATATTGCTGGTATACAGAATAGTAACATAATAACATTTGTGTATTAATCTTCTATTCTACAACTTTGCTATCATTTATTAGTTCTGCAAGTGTTTTAAACTTTCTTCAAGACACTGTATCATCTGTGAACAAAGTTTTACTTCTTCCTTCTCTATCTGCACTTATTTTCCTATCCTGTCCTATTGCATTAGTTAGAACTTCCAGTACAAATATTACGAGAATGGGGAAGAGTGAATATCCTTAGCTCATTTCTGATCTCAGTATCAAAGCTTCCAGTCTCTTTCAATTCTAAGGATGTTAGCTACAGGTTTTTTGTAGCTATTCCTTATCAAGTTGAGACTTCCCTGTATTCCTAAGTTTTTGGATGCATCACTTTGCTTATCTGCCCATCTTTGGCATGCTTTTATTGTCTGTGGGGATATTAGTCTGCTCCTTTCTTTGGCATTTGACTGATCCTTTCTGTTACCCATATTTGTATTTTAGTTTTTCTGCAATTTTAAGGAGACATGATTTATGAGTTTTTCTAGTTTCAAGTTTCTACAGTACTTTTTGTAAGATATTAAATATGAAATGTGCAAATGTTTAAATTCAGCACAGAATATGATAGGACTTTATATAAACTGTTTTAAAAAAGATTTTTAGAGCAAGGAGTAAGGGAAACATCGATGTACAGTTGGTTGCTTCTCACTGCCTCCACCCTGCCCCCGAGCTTCGGACCTGGCCCACATCCTGGGCATGTGTGTGCCCCTGACCAGGAATTGAACCAGTGAACTTTTGGTTTGCAGGCAAGTGCTCAATCCACTGAGCCACACTGGCCAAGGTTATGACTTTCTTTCAGGAGTTAAAGCACAAGGTATTTAACATCCTTACAGTGTTCCTAGGACAATGTATCCTGCATTTAATGGAACAATTTTAGTTTCACTCATTCAAATACTTCACTGAACATGATCCCCCAACCCCATCTTTGTTGACTGTCCTGCTGAATTTGGATTGTTACTAACTTTTCAATGTGGAGCTCTGTCCTGGGAGCTTTGCTGGTTATAAATTATTTTGGGCCCAGGCTACGCCAGACCCTTGGCCTAATCAAGCACCCTTGGTACCCACTGCAAACCCTTCTCAAATTTTGGTTCTTGTCCTCAAACTGGCTCACAGAACTTTCAAGTGAGTACTTGTTTTGGAGTTGTGATCGGATGTTCCCTCCTCTGGAACATGTGATACCATGTAGGTCTTGTTGCTATTGGTACTTCATTTCTACATACCTTCTTTTGGGCTCACGGGGATACTGAATTTTCCTGTACTGCTGCTCAAGGTTTTGTTTTGCTACCATGACTGGTCTGTGCACTTTTTTGAGGGATTTGAGAAATATTCAAAACAATACTACCTCACAATCTCTGCCAGGTTAAGATTTGAATGTAGAAACAGGTAAAAGTTATAGGAGACCACCATCTTCTCCACTTATGTGTTTCTTCAAGCTGTTGCCATTATCAATCTTGAGCACAGGGTGTATTAAGAACCTTGGCAAACCCTTTTATCTCTCTGCACCTCACAGGTTATACAGGCAGCCCAGTTTCAGTTGATGAGTTGATAATCTATGTAGTTTCAAAGCAAATAGTCTACTTTATTTAGACAATTGTGCACTTTTTTCTTCAGGGTGACCTCTGCTACACAGAGAATCCTGTACCACCACACTGATGCCTAAGGGCCAACAAGGGCTGACTGCTGTTTACAAGGTAGATAAAGGCATGACATACTTTTTTAGCTAGTTAAGGGATTTCTAGTCCGTTTCACAGCATCTCTAGCTTTTCTTCCCCCACCCTGTACCTCCCTGCATGGATGTACTAAAAAATTTCCAGAATTGTCAGTTTAGGCCTGCCATTTAGAAGAGAGAAATCTTGAACAAGTTGTATCCTCGGAAGTTTATTAAAAACTTATGAAACAGAATACCTACCTTATACATTAAGTGCAAATGTGCTAGCCAATGGCATAAATGAAAGAAGAGTTTGGTATAAATGAAAGAAGAGTTTGGTAAACTGTAAAGCCACAAATAAGGTGCACCATTCCACTAGTTTAACACTGTTCAGCTTACACTTAATACTGTATCAAAAACTAAGTCCCCAGTAATAGAGTAGGTACTTGGTAACAATAGCAAACAGACTACTAATTCCTAATAGGCAGTTGGCTGGCTTACATTCATATTCCTAGCACCTTACGACAGTGCAGCACCTCATCTGTTTTGTAAATGATTATGGAACTGAACCTTCCATTTCTGACAAAATTCAGATAAGCTTACTCATAATCAGAGGCCTTCTGGTACAGCTGGAACGCTGCACTCGGCCTCAATCCGTCATCTTTAATCTTTAGTATCTGACGTGCTTTCATTACAGAACTAGCAGACCAAATACGACGCTATATACAGAAGTGCTTTTAAGTAAGATCACACACCTATTTTCTTACCTCAAGCAGAATTCACTTGTGGCTGTTGGAAGGGTAAGTATTCCTATAGGATTTGGGGAAGGCCTTCTAAAAAGACAATCGTTTTTAGTATGTGTTCAACTAGTTACTTTCTAAGCCCCTTAAAGAAATAGATAGCCTTGGTGGGGTAGCTCAGTTGGTTAGTGCCGTCCTGATACACCAAGGTTGCAGGTTTGATCCCTGGTCAGGGCACAAGCAAGAAACAACCAAGAATGCACAAACAAGTGGATCAACAAATCAATGTTTCTCTCTGTAAAATCATTAAAAAAAAACAAAACAAAACAAAACAGGATAGCATTTTCTCCATCTTTGAATCCCTTATATGCTTAGCAAAATGCAATCTATCATTGGTCTCAGTAAATATCTGTCAAATAGCTGTTAGAGCAAAATACGGTCACAGCATCCCATCAACAAGCACTGCTTGCTTGGCAAGACACGCCCTGGTAACAAGTCCTTCTCATCCCCATTATTAATCTCTTAACAGAAGCCATCACCGTATTATTGCTTGACTTAAATAACTGCTACAGCTTCCAAATGGTTTCCTGGCATCTATCCATGTCTCTCCCATAGAAATAAAACAATCAGAGTAATTAAAAAAAAAACACAAAAAACTAATCAACCGACAAAACGTAAGTTAGACCATGTCACCTCTGCTTAAAATTCTGCAATGACTTTCCCACTGTACTTAAAATCCTGATTCTTTAAACTAAACCCATAGGCTCTACATTAGGGACCAGTGAACTACACAGCCTGCAGGCCAAACCTGACTAGCCACATGCATTCTCGCTCCCCACCCCCGCATTTAACGATTTTACTTGTTTTTAGAGGGAGAGAAACATTGGCTGTGTCCTGTGTGCACTCTGACCAGGAATTAAACTGGCAAACATGTGCCCTGTGGGATGTTGCCCAACCAAGCCACTAGCCACTTATTCTGTAAATATAGTTAATGGAGCACAGCCATGTACTTACTGCCTATGGCTGTTTTTGTACTGCAACGGCAGAGTTGAATTAGGACAAGAGACCATGTGACTTACTTGTAAAGCCTAAATATTATCCCACCCTTCATAGAAACAGTGTGCTGACCCTGGCGCTCTATGATCCAATCCCTATTTCCTGTTTTACTGGGTATCTGCCATCTGTTTCCCTACCCTGGTGATGCACTGTATCCTAACCAAGCCTCTCTTACTCTAAGCTTTGCACCTACTGTTCTAACTCCCCAGGAATTGTCTTTATTCATCATCCCATGACTGCCTCTCTATCACTAAGGTCTCAGCTTAAACGTCACCTCCTCGGAGACCTTCCCTAATAGACCAATCTGGAGTGGCCCTTTCAATCCCCCTATGTACATGTCAGCCAGCAAACAGTACATGGTAATGACTACTTGAAATTACGGACTGGTTTAGTTCCCACCCTGCTCTAGGGTATAAACGCTTAGGGAGTTTTATCTGCCTGCCTCATGCCCATTTTAATCAGCATAAACCCACCACCAAAAACAATGCCTGGAATTGTTTAATAAAAAAAGCAAAAAAGCTGATAAATAGTTGCTGAATGAGTATAGCCAAAGTCAGGAACTCTAGTTCTGGTTCCAGCCACTGTGCAACGTGCGGTTCCACTGCTGCAGACTGACCTGCCCTTACTCACCCTAAAAGGCAGGCAGACAATCAATCTACACTCCTAGCCCCATGACGGGCAAAAAACTCCACCAAAAGTATATCATGCTGAATGTACACCTTGCCCTCTTCAGGTAAGGAAACAGGAAAACTAGGTAAGGCAAGGTCACAAAATTGGACAAATAAGTTCTCAACTTTATGATTATTATGGTTAAGAATTTTATTATCAAAATTATTACATCTCTTGTGAAAGTTCAAATGTTACATCAAGGTGTAAACACTCCACTTGAGAAAGAAGTGATACTTCTTTCCTTCCAAGAGTTCCCCCCACCCCCCGCCCCCATCCCCCCCAAGAGGTCTGGTCTTGACAGCACCCTGCCCACACAGAGTGGCTGGGGTCTCTGCACGTGCCAGGCAGGGTGAGGGCCGCCTGCCCGCTGGCCTCTCCCCTTGGTTAACAGCCAAGGGGAGAATGCAAACCCCAGCCCAAATGGAGAGACATTTACATACGTTTTATATAATATACAAAGAAACCAGCATCCCAGGCAACATGATTTCCACTCCCAAGGCTCTCCCAGACTGATGGGTTTGTGGGGGAAACAACAAAAAGAAAAGTATTCTGCTGAGGTTTCAGCATTAAAAAAGAAAAAAAAAAATCTCCCCTCATTTGAGCAAACACCTGATTTCAATTTTGAAGAAGTGAAATTTTGTAACAGTCACACAAAAAGAGAGAAGACTGTGCATATGATAGTTGTAGGAGAGGGTAGAAGGAAGGGGATACAAGAGGCTGGGGGGATAAAGGAGAAAACAAACTGGAGGGAAGGACGGAGGGAGACTCACAGTATTATCTTGTCCAAAAGAAAAGAAGTAAGGTCCACTGCAGCACCAGGGATTACACCTGTCATAGATCTGCTACCCCTACCATGGTTATAACTGAATACAAAATTAGATAAATAAAAACACGCCGGATATTACAGTAAACAAGTGAAAGAAATAAGCTGGCAACCGTATGGAATTTAAAAAGATTGTGTACCCCACCTGGGCTGGCTCCAGAGCTCCTCCAGGGGTGTACAATAGGCACAATGCACTGATGGGGAGAAGCCAGTCTGCTCTCGTCTCTCATCCCGAACAGTCAGGTGCATGGGCGGCTTTCTCACTCTCTCACCTGTGCCGCTATCAGATGAGCAGCCCCTAAAGAAACGTGGAACACGCCCACACACAATCACAGTCCTGTTGGCACCACTCCACACACACACCTTTCCACTCTTACCCTGCAGTCACGAGTGCATGCTCCCAAATCATGGAGGCGGTCCTACTCATGGGATCATTAACTCCTGATTAACTGAGAGCAGAAAAATAAAATTCAAGGAATTCCCAAACCACCTGGGGTCCTTCCTAGTACATTTATTGCCAACAGCTGATAAGTAGCACGGCAATGGGCCCATCTCACGTAACATTCGTCTTTTCTTTACCTATCTACTTTATGGGTTACTGAACTGTGAAACAGCTTGAGGAAGGGGAGTGGGATGGTAACAGTTGGGGGCTCAGACAATCTACTAGGATAATCTGCTCCTGAATAACCAAGAGTTGACCACAAGCTTTTCTTCAGGGAGCCAGGCACCCCTTAGAGTACTCACTGCAAGCTTCACTATCCCTGCCTATTTCATGGTGATTTAAAGCACAGGTAGGGAGCATTCTTGGTGGACACACCTTGGATGTCTGCTTTTGGAATGGTTGTCTTATGGTGGACATTTTACATACCTAACTTTCTTCTTAAGTGCATAAAACCCTAACACTACTCAGATGGCTTGGGGCTTTGAGATCAGCTCTTTTCACATCCCCCACCTTTGAAAACTTATTTTTTGGATTTAAAAAAGATGTCCTCACTGCACAAGTGACTACAGGCTACAGGCAAGGATGGGAGATGGAGGCTTCAACACAACTCATTGCACTTAGAACCGTTACTAACTGAAACACCATTTGCTTGTCAACAATGTACCCTTAACA
The DNA here is from genome assembly GCF_014824575.4 of Sturnira hondurensis. Lineage (NCBI taxonomy): Eukaryota > Metazoa > Chordata > Mammalia > Chiroptera > Phyllostomidae > Sturnira > Sturnira hondurensis. The sequence continues at coordinate 1,144,454 of NW_028081354.1, forward strand.
GCAGGGAGAAACTTCTTTATAGTCTCTGCTTCAGACAAGATTTACATCTTTCTCCCAAGGCCAGAGCCAGTTGCGACCACAAGTCTTGTTTCTTGTTGACCAGACCCAATCCTCTGGCACCTTGTACCCTCTTCCCCAGCGATCTGCTTGGCCTAGGTTCCAGAGGCAGCTGGAAGGAAGCAGCTATGGGCTCATTCAGTTCTGTTTGCCCAAATCCAGAAGCCCTAGGAAAGTCCTGTCTGAGTCTTGACTCCTGACCCTTGCAGCGGCTGGAGTCGGTACTGGTGCACACCTCCACTCCCGCGGTGTGGATAGTGCTGTGAATTGGAAACCGCAGATACCCTGGAGGCCTGGTAGGCAACGGACTGCCCAGCACTGGGCAGACTGATAGTCCGTAAATCTGATGGCAATGACGACCTAGAGTTCTGAGGAAAGGAGGTGGAACTCAGAGTTCCTGTGCTGGACTGGGAAACCGAGTCTGAGGTCGGTGAGTCTGAGGGGCCCTGTGGGGTAGGGCTAGCAGCACTAGAAGGGCAGCTCCTCCTTGGAAGATTGCTGCCCGTGCTGTTTCCAGAATGTGGCTGGCTGCTATAATACCCTGGTGTCCCCGTAAATGAAGCCAAAGAGTCTGTGGACACAGGGTGGGCGGGGCTGGAGTAGGATGTGGAGGACAGGGAGGATTCTGAAGAACCGTGAGAGGGGGGGTTTCCAGGTCTCAGTGCAGTAGTTCGGTAACTGTATCCTGGAGATTGGGTAGGGTGTCCTCGAAAAGGGGAGGAACTCTGCTGAAGGAGGCTTTGTGATTCCGTCCGTGGACTATCACACTGCAGGAGCTAGAGTTGAAAAGAAAAGCATAAAGAGGTGAGTAAGTCCCTATTTCAGCCGTTAAGGTTTGTGAATATTCACAACATGCCGCTTTTTCTTCTTCATCTTCTTAACTATTTATTCTTTTTAGAATACCAAAGACAGTAAAATGGCTATTTCTGGTCACTTTATTTTTTTGGAATGATTTATTACCTGAAGGTGAGCAGATGATGGCTTACTTCCAAGGCTGCTGAAACTATATGCAAAGATGGCATCTCAAAACATTTGGAACCCAGAACATACTCCTATGCCCAGAGATGAGCAATTTCTCATCTCACCTGGTAGCTGTATCTGGAAGGACTGTAAACAGCTGCTCCTTTCGAGAGTGCTGAGCTCAGTGTCTCTGGGCCTTCTCCATCTGCAGGGTCTGGAATGTAATGGAGAAATGAACTTGGCTTCTTTGAATAAGTGAGAAATAGCCACTGTTCATTCAAATCACCAATGCCATCACTAATCCATGCTACTCTCTTTCTGACCAATCAGGTGAGTGCAGCATGCCAGAAGGGCAAAAGGAGTGGTTAATTATGGGTTATGTCTTAAATGCCTGATCTGATTCCTGTCTCCTCCTTTCTCTTCATCCTTCAACAAGGTAGATTTCCAGGCCTTTGGACAGATGAGTTACAAAAAGGTATCCCTTGGAAAAAAAAGAGCAGACAGAGAGCAAGCAATGCTAGATTTTAAGAATGCAGTAGCCCAAAAGAGTAGAAGCAAACTGAGCTGGAATCTTGCATACAGTACAGCCCGACTATGTAAGAAGCTGACACTTTAGCCTAGCATTCGTTCTACATTGTGTGAAGCCTGGCTCATGTGTCCCTGGAACTCACTGGCAGCACAAGACCGTAGCTCACCTGCATCTTTTTCTGTGATGTTACTCTCCCACGTGGGCGAAGGCTCTCCTTTTTGGGCCACCCTCACACTGCTTCGGAGGACTTTGGGGATGCTCCCTCCTTCTCGGAGTCGTTCCACTGATGTGGGAACCATCCTGTGAAGGCAACAGGTGCATGTTTATGACACAGAATTTTAGTGTCAAGAGTCTGGAACAAATGAAGGTCTGACAAAAGGTTGTAGAACATATTCCCTTAAAAACATCTTCTTAGACATTATTTTCTTCAGGACCAATTTAAAACAAGGTATCTTCTCTGCCTCAAACTATGTCAGGTACAAAAGAAAAAACACTGTTAAATAAAAAGCAATCAAGGAAAAAGTAAATGTTAAGATGTCTACTTTTAACCCCCATTGTGAAAGGCTAAGTTTTCTCTTCTGTGAAGTCACACGCCCGACATACAGTAGGTTTAATATAGACTTCATACATTAATAAACACTATTCATTGGAGCCCTCTCTCTTCTTTTGCAGACTTCATTTCTTCAGTTCAAGATCCCTGAATTGCCTCATTCTCTGTATTACTCATCTGATACTCTATATTTGCCATTAGTATTATTGATCTGGGATCTCCCCTAAACCAGACAAGTCCTTTCAGAATATATCTTACCTCTCTGTATATGCTAGCTGTGTAGAACTGAGACGTCTGTTGTTAAGTTAAGTGGAACTGAGCTGAACTCCTGACTTACCTTTCATATGAAATGAGAAAAGAGAAGAGGCAGTGTTAGTGCCCAGCAAATACTATAGCTCATCTGTGTTCACAACTATGCAGTCCCAAGTGGTAGTCCAAAGGTTCGGTGGCAATTCTTTGCTTCTGAAAGGCCAGTGCAGGGGGTGGGGAGGTGCATTGGCTGATATTATTTACTCGGGTGAACAGAACAGAGGCACTGTTGGCTGGCTCTCTAAGTGTTCCTGCACAATTTAGGTAAAACTGGGAATGATCCATTTAATCATTTAAAGCATCCAACACCAACTTACCATCTACTGCTGATATTCTCTTGAGGTCTGCAGTGAGATGAAGTGCCTCTGGATTCAGACGGGCTTACCGCCTCCAAATGGGACAAAGAGGAATGAGACGGGGAGAACTTTTTGTGAGGGGAAGATGGGGTTCGGGCTGAGGATCCCTGCACACCATGGGCACCAGTGTCAGAAAGTGAGTTACTGCTGCCTTGCCCAGCTCCTGCAGACTTGCTTTTGCTCTGTGCAGAGTCACCTCCCCCACCAGAATTCTCCTTGGCTTCTTGTTTCCGTTTGCGGTACTCCAGCAGGGATACCTAGGAAGGAAATAAGAAAGCAGGACTCCAGCTACTATTACTTAATCAGTAGCAACTGGGAAAGATGGAACCCTAGTAAACCATTAGCAAGCCATGCAAACAAAGCAGGCACCAACACTGCTGACTTTTTTAAGGTGTGAGAGAGATCTGGGCACAGCTACACATTTATATGAGAAATTGGTAAGGAGAAGATAAGGTTTCAGGATACGACATTTTTGAAGACTGATGTTCACTAATAAAACTCAGCTTTTTTTCTGCCTTTAGAAAAACCTGTGAAATTAGTTACCTGGTAACAGAAGTGTGTATATATATTATAGTTATCTGCAACAATGGTAGCTCCCAGAAAAGGGAGGGTAGAGAAATGGGAATTCATGTAGTTTGGAAAAGGCTCCCAGGTGATTCTGACAGCTTTCTCACTCCCTAGAAATAGTTGTTAAAAATAAAGAGAAAATACCTGCCTCCAAAACGAAAGCAAAAACCAATGCTTCAGGGTTCTTAAATGCACTCAATTATCCAACAGACACCCAGAGATTCATTAGTGTTTCTGTCTTACATATAGAGAAACTAGCGTACAATGAGAAAGGAAACGACTTTGGTTTTTATTTTAGTAAGCCGGCTGTACTAAACCTATACACACTTGGAAATTTCTTCCCAGCCTGTTGTTCACCTGCCTCCTTTCCTGACCTCCAAAACAAAATCCTCTCCCTGCCCCACTGGCACATTTCTCCCGTGCTGTTACAATCCACTGTGCTCACATGGCTGGCAACCTGTTACAATGTCTTGCTCGTTTCTCCACTAAACTGTATGTTCTACCAGGGCAAAGACCAGGTTTATTTATGTGTAACATCCAGCACAGAACTGGCCAAAAACAGATGCTTAGCAACAATTCTGAAACAAACCATGATTTCAGTTATTTTTGCATGTAATAAATGAAACCAGAAATCCAAAGACTGTTTCCATTTTTGTTCCTGATAATCAATAATATTCATGCAACCGTCTTCAAAACACATTGCTGTTTTATTCCACACTATCTGCCAGTGTTTCCTCCTTCTATCCTCTTAGGGCTCTCTTTGTTTTTTTCCCCCAAATATAAAAAATATCAAAATCTCAAAGACAATTTTGTATTTGCATTTTTTGTACACAATCTCGGAAAGAAGTCAATAATAATGACTTCTAACCCTGGCTGGTGTAGCTCAGTGGATTGAGCATGGGCCTGCGAACCAAAGGATCGCGGTTCAATTCCCAGTCAGGGCACATGCCTGGGTTGCAGGCCAGTCCCCAGCAGGGGCCAGTTCCCAGTAGGGGCCACATGAGAAGCAACCATACATTGATATTTCTCTCCCTCTCTCTTTCCCTTCTCTTCCAAAGATAAATAAAATCTAAAAAATAAATAAAACTATAAAAAATGACTTCCAGTAATGTAGTTTACTGTAAATTTAAAAAGCCACTTTTTACCAAGGACACTACAGATATTTTACAATTATGTGAGACTGTCACACACAGAGAACATTTAGCTTCTCTAGCCCTGCCCAATAAATAGAAGTTGCTATGTGGACCCAAAATACACCCATGCATATCCTAATACCCCTACCCGAAAACCAATGATATAAAAAGCAGATTTCTGGCCTTGTTATTTCTATAAGAGGCATTGCTTAGAAGCCAAGTCCCAACCCATTAGCCAGCTCTCAATGGCTGGGCCCTGCCCATCTCTCTTTATCCTCCTCTTGACTCTCCCCAGCTTCCCCCTGACACCACAGCAATATTCAACTGTTTGTAAACACACAGCAGCACCGTGCTGCCCATCCAGCGGGGTGTCACATAATTACTCATTCTGCTCCCTCTTTTTTTAAAAAAATAATATTCCATTGCTTGGATGGACCACGTTTTTTTTTTTTTTAAAGATTTTATTTATTTATCCTTAGAGGGGAAGGGAAGGAGAGAAGGAGAGAAATATCAATGTATGGTTGCCTCTCGTGAGTCCCCTGCTGAGAACTGGCCTGCAACCCAGGCATGTGCCCTGACTGGGAATCGAACCGGGATTGTGTGGTTCACAGGCCCGCGCTCAATCCACTGAGCTACACCGGCCAGGGCTTGCCCGCTCTTCTATAATATTCGCACCCTCATCTATTGGCTGATTGATTCTTCCTTATTGTCTGAGATCAACTAAATCAATGGCCTGTCATCTTCTACTCCAGCATCCCTCAAATTGGCCTAGAGCCTATCTATACTTAAAGCACCCTCCACGTATCTGACTAAGCCAGGTGCCCCCATTAAGATGTCTCAGCACATCTGGCTCTGGCTGGTGTGGCTCAGTGGATTAAACACCGGCCTGTGAACCAAAGGGTTGCCGGTTCAACTCCCAGTCCAGGGCATGTGCCTGGGTTGTGGGCCAGGCCCCCAGTAGGGGGCACTCAAGAGGTAACTGAACATTGATGTTTCTCTCCCTCCCTTCACCTCTCTAAAAATAAATAAATAAAATTTAAAAAAAAATCTCAGTACATCTGAATAACTAACTCCTTTGGAGAATCCATCACCATTGTAAATATTTATTAATACAATTATCTGCTAAGCTCAGTCTCACTTGCTATAAGCTCCAAGGGTAGAACCTAGGCAGCAATATAGCATGGTGGCAGTAAGAGCGTGCAATCTAGAATCCAACAGACCTGGGTAGTGTCCTGGCTCTTCCATTTACTAGCTGTATGACCATGGGCAAGTTACTTAACTTGCTGTAGTTTCCTCATCTGCAAAATGGGAAATTACCTATCTTACAGGATTATTATGAGGATTAAGTGCATATAAAGAACTTATCAGTGCCTAGAACATGGAAAGTGCTAAATAATACAAGTAATAAATAATATTCTTTTCCACTGTTCTATTCTTTGAACTGCTTACTGCATGTACAGCACATACATTATAGGCATTTAAATTTCCTGATTATGTACAACATTTATCAAGTTGTACTAAAGCAATCTGTCTCTAATGGGACATGGCAGAGATCTTGTCTTACTTATCTTTGTTTTCTTGCACCGGGAATAGTGTTGAACACATGGCGTTAACTTCATAGATATCTACTGAATGTTAGTGCTCTTCAAAAGGCCCTGCATCATGTGAAACTTACCTTTTTCCTCTGTGGTGGGTTCTGGGGGGCAGATGGGACTCCTTCACAAGCCCTTTCACCACCAGGTGACATGGATCCACGAGAGACGTCTTTCATAAAACCATGTTCATATCTGCTGGGAAACCCTTCTGCAGGGGAGCAATATCCCCCGTCCAAATGTAAAGGCTTCCTATCCCCTACTAGGGGAGACCCTCGATATAATCCATCTGCTCGAGGCATAGAGTTCAATGGGGAGTAGGCATACATTAGGTTAAATTCTGTCCGAAATGCCTGGTCTGAGTTTCTCATGAGGGTCTGATGTCCATCTCCACTCCTGCTTGGAAAGCCAGTCTCAGAGGTGGGTCCGATGGAGGGATGAGGAGGCAGGTCAGAGTGACCTGAGTTGATCAGGGAAGGTCTGTCAGCACAGCTGTTAGTGTTGGAGTCAAGGTAGCCTACTTTTGTCAAGTCCAGGTCTTTTCGGTGACAAAGCTGAAAGAACAAAAATCAATGGAGACATGGGGTAGGGGAGAAGGGAAAAAGTCAAAGGGGCAGAAAAGAAGGGAGGTAAGAGAGGCACAGGTGAACAGCAAAAACAAGAGGGATGGAAGCAGAAGAGAGAAAGTCATTAACATCTGTAAGAGTCCCATGTAGCAACAGTGTATACAGGCCAGATCGCTAAATAACCCCCACCTTGCCCAAATTAATGTCTTTCTGGAGGAGGATACTGGGAAAATCAGAATTAGGTAACTGGCCAAATGTGATTACTTTGCCTGCTTAGCCTTTCATCAGGTTTGCTGAACTACCTCACGCTGCATCAAGGGGTGGGCAGCAGAATCTGGGATTTACCTGAGCCCCATGTACGCTACACCGAGGTGAGACCAGCTGGTGTCTTAAGATAACTGGCTTCTGGAGTTACTCATTTCTAAGTTAATATTGATGGAAGGTGGAAAGAGGAAAAAAGTTGAAAGAAAGTAGAAAGTAGATGGGAAGTCAAGTATTTAAGGTACTGGTTCAGTAAAGGAGAATAAATAGTATTAAAGACATCAACCAACCAGTTCTCCACTCACTTTCACTACTAAGTAGATGTGTTTCTCATAAAAACCTTCTGGCCACTCAATTCTTTTTTCTTTATCCTCTACTGTATGTCAACATACCACAACACCACTAATGTCCATCACTGCCAAACACGTGAAATGCTGAACTGTACCAAAAATAAACCCCATGTACTATTTGGTTATCATTACCTCCTAATACCTAGGTTTCTCATCACTATGTCAAATAGCTAACTGTCTTGAAAGAATTGTTCCAGGAACCCAGACACCATACCATTGTCAACCTCCAAATTATGCTATCTTAGAACTTTTAGCACCTGAGGAGAGAACACTGTTACTTTCCTTATAAGACAGGGCAAAACCACCCAGAAAACCTCTAGGACACTAGGAATACAAGCTTTTTCAGTTTCACATTAATCTATAAAATCCTACTGATTCAGAATTTGGTCAACTATCACTGAGTTTAATATTAATTCTTCTTATTAGAAGGAGGGGGTTAACAGCTCAGTTAATTTCTAAAAGGTTATGAGAGACTTTAACTTTCTCTTTACGATGAAAAAGACTCCATGTGGATTCATGGCATTAAATCATTACTCTTTCCAAATCTTCTAATAGTTAAAAAAATGCCAGCATTAAAATCTGAATTTTACATCTCCACAGCAGAATTTCTGAACAAAGCACTCAACTGATATCCTAAGAGACACCACTTATACAGCAACCACATCCCAAACACTGTAGAAGGAGGCCAGTGCCACAGAAGCTCTGAGCTGATGTAGTTTCCTTGTGTACCCAGTAAGGAGCTATAAAGAAAATGCAGAACGCTGAGAGAGGCTTGACTCCCCCATTTTAATGAAGCTACTCAATCTATCAACCACAGTCCAGAACATCCAGTTAAATACACCTCTCTCAGGTTAACCCAGGAACAAGGCATAAATCACTGCTTAACTTTTCCAGGAAGCTGTTCCTTTATCAGCCTAAGATAATAAATAGCAAAAGAAAGCTCCTACCAACTTTTGATTCAATTTTTCTTATTTAATGAACACATTATTTGTTACTTTCTTTTACAAGTCTCCTACCATGTCTTCAGCCTCCTTTAAACTTTTAACTTTTAGATTCTGTTCTTCTTTTAAAAGAACTCTTTAGCCACTCCCTCCCCCAAACAACAACAAAAACCAACCCCCACCACACACACATAGCTACTTTATTTTCCTCCGCCTACACTGAGAGTTCTGAATAACCAGTCATACATGGGAAGATTCATTCAACTTACAGTGACCAATTGGCCACCCTCCAGCCCATCACCCCATTCACTTGAATACCCCAGCCCTTCCCACACACTCATGCACACTCACTCTCAGCCTCCAAGTGTGATTGAGATGGTGTGATAACTACCTCGGGTGACAGGGACTCGGGCCTATTCGCAGGGTAACTCTCAGGGGAGGATATGTTCTAGAGGAGGGAAAAGCATCTTGTTATTCATCTACTTGAATCCAAGAAGCAAAACAAAACAAAAAATAAAGAAAAGCAAGCATAGATGGTTAGCCACAACTTTTAGGGGGGTGGGGACAAGAATGCACAAGGGGAAATGTTTAACTGCAGAATTCATCTTAATGAACAGGATGACTTGTTAAAATGCTTCCTGGTGTCTTTGAAAGCATTTAAGAATAAATGTTTCATGCTACAAGTAAACATCTCAAGCAGGTATCAGGAAAGAGATAGGTGAAATTTTACACTATTACAGCAGACCCTTGAACAACACTGGTTTGAACTGTGCAGGTCCACTTATATGTGAATTTTTTAAATAAATATGTACAGTACTATAACGCTATTTTCCTTATGATTTCCTTGACATTTTTTCTCTACCTTAAGAATATATAATACATGTAACACAAAATATGTATTAATGGACTGTTCAGGTTATCAGTAAGACTTCTAGTAAAAAATAGGCTATTAGTGGTAAAGTTTTTGAGGAGCAGTAAGTTATACATTTTCAAATGAGCAGGAGCTTGGTGCCTCTAATGCCCATGTTGTTCAAGGGTTAACTGTATATTTCTCTTTATGTTAGATGAGTTTAGCAACCTGTGGTATTATTTGTTACTGGGCACCCAACCACTTATTCCTCCTTCAGGTAACCTTTTTCCTTCACCTCACAGACCCTTTTGAACATATTTTCTCATTCTCTTATGTGACTCAGTCCCATCACTGTTATCCAGAGAAACTACTTAGCATGCTGGGGGATGACATGGCTAGGAGGATGGCCAATTCTTCTTTAACTATAGTTACAGAAGATATGATTGATGGACTTTCTAGCTCATAGACTAGATGGTTCTTGGTATAATCCAATTAAGCCTGACCACACCTACTAACATTCTCTGATGTTATAATCCACTGTACTTGCGGGAACAGAAGGGAAAAAAAAGCAGATGTCTATACTCTGAGTCCCTATGTCCTAAACAGGTTTACTCTTAAGGGTTTGTACCTGAGGTATCACTCCCATATAAAACAGAAACTGGGCAGTGAGCTCTGGCGGGAAGATCTGAATGGTAAACAGTGGAGAGAATAATGGTGGTAGTTGTAACAAGGATTCAGGGTTCCAAGGGTAAGTAAGGGAAGGGATTCCTAATGTTGTGGCTATGGACAACTGTGTCTGTGGTAGGGGAAGTGAGCCTGCTTTAGCAGAGCTGAGTACTGGCTGTTAACTCCTGAACTCCTTCCCCTGGAATTGGAGAGATTTCTGTTTTTCTCCTGGAATAATTTTTATTTTTCCTTTCAAAAATATTCTCCCCCCTACCAAGCTGATCTTTACTTGTGACATCTTTTGGATATTTTTCTGTGCCACAGTCTTGGATGAAAATAAGGTCCCCCACTTCCTTATACTAAAAAATAAGAGGGTGTGGCAATTAGAATGATAAGAATGGTCAGGATGATAAGTTTTTTCACTTTCATAGCGTTTCAGTTATCCAAGATGCTACAAGAGACAGGAAATGCACCAAGTACTAAACCTAGCTCTTTAGGAAGGCGACTTACCTTCTAATTTTACATTTAATTATAATAAAACCTGTAATGACAAAGTATGAAACCCTATTCCTATAATATACTGCCCTCCAAGTCCTCTCATGAAATGTTACTTAACAAACTCTAGTTGGTAACTGAAAAGTCAACTGTAATTAGACCAGGTAAACGTAGTAAGGCTTGAATTAGCTGCTTTACTATCTGGCTAAAAAGAACACAAGAAGTAGTAACTTCTCTAGAAATCAAATGTAACCTCTCCCCACCAAAAGGAAAGTTAATATAATCTAGCCTAGGTATAGCTGCCTCTTAGTTTCAAGGAGGCTAGCTACTTCTTTCTGAGTTAGTCAATTTCAAGTCCATATATTTTTAACCCCCATTCTCTCATAAAAGCTGACCAGGGAGGAGGATGGCATTGGTCAGGACATTCACCTTTTGAAAGAACACATCTGGAGAAGTGCAAGTTAGGGGCAGAGTTGAGTGTGTTTTCTGGTAAGAACAAATTTTTCTGAGAAAGAAAAGATCGTGTCTGTTTAGTTTAATTATAAATCAAAGCAGCATGCAATAGATGAGTTTTTTAATACACATGGAATCTACTTGGCAAATCTGCTGTCACCCAAGTTTGAATATTAAAGTGATTCAGAATATTTTGAAACAGTTGATACACATTTCTAACTTAATCCAGAGAGTGAAGGTAATCAATGTCTTTATAAACACATGTTGCCAGTTTCTGTCTCACTTCTAATACCTTATGACAAAAAGGGAAGGTACTGTGGTAGGGAAAAAACCCATTTGCCATAAACCATATGCTTTCTCAATCTATATTCAGTGAGTCCATAATCAGAATACAAAACCATAGGGAAAGACACTTCACTGATTTACAGGCTTAGAAACAAAGACAAACAGTATGATCAGAGCTCTCAGGCTGGTGTCATTAATGATTACCAGGCACTTAGATGCCTATTTTAACCAAAGTAGTGAAGACAAAGATGGAGATCTAGCAGGCTTACTACCTAAAGTTAAGGAGACTGATGGACTGCATGCAAAAGGCAAATGAAAATGAACGTCACCTGTGGTAGAACTATTCCTATTTTGGGAATTATATGGACTGCCAAGATGAGAGGCTACCAGGTAATAGTTCACACTGACCCTGAAGTTTCCCATTCTATTGCTGAGACAGGCAAGGAACATGGTAAAAAAGCATTTGAAATGATACTGTATTTGAAATGAGGAGGTGCAAATGACCACTTTATATTCAGCACTCCCAAAAACCAAATCCAAATCACCTCAAACTGCAGAGGAGTATTGCAGCGACTAGCAGTAGTAAGAGACGTAATTGGTGAGAACATGAGGCTGTATCCATTTCGACATTCTTCTTCTGGGTGGGATGGGCCAGGTGTGGTCAGCTGGGGGCTCTTTGAGCCTGAATTAGGAGGGGGTGGTGTGACTGGAGAAAGAGGCCTAAGTAACTTGGTGACGTTCTGCTCCATTAGATATCGAGACTTCCATTTCTTTAACGGGCTCAACAGGTCTGTAAAACACAAAGCATGGATGAGAGGCTAAAACCACAGTTTAAAAGGAGGTTTGGTAGTGAAGCCAGTAATCTCTAGCCCACAATGGCTCTTCACTGCTCTTTTGCTTTATCCCATTGTTATCTCCTGTGATCAAACTAAAAGCCTAAAGAAACTCTTTTAATTGCTACACTGAAGTAATTTTCAAATCAATCTCCCAGAGAAACTGCCAGATGAACCTGACACTTCTGACTGATTCCTGGAGCTAATTAATCTTTTCTAGTAAAAAATGTAATTTTTTTAAGAGTTTCCAAAAATCCCAAATCTGTGTCAATTTAGTAAAATCACCCGTGACTTAACATGTCACCAACTCAAGCTTCCAGAATGCTAACTACATACTTTTCTCTTCTATTTTTTTGCCATTTTTTCAGCAGCCTTCTGTAACACTTTTTAGTAGAAAAGAGGTACAATTACCTGATCTACAATAAGTTCCTAATTTAGAGTGATTCAAAGTATGAAATGACTCCAACAAAAACTCCATACCATTTAAAAAAACTAGGCTGGTACTTTTTCTCATTAGAATGTCCTACTCATTATACTTTTTAGGTCCACTTAAAAATGAATTATTATTGTATATGTTTTAGTGATTACACTTAGGCCCAAAGTACCCATCTCACTTTCTTTGAGGAAAAAATCCTATATTTACTCATTTACAACAGTTAGAAGATTTTTATTTACTTAATACTCCTATATGAAAATCAGTGGCCTAGTTTATGTGGGGGGAAATGGCAATCATATCTATTTAAAGGCATTTACAAATTTGTATGAAACAAAATATATGCAAAACATATTTAGTATAAGTTTAAGAATTCAACAGAGGTGATCATACTGCTGTTAGTAAAAAATAATTATGTGTTTAAGTGCTTATTATAAACTAAGCACAGTATTAATGTGCTTTACGTGAATTTATTAGATTTAATTCCAACAACTCTATAAATCCAGAACTATTATCATTCCCCATTTTAAAGATGAGGAATTTGATGTGTAGAGAGATAAAGACTAGGTAATCTGGTTCTCATCTTTATTTTTAATAATCACTAAGTTAAATTATATCCCAAAGGCTTGGTAAATAAAGTAACACTTATTTATTCCAGGCCTTCAAAGAAAAGTTTTGGAACTACAGATCACACTGACGCTTCAGGAACATTAGTCTGGTAACAATGGTTAGAACTCGGAAACTATCTGAATTAATGGAGTTGTTAATAAAGTTATGAGGCACTGAAGTACAGTAGAGTTTTAAACACAGAGAATAAGTGCAAAAAAATATTGGAGACGCATATTTTCCTTTCTAATATCTGAGAACTTATTTTCCTAGATTAGAAATGTATTTGTATTTTCCTTTTGCTCCAGACAGTAAGTTTTCTTTCTTATTTACTTTTCTCCTTTTGAAAAGTGCCTAGGTATCAAACACACGTGTGATCCACGACTTATACTTAGAATACCTTTTCTATAGTCTAACAGTATTAAAACAATCAATCTTTTAAAAGACTACTATACTGCTAGGTCCAACGCTATTACTAAAGGCAATTGTATGTGATGAAGTTCATTGTGGAAAAGCTAGAAAGTACAGATGAACCCACTGCCGAGTCAACATACAGGTCATTCATTTAAAATATATTTACTGAGTCCTTATCATGATATCATAATCAACAAAAAAGACCAGATGCCTGCCCTTATGAAGTTTATGGGCCAGTGTTCATTTGCATTTTTCTGTTAATAGTACTATATTTATGAAAAAATGTTTTCCAGTTTCATTTTTCTTTGCCATACATAGCTTTCAAATTTTATGTGTTATAAATGTATCCAGCTTTCATGGTTTTTTACCTTTATTCAACTACTTCCCAAGATCACATAAGTGAACATCCACATATTTAAATATACAACTTGAAATCACAACCCCAAATTAATGTACTGCTAATATCCTGGTGTATTTTCATATAGACATCTTTTTACTTAACATGGCTTTATTGACTCTTGCCCAAATCACACTGCTCAATAACCAAGGACTCTCACTCAGAAATACAGGGCAAAAAAATCTTTCCATGACAATAGAAATCTAAATTAAAATTTTAATAGCAGTATGGCATTCATATTGTTAAAACTTAACCCACTTCAGGATTTTTCAATTTTTTTTATCTTGTTCTTCACTTGTAAGGACTCTTTAAGTAATAAGAATGTTGACCCTTTGTCAAAAATGTTGTACTCTCCCAGTCTGCTATCTGCCTTTTAATTTATATTAATCTGGTTTGAGTAATCTCTGTAATATATGAAGAAGGGAGTAAGATATTTTAAATAGACGGTGTCATTTATCTTGCCCATGTCCAACACTGGGGTTTTATTATACTAGGGTTATACATGTGGTGCTTTATAAGGCATAATCCAATGTAGAGAAAGAAGAATAAACTAAGCCAATAATGTGTGTGTGTGTGCGTGGAATCTAGCATCCTACTTTTTCCAAAATACAGTATACAAAATTTTAAAATAAAGCAGACAAATCTATCTAATTCAAGTTCGTATTTATTAAGCAGGTCAAAGAATAGAAACGACGAAGTGGTTTTTATAAAAATCTGAAATATTCTCATGTTAGCTGTAGCCTTACATAATCTTTAGCATCTAATTTATTTTGTTTTGATTTTGTATTATCTACAAAATTGATTTAGAGATAAACTTATAGAAATACAGAGACTTCTCAATTAAGTTGATATTGGCAGGAGAAACTTACTGGCAGTAAAAGAACTATCCCAAAATAAGTCGGTACCACAAATTCATGCCCCATGATTTCAACTGCAATTCAGTGAAACACCCTGCAAAGAGTCACTGTGAAAACCAGTGCGCCAGATTTTTCATGACCCTGTAGTTTTGAAAAACTTATGAGAACTTTAATTTGAATTCAAGGTTGTATCTTCTAAATAATCTTACACTAATAGTACAAGTCCTTGTCAAAACAAACAATTCATAGTAATTTCTCATTTATTCCCTTCATCCTAACTGTTCAACCAAGCCACACCCAACTGAGTTACCTACACTTATAATTCATTGTTGAAGTGTTCCACATCTTTCTTGCGTATTTTCCCTTTTATAAATGTAAATAAAGATTCCCTAAACTTACTACTTTAAATGTCTCTAACCTTTTCATAACCATTTCTGCTGTTATCTGTACACTGTCTAGTTTCCTCTTTGTTGTCCTGGGAAAACTGATCCCTGACTTGAGATCTCTCTCTTCCTCTGTAAAGACAGATGTAAAGTAACTATTTAGAGAACAATGCTATTTCATATATAATTTTTTTCTTACCCAAGGACAGACACACTTACTGATTTTATTTTATTTTAAAAATATTTTATTTATTTTTGGAGTGAGGGGAAGGGAAGGAGAAAGAGTGGGAGAGAAACACCAATGTGTCATTGCCTCTCATGTGTCCTCTACTGGAGACCTGGTCTGCAACCCAGGCATGTGCCCTGACTAAGGACTGAACCAGCAACCCTTTGCTTCACAGGCCCGCATTGAGCTAAACCAGCCAGGGCACACTTACTGATTTTAGAGAGAGGAGAAAAGAGGAAGGGGGGCGGGGGGAAGAGAAACAGTAATGTTAGAGAGAAACATCAGTTGCCTCTTATATGCGTCCCAACCAGGGACCAAACCTGCAACCTAGGTGTGTATCCCGACTGGGAATCAAACCTGTGACCTTTCTTTCAGTTTACCAGATGATATTCTAACCAAATGAGCCACACGGGCCAGGGTTGCTATTTCTTTTTTATATCAGACTTTCAGTACTTGTATGGAAATTTTTTTATGTGGACTGAAATAATCATTGCTCATATATTCAGAAAGGTTTGAGATACGTACCTGCATTGTCTTTGCAGATACTAGAAGAGTTACTATTCTCATTACTTTGGTATAGGTGCTGAGTTCTAGTCTCTTGGGATACAGATGATGTTTGAGTCATCCCTTCTTCCAAGGCTTGTTTTATCCAGCGCTATAATGGGAAAAGAACCAGGGAATTATCAATAATCACTTAAACTTCAATACATCTATTTTAAATACATTAACCAGGTTATTACATATCAACTGGTGACAGATGTAATCAAACACACATTCAGTTCCACAGTCAAGTATTTTTTTGTCTTGTGTTTCAGTATATTAGAATATCACCCACCCATCAATTCCTCTACGGGGCAAAATGGAGAAAACCTAGATTACACATAATGAGATCCCATTTGAAAAACCAAAACAATAATAAAAAAAAAGATTTTGCAACTTCTCACACTGCTTAGACTGGGGGAAATGGAAAGAGACAGGAAGAAATCTAAGCATTTATTTAAGAGAGACTGACCATACAGGATAAAACCAGCACGTAAAATAAGTGCTGAGAAGGAAGATAGTAGATCTTGAGTTGTCTATCCTGTGAGCTGGGGACGACATCTGAAGAGGTAACAGAAAAGATTCACAGGAAGACTTCGGATGAGGACAGCTCTTCACTACAGGTACCAAAATACTTCTAAAAGGTCAGCTCTTAGTTGGAGTATCTTGTGAGTTTTCTTCTCCCTATCAAGTAGTTTGCATGAATAATGCAAATCATCAGAATAAATGATCTTCTGCGGAAATCAAAAAGGGAAAAAAGGTCACTTTTTTTGCAGTGAATACTGACTTCACTAAATGATGAGAAATAAATTTAGGTCAGAAAGTAAGCCTGCAAAGATTAGAATAGTAAGATTATGCACCCTGTAAGAGATTTCTTACCTGTAATTGTGTTCTCTTAAGATACACAGTTATAAGTTGCTCACAAGTCTGTGGCTCTCCTGCCCTAACACACACCGAATTTTGATAAACATCAATTTCAGAGTCAGACCCTTCCCCAAATAGGAAAAGCAAGAGATTATAATTTCACACCTTCAAAGAACAAGTATTACAGGTAAGTAAATCTTCTCTTCACTAAACAGAACATTCTGCTTTACCCTCATAGAAACTTAGGAAATAATTACTTCTCAGGAAATAAGTGAGAAAAATTTCACCAAGAAAAATTTTACATTATGCAAATGGCATTGTGGACTGCCAAATTAAAGCAAAAATGAAGTTGCAAACATGAGGAGAAAAGCGTGAACAAATATATAAAAAGAGATCTCAATGATCAACTGAATTACATCAACTTTGCAAGCTATGGCCAGGTCTCTGAAAAGCCAAAACAAGACCAAAAATACACCCTCTTATACACAGAATATCGATGTAAAGATGAACTGTCAGACCACAGCTCCTTATGACTTAGAAAAAGATCTCAGAGGTCACCTTGTCCAAATCACTCAGTATGTATAGATGAAAAACAAAAATAGGGCCAGGAAGAAATGAGTACAAAATCCTGTTATAGGTATCTTCTTTAGTACATACAGGTTTTCTTTTCAAAGCAGACTGACAGGACTCATTTGGGGTTACTGTGCTTTCCTTATAAGAGAAAAGTGGATGCAACCATAAAGAAATTTACATTCTGAATCTGGTAACTACAAAAAGGTAAAATAAAACCAGGATGGGGCATTTTAAAAATTAAGATGCTGCTATGGTGATGTAAGGTCAAATACATAGAAGGTCAAGCTTAGCAAACATGATCTAACCCATTCCTCCTGTCCCTACTCTATGTCGACGTAATATTTTAGGGCTCATAAAAACGGAACACGAACATTTGTATTTAACTATAGTTATTAAGGTCAAAAGAACATTTCTTCCTTCTCTGAAACTCTGTATAGGAACCCAAGAAATGGGAGAGAGAAATGTTTAAAAGGGTCAAGAGCTGGGAAACAGTTTGGGTTCAAAGGTCTGTGCTGACACTTGGCTGTGCCTTTTACTAGCTGCCTAACTCTGGGCAAGTTACTGAACCCTTCTAAACCAAAGATTATCCCATCTTCACAGGGTTGTCATGTAGGCTAAGTGAGATAATGCATGTGAAGAAGGCTTGTATCAGAGTACTGAACACACATGTTCAGAGAGGACTTGTTCAGCTGAATTCAAAGCTATGTATAGAGGGACAGAGACTAATAGCACTCCAGAGTATACAATGAAATACCAATTCAAAGCAGGGTTTCATTTTCAGTCAGGATGGTTTCCTAAGAAAGCTGGGAGATCAAAGGACCCAACATACATTAATGCCAACAAGGTAAGTTTAGAGAGGATTTACAGAGAACAAGGAGGGACACTACTGAAATACTTGTTAGCCACTTATAAATGCTACAATTCTAAAATAAGATATGAAGGAAGATCCAACAAAAGATATACACACCATAATATGATTTTTAAGAACTACGATTCAGTTTAGAAACTCTAGGAAGATCATAAAATATTCTGTGAAATACTCTAAAAATCTGGGTGCAAATACACATATGTGACTTTATACTCTTTTTTAACTTATGAGGTCTGTGACTCCTTTAGTTAGATATAAAATAGTAGGCTTATTAAGAATAATAAGCCTATATACTGTTCTGGGGAGGAGCAAGAATGGGGGAAAAGGTACAGGGAATAAGAAGCATAAATGATAGGTACAAAATAGACAGGGGGAGGTTAAGAATAAGACGGGAAATGGAGAAGCCAAATAATTTATATATATGACCCATGGACATGAACTAAGGTGGGGGAATGATGGTGGGAGGGATGGTATAGGGAGGAGGGGAAAAAGAGAGGAGAATAAAATGGGATTAACTATAATAGCATAATCAATAAAATATATTAAAACAAACAAAAAAGAATATATACTGTTCTAACCAACTTAATGGATGATGGTTTTTCTTATCCGTGTAACTTACATTGTTCTTTAAGAGATCTTCAGAAACTTATCATGATTTTGTTTAATCACAGAAATCCTATGGCCTGCACTAGATGAATACTTTCTAACCAATCTATGAATAGTGCTCCAACCCCATCTAGAATAGAGCTGAGTTCAATTGCTAGATGAAATACCCAATTTCATTAGTTTTACCCCATAAAAAACTATAGTCTGATTTTAAAATATAAACAATTCAGATCTAAACAAGACCCAATTTAAGTAAGGTAATTTTGTTATATTAATTCAGCATACATAGCCTGAACTCCTGAAGAGTGGTACAATACAAACAGATGGAAGTGCCTGAGCAGAGCCTGTATAAAACAAGACTAAGGACAGACAGACACATTTGCAGAATATAACACAAACATGAGTTAAATGGGATTTCTATTCATTGCCAATGGAGATACAAAGATGAACCATAGATACAAGCTCTAAACCATAACCAGGTAAAAAGAGCTCTAAGAAGTGGATTTTCTCTGGAATTAGAAGTCTTATTTCTACACGTTTTTGGATTTTATAGGACTCTGCTAGTTGGAAGAGCAAGATGGGAATAGAATGATCATAACTCAGTATCAGAATAATCAAGGCGTCATTTCTAGAGGCTTGACAATACTATTTACAATTCAGACTTCACTATTAATCTGTACCAGATAATTGTCCACACTTCATAAAGGACCAAAATAGAGGAGATTCTACAATCTGGCTTGATAAGATACTTCAACAGTTAACATCCTTAAAAATCTAGTACTTTTGTTATTGCATTATCTACAAACCCTTTTTGCAAAGATCTCATTGTCAAATTTCTCTTTAGGAGTTCTTCTACTTGGGAATTTTCCCCAAACCAGTAAGTGACTCAAATACTTAAGTAGGTAAGATGTGCGATTAAGAAAAGACTTTCTTCAATGTATGCTGCTCAGTCAGTGGTTGGGCCCTTCCTTTGTGCACAGATCCCTGTTGCCCTCCTCCCCTCCATATCCCACACCACTCTGGCTCATCTTTCATGCCCCCCTCCCCCCAAGAAATAATTTCTGCTCTTTGGGGAAAGAGAAAAGCTTTAAGTTTGGAGGAGTCAGGGAAGACCTGCCTGGAGCTGGAGACTTCATCACATCAAATAATCTACATGCAGCATCCTCATGTACGTGATGCCAGTGGAGGAGGGCAATGGCAGACACTGAGGAAGGCAGCCTGAATCCAGATCTGAGGATAAGAGAAAAGGGTGTTCCAGGGAACAGACTACCTCAAAGGAAGACCAAATGAAAGTGTGTCCTATACTTCTTGAAACACAAAAACGACATTATGCTCTGAGGGAGTGATCTATTCCCGAGAGACACCTTTGGAAAATACTCAGGGCTTCTGGGAATTAAGAAAGAGCATTCCCAAAACAACCAACCATCAAACACTACTGCCACTAGATCCAAAAACAGTATGTAACTAGAGAAAAGGACAGATAGGAAGAGAAAGAGAGAATGAATTTTATAGTAGGTCCCATATTCACTAGGGAATAAACAATCCAACTTGTCATTTGATCAAGGAACAGGAATTATGCCAATTTAATAGGACTTTCTCTCTACTCACATTCAAATGATAATAGTGACTGAATTAATTTAAAACACAATTCGATCATTTTTTACTTATGCAACAGTGCTCTAGAACACCTGGGGCCCAATCTCACTCAAATTCACAAATGAACGTATTAACCAATACCACAAGAGCACACACAAAACATCCCTCCCTACCCAGGCATCAAATGCTGTGCGCTCTCAACTCAGTAACCTCAAGGGCTCTCTGAAAAGACAACAGCGAATACTCACAATCTGAGCACCAAAAAGACAGTATACACCCCACCTTGGTCCCACTGACTCTTGATGCATCAATACTCATGGTTGAAGAATTAACTTAATAAACTTACATGGGCAGAGAGTGCCTATCTGGAGGATGTGTTAGATATGTCATGATTACAGGCAACCTAGGTTAAAAATAAATATAGACATACCTTTTTACAGGAGCTGAATGTGCCATCAGGCAAAAGGGGCCTTCGACGCCTCTCAGGGATAAAGGGTGAGCCAAAGCGAATGTAGTGTTTGGGGGTGGTGCAAATTAACGGGGAATGGATAAGACCAGGTAACATGTTCAGGGTCGTTGCCAGTACAGTTGGGTCCGTAGTAATACGTAAAGGGCATTCAACAGGACATTCTTGCTTCTCTGCCTTGTCATTCAACCATTCTGTAACTAGATACTAAGGTAAAAAGAGATCATTAGTTGGTGCTGTAGGTATAACAGCCAGAGGCAACAGTGTTAAGATGATAAAGATAAACTCTACCTAGAAACTAGGACACAGGTAGATACAACAGCTGCAGAAAATATGAACTGAGCATTCGAAATGCAAGGATATCTTCCTTCGCTGTCTTTGTAACCACTAAGGCAGAAAAATCCCAGATAACACTATTTAGCTCAGCCTTAAAATTATGGGACCAAAAGAACTGTAGTAGAATGGCTTCAGCCCTCTGCATCAAAGCATTGTATCTAAAACTTTTAATTTAGTAATACTTAAGAGTATTTGTTTTTTTCCTGGGTATTATAGGTCCTCTCACTTTACTAAGTTACAATCCTTTGCCAGACTGGACTCATAAAGATGTTTTCATGACTTACCTTTTTGGTTTTGGGGTATTTAGATGCTGTACGGTTGACATGGGATCCAGCAATTGATATCATAGCCGGGTCAGACCCTGTTAATTGTCTGTTTTCTCCTGAACTGTCTATACTTCCAGCTTCAGTAGGAGTTACGGAACTGTTATTTCCTCCCTCTTCCAAGGCAGCTTGTGACAACTCTGCCTGCTGTGCAATGGCCTGCTTCTGACGCTTTAGTCTTTGGGCTGAACTGGTCCGGTACCGAGAAATTCGACTCTTCGGTCGGGGCCTAGAAGGCTTTGCTGGAGGTGGTTTGGGGACTGGTTTTTCTGCAGCAACATCCTATAACAAGAGCAGAGTAAAATGCTTACTAGGAATTTTTTAACAGCAAACATTCTATTTAGTCTTCTATTACTTTAAGCATTCTGAATGTTACTTGTGAAAAAGTGAGTATTTAGAAGAACTAATTTCAAATCTAATTCTTACAAAAATGTATACATTTGAATCAGCTAAACGGCTGTTGGCAGGTGTCTTGGTTAGTTGTTTTTATTTTCCTCTAAGTACTGGTATTTATAAAAGAGGTCAAATGTCAGCTGAAAGTAGTCACCTAATTTTAGGGTTCTTAGCAAAGACGACAACTTTTCCTTTTCTTACCAAGATACTGAGGTTTTAGCTTAAAGCTTAGAATTCATGGCTAGGGTAGGATAGGGAAACATGAGTTTACCCTGAGAACCCTACCAAAGGGCAGCTGTATAACTGTCCTATACAGAAGAGCCAAAAGAGAAATCATGTTTTTATGAACTCATCACCAACAGTTTATTTGGCAGAAACAGTATGAAGTTTCATTGTAGTCTAAAGTGTCTAGTCAACTTCCGCCAAGATGGAGGCATAGGTGGAAACACTGTGCCTTCTCCCACAACCAAGTTTGGATACAACAAAAGTTTTGGAGAACTAAGACACACCCAGAGACCAGAAAACCGAATCATACGGAAGTCCGACAGCTACGAACCATTCAACGGGGACGATAAGAGAGGCAGAGCCAGCAGCGGAGCAGGGTCGGGAAGGACAGACCTAGGAGCGCAGGCAGCCCGGACCTAGTCGGGGTGCGGGGCAGACTGACCAAGTTCGCACATTTGCGCGCAGTGAGACAGACCACGCAGGCCCCAGGGGGCGAACCCAGTGGTGGAGGGCTGACAGCGGTGGCACACTCGCGTGCAGTGGAGCGGGGCGCGTGGCCCTGGTGATGGTGGTGGCTGCGGTGCTGGTGCGGGTCGCGGAGGCGGGCGGAGGAGGGAAGCCATTGTCCCTCTTTGATCCCGCCCCCACATACAACGTCACAACCCAGCGACCGAGTTGCCCTGCTCTGGTGAAAACCTAGGGCTCTGTTCCTGCTACTTAACAGGCACGAACAGCCCAAAAGATGGTGCAAGAACTCAAAGTCCCAGAGCCAATAACTCTAAGCGACCAACAGATTGCGAGCCTCTCAGAAGCCCAGTTTAAAACACTATTTATCAGGATGCTCACAGAACTGGTAGAGTACAGTCACAAATTAGAGGAGCTTAGTCACAAATTAGAGGAATATATGAAGGCTAAACTAATTGAAATGAAGGGAGATGTCCAGGAAACCAACAGCGATGGAAAGGAAAATGGGACTCAAATCAAGGGAGTGGACCAGAAGGAAGAATGAAACATCCAACCAGAAAATAGTAAAGAAACAAGAATTCAAAAAAATGAGGAGAGGCTTAGGAACCTCCAGGACATCTTTAAACGTTCCAACATCGGATTATAGGGGTACCAGAAGGGGAAAGAAACAGCCACCAGTGGAAAATGTATTTGAACAAATAATAAAGGAGAACTTCCCCAGTCTGGCAAAGGAAATAGACTTCCAGGAAATCCAGGAAGCTCAGAGAGTGCCAAAGAAGTTGGACCCAAGAAGGAACACACCAAGGCACATCATCATTACATTAGCCAAGACTAAAATGAAGAAGAGAATCCTAGAAGCAGCAAGGGATAAGGGGACAGTCACCTACAAAGGAGTACCCATCAGACTGTCAGCTGATTTCTCAAAAGAGACCTTACAGGCAAGAAGGGGCTGGAAAGAAGTATGCCAAGTCCTTATTATATGAAATGCTAAAGGGACTTATATAAGAAAAAGAAGATGAAAAATATCAACAGTGAAAGGACAGCAAACACACAGTTATTAACAACCACACCTAAAACAAAAGCAAACCAAGAGGACAGCTAGATCAGGAGTGGAACCATAGAAATGAAGAACACATGGAGGGTTAGCAACAGGGGAGTGGGAGGAGGAGAAGGGGGGAGAAGGCACAGAAAACAGCATAGATGGTAGGTAGAAAATAGATGGGGGGGAGGGCGAGAATAGTGGGGGAAATATAGAATCTAAAGAAGTTGAGACACGTGGTTATAAACTAAGGGGGGGGCGAAGGGAGGGGGAGGGAGTGTGCGGATGGAGGGGAATGAAGGGGGGAATAGAACAACTGTAATGGTATAATCAATAAACTATATAAAAAAAGAAAACAAACAAACAAACAAAAATAAAGTGTCTACTCAGTCCAATTCTGTCTCCCTAAATCCTGCAGCTGATGAAAATGGCCTTATTTAATGCATTATGAGGCAAAGCTGAAAATGCTGATTTTACCCATTCCAAAACACAGGTCACTGACATATGTAAAAAAGCAAGGGTGTCGAAGGCCTGGAGCTTTTTCTTCTCTTACCCCAGCTTGGGAAGACCTCCGGGTGTTCACCCCAATACTCTGTGGGGTGCTTGGGATGGCCACGTTTAAAGCAGAGTTGCTAACTTCAGATTCAGGGGCTTCGGTTTTTGTTTCTTCCCCTACAAGTGTCTCTGAGGTGGTGGTAGTAACCTCTACATCAGAGCTGCTTTGTTCCAAGGACTGATCGCGTCGCTTCTTTCTTTTCTCTAAGTTTTCAAAAGCATGCATGATGGCTTCAACTTTCCTATCTTCCCGAGTCTAGAAAGAAATAGCATAGAAGAAAGCCTCAACCAAGATGAGGAGACAGTTTTTCAGAAATATTATTTATGAAAATTTAGAGGCATTTACAAAACCCTATTACATATATTGTGGAGAATAAAAGAGAGAAACTAAAAATAAAATATTTAAGTGTTAAGAGTTGCAAAGGAAGGTAAGGTCAAACATGAACTTTTCAAAGAAGGCCAGCTATTTTGAAACTTTAATATAAAAGAAAAACAGTCATCAAAACCAGTATTTCTCTCCATTTTCAGAGTTCAAAAATAACCAAATAGTTTTTCTTTAACTTCTTTGCAGGTACAGAAATAAACATGAATGGTTTCAGCAAAAAAGTAGATTTTCTGAACCCATATAACCAATAGGGATTTTTAAACGTTGGAACTCACACAAACTTAGAAAGTTCCTAAGTTAGAGCAAGTAGCTCCAACAGAGACATTTTGTTTCAACCAGACAGTTTTTGGGAAAGGAGGTTGTTAGTAACACACCTCTAAAGACCACCACCACCCACCATCATCACAACTAGACAAATACCTGTGTGCGCAAAAAAATTATCAAAACGAAATCTACTTTACAGAAAAAGCCCCATTTTTAACCTACAGATGATGGTATAGTATGTTGTCAAAGATGGTACAAACTAGGAGAACAGGGCTTCACATGCTGTAGGTAGAAGAAATCAGCAGAAACGAAAGGATGTTAGAAGGTACCCACCCTCCTGCTATGAGCTGGGTTCTCCTGGTCATCTGTAACCTCTTCTTTCTCTTCTTCTGGATTGTCTATTTCCTTTAAGACAGAGTCAATATTCAGTTGTACCCTTAAGCTCTAGGGGGAAAAAAAATCAATGTTTTTTTCCCTTCCTGGTAGCTTAAAACTCTCTAGAAACAAGCACAATTTCTAGTGCTTGATCGTGTTACTCGTGGAACCACAGGGTAAACAGAGATTATAAGCCCTATTCTCGGGACTAAAACTTGGAGAGTAGCTGAAGAGATGTTATTAACATTGCTTAAAGAGAGAGAGAAATAAAAAAATGAACACACACCCACACCCACCTTGATATGAAGGGCATTAAATGTTACTATCGATTCCCTACATCACACTTGTGGCAACCTGGGATCCTCCTCATTTAGAGAGGATCAGTACCATAGCAACAGCCTCTGGCCAAGGAAAATTACCTCATGGTCACTAGATACAGTCACTTTCTCAGAAACTTGTTCTGGTTGTGGGTTGGTATCCTCTTCCACAGCCTCATTCTGCTGCTCCATCTCTAGCTCTTTCCGTCGTGCTTTTCTCCGTCTAGTCTCTGCTCCGATGATGGGTAGGCTTGGGGGAGGTGGGAGTGGCAGTTCTACAGCACTGGGATTCCTTTTCTGTATAGGGCAATTCCGGTTCCCCTTGTGACATGCACAGTCCACTTTATAATTACTGCTCCAAAGAAACAAACAAAAGTGCCTGTCTCAGTACCCTTAAAATACCAATCACATTACCCATTCTTTCTCTTGAAATATTAGTGTATTTCTTGTGGTATTATCTTTGAGTAAGTAAAAGAGTCATTATAGTCTGTGTAATTTATTCAAAGAAAAGCTAAATGAGTATTTTCAATATTCTGTGCTTCTATATAACCTCAACTTTTACCACTGACATATAGTTAGTGGAAAGGAAAGAAAGCCCCCACCAAATCCAATTCTCCCAACTCCCTTTTGTTATTTAACGGGTAGCGAATCAGTAAGTTTGAAGTGGCCACACTTACTATTCTCTGTTTACATTCACCACATCCTAACTTTTACCTACTAATTCCCTACTTATTATTATCTTTTCTTATTGTACATGTACCAAACATCAACTTACCATATAACCTTTTTTTTTTTTTTTTTGCCTAAAAGGACCAAGGAAGAAAAAGCATCCATTTAATAAAACCCATCCCATATTCATCTGTGACTTGCCAGCTCTGTTTTTCTGCATTGTCATACATAACTGGATTACATGGTTGAGCAGATAGGGTGAAACTTTAACCCCTCATTCTACATGACCCCTAGCACAAGTGCTGTGTGCGTAACAACAGATGCTATTGCAATTTCTAGGAATGTCATACATAATCCCCCCCTTTACTATTCTTGCTATAAAGGAATAAGCCAAAATACCATTGATAGGAGACTATTAAGCAGTATCATACAATGTACCAATGTCTCCAAAAAAACAACCAATCAGCCAACCCCAAAATGCCCTAAGGCTACCTCTCCCTCCATAATTTCTAGGCAGAAAATGCAATACTTGTGAAAAGATTAGTTAAAATAGATGAAAATGGCATGAAACAAAAGCAGACTTAGTAACTTAATATGTAAGATAAGGCCATTCATGTCAGGAACATTTGGAGGTCTTACCAGTTACTGTACTCATAATCAAATGCTATGGTGACCTCGGCATCCTTGGTGATGGCAGACACAGCATAAATACACAGGTGAATCATCCCATCTGCAATCATGTGTCGCACCTGTGTAAACGACACATACGGTCGATGATTTACCATAAAAACGAGGAAATCTCCAAAGGAAGAAAAAACTTTTAATCCAAATAATTTCTCCCCACTTAAGAGTTATTAATTATAGTCTATTATGTATCATTTCATTTGAAACCATTATGCAGTAATTGTTCTAAAATTTACTTCAATAAATTCTGAGATGTAAGAAATCAGGGTAAGGTCACTGTTCTACACCTTAAAGCTATTTCAGAGAATGAAAATTTCTTACTTAGTCTGTAAGAAAAGCCCTGTAATTTTCTTGCTTCATTTGATATGGGTGCACACACACACAAAAAAATCAATTCTAAAAATGCCCAGAATCTCTTTTATAACGCTATTAACTAAAAGCTAAAAGATAGCTTAACTAAAAGCAACCACACAACTTAGTTTGGGCCCAATGACATATTCTGCAACATTATATGGCAACTTCTTTAATATAACCCCTTTGACTTCTAATCCAGCCTAGCTCTTTCTCTTCAGCAAATGCTTTTTTCCTTGCTAAAGAAAATCTATTTTTTGCCTACATCCTGTTGAAATAAAAGCATCATTAGTTTTGTTTTTTGTTTCTCTCACAATGAAGATCACAAGCATTATCTACAGACCTTAATCTGGGTGAAGTTTTCAGATTGCTTCTTCAGTAGACTTTTCTTTGGTGATTCCATTCAAAGAGAAGTTGCTACACAAATCTTACCTCTGCATTTGGTGTACATGATCTTCTGATGAACCGAGCGTCATTACCAAATGTACGTGCATCCACACACATCTCTACACCATTGAATTTTGAGTAGAAGAGCACAAAGGGGTATGGTCTAGGGATATAATTAAAATTCCTGTAATTCTCAACACAAATAAAAAGGCCACCCCATGACTTTAAATATGAAGTAAATATGAAGCATATGCTGACAGAAGCAATCTTTTGCAATCACTAAACTTGGAAAATATCACATGCTGGTCTGCTTTTGATTCAAGAATAAGCACAAAACAAGAAATACTTGGCTCAGAGTTATCACTACTTTACTCATTAAACAATTTGCAGGTTAATTTGTACTTCTCCAGCAATGCAGACAGAAATAAGCTTATTTGAGCTCTAATTCCCCACCATAAGAGCAGTCTATCAACCAGGTAGTTTTACAGCCACAGCATTCACCCAGGCCCTCCTTAGCTCTCAATGCTCAATAGATGATATTCTTACTTTTTGAAGAAATGCCCATTGACCTCAAATTGCTGTCGTAACATGACTTTCCCTCGATACTCTATTATAAGAGTATCCAAAGCCAAATCTCTTGCAGCTCTCAGGATCTTCCGGTGCTTTTGTACACGAGTGACTCTTCCCAACTGTAGCTGAATAAAACCAGAGTATTAACATTAGACAATAGCAACAGGAGCTTAGTACACTAAAAATATTTCCTAACTGAGGAATTTGTATATATTATTTAGGTCAACGATCAGCAATTTTTGATTTGCTAAAAGGTATTTCTAGGAAACAGATTCTAATGTAGTGAACTTGTCACCTCCTCTAAGGTAAGAAAAGATCCAAGAAAAATATATCATTAAGATTTTAGTGGTCTACGTCTAATGTAAGAGTGAGGAAAAAACAAGCTTAGCTTTCTATGAATCATAATAATTCCTACTGAGGCTGTATAAAATTTTCTATCTTTATTTTTAAACAATAAAAATAGGTAAAAAATGTGTATCTGGATAGTTTCCAGTGACTATAACCTGCTTTGGTTAAAGATTCTCAGTAGGTAGCTAATTAGTTATTCTAAGTCCTTGAACATTTGAAAAATATGATAACTCCAACATATGACCCCTTCTTAGGTTCTTAACAATCACTTACTTAAGAGTCATTAATCCTTGATCCTTACCTGCATTTGGGAACCAATAACTGTATTATTACAGGCCAATTCAGTCTTATTGATAGTGTCTAAAATAGCAGGTTTGCCCACAAATTCCTTGCTAGAATGCAGATGTTGTTCAAGGGCGTTCTGTACATCGGCACTGTACTGATTAGTGAAAGCTTCTTCATACTGATCAGTCCACAGTCTTATCCGATTTTCCCATCCCTCAGTTGTATTCTCATCTAAATTCTGTGCTTCAGAAGGAGAATTCTGCAGAGAACAAAGGTCAGGTAGGTTAGCAGAGTCCATGAATAAAAATGGGAAAGGGAGGAAAGAGACTGAGTCTCAAAGAAAATTTGTTTTTGCTTGGCATTTGGTGTAGCATAAACGAACAATAGCTTGGGAGTCAGGGGATCTGGCTTCTACCTTGGTTTCATTACCAATGAGCAGGGAAGCCTTGAACAACACAGAAAAGCTCAGTTTCCTTATTTCTAAAGGGAGAAATTAATCTGGATCATAGTTCCATTCCATCACTGTGATGTGGATGACCATGTGGATGTGTGTTTTATGACCATTTTTAAGTCATAAAAATCAATTTTGTTATTAGAAGAACAGTATCAAGTTAACAAGAAAGTTTTCATGAAAATGAACAAGACACCCCTCAAATATCACATCCCTTAAATTTCAACACTTCTTAACATCTGCCTTAGTGTGCCTGCCCAAACTGCTATTATTTTACTTCTCTCTAGGAGAATGTTTTTTATACAATTAATACATGTTTATTCTAAATATACATGTGACCCAAAATAAATAATCCATCATTTCACTTCCCATAAAAAAGTTATTATTCTGGAGTATATCTAACACTCTTTTTTGACAGTTTAAATAGCTGCATTCTAGTAAGGTGAGGCGGGGCGGGTAGGTAGAGTGTAGAAAATGCTGAGAGGTACCTTACTATACTTCTTTAGGAAAACCATTGCTCTCTATGGGGACAGTGCTAAGAAAAGATTATTACAGAAACATTATCCTAAACAGATAATTTTATGTGTTTGAACTACAGAGACAAAGCTTAAGTCTGACACATGTTCTCCTTCATGGTGCTCAAGACTTAAGGTGGCATCAGAAAACAAAACAAACACTGATACTGATGATGTCATACCAGCGATGACTAGAAAGAAAAAGACAGTATAGTACCAATGCTCTTTACAAGTCACGTCCACACTAAACTTGTAAAAACAGGCATAAGAAAATTAAACATATACTCCATAAATTATATAGAAAACATTTATACCTATTACAACAACAGTTTTCTTTCATTTTTGTGTCACTGGTTTTAACCAACTGTTGTCTACCATCCTTTCCCTATGAAACGGAAAATGGAAAAACAAACCCCAATACTATTGTTCTCTACATTTCTCACTAGTCCGAAAAACTGAACAACAAACAAAGAATCTAAGGACAACACACTGAGAACACAGTATCATTTCTTTGCTTGACATGTCAGTAACGGCTGAACAAAAGAAAAGTGCAAAACTTGGGACTTAAGGGTACTTGCTTATAAGACTGAGGATTATGGGTGCACAAACATTGTTTTCAAGTTTAAGCAACTAGTAGAGATCATTAAACTTTTGACTCGTTAAACTTAATGCATAATGGAAGCCTCTGCCACAGTATCATACGCTATTTATTAATATAACTCGTCTACTCTGCTGTCCCATTCTTCTGGGTGTTAAACATCCCATCTCAGAGGATTTAGAACAGTGGTTTCTCAACCAGAAGTAATTTGCCCATAAGGAGACATCTCATAATACTGAAGTCATTTTCCAATACCATACCTGTGTGTTACTGGTACTGAGTAGGTAAATGCCTGGGATGCTGCCAAATTGCCTATAATGCAGAAAACAGGTCCCTGCAACAGCCCAAGAATTTCTTGCTTCAAAATGGTATCAAGGTTGAGAAATTGAGTAGTCTCCAAGTAGGGAAGCTCTTGACTTTGGGACTAAAAATCCAAATGATTTCCCCCCCCATTCTTATAGCTCTCACCCAGATCTTTGGTGGAGTTTAACAATTAGGAATTCTAAGTACGAAATCTGTAACTCAACATAAAATTCTGGTGTGAGAATTAAACTAAACTGACCAGTATTTTTTATTGTCTAAATTTTAACACGTTTATTGAATTATTTGTCAACATTTCAAAATAGCAAGCAATACTTGGGGTTTATGTAGTTTTTCAGGAGAGTCACTACATATCTTTCAAAACATTTCAAGCTCCTGAAGGCACTTTACAATAGTTGATAATATATAGAAAAGGGCTTAACAGCTGGGACCAGGGATGTGTCTGTTCTATGCATCTATCAACGGTCCCCTGTAAGCAAAGGAGACAAAAATAAAGGGGTAGTTAAAGCAAAGTTGGTCCCTTGCAGTAGGATAATTAAGTTGTGTTCCAAGGCATCTCAGGACTTTGATGCTCTTGGGCTCTAAGTCCTCTTCCCATCTCTTTTACAGATGTGCACAAGGCAAAGCCTTTAAATTTTAGGTAAAGTGCTACCTGTGATCTTATCTTAACACTGGTCTTAAAGCTTATTCTCACTAAAAGATGTTAATCTTTTCCATATATAACTGTGAACAGGATCTGTGATAGATCCTTATTCTATATACTTTACACATTTAGGAATATGAATACTTAAAAAAGTAAAATAGATCTTAATTATAATTACATGCTTGGAAGCCCTAAGGAATTGTTTGGGAGGTATGTCATTCTATATATACATAGGTAAAGGAAGACACCAGGCTACCTAATCAAATCTCCTTCAGGCAAACTGTTTTTATCACCTAGTACCTAAAAGTTCATCCAACATAACTTCTCTATTCCCCAACTGCTACCCAAAAATCATACCTCATAAGCTCTTCTATTTGATAATCGCAGAAAAGAAACACATTAGCACCATCAAAATCTTCTATACCAAATTGATATGAGAGGAGAAGTCAGTTCAAATATAAGTAATTCCAATAAGAGTAATTCCTATCAATAAACACTACATTCCTACTGATGAAAATTATCCTTCCAAATGGCGATTAAAGCCCATATGGTGCTTGGGTGGGTACATAAGAGATGCTCTATCCCCAGAAAACCCTTGGTCTTGAGGTTGAGGCTAATCACAATGACAGAACACATCAGCCCCATTTTGTTTAGGAAAATGTCACCCCCAGAAAAGCAGCTAATGAAAAACCAACACATGAAGTCTTAATTACAGAAAGGGAAAATATTTCAGAAAATGGCCAAGAAAATCTACTTTGGAGAAAGGCTCTATGAAAACCGAATGGCAACAATTACAAACTAATGAAAAGCAGAATCCAAGATTCCCAGACCATCAATGTCAGGAAAGAAGCTGACCAAAATGCAAGATCACAGTGAAGTAAACACAGCATCAGGGAAGAATACCCCTTACCTTCATCCGCAAGGACTTCCGGGATCCCTCTCGAAATGCCTATCCCAAAGAGGAAAACAAGTAGAACAAAACAAAACTTGGTACCAAGAATGACAGTTATACCTATCTGAGACTAAAACTAAGGCAAGAATTAGTGTTCTAGTCTGTCCCCTTTCCCTAGGTAACAAACACAACTGAATTCCCCACACTGTTATCAAGAGTAGGGGTCGCTCAAGGCCAGTGAACTCTGTGGCTAATTCTAGTGCACCCCCATTGTGAAACTAGGTAATTAACAGGGAAGAGCATGCACCACTTAAACCCTAAATGCACCCCGACACTAAAAGAAAAAGCAAATCAAACTGTTAAGGTACCAGATTTACCAATTTTGAAATTAAGAAGGAAACAAAGACCAATCCCCTAAACAAGGGATGGGCAAGTCACCTAGGAACAACAAAGTTGCCCTGATGGGGAAGAGAGAACACAAAACAGAAGAGGTTTCTCCTGGAGACTTTTTATTTGAGAACACAGGAAAGTGACCACGACACTGAGGAAGCCTAGACCATTCAAGAGAAGTTTCCTGATTTATTTTTTTTGAAACAAGGAAAAAAAATCAACCCAATGACATGAGGTGGGCATGTACCAGGACAAGAACTGCTGACTGCTTTGGGCTGAGGAGGCAGGGAGACACTGGAAGGAATAGTGGAAGCCTAGACTGGAGGCTGCTGTAGCACATATGGGCTTGTGCCAGGTGGGGCCGGGATTTCATACCTGGGATGGGGCTTGGAGGAGAAGAAACTGTGCCAGCTGTGATGGTATGGAGTGGCAGAAGAGAGGTTGGTCTACATGTTCACGACACAGATTAGCTGATTTTTGCAAGTAGAGCAAAAGTGGCCCTTCAAACATCTGGATCAAACTTCTTAAAATTTTTTTGGTGCATTCTTGGTCCAAAATTTGAGCTATTTCAGAAATATTTCTATTTAAGATACTTTTACCCTCCATACCTTGATTTTCTTTGTCTTTGGTGCTGCACGACCCTTTTCTGGACTCTTTTTCCGCTTCTTGGGTTTGGTTCTTCTAACAGTTAAGGTGATGCTAGTAGGTGTGTGCTGTGTTGCTGTATACAACACAGTGGAAGGAGAAAGCTCCTCATCCCAGCTTTCTGTTGCACTGCTATCCCCACCTGAAAAAAGATTATTTTATAGTTCACACTGTATAGATTTAAAGGAGCATTAAAAACAGTTTATTCCATTAGATCTATACCATATCCAGTGGGTCATTACTTCCACTATCATTGTATTTCACTGTGTACGATGTGTACTTTTTTTGCCCAAATTTTTGAGGGAAAAATAAGCATACACATTATACATGGATATGATGATTACACACCATGGGCACAATAGTCCTACATATAATGTACACAAAAACACTGTGCCCATTATACATGTGAGCACATCACATGCAGCAAAATATGGTAACTATCACCTGCAGAACAACATAAATACCCACCTTATTTATGAAAATAAGATTCTTTCTGTACCATTGGCAATAAGACATAAACTCTACATTGTATGTATTTCTCTCCTTATATTCAGTCCCAAAGTTCCACTGCCTCAATATGTAACATATAAAAAAAAAATCTGATTTTCTGTGCTCACTAGACATATTTTGATTGCTACAGGGCTAAACGCCATTTATGGATACATTTAATTCACAATAAGAGAATTACATAGCAGTCTTGTGAGGACTTCTTTCTCTTTCCATGAAACGAGCTAGGGGACCGACCACAGGAACTTAGAGGAGGAGTTTAGACAAATATTTAAAATACAAAATTATGTCAAAATAGGGGCATAACCCATCTTCTGATTACCTGATATGTTGTCCTGCTTCCGCCGATGAAGTCTAATAACCTTCCCCCTGCTCATTCCCCTAAAGAGGGAAAATAAACTTAAAGTAGTCCTTCCAATAGCATGCAGCACATTATCGCAAAAATGGGAGAAGTGTCTCTGCATACACTACCCCCTTCTCCTCCCACCTACCAAAAGTCTCCAGGACATTAAATTTCATATCAAATTCAATAGCTTTAACATCAATCTCTCATTCCTTGTTGTCACCAATTCTCACCTAGTGCAGAGAATTCGAGCCAAGGAGCACTAAGGAATCATCTACATTAACAAACACAAGAAAGAATACTTTTGAGCTTTTTCCTACTAATAAGAAACCCTAATCCCAGCAACCCAGGCTTGAATTTAGATGGAACATGATCTTACCTGCACTTGTCACAGTTGAGAAGGAAGCCATCCTGAGAAAGACCACAGGGACACCAGGTAGGAACGGTCTCTCCTTCAGAGTTCGGGCTGTCTCCACAGCGTTCCTCTACGGGCGACGGCAGGCCATTCAGGTCAGAACGAGGGATGATCGTCTGGACAGGGGGAGAAGCAGGAGGTGTCGGAGGAGGAGGGGCTCCGTAATTATGATCCTGAAAATAAGATTTTTTAAATCAACAGTGTCCAAACACTGGCCCCTCTCTCCCCTAAAGTATGGTACATATGGAAAGAAAGAAGAAAGTAGTACCCTTCGTTTTTTGGCTTCAACCAGGAAAGTGATAAAACAAAATGCCAAGGTCAACTGGGACATAAAAACAAGAACAATGATGCAGGGCTAGACGTCCGCTGGAGGCAGGGAAGTGCAAAAGGGGCAACTTCGTCATGCTGCATATAAACATTGCAAGAAAGTCACAATGTATAAGAATGGATTACACTCCAGGAAGATCACTGCTTTGGAGAAAAACAAATGCATACTCACAGCATAAGGCAGTCCTCGACACCCATGCCTCTGAGTGGTCCCATAATTATGAGTGGAATACACGCTCTTCTCATTAACTGCTGGACTAGCCTCCACAGATTCAGGGCTGCACAAAGGCGAAAAGCAATGCATGATAGCATAACACCTAATCTTTCCTTAAACTAAGACTTAGCTTCCCATTCTAACCCCTCCTCTTTCCACAACCACCAGCTACTAGGATAAGAGAAAGAACTCAGTGAAACAATCTTATTAACATACTAAGCCTATAAATAACACTGGAAGTCTTATTAAATGTGGATTTGTGTGTAACACGAAGCCAGTACAGGCAGATGTCTCAAGGCAGGCACCTGGGATACAAGGTGTCCCTAATGACAAACACAAACGTACCAGCTGAGCAGGGAGTTTCCCCTAGAGAAGCCACTCTGGGCTGCTTTAGACTCAGAACTATTCTTCTTAATTGGATCTCTTAATACTTCCATGAAACCTCACATGACATTTGCAGTGAGTGAGATGATGAAAGTGCCTTCTGTACTGCCCCAGGGACCAGGCCCTCTTCCATTCACTACCAAGACAGGATACCCTGAAGAAAGTACAGGTAAAAACAATGGCATCTTATATTTATACCTCTCATCTTGATGAACCCCCAAATATCTTTAAATAACTTCTCATCCACCAGTGACATGCAAGCATATAAAGGA
This sequence comes from Sturnira hondurensis, assembly GCF_014824575.4. Classification (NCBI taxonomy): domain Eukaryota; kingdom Metazoa; phylum Chordata; class Mammalia; order Chiroptera; family Phyllostomidae; genus Sturnira; species Sturnira hondurensis. Next base: position 1,179,924 of record NW_028081354.1, read on the forward strand.
CACAATTATTTTACAGCTGCATGGTAGTAATATAACAGAACTTCAAAATAAAACTGTACTTAGAAGTTTTGTTAATCTAGTGACAAATAATAACAGTAGTAGTGGCCACCATTTTGAATTTCCTATTACTTTCTAGGTACTTTATATATATTCATTCATCTACTCTATGACTACTAAACATGGTAAATAGCACCCCATGTTTACAGAAGGGTAAACTAAGGTGGTGAGTTTCTGTGACTTCCCCAAGGTCACATACTAACACAGCCAGGGTTTGAAATAATGTTTGAGTCCAAAGCCTGTGCTCTTTGCACTATGCCTAACTGCTTTGTAAACCAGGACAACATTCTACCTTTAAAAAAAATTATATGAGATCTTAAGTAATCACGCTTAGTGAGAAGCTTGGTTAAGTATCTTGCTGTATCCCCCTGAGTGAAAAACAAACAGTTCAGGCACAATTTAATAAAAGAATTTTGTAACTGTTCAAATTTAGAAATTTAATGTAATCCTTTACTTGGTAATAAAAAGGTATAGTTGGCCAAGAATAAAAATTAAATTTTAGGGAGAAAAAGAACTTAAATTGGTTAGGCTTTGGGGAATTTGAAAGGTAATTGTATTATATAACTTTCCAGAACTGGGTAACAGATACGTCATTTAAACTAACCAGACCAGAGACTCACAAATTAGAAATTTCAAGGACACCGCACATAGCTCAGCCTTATATATCAAAGCACATCAAATAGCGCATACTATTTGCCTCAAGTAATGTATGTTTTCCTGCTTAGAAACACACAACATATAGTACTTTGCAGGAATGAAGTGTGAGGTTCAATGTGGCACAATGTCAACTGAGAAGTGAGGGATAAAAGAAATTTCTGACACATGTATCCAACTCACTCAGTTATATGCTCCAAAACTGAGAAGGGATCTTATTTATACTGGCAAAGATACTTTCTAGGTGAAGAACTTCAGACAGAGGAAAGTATTCTCTGTTGGTGAGTGCATGCATTTTATTACTCTAAAAGAGTGCCTGCAGATGGGAACTGGGGGGGATAATACATCAAGAATGGAGGTCAGTATTCTTGGGAAAAGATGATCTGAACATGGCTCACTGGGAGGCAATCAGCTCCGAGTATTAGGAAACAGGTGGCGTTTTCTAAATGAAACCAAAGGCAAATAAGCATTAATAAAATGAAGGTAGAATTTAGCTTCTATGATGGACAGTTAAGAGAAAGTAATTTCACACATTAATTTACTTGATAACCAAGTATTCTAAAGAACCGAACCAATTCTATATTAAGAGATTTTTAATGTGAGAAAGTAATTTCACACATTAATTTACTTGATAACCAAGTATTCTAAAGAACTGAACCAATTCTATATTAAGAGATTTCATGGGGTGAAACATGACAGCTGTTTATCAGGAATGGTTTAGGTTTTTTTTTTTGGACAGGAAAATGGAAGGTGATATGAACTAAAAGATGGCCATGGAGATGTAGCTATGTTGGTTTTATCTTACCCATCTCCAAACTGGGTAAATATAAACATATGCACTTCATGTGCAAGTCTAGGGAATAAAAATAAAATGTATGTTTTGGAGGTTAAAAGGCCATCTCACTGCACAATACTTTCTAGTCAAGTATAGCATTTAATATATAGCTATGCATGCCAAGTACTAAAATTTAAGCTCCTATGTTTTGATGATAAAAATTTTTAATTTCCACATTGGCCACTGATTCAATACATAGTTACAAGTTAACAGGTAAATATAGGATTTCTTAGGATATCCCCTGATTTTATATATATGTGTACACACACACACACACACACACACACACACACACACACACCCACCAGCTTTTATCTATATTTTAGTATATGTGCTACTGAAGCGAGCACAACTCTTATCTATATTTTAAAAGGATTAAAAACTTGGGAGTGTTACAACTGCATCTCTTTATTAGTCAACCATTCTATGCAAATGTTAACTACAGTCTTTCTTCCTCTATGTCTGAACTGCTATGACAGTTGGGCACATACCTGGAACCCATGCTTAAAACAGACTCCATCAATTGTGTTAAAAATACAGTATGCAACCTGGTGCTATAATGCTACCTATCTGGAAATGTCTTAAATTCATTTGTGGCAGGACTGTAAATTCAGAAAAATCTTTGCGCCCATTGTTGTATCTAGAGTGACCCCCTACAAATATACTAAAAATGCATAATGCATAATGTTGCCATCAGCTTAAAAAAACTGTAAGATTTGGGTCTTTTTCCTTGTTTGAGTACTTCATCCTTCATACCAGAGCCCAGAATAGTGACATATGCATGACAATAGAACATACATGGTAAGTATTAAATATATCATTAATAATTTAACAGAATGTTATATAAGCTAGTTGTTGACATTCTCTTGCTTTGTAGAAATATTAAATAACTGTTTACAACAATTAGTTATGACCACAGCATTAAAAATCTGTCTGGAGATTGTGAATGAAATGTCTCAGGAAACAGAAACACCGCAGTCCATTTTTCAAGCCAGAATTATTTTTTCTTCCTGCAATTACTTCTGTACTCCCTAGCAACACTTATGGGCAGTCATCTGTATACTCTGGGAAAAATACCAGTTTTAAGAATAATTGTTCTTGGTCTTTATCTACTTATCCAAAACTCACTGATTTAATTTCTTTGCAGAAATTTCTCACAAATGTTAATGCTGTGTACCTATACAGCTTGCTAGTCAATCCATATAGGAGTTAGTGGCTGACTGTAAAAAACCTCAACGCTACCTAACAAGTTATCTACTAATGCAAGAAGATTTTTAAGTACCTTATTTGGGAAATAGTTATAAAATTGGAAACCTCAGCTATTAGTATAACTAAATCTCTTTGGCATGCAAAACAAATAAACAAACAAACAAAAACTCCCAAAACCCCAAAAGGGGGGGAAAAACATGCCCAAGACCCTCTATCCCCACCACCTCAAAAAACAAAAACAAACCAAAACCCCCAAAACCCCACACAACACACACACACACACACGAACAAAAAACCACACACACACACAACCCAAAACAGGGGGGAAAAGGGGGGGAAAAAAGAAAAAAAGGGTCCTGGAATAAACACAATCCACCCTTCCCCACCCCGCACCCTCCATCTTCCTTTTTGTATGGCAATAAGGCCAAACACTGCTTTAAACTGCAGACTACCCCAGAATACAATACACTGCTGCTTAGGGTAGCTTCTTTGTAAGCCTTCCTCTTTAAGGAAGTCAGTAAACAGTTAAATTGTCCTAGGTGGCTTTGTGAAGAAATATACGAGCTCTTTACTAATATTCTCAGTTTTAAGGAAGAAAACCACTATTAATCAGGGATGCAGTTGAACCCAGAATTCTGGTGCAGTTACTTTTCTTTGCTGAAGGGGGAAGAATCCCCAGGGGACTGTGAAAATGGCAAGAGAAACAGGGGAATTAGAGCAACACCCACCTCACTCAAGAAGTGGCTGTGGGATCAAGAGTCTGAACTGGACCTGAACATATTCAAAACACCAGGATTTTTCCAGCCCAGACCCTAATCCCTGGTACTGCCTGGAATAGACTTGGCTTCTGGGGGTGTGCTGCCCCCTAGGCCCCTTGGGTCTCTTTCGCTGGACTTTCACATCCTTGTGTAGTGCCACTTCGTCTTGAAAGGTAGGGGGCTTCCACTTCCTTTCTGTAAGCAAGGAAGAGTGGGTACAAGGGAGGTAAAAGGACAAGAGGGGGAATCTGTAAGCAGGGGGAATCTCGGACATTTAAAGAGAAGGGATACAAAAGGCTAAAAATTTTAAAACTGTGAATAATATATAAAGTTTTATAACAAAGGCCTACCTTCATTGCCATTTGGCATTTAAATTCTTCAAGAATTGAGAGTCTATTTTTAGGGATTGGGCTTTTCGACAATTCCTAAAGCTGCTCTTAGCTGAAAAAAAAGTTTGGTACCACTGATTTTGAAGGTCCTCTTTCTAGGCAATGAATATTATAATAAAATAGATGACACTGCTTTCCACGTTTTCTATCCCAAAATGTCAGGAAGCTTAAGTAACTTGTCTACATAAAAGTTCAGCCCCTTTACTCTAGAACAATGAGAAGTACATAGGAAGAGGCCTTCAAGGAAAATCAGTTGGAGAGAACTCCCCTTTATCTCCATCCAACAGAATAATCATTAATTCTACGAAAGCAGGTAGTGATACCTACTTTATTTCAATCTCCCCCACCCATCAAAACAAATGAAAATATAATCACTACTTTGCACATTTCATTCTACTATTTACTTAGAGTTCCCTCCCCCCATTCTTTCCCACCCTTTTCTATTTTCCCCCCTCCAGCATCTATGGGAGAAAGGGAAAGGTCTAATCTCATTTACAGTGGGCTAGGCTTGAGTTTAGAAAATACTCCATATTTATTATTAGATGCCCATAAGAAAGTTGTCTCCACACAAACTGGTAATTCACCTACTACCTAGGAAGTAGCACTTACTCTGATCCAGCAGCCATATCTGAGTAGGATGTATCTGGTGTGGTGACTCCCAGAGGGATTGCAATGCTCATGACGTCCAGCACAGCAGAAAGTGGAAATCACGGGGTCCAATTAATGGAGACTGGCCACTCTGAGAGTGGGGGTGAGCTGCAGAGCCTCAACCAACATGTTATGGACATGAGGAATCCTGCCACAGAAAAGGAAAATAATATCTAGTAACCAATAGTTCTTCAAACTTATCTTCAATGTTATTACTATTCTCCCTCTTCCCCATTTTTTAGTAAGACTTTAAAGGGATAAATATAAAACAAGTACAGCAAGGGATCTATACATTGTCCCATGTTTACTATGTACTGCATTAATGAGGTAAAGAAGTTATGTTTTCTTTTCATTCTATGTTTATTTTTTCTTTTTCAAGTAAAGAGAAAGTAATAGTCTGCTCAGCTTACTAATAAGCACATTTCCCCCATTCTACAACTGCTCATCAAACAAAATTTTCTAGTAATGTAGAACAACCTTAAAGATATGAAATGGCTAATAGAAATACCACAGTTTAATTTTTTGACAATTCAAGATCTTTGTGTAAACCCTGCCCTGCCACAATTGCAATTTTTCCAGCAGCCAATGTTATTTCTTCCAAATATAAGAGATCAGTTTGTTTCTATTTGTTTGGACACAGCTGTTTCTTACTGCCTTATTCTGTCACAGAGCAGTCTTCCTTTTTTGAAACAATTTTTCTTTTTTTAAAAAGATTTTAAAAATTTATTTATTTTTAGAGAGAGGGGAAGGGGAGGAGAAACAGAGAGAGAAACATCAGTGTGTGGCTGCCTCTCACACACTCCCTATTGGGGACCTGGCCCACAACCCAGGCATATGCCCTTCCTTACCAGGGATCGAACCGGCGACACTTTGGTTCACAGGCATGCGCTCAATCCACTGAGCTATACCAGCCAGGACTAAAATCATTTTTATTTTAACTATAATTTTGGGAGAAGATGCAATTACCTTAACACCTGTATTTGTGAGGTAATATCCACTGGTAGGTATGAATAAAAACATAAATCAAAAAGAGTACAGCTTCATGATAAAGATCAGAAAATATTATATGGAAAAGTAGTGAGAATACCTTGAGTTTGCAACCATAAGTAGAGGAATTTGGGAACAGAAAGACCCACAAACAACTTAAGTGTAAAAATGCAAAAGTAGATTAAGAGATTTTGAAGTATGGTACAAAGGGGGAAAAAAGTGTACTTTATATGAGTGGTTTTATGTTATAAAAATAACCACTATAAGAATGAAGTAAGAAGCACTGTATGTGGGAGACAGTCAATGTCAAAGATCCAGATTAATCAAGATTTCTGCAAAAAGAGACTACAAGGAATCATGATTGATATAGTGATTCACGATAAAACAATTAAGATGGAAGAAATGTCAGATGACTGTTTATACTAGAAAAATTAAATAAAATGAAAAGTATATGTTATTGAGTCAATCCAGGGGACCAATGCGAATTTTAAATGGTAGACAACCCGAGATGCTTGAATCTTATTTTGATGTCTGAAGCAAATTAATGTGAGTAAAACACCTACTTGTGAACAGTGAAGTCAAACCAGTATTATGCATTAAGATGACAGCACTGGTTTGTGACGTTGTTTTAGAACGCTAGAACGGGTATGAGCTAAAAAGTCCTCCTTGGCACCTACACTGTGCAGGAGCTTGGTCTCACCAACGGATCCAGGACTCTCCAAGTACGGGTGTGGCAACAGATCTGTTCCCACTCAACAGAAGGTGACACATTTCTAAAACTTGGGACTAAAATGAAAAGGGCAAATCTTCCCGTCTATTGCTTCCTCACAGTTCGTAAAAGTGACTAATAACTTCTGCCTTTGGGCCCATCTTATGCATAACTGTTTCCTTTCACTAACAATATAGATAAACAGAGATTTAAGCAGTATATCCTTAAAGTCTCTGGAAAATTGAAATAAAATCTGCAAATGGTAAAAGAGAGAACACATCAAATAAGTCCAAAGGGCATAAAGTTAAATACTGGGGCTTGTTGGTTTAATTTTCTCTAATTTTAGTATCACTGTATAATTCAAATTAAAGAAGAAGATAAAAAAGCCTTCAAACTCCTGGTTTGATAATCTAAACAGAGTCTGATAATAATCATACCTTTCCTGACCAATATACAGTAATCTGAATTACTATTATATTACCATTATATATGATATAATTACTATTATATTATTATATTTTCAGTAAAGAATAACAAAAAAGTTACTTAGTACCATTAAAACTCCTGTCACAGGCATTATTAAATGCCCATAAAAAATGTACACTTCTGGATACTTACAACTTATAAATCTACACTGAGAGTTGTTATTTTTCTGAGAGTAAAACTTTAAAAGTTACATTAAAAGGAAAAGATGAAAAGATTGTAGTTTCAGATAGTATCTCCTTAGTACATTACTTCATGAAATCCCACCCCAGCAAATTTGGATAGCTGAAAATAACTTTAAGAAACATCAGGTAGTTAACTATAGATTTATCTTTAATGGATTGCTCCATTTTCATTTTGTCCAGTTTTACACAATTCTTCCACTCTTCTGATGAAAGCAATTATAAGGTTACCTTGGCCATCTTGTTCTAAATAATGTTTTCATAATACTGTAGGAGTTTCTTAACTAAAAAAAAAAAAAACACACAAAAAACACACAAAAAAAACACCAAACAAACCCCAAATCAGTAACAATAAGCCCTGGCTGGTGTAGCTCAGTGGATTAAGCAGGGGCCTGTGAAGCAAAGGGTCACTGGTTCAATCCCAGTCAGGGAACATGCCTGGGTTGCGGGCCAGGTCCCCAGTAGGGGACACATGAAAGGCAACCACACATTGATGTTTCTCTCCCAGTCTTTCTCCTTCCCTTCCCCTCTCTCTAAAAATAAATAAATAAAATATTTTTAAAAAAGGTAACAAAACCAAATTTCTGACATAACCCTGAAGATAGTTCCTTTCTTAAATAACATTCTTCAAAATGTAGCTATTAAAATGTTCACTGAAGACCTTTTAACAGATCATCTACATATAATATTTTCTTATGATAATGATACTAGTTTTGTAATTCTAGTAATTCTATTGTAATTCTATACAATAGATTCATAGTTTACTAATATATATCATAGTTTGGAGATGTGTCCTAGAGAGACCGAGAAGAATTAACACTCTCTCTGGGTGGAACAATTTCAAGATATTTTTTACTTGCTAATCTGTCTGTCTATTCCTACTAGAATATGAACTCTCTAAGGACAGGGATTTTTGTATTTTAATCTTCTGCTCTAGTTCTAATGTCTAGAACAGTGCCTAGCACACAGATGGTGTTTGAGAAATATCTGCTGAATTTTGATCATCCTTACCTCAACATTTGATTTTAGCATTTATCAAAATACAAAAATCAAAACAAAAAAATTTATTTGGCTCAGTCACCTTTGTATAGACCTCTGAATACGAAGTCCCAAAAAATTATCTGTCAGTAGCTCTGAAGACCTAGAAAAAGTTGAGATACAAATTAGTATAGAAAGAAATAACATCAATAAACTCACAGAATAGAACTCTACAGAAATAATATTTTAATGGCAACTGTGTTTGTTTCATCTTTGCATACTGTCTTGTTTACCCTCCTATGTTCCCTCTGGTACTGTATTTTTTTTTTTTTGGTGGTACTGTATTTTTGTTCTTTAACCTTTACATTCTATTTTCCTGTAACCAAGACCTAAATAAAGGGTGGAAAGGGAGATTATTTTTTGACTTAAGTGTAAAAACTTGTATCACTGGGTATTCCTTCTCTTTCCTGCAAATCAGAATTCTTTCCCATTTCCCAAGGGATTCCTTCTTTTGATCTCTCCCAGAAGGTGCTGCTCTTCTCCACTGACCCCATCCCAAATTTAGAGGCTTTTCTTTAATCAAATGTCAATTTACTCTTCAGTCAGACAAGGAGCTGCCACCATCCAGTTAAGTTCGTATTACTCCTTTACCACCCCCTACCCCGCCATCCCATTTATGTCCTCTTGTCCTACTATAGAAAAAGACTGTAAAAAAGGGAGACATTTCTATTTGTGGTCAACTCCAAAACAGAAACATGTGAAAAAATAACGCCTTCATCAACTTTCTACCCTCCAAAAAAGGACAGAAAAGCAGGTGATGGATGACCCAGGACTTTTGGGAGAAGAAAGTGAAATTCAACACCAGCCAGAATGAGATGTTAACACCTGAACTGTTAACACATTATATAGGTGAAAGAGCTGTTCATATGTCATTTCATTACTAAGGAGAGGAAATGTACTTTATGTTGATATTTTATTAATCTCAAATTGATTAAAAGTTGGAAAATAAACTATTCTTTACAAACAATTCACAAAGAGCATATTAGGAATTATAAAAACAAAAGAATAAAGGTAACAGTACAAGAAAGAAGAAATTAAATCCAGAGAGATGTACATCTTTTAGCAGCAACAATTAAGAAATACAAGAAATGACAGAAGGAAAAGAACAAGTAAGTAGGAATGTACGATGGGGGGGAGGAATGAATGTATCAGAATTTCAATTTTATTTCAAATTTAAGTATCTCCAGAACAATCCGTTGGAATCCACAAATACACTAGTATTGTTCTCAGATTCAGAAGCAGGACCAGCCTGTCTCCTAATACTGAGTACTCCTTTGAGAAGTCACCATTTACATAGTTTCTTAGGCAAAGGCCATTAAATAGAACATGTCAGAAATAGTTTATAATTACCTCCTGTCTTTTTAAAATTGAGTTCAGAAATGGTCAATAGTCTCTGGTTTTGTCATTCTGAGTCTTCTCTATGACTTGCTGAAAGCAAAAGCCCAAGTGATCTGCCTGGTCACTCTCAGAAGACAGACAGTGTTTTAAGAACAATTCCAACAGAGATTTCAGAAAGAGAAATTGCATCAGCCAGGTGAGCCGGAAGCAGCTGGGAGACAAGAGTCCAATAAACAGCCAATCCAATGAAAGAAATTCAGAACAAGTCTGCTTCAGTAATCGTGTGAAGAGGACTGGCAGGAAGAGGAGTGCCGCTTTAGAAAGAGAACAGGCCTCATATGCTTCAGACAGTCTTTGTACTGAGGCTGTGGACCTTGGCCATTCTCCCAGAAATGATGCAATCCTGATGAACAAGATCTGCTGCCAGAGAAACAATTGTTAACAACAGCCTAGGCAGACAGCAACTCAGCCAAGGAGCAATCTCTGATCAACTTCACAAACCAAAAGAAAGCCAAATCTCTTCCTCAATTTTGGTCTCTAATAAAACACGAAAAAAATTTAAAAAATACATTTTATATCAATATATCTATATCTATCTATATCTATCTATCTATCTATCTATGAATAAACCATTTTCTCAAAATGTCCCTGTCTTCCAATTCCTTTGGCTTTATAATACCTATCATCTATCATTAAATTTTAATAGAACACTGAGACAATTTTTACTGGGAATATAATTCCCCAAGCATATTAACAGCAAGGTATTCACACCGATATTTTACACTTATTTTCCTCACTCTTCTAAGAAAATCTTTTGGGAGGTAATGGCTTCCTTAAATATGAAAATCACTCTGGAATCTGGGGCCAAATTAGCAGATTTCAAAATAAGAACAAATATGCACAGTCAATAATCCAGGGCCAGAAAGGTATATTTTATAGACATTTTGCGAAACTCTGTTACAAACAGGCATGTCTTTAAAGAAAAAGAGAAACTACCTTCTTGCTTAGGCTGACATAAAAAGTAGACTGAGTAATATCATCACACTGCAATGCCTACTTTTCTCAAGGGCAACAATATTACTTCAGATCTTAGCTTATAAGAGGGTCAATAACTATTTTCATNCCAGGGCCAGAAAGGTATATTTTATAGACATTTTGCGAAACTCTGTTACAAACAGGCATGTCTTTAAAGAAAAAGAGAAACTACCTTCTTGCTTAGGCTGACATAAAAAGTAGACTGAGTAATATCATCACACTGCAATGCCTACTTTTCTCAAGGGCAACAATATTACTTCAGATCTTATAAGAGGGTCAATAACTATTTTCATTCTATTAGCCATGACTTACTATTTTAGAACCTAGCTTAAAAATATCCTCAATTTAACCCCCCCCCCACCCCCACCCCGATTCTTCATCTCCTAGGCCTGGTTCCTTTTTCAATGCAGGTTCACACAGCATTGTTACAAAATTATTAGGACTTTTTTCCCCCTTACAAACTGAAAGGCTCTGCATACAACAAACTTCAGTTCTCTAAATTCCAACCAACCACAATCAACCAACTTCTTCCCTTAAACAATAACCCTCAGACTGACATTCACTAGAAACAAGAGTCTAAAATAGCTCCTGAAATCAATACATTCAGCCTAACCTACCTATCTATTTAAACTATTAAATAATGAAAATTAACAGACATAGAGAGTAACTCTGAGGCCATAAAAATTCTTTAATAGGTCCACAAATGAGTAAATTTAACTTGGTTAAGGAGAAGAGAAAAAAACATGTCAGAAAAAATTTTAACTAGGGTTAAAAGATAATAGTCATTAATTTTAAGTTTCCATTTCTGAGCCCAGCAATTATTCAAATTTTGTTATATATGTAAGTTGAATTTATTCTTAAACTTCTATATTTTATTTAATGTCCTTCTTTTGAATGAAATTTACAAGAAATTCATAAAATTGGTAAAAAGGAGAAGGGGATAATATTTGAAGGTTTGTTGGTATGATTATTACCCTCAATTTATTTTAGAGAGATTTTATTTATTTTTAGAGAGAAGGGAAGGGAGGGAGGGAAAGAGGGAGAGAAACATTAAACTGCCCCAACTGGGGGGCCTGGCAGGCAAGCCAGGCATGTGCCCTGACTGGGTATCAAACCAGCAACCCTTTGGTTTGCAGGCCAGAGCTCAACCCACTGAGCCACACCAGTCAGGGATCAATTTAATTTTTAAATCACAGAAAAGAAATGCAATAAGTACATGAATGCATTTTATCTCTTACATGACCAACTTGTATGAGAACTAATGTGCAACTACATTATATGCTTCTTTTCCATCTCCAACCGAAATTAAAATACACACTGCCGTTTGTCCTGTAACAGCTTTTTACCTTGAAAAAAGTACTATTGTATTAGGAGTTATGAAATTTGAGTTCTAGTTTACAACTTAATTAGTTTAGTGATCTCAGAAAAATTACTCTTAATAGATGAACCTTAAATTCCTCAAAGTAAAATTTTCATTAGGGGGATGGGCTGGGATGGGAGTAAAAGGCAGAAAACTGTACTTGAAAAATTAAAATAAAAAAATTATTTTTCATTAGGTTTTTTCCTGCTCCAAATTTCTATGAATCCTGTCACTGGCTTATCTAATTCATTCAATGTCTCAAAGTCTCAGTTTTCTCATCCGTATAATAAAAGGAACAATACCTGTCTTGCTGACTTAGGTGCATATGGACTAGCATTTGTGGCAAACAAGAGCTTAAATGGCTCTTTGGAACCTATAAATACATGCAAAGAAAAAGGAGCTCTGCTACTAACCTCCAAGTGGCTAAAAATAATTTTCACTCTTCTTCAATTATGTATTTCAATCTTGCTAAAGTAAATAATGTGAGAACACAATATGTGGGAAACAAAGTATAGGAGTGATAAATGGTAAGCATTAGAAGAAATAAATTCAGTGAGAAGTTTATATAATCGGGATAGTATAAATTCTAAGTTAGGCTTACAAATGTTGAAGCACATTAATGCAGGCAAAGATCTAAGAAAAGTTCAGGGCCAAAGAGAAAAAAGAAAAGAGAAAAACACTGGGAAAACAATTAAGAAACTAAAGAAATACCATGGCTTAGTAATTTAGAGCCAAGAGAAAGTCCCCCCACCCTCCTGTTCCCCTGCAACACTTGTTGATCCCTTGGCCACTGTGCCTAAATTTATATTCCCTTAGGGGCTACTAGGCTCTGCACAACAAACCAGTACCTAGAATAGGAGGTAATTAAAATCCAGTTTAAAAAAATCCTGTTTTATTTCATAGTAAGAATTTCTTTTCCTCATGAAAAATTTCATTAATGGTAATACTATGGAGGCCAAGCCATATTTACTTGGAGGGGAGGGGGAAGAGGTGGTAGGATTAAGAGTAGATGCCATAAATAATGAAACTAAACACAAACTGAATACATACCACAATATGAAGTTATTATAAATTGACACTGTAGAAAAAATATTTTATTTATAACTCATTTAAACAATGATAAATACATATTTACTGCTAAACAAACCAAGGATGAACACACTATTCTTAACATGAATTAGAAAAGTTTAGGCAAATAAAGATGACACAATCTTTGGTTTACCTCTTTCAAGAAAGGGCTGTAATTCAAGACTTTCTGAATGTTCTGTCCTACTGTGTTTGGAGCCTCAGCATGTGCTTTAGAAACATATTCCAGCTCACATAAAAAAAAAAAAAAAAGAACAACAAACCTCTCATACCTCTGTCTCTCCTCTGTCCAGACCCTTTCCAAACCCTGAAACATGAACCAGATTTACTTGCTCCAGACAAAGTGGTTTATGCATACTTGAGGCATCAATGTTATACTTTCTGTATTTAGATAAAATTGATCCAATTGATAAAAAAGAGTTTTAAGATTAAAGTCTATTGAAAATATTTCAACATTACAAATAAAACTTTTAATTATGTTTTATTGAAAAAAGATTAAAGTCTAATTCATTATTTTATAAATGAAATAACAGTTATAAATATATTAACTGTAAAAAGTCGTAACAGCGGTGGAGTTCAGAAAAAAATTAGGATTTAATGTATAGATTCTATTTATTAATTACTACTTACTTTAGGCAGCAATATTTGAATTAAAACAAAAAGACTTTTAAAATAAGCACCAATTATTGGTGCTGTTAGACAAAGAAGTTCAGATTAGAATTCCTGGCTCTTAGAATTTATATTATCTAGATTTGCCAGTCTCCTCTTGTCTTGTCTTTTCTCTCTTTCCTTCGTTCATTCCCATCCATCCACCCAACATCAAAGAACTACTATGTATAAAAGCTATGTTTCGTGCTATTTTAAGGTGTTTCTCTTATCCAAAGAAAGGGTAGGCGATCTGCAAACTCTTTAGTTTTGCCTATGTGCCAAGTATTGTTATTTCCACAACCGTGAAGGGGGAAAAATCCTAAGTATGCCTTTACAATTAATGAGTAAGTTTGAAGATAAACGACACCTTTTCTCCAAAGAAAGAAAACCCCCAAACCACCTCATCAATTTACACAGAGGCCTCTCTCATGGAAACAGATTCTTTTATAAGTCTCTTACAAAACTTACTGAATGGTCTCATGAAAAATTCTGTTAAGAACGAAGGACAATGGGCAGGAAGAACCTGCAAAACACAGATGAACAGAACCTGACCATACATGTTCTGCAATTATTTGGCAGACCAGGTGTCTAAGTATAGAGTAGTAAAGGAATTTAAAGCTTAATAATTCTGATAATGCACAACAGGATTCCCCTCCCCTCCCAACAGCTGTATCTTTATTCTTATTTAAAAAGTGCTTCTAAAAATTATGCAAATATTACAAAAGCATAAAGTGAAATTCTTATAATTCCATTTCCCAAAGATATTCAAAGATAAGCAACCCTACTGTTCAGTAATGTTTTGTTCTTTTAGCAGTAAGTTTTAAACATCTTTCTATATGCAAAGAAGATGTACAAATTTACTTCATCTTAAATGATGGCACAGTATTCTATTCCATGGATATACTATAATTTAAGTCAGTTTTCTGCTGGTGGATGTTTACATTGTTGCTAATTTTCCAAAACATACACAACTTATGCACTGAATGGTATGTACATATGCCTTTGTTTATATATATATATGTACAAACATTTCCTTAGGACACATTCCTAGAAGTGGAACTGCCAGAATGGCATGAGCATATTTATTAGTGATGCCAAACCACTTCTCAGAAAGAAAAAGCCATTTTACACTCCCACACAGTGGAAAGGCTACATTTTCTCTTAAGTTTTAAAATAATTTCAATTCTTTCCTCAGAAGCCTTTTTCTTAGAAGACTATATTCTAAAAGAAAAGCCTAAAATGTAAGTTAACTGTAAATTCTCATCAATTCTATGATACACTTTTAAGACTGATGTGCTGCTGTCCTCTAAAATTCTATATAGCAAATAGAGAAAATCTCAGTTCTTTGTCACTAAATTTGGGCTGGGATCTTCAAAATAAAACCTAGATAAAGCACTATTTCAGAGCCAAAGTATTTTCTTAAGAGTTGTCCCATGAGAGAACATTTAATTCTTTTAATAGAATGCACTAAGCTCTAAATTTCTTCTTCCAGTAAATAATGAAAAAACAAATTGTGCTGGCCATCTGTAATCTAGTTGGCATATGTAGGATTCTGACTGAAAAATCCAAGTAACCTAGAAGATCTGAGCTCTTCAGTTTTAAACAGGTTATCAAAACTGTTTTAGTAGTTGTGCCTCAGTAGTATAAAATGATACCTTCATTTTAAATTACCCTTGGAAAGAAACTTTGAAACTATAATAAGCTTGTCAATACTGATTTACTAGAAGAGCCAAACTATTGACTGAATTTGTATTGTAGCTACAAATTCATTTGGTATACTCCATAATGACAACAGATGACCACTACACAAACCTAAGCCCTCAAGAAATGAGGCAAAAACTTCTCTTTTTTGCTGGGCTGGACCAGCACCTGACTAAGAGCCTGGATGTAGAGCTATTCTTTCTCCTTTGAAATGCTTCACAGACTGTCTTTCACCTATCCATTCACCAACACTACACAGATTATGATTTCAAGGTTGCAAAATAGCAATGAACTGGTCTCATTCACTCTGGGCTCTCAACCCTCCACTCTCTGCTTCATTCTTCTCTGACATTAACTCTTCTGGACCAGAACTTGGATCCTTATTATTCCACTATTAGGAAACTACATGGGTTCCCTAATGCCTACTGGGTTAGTTCAAACTCCACTGCCTGAAAGGAGTAAAATTTTCCTTGTTAATTAGCTATTTAACTGTTTCTTCTCCTTCAAAAATTTGTTCACATTATTTATCCCGAGTAATATGCTAATTTTTTGCACTTAAAAACCAAACAAACAAAAAACTAGCCCTGGCTGGTGTAGCTCAGTGGATTGAGCTCGGGCCTGCGAACCACACGATCGCGGTTTGATTCCCAGTCAGGGCACATGCCTGGGTTGCAGGTCAGTTCTCGGCAGGGGACTCAAGAGAGGCAGCCATACATTGATAATTCTCTCCTTCCCTCCCCCATAAAATCTTAAAAAAAAAAAAAAAAAAACCTATTGTGAGCAATTTCCAATACAAAAGCAGAGAAAACCCTGCAATTAACTCAAGGACCCTATCCAGCTTTAATCAACAATCAACTCATGTCTATTTTATCTGTAATCTTTACTCTTCCACAGGATTATGTTTCAGCAAACTCCAGAAATATCAGTTGTACATACCACAATTATCGAGTGGAATTGTCTCCTTTTTTATCATAGGGATTTTGCTTACAATGATAGATGGTGATGACAAGGAAAGAAAGGCCATATTTTTTTGACAAAAATTAAGGTGGATAAAGAGCTTAATGCTCAGGTTTACATTTTAAAATTATACACTTATGGTTTTAAAAAATGCCTTAATAATTTTTTAGGAAAAAAATCATTGTTAGCAATCAATTTTTTTGATGACATGAGTTGGCTGATAATAAAATTTCTTGCATTCTCGGGAATGCAAAAATCTCCTTACAGCAGAGCTAAGTCCGCAAGTACACCCATGACCCACAGCTGTGACACAGCAGTCCTATGTACGTTGTATGTCAATAAATAGATAAAACTCAGGAAAAAATACCCCAAAGCAGGCGAAGTGTGACATTCCATCAAACCTGTATATTAAAAATAAGGACAGATTACATCGCAGAACCAATGGCTCGCATATAAAGTAGTGACCAGGTGGTCTCCTCATTTTTAGTGAGCAGTTTTTTAGAATACTGGGGGGGTCTCAGAGTGATAACAGAGTAAAGAGGCTCACCCTACTTGACTGAGGTACACTTGCCAGTTTAAAAAAATAACTCTGTAATGATGGTTGAGTATCACAGAACATTAACAGTCAGGACATATTATATATGATTCCTATTTGTCCAACAAAGCACATGTATGTACCTTAAGGTTCAGTTTAGTGGAAAACAGGCACACTCCACTACAAATACACAACACTACAACATTCTGCTACAAAACTACTGATAACAAAATTAAACTTTGATATACTAGGGTGGGCAAAAGTAGGATTATAGTTGTTTGAACGGAAAAAGACATGCAGGTTATGATTATCACATTATTAACTCAAAAGAATGTCGCAGTGGCACAGTGTATTTAGGTACAATCTCTAAAGTGCTCAAATTGCTGGCCTTCATTATTTACACATTCTTTTAGTCCACTTACTGTACTTAAGCACACTTTGGCACAGTTCTTTATTATCATCAACAAACCTGCTTTTTGCCTGTCTCTGTACAGTGTTTAGTCTACACATAAAAGTAGCCTGTATTTACTTACATAGTAGGTTACTGAGTAAAATGAAATCTTTGGAATGTGAGTACATTATTTCCCTAGAAGCCCAAGAGGATGAACACCTATGAACCAACTGGTTGGTTATTTGATACGAGACTCAGAAATTTTAAGAGTTCCCATCACAGAAAATATTATAAATATATCTTGAGATCTTTATATAATAATAATTTAAAAGCTTTGACACAGATGCTCATCTTTGGTCCAGTTTCAGTAAACCCTTCAGTTGTATTTTGCCCAAAATTCTCATTCATTAATATTTGTAACAGATTAGTCCCAGAACATTGATAAAACAGTACTTTTTAGTTAATGAATACAACTGGCATAGTAAACTGCTTCAAATTCTTGTGCAAAAAAACACACAAACTTATACTATGCTAAATTTTCCCAGTTATTTTATTCTCCTTTAATGTATGTGGGATTTCCTACATCAGAATTTGACCCTAAGCAAAGCCAGAAATCTAGTACTGAATAAAGTAGAGTAAAACACTAAGTATCTTAGGATTTATCTGCTATTTCCCCCTTTTTGTTGAGATACCATCTGTTTACAAATTTATTTTTTCCTAAGTGAAATATTTCTAAATGCTGAACCGCACTGTTTTTGAATACGTTATTTCCTTTTCTGGTTATAAAAATGAAAATATCTTGAGAAAAAAAAAGTCCTATGCCCCAGATTATGATAGATCTCTTGTAGACCACCACTAATAACTTTAGAGTAGTGGTTCCCAATCTTTTCAGAAGAAAAGTATAGTCTTTTAAAAAAGTGCAAAGATGTAGGGACGGGGTGGGAGAAATTGGTGGAGGGAATCAAAAGGTAGAAACTTCCAGTTATAAAATAAATAAGCCATGGGGATACAACATACAGCACGGTGACTATAGTTAACAGTACTGTGTTGCACATTTGAAAGTTGCTGAGAGGGGTCTTAAAAGTTCTCATCACAAGAAAAAAATTATTTTTGGTAATCATGTAAGGCGATGGATGTTAACTAGACTATTGGATCATTTTGCAATGTATACAAATACAGTCACTACGTTGTACACCTGAAACTATTAAGTCAATTGCACCTACCTCAATTAACATAATTTTAAAAAATGAGGCCATTACAGTGGACTCTAATCCAATATAACCAGTGTCCTTATGTGGAAAAAAAAATCTGGACACACAGAGACACTAAGGATGTGAGCACACAGAGAAAAGACCACATGAAGAGGCAGCATGAGGGCAGCCACATGTAAGCCAAGACGAGAGGCCTCAGGAGAAACTGATTCTTCAAACACCTTGATTTTGAACCTTTTCCTCAAAAAGTACAAAAACTTTAATATGTTATTTAGGAAAATACAGTAAATATATACATTTATATACACACACTGTTATACCCTTTGCAACTGGGGCTCCTGGCCCACAAAGTACCAGTTTCAGTAAACCCTTCAAACCAGTGTTCAAGAATAATCATTAGACAACTGACAATACTTCTGTATAGAATCCTTTTTACCTTACATCCTTAAGAAACATCATTTAGCCCTGGCTGGTGTGGTTCAGTGGAGCGTGCCAGCCTGCAAGCTGAAAGGTCACTGGTTCGATTCCCAGTCAGGGCACATGCCTGGGTTGCAGGCCAGGTCCTCAGTTGGGGGTGTGTGAGAGGCAACCTGATCAATGTATCTCTCGCACATCGATGTCTGTCTCCCTCTCTTTCTCCCTCCCTTCCCCTCTCTCTAAAAACAAGTAAATAAAATCTTAATTTTTTATTTGTTTAGCCAGTAAAGGACCACACAATTCATAGCGTGATAAATATATCAGATGATACTAAGGATAACAACAACAACAACAAAAAAGGCAGCGTGGGCAGCGGGGGGGGGGGAGAAGAGTGCAAAGATTGCTGCCCAAGAAGTTACCCCCTTGACCTACTGGGCCAAATCACCACCAGGTCACCTTGTTAAAGCAGTGTCTTTCATACTTATCTCTGAATTCTTAAAAAACCAACAAACAACCCCCCCTACCCCAAAACAAGACCTATGGCTCTTCAATGAATTTAGGATTTAAAATCCACGTAGATTCAATATTGTTTCATATTTTAAATTCCAATTCTTCTCTCATCTGTATATTAAAGCAAGAAGGAAACCCACTAGACTTTTATTTGCCCTAGTGTCAATATTCAAACATTCATTCTTAGTGTAACTAGTTTGTTACCGTTTTTTAGCAGATTCAAACTTTGAACACACATATGAATTCCTACCAGCTCTGCTTCAGTGAACTGCTCAAAGGAGACAGTATGTGCCTAATCTCTTCTTTGAGGGGATCTATAATGAACACTTAATTGGCTATCACCTGATTATAATATAAAGACACTAACTTACCAGCCAGTGTTTGGGAGTTGCTTGTTATCATTCCATATTCTACCAAAATGCAAACCCTTTAGGAAGCTGTATCTGACTTCTATATTTGTTATTAACTAAGACCTTCCTATTTAAAAAGTATTTTCTTTCGAAAAAAATTACTGAATTCACTAAGCACAGCTGAGAGCACAGCTAGGCCAAGTTAATACAAATAAAACTAAGTAGGTTTCCATCTTTAGTAACAAAATTTTTTGAATTTTCAAAAATAAAAACTGAAAACACAGGTTAATTTTAACTTTTTTTCAATACTAAAAAAGCCAGAATTTATGGTCACTCTCATAGGGGATAATCCCCAATAAAAATCCATCTATTTTCCCCTTCTTTATCCAGATCCAGGAGCCCTGTCATATTTCAGGCAAAGAATCCTAAGAAAAAAACATCAAAATTACAGATGGGTAGAAGTACCACAAGTCAGGAGGAGAGGAAGGGGCAAGATTATATTGATCAAGATGGGAATGCTTTTACATAAAATAGGTCATCTGGTATAATGAAAAAATTTTGGAACTATAAACGCTTGGCTAACCCTATTACTAGCTGTGTGATCAATCTGGTTCAGTTCATTTGTAAACCATCTGACAGGGCTATTTTGAGAATTAAGTGACATAGCATTCACAAGAAAACCTAGCAAGATATTTGACACAAGCACCCAACTTATGGCATGCATGATTACAATAATAAAGAAGTAAATAGAGGGAAAAGGAATGCAAACAGGAACCACTCTCCTGCGTCCAAGCCAACAGGATGAAGTGGGGGAGAGAAATCTATATAGTTTGAGTCCTGTTAGTAATTTGCCAAATCCACTAATAGTAAGACTTGCTATTAATAACCTTCACAGAATAACCTTCACCTTTCGTCAAATAGACTACTAACTTTCTTAAAGAAATCTTGGCTGTTTGGCACTGATCAGGTCTTTATAAGATACCTTTTCAGAAATTCAACCATCTTGTAATAATGAAATCTATTGCATACTGAACATCCTGTTAATTTACCCATTTGCTTCCTCAATCTTCCTGCCTGGTACACTTTTCAGAACTGTATGGACTCTATAATCTTTAAAGTATTAAAATTTCCTGTTACCCTGGCTGGGTAGCTCAGTGGATTGAGCGCGGGCCTGTGAACCAGACAATCACGGTTTGATTCCCAGTCAGGGCACATTCCTGGGTTGTAGGCCAGTTCCCGGCAGGGGCCAGTTCCCAGCAGGGGATGCACAAGAAGCAACCATACATTGATGTTTCTCTTCCTCTCTCCTTCCCTTCCCCTCTAAAGATAAATGAATAAAATATTAAAAAATAAAATAAAATAAAATTTCCTTTTAGTATAAAGTCATTATATACCTACAAGCCATTCTATTTTTCCGCTGATTAGAAGTATGTAATTCCTTAGTCACAAGAGGAATTGGGTTCAGACAGTAAGCAGCACTGATGGGGAGAGACTGAAAAATCTGGTTGTGTTTACTAGCCTAATATAACAAGATCCACAGCCAAGTCTATAGATATTTTATTTAAAACTTTTTGTTGTGAAAAATTTCAAACAAGTATAAAAGTAAAATCTTATAAAGAACTTCATTCACTTATCATTTCAATAATTACCAACTCATTCAATCTTGTTTCATCTATTACCTCTCCTCCATTCTAAATCAAATACCAACAACATATTTCACCCATAAATCTTTTAGCACATTATCTCTAAAAAAGTGTGCATTTTAGTTGCTGTTTTGTGGGGAAGGGAGAAGATAACTTTGGCCCACCATTCTGTTCTTTCCTAGAACTCCCCATATCTGAAATAAGATAGGGCCCTGGAGGGGTAGCTCAGTTGGTTAAGAGTCTCATCCAGATTTGCTGATTTGCCAAGGTTGCAAGTCTGATCCCAGGTCAGGGGACACACAGGAATCAACCAACAAGCTGACCAGTGTGGCCTGGATGGTTGGGCATCGCCCTGCAAGTCAAAAGGTCACTGGTTCAATTCCTGATCAGGGTACCATGTCTGGTTGCGGGTTCAGTCCCCAGTCCACATGCATACCAGCAGCAACGATCGAAGTTTCTCTCTCACTATGATGTTTTTCTCCCTTCCCTCTCTCTAAAATAAACAATTACATAATAAGAAAAAGATTCAAGCAATGAATACATATATAAGTAAAAAAATAAACTGATGTCTTACTCTCTTTAAAAATCAATAAATAAAAATTCTATAAGAAATAATAAGACAGGTAATATGGTATAATGAAAAAAATCCTAGAATCCAAGGGACTTGTCATCCAAACCAAATTCACTTTAGCATTCCTCAATCTCACTCTAATACCAATGAATTGAAAACAAACAAAACTTCCAAAACATCCAAGAGGGAACACTACCAAACTTTCATGAGATTAGCATTATCCTATACTACTAAAGTAAGATAAAAATACTACAAAAAAAAAAAAAAAGGAAAAGTACAGGCCAATATAATATACCCGATGAACATGGATGTAAGTCCTCAACAAAATATTAGCAAATGGAATTCAACAGTACATTAAAAGAATCATAAATCACAATCAAGTGAGATTTATTCCTGGGATGCAAAAATGGTTCCACTATCCAAATCAATAAACACAATGTACCACATTAAAAAAAGGAAGACTAAAAACCATATGATCATCTAAATAGATGCAGAAAAGTATATGGCTCTTCTGGTCAAAATAGATGCATAGGCAGACACGGCTCTCCTTGCTGCACAAACACATCAAAATTACAACTAAAATATAGAACCACCATCATTCAGAACCATCACAAATTGAGTTGAATGGAACTCTGACAACTACAGAATTAAGATGCCACATAGAACCAGACTGGTAGGAGGGGCACAGATGCAGAATGGGCTGGTCCCACATCCAGGTGTGGTGGATAAAAATTTGGAAGGGCTATCTCAGGAGCGAGGAGTTGTACACCACAGTAGCCTCCTCGCCCCCCCGCCCCCCCCCCCCGGGTTCCAGTGCAAAGAAGATAATCCCTATAACTTCTGGCTGTGAAAACTAGTGGGGATTGAGTAGGTGGAAGGGAGCAGTTTCTCTTAAAGAACTCATACACAGACTCACCTACTAAGACTTACTCCCTTTGTTCCATGACTGGGGTAGCAGCTTGAAAGGCACCAGTGGCATACAGAGTTCAGTGTCCCTTTTCTAAACCCTTCCTTCACAGAGCCAGCAAGCTGGTGCCATATCTGGGCCTCCATCACATTTCTGTCTAACACTGTTTAACCTGCCTTGGAGATCCCCCAAAACTCTGCCCCACCCAACATAGAGGTCCACCCCAGCTGCTTTTCCATACAAATGGCTGGTCTTGGCACAAGCTCCACAATTTCCTAAATTCTCTCAAAAAAGCAACAGCTGGCCTCAGTGAGCCCCAGACCTGACACTAGCAGCAGCCAGCCTAGATTCACAGCTTGGCTTCACCTGGAAATCTCCAAGCCCCACACAAGTAGCAGCCACCTCAGACTGCTTTATAGCTCAGGCAGGGTGGCCCTGGGCAAAACACAGATGAGAGCCGACCTGGGCCTGCACCACCAGGGGAAATCCTAGGGCCAGTGCACCCAGTGGACAACTACAGACTACGATGGAATATTGCCACCCTGCCCCTACACAGCTGATCCTCCACAGAGTAAGTAGTCACGGCCAATCTTTGCAGCTGGTTAGATCCCTCCCATTGACCTGCCAATAGCAACCAAGGCTCAACTACAAGAGGAGGTTGTACTCAGCCCACACAAAGGATGCAAGTATCCAGCTTGGATGATAGTGGAGGCTGTGCCACTGGACCCTATAGGACACTTTACTATATTAGGCCACACTACCAAGACATGGAGTCAAAGCAGCTCTACTGAATACAGAGCAACACACACAGGGAGGCTGCCAAAATGAGGAGTCAAAGAAACATGGCCTGAATGAAACAACAGACCAAAACTCCAGAAAAAGAGCTAAACGAAATGGGAGATAAGCAATCTATCAAATGAAGAGTTCAAAACACTGGTTATAAAGATGCTCAAGAACTCAGGACCTCAACAGCACAAAAAAATCCACATAAATTAGTGGATAAATTTATGTATAACATAAATTACATAAATTTATGTTACACATAAATTAGTGTAACAAAGGTTACACTAATTGAAATAAGGAACAATTTACAAGGAAACAACAGTAGTGTGGATGAAGCCAAGAATCAAATCAATGACTTGGAACGTAAGGAAGCAAAACAAAAACAACAATAAAAAACCCCCACAACAAGGCAGAAGAAGAAAAAAAGAACCCCCACCCCCCCAAAAGAAAAAAAGCAGGAAAAAAAAAGAGGATAGGTTAAGCAGCCTCTGGGACAAACTTCAAGAGGTCCAACATTTGCATCATAGTAATGGCAGAAGGAAAAGAGAAAGAACAAGAAATTGAGAATTCATTTGAAACAATAATGAAAGAAAACTCCCCAAATTTGTTGAAGGCAAATAGATAATGCAAGTCCAGGAAGCACAGAGAGCCCTAAACAAGATGGATGCAGAGAGGCCCATTCCAAGACACATCATAATTAAAATGTCAAAGGTTAAAGATAAAGAGAGAATCTTAAGAAGCGAGAGAAAGGCAGTTAGTTACCTAGAGGGGAGTTCCATTAAGACTGTCAGCTGATTTCTCTAAAGAAACTGCAGGCTAGAAGGGATTGCAAGAAATATTAAAAATCATGAAAAGCAGAGACCTACAGCCAAGATTCCTCTACCCAGCAAAGCTATCATTTAGAATCAAGGGGCAGATAAAGAGCTTCCCAGGCCAAGAAAAACTAAAGGAGCTAGTCACCAAACCATAATTATATGAAATGTTAAAGGAGACTTATTTAACAAAAAGATCGAAACTATGAACAATAAAATCCATAACAATTGAATCTAAAAAAATAAGCAAAGAAGAACAGACACAGAAATCATGGAGAGTGTTTTGATGGTTGCCAGATGGGGGGTGGTATGAAAGAACAAGTAAAGAGGTGAGGGGATTAAGAAGTACAAATAGGTAGTTACAAAAGAGCCATGGGGATATAAAGTACAGCGTAGGAAATGGAGTAGCCAAAGAACTTATACATGGACATGAAGAATGGTGGGGGCACTGCCTGAGGGAGTGAGGGTGCTGTGTGGAGGAGGGCAAAGGGGAAAAAATCAGGACTACTTTAATAGCACAATAAAATATAATTTTAAAAAAAGTATTTGATAAAATCTAACATTTTTTCATGACAAGAACTTTCAACAAATTGGGTATAGATGGAATGTTCTTCAACATCATAAAGACCATGTATGACAAACTCACAGCTAACATCACACTCAATGGCAAATAATCAAAAGCTTTTGTTTTAAGAGCAGGAACAAGACCAAGATGCCCACTCTTGCCACTTTTATTGAAAAACAGTACTGAAAGTCCTCACCAGAGCAATCAGCAAGAAAAAGAAATAAAAGGCCTCCAGATCAGAAAGTAAGACTGTTTGCAGATGACAAGGTATTCTAGATCTAGAAAACCCATAAAAATTCCAACAAAAAACTGTTAGAAATTTGGTAAGCTGCAGGACAGAAAATCAATATATAAAAATCAGTTGTACTTTATATACTGATAGCAAACTACAGGAAAGAGAAATTAAGAAGACAATCCCATTTACAATAGCATCAAAAAGAATAAAGTATTTAGAAATACATTTAACCAAGGAAGTGAAAGATCTGTACACTGAAAACAATAAAAATATTGATGCAAGAAATTGAAGACAAATGAATGGAAAGATATTCTGTGCTTGTGGACTGAAATAATATTGTTAAAATGTTCATACTACCCAAAGCAATCTATATAGATTTGATGCAATCTCTACCAAAATTCCAATGGCATTTTCCACAGGAATAGAAAAAAATCCTAAAATTTCTTTTATGGAACCTGAATAGCCAAAACAATGCTGAGAAGAACAAAGCTGGAATATCACTTTCTGACTTCAAACTATATTACAAAGCTACAGTAATCATAACAGTATGAAATTGGCATAATAACAGACACACAGATCAATGGAACAGACTAAAAAGTCCAAAAATAAATCTATACTATACAGACAATTAATTTTTCACAAAGATGCCAAAGTATACCATGGAAAAATGATAGTCTCTTCAATAAATGGTGGTGGGAAAGCTGAATGTCCATAACAAAAGAATGAAAGTAGACCACAATCTTACAACACACAAAAATCAACTCAAAATGGATTAGACTCGAATGTAAGACTTGTAACCATACAACCCCTAGAAGAAATCAAGAGGGGATAAGGTCCTTTGCACTGATCTTGTTAATGATATTTTGGATTTGTAAGTGGGACTAAAAGCTTTTGCACAGAAAGGATACCATCAACAAAATAAGAAGTCAACCTATGGACTGGAAGAAAAATATTTGTGAACCATGCATCTAGAAAGGAGGAGTTACTGTATTTTGCTGTGTTTAAGGCACACTTTTTTTGGCCCAAATTTTTGAGGGAAAAGTAAAGATGTGCATTATACATGGGTATAACGATTATATAACATGGGTATAATAATGTGCACAATAATCCCATGTGCATAAGGTGCACAAAAATGCAGGTGTGCATTATACATGGCAAAATAAAGTGAATCAAAAAACATAAGGAATTCAAACAACTCAACTGCAAAAACAAACAAAAAACCCAAGACAAAAAAGTTTTTTTAATGGGTAAGGGACCTAACTAACATTTCCCTGAAGATGACATAAAAAGGACCAATTGGTCCTTGTAAAGGTGCTCATCAATAATCACCAGGGACATGCAAGTCAAAACCATAATGACATTTCACCTCACACCTAGTAGGATGGCTATAGCCAAAAAGAGAACAGATAACAAATGCCAGTGAGGATGCAGAGAAAAGGGAACCGTTGTACACTGTTGGTGGGAATGTAAACTGGTATAGTCACCATGGAAAAATAGTATGGAGGTTCCTCAAGAAATTAAAAATATAACCAATTCCACTTTGGGGAATATATCCAAAGGAAACAAAATCACCATTGGGAGAGATACCTGTACTCCCATGTCCATTGTAGCACTACTCACAACAGGCAAGGTATAGAAACAACCGAAGTGTTTGTCAAAGGATGAATGGATTCAGAAAATGTGATATCTAGCTATTTACCCACAATGGAATATTATTCAGCCATTAAAAGGAGGAAATCCTGCCATTTCTGACAACATGGATGACTCTAGAGGGCATTATGCTAAATAATGTAAGCCAGACTGAGAAAGACAAATAATGTATGGTACCACTTATAGGTGGAATTGTTTTAAATATAAATATAAATAGATAAATAGATAGATAGATAAATAAATAAATATATATATATATAGAAACAGAGTAGAATAGTGGTTGCCAGGGGCTGGGGTGGAGAAATGAGGAAAGGTTGGTAAAAGAATACAAACTTTCCATTATAAACATGACTAAGATGCTCTGGCTGGGTGGCCCAGCTTACTGTAGTGTACACCAGTACACCAAAGATTTTGGGTTCAATCCCTGGTTGGGGTGTGTACAGGAGGCAACCAAAAGATGCTTCTCTCTTCCCCCCTTCCCCTCTCTCTTAAGTCAATAAATATATCCTTGGGTGAGGATTTAAAAAAAGATGAATAAGGTCTTGGACCTAATGTATAAACACAGTGACTTTAGTTGATAATACTGTTATGTACTATGTAACTGAAATCTGCCAAGAGTTTAGAAATTAAAGATTCTTACCCTTCTACCCAAGAAAGGGTAAATATAAGGGATTACTGAGTTAATTAGCTAATTTTTTGGAATCCTTTCACAGGGTATCAAATCCTGTTGTACAGTGTTAATTAAGTGTATTACAGTTTTGACAATTATATGCCAATATAACTAAAACAAACAAACCAAAATACCTGATGTAATAAGCAATCTGGTGTTACATAGATTTATCTGAAGGCACTTAAAAGGCAGATGTATCTTAAAATTTTAGAGTTAAAAAAATTTCTTTAACTTTGGTCAACATACACAGTGCCCTAAAGCCACTTCAAGTAAAACAATTTTTAATATCTGAAAAGGACTTTGGCTAGCTGAAAAGAAAATGTTTCCTTAAAGCTCCCTTAACCTATTAAATTTTTAAATGTGATTATATTTATATAGTAAGCACTGGCACATTGTAAAGCAACAAGCCTCAAACAAATTTCAGCTGGGCCTTGATTATTCCTTTGATAACAGTTGTCTCTCTTCAAACAGTTGTCTCTCTTCATATACTAATGGAGTCCTGAAAATAAGTGTATTTACAGCATGTAATAAGCATTACTTACCCTAAAGTAAGGTGCACATAGAGTTTAAAGAACTGATTAAATGTTCATAACAAAAACTTCCAAATAAAATCTAACAGTTACTGGATGCTTATTTTGTATCAGCCATTGTGTCTTCAATCAGTTTACAAGCATTAGCTCCTGCAAACTAGAACTGAACCGAAGTCTATTCAACTTCAGAACCCTTGCACTCTCAAGCATTATTCCTTCACCATTGGACATAACTTGATTTAATACTTTTTGGCCTATAATACAAATATATCGTATTAGAATGGGATATATATTACTTAACCATGATATTTCAATTCCTTTAGGCTATTATAATACAATAAAAGAGATGTAGTATTCAACAAGTTTAAGATTTAATTTAAAACTTATAGAACCAGTGTCCCAGGTGTTAGTCAGATTTAAGTATCTGAAATTGTTGGAGACAAATGGAATGTCACCCAGCATGTGGAGATAATTTTTATTTGAGAAAGGAAGTTTCTCATTTTAACTGTTTATATTAAGGCAAAAAATTGTGGTCACTAGTAAAACAGAAAAGTCTACCTTTCTCTTCCATGGCCTAAAAATACTTATTAATTCATGAAAAATGCAGATACTTTAGTAAGTAACTAACTTAAATGCTTTTTCTGTTACAATAAAAGTACCACCACAAAAAAGTCACTTTAAATAATTATGAATAATTTGTTAAGTTGTACATAAAAGGACAGAAAGGGAACTGGGTAGAAAAACACTAGGAGCTAGACTTCTTGGACTATACACAGATGTAAATTTTACTAAGTAATCATATTCTATGTAATTATAAAACAAAAAGCAATCCCTGAAAAATCTGAAAGGGAAATGAAAAAAATTAACCTCACTGTGTATCAAGTTAGTGATGTAACCACACAGAGAACTATTCCAAGTGATTTTAAAACACTGTAACTTGATCACACATTTTTAGAGGAACATATCCTAAGGGCAAAAACAAACAAGCAACTCACTTTCCAGTAATCATATTGTTCTGAGATTCTAAAACTGTGGTGTATGCACTGTGGGACAAAGCAAAGACTAATTACATTGGTGTTAGCAAAAACTGAAATTCAAAGAGCTTATTAGGTTTACTAAAATACTGTGTAGTACTGAACTCAAAATAAAAGTTATCAAACGTTAACAGCTGATATTTAAAAAAAGAAAAAAAAAAGGACAGAAAAGAAACCATTTTTTAGTTCTCTCCATTGAAAAGGTCTAGAAACAAGGACCAACCCAAGAGCAAGAACACTCTTAGCACCGAGACTATGGTCTGTAAGTACCATTTCCCACTAAAAGAAACCAGTTTTGCAAATAGGAGTAATTCTGGATTTGGGGCAGGGAATGCAAAAAAGAATGATCCTGAAACATCTTGTCATATGAGAAAGCAAGGAACCAATTTAAAAAATACAAATCAGGGCCCTGGCTGGTGTAGCTCAGTGGATTGAGCGTGAGCCTGCGAACCAGAGGATCTCGGTTCGATTCCCAGTCAGGGCACATGCCTGGGTTGCAGGCTGGTTCCCTGCAGGCCAACTACCAGCAGGGGATGCACGAAAGGTAACCATACATTGATGTTTCTCTCCCTCTCTCCTTCCCCTCTAAATATAAATAAATAAATAAATAAAAAATAAAAAAATAAAAATAAAAAATACAAATCAGGAAGCGACTGAGCATGAGTGAAAAGGTCTTAGAAGCAAAGAGCCAAAAGTGGGATACTTTCAATATCAAAAATAACTGCAAGAAACTGAAACACATTAATATATTTAAAAACCACAAGTACACAATAATAACACCTCATTAATCATCTTTGGATATTGTTAGGTTCCATACCTATTATTTAGAAAATTGGTAAGGGGAGAAAAAACAGGTACCAATCTTGCCTTTTGTATTCAAACTGCATCTTAGTGTAACCAAATTAAGAAGTTCCTGAGATTCTTTCAGGGAGTATGTGAGATCTTTCCCTTTTCAAAGACTTGTCTGTGTGAGGACAGATTTTCTTCATACTCTTCAACCAAAACAAACACAAATTAAGTGCAAAAGCAGCTGTGAGAAAGCAGTTATCTTCTATTAAGCCCATTATTTTTAAATTAATGGATAACTTAAAATTTGTCGGTTTTACTATCTGATCTGGTAATCTCCATATAATTTTCAAGAATGTAAAGTTTAAGAATGGCTGATCTAGGCAATAATAATAGCAGCTGCTGCTTAACATCAAACAGACAAGCAGATATTAGGTAACTCTCAATGTAAGTACACAGTACTTTTATAACAGTATACTTGTGATTGTTCCAATCATTATTTACATGAAACAATGGGAGTATGGGTGCCAGTCATCTAATAGAATATGTTAAGTGATACCACATAGGTGCAACCTCCAAGACCCAAAGAAGAGAAACTTTATACAACGATAAATTCCTTTAAAATGGAGAGATGGGGGAAAGAGAAGCTATAAATTAGAAAGACTTAAATTTATCAACCAAGAGCAACATATGGACCTTATCTTGATCAAATGGAATGGTTTAGATAAAATCCAAAGGGAGTCTCTTTTTCTATTCCCTTTATTTTGTTGTATTTGTACTTTTTCATAATAGAAAAACTAATCAAACTTATCCCTATCCCCTTCCTCACCAACTAAAAAGAAAAGAAAAGGCATTCTAAATGCCACTCACGTCAAATGGGGGTGCGGGGAGGGTTTCAGAGAGGCCAACAGATAAATTGTAGCAAAGAATCAGAAGAACTCTATAAAAGACACAAACACCGATAGCCACAGAGTGACAAAGTTCCAGGATCCTCTATAATTAGGGTGAGCATATAATTCATGGTCCAAACAGGGACATTTTTGAGAAAGAAGTGCTATTACTAATTATGCAGTAGGTATAAACAAGGACTATCCCAGGAAACCAAGACATATGGTCACTATATCTGTAAAAGATTAAATTATAAAATGATTTTCACAAAAGATTCTCAATTCAATCCTTTGGGTAACTATTTTCCATAAAAACACATTCTGAATATTACATTTTCAGAAAAACTAAGATGTCCTACATTAAAAAAACTTTTCATCTCTCTTGCCTGGCACATAGTTGTTTCACAGAGGAATATGTCTACTTCTCTCCTTGTTGCTCAGTTACTCTGCAAACTCCCAGCCAATTTCTTTTCATGATAAACTAACTATAAGAGGAAAGTTACACTTACCCAGAACTCTGTCTAAAATTACATGTCTTCCCATATGGCCCAAATTCCTACTCCATTTATGAACGAATAATTTATTCCTAGCAACACTTAAAATTTTAATAGCCTAGAGGTTAAGGAAGAGTAAGGTAAAAACAGCCTGGGTTAGCCAAGCAGCCCAGGTTCCAAAGAGTCTTGGAGCCGGCAGTATTATCTCCTTGGTCTAAGTGGGTTAGCTACAGTAACTTCTGAGCTCCATATATTATGTCAACATAATTTTCATTTTTTAAATTTCTAATAAATTACCATGTGCGAACAATAAGGTAACTACCTATTTAATCTGTGAATATTTTATGCCACATCATAGATTTAAAAATACTAGTAAACTTTAAAAATAAAAATAGCCCAAATATGTAACAATTTGGTACAATTTTAGCCTCATCCTATAATGTGCATCGATACCATGTCAATCTACCCTTATTCTGTTCTATTACTAACCTATGACTTAAACTTCTAATCCCCACAAATAAAACTAAATTTGTATAGCAACAACAAAAAAAATTAAAAGGGGACTTTCAAGATTTGAACTAGCTCCCACATTTTCCTCAGCTGTCTTTTTTTTTAAAGAAGTGATTCCACCTAACATTTTTCAGGCTGTGGGCAAAAAGACACTTAACTTGCATAGTGACAGTAGTTTGCACTACAGAGACTAAGAAAATAAAAACTTATGCATTCATGTCATAATCTAGTGCCATGCTGAGCATGCAACCAATACACTGCCTCAACAATTCTTTGTTTTATTTTAGGAGTTTAAATTTTTCTGTCTTTAGAACTAAAATAAAGTTAAAAAATGTGCCCAAAGATTCTACCCCAAATGTTATAATAATAAACATTTATTTTTTAAATATCCATATCTAACTGTGGCCCTTCCATTTCTTCTGGTTTCTCCTAAAAAACAAATTAACGCAACAGTTTATGTTAACACCTTAAAAGGTAACATGAATGGAGAGGCAGTCTAACTGCCAACAGGTCCTTCCAGGTTCTTCCTCATAAACAAAACTGTCCTCGGATCCCAAGAATGCCCAAAGAGTTGATTATTAACTGCAGAGCTGTGTGAGTACAAATTATATGTGTTGTGGCATGCACAGAGGTTGGTGGGAGGAAATAGAAATTTTCAACACAGGCCAAAGATCATAACAGGACAGGAATACAAAACCATGGAGACCGGGTGGGGGTTGGCAGGGAAAAACATCCTCATATAAAATGACAAACAGCCCTGGGTGGTGTAGCTCAGTGGATTGATTAAGCATGGGCCCGCGAACCTGAGGATCATGGTTTGATTCTCAGTCAGGGCACATGCCTGGGTTGCAGGCCAGTTCCCAGCAGGGGACATACAAGAGGCAACCATACATTGATGTTTCTCCCCCTCTCTCCTTCCCTTCCTCTCTAAACATAAATAAATAAAAATCCAAAAACAAAACAACAAAAAAAACTCAACCAACTAAACAATGGGTACAAATATGAAACAATGAGATCCATCTGGACATATATTAATAACATGTCCACATTATTAAATATGCTATCATAATACTGAAACAGCCTAGTCAGGTCGTAATTTCTAAGAATTATGAAATAATCTTACTATATTCAGCAACACACACACCTCATTAGATTCCTGGATTTTATTTATGTATTCACATTTTAGGAGTGGGGAGGAGAAAATCTCAGCAGCAGAAGGCGGTAAAAATAAAATGTCTTTTTTTGGGGTGGTGGTGTGGGAAAAGAAGGCTTGAATTGAACGTTGACTATGTAGCCTGAAGAACTCTGAAGAATGAAAAATTTATATTCTAACAATTTCACCTCCACTAAGATAAAGGGATAAGCATCAAGGTTTAATTTTTTAACCTTATTCCAGTCATAAATCTGAGTTACGCAAATTAGTAATTCCCAATACAAATTGCAAATAATATCTACAGAAGAGTCTCCCTTTCAAGCTAATAAGACAGTGGCATCTGGCAGTAATAATGATTGTGTAAACAGCCAATGAAAATTAAGTATGCTTAAAAACAGTATCAAGAAAGTAGAATATACTGGAGTTATAAATTCTTTCACTATTTACTTTTAAGATTGGAACAAATGAGCTTTGTGTTTAAGTACATATAAACAAACCCATAACCAAAGTAAAAATCATATTAGCCCATCCAATTTTCCTCTTGTCCTAGTTTGTTTTGGGGGGAGAGGTGTTGTGAGATAACAAAGCAGGAAAAAAGGTGGAACAGCTGCAAATGCAAGATGAGGTACAGTGCTGCCTTTCACCTTCATTCTAGTCTATTGCTACTGCTGGCAGAGTTGTAACAAAAATAAGATTAGCTGTTTGGGGGAGCCAAAGCAGTTATCAATGCCTTTGGAATGAAAATGTGTCTCCTACTCCCCACCTGATTTTTGCCAGGAACTTTTTGGGGCCTCTGGCAAGATTCAGGTATTAGGAGAAATAGAAGCTACAATGAAGAAATTTCTACTTGGGAAGTGGATGTGTGCGCACACGAAGACCAAGTTTTCCTTAGAGCTAGTAGTACATGGGAAAAAACTGTATGGAATGGAGGCCAAGGTTTGAATCAGATAGTTTCTCTTTTAGTCCCACAAATCTATGGCAATAATCCATATGAATGGATTACAAAAAGAAGAAATGACTATCCTAAATTTCTACAGTAGCAGAAAATAGAGACTACTAAATTTCATGTTAACATTGTCCCTATTTTACTGATAAGTAAGTTCTAAGTAATGTCGATGATAATTAGTCAAATTTCCCTTTTCAGACAAAATATATCGTTATTGCCAAGACTAGTACATACAGAAACATAACATTAAGTAGGTTAATACATGTATCTTTCTTTTACAGAGGGAAAGGACACAAAATTTGTAATATTACAATGTACATTAAAGGCGGTTTTTTAGTTATTCTAATAAGTTAAAACAAAATATCTCTTCTTTGCTAACAGTCACCAGCTCTGGATCCATAAGCAAAAATTAGCATTCCAATTTCCTTACTATCTCCTGCAGTCTAGATAGAAGGGAAAACTTTAAGAGTAGTTTAATAACGTAATACAGGTGGCATTTCAATTTAAGCAACAGATGTACTTTCGGAAAACTGAGTTCTGACCAGTTATTTCTAAAATTCAGATTATTTTAAAATATATTAAGCATTTAACAGAAACTGAGCACAACTCATATATTTCTTTATAAAGGAGGAATCCTTTTGCAAGCTGAAGAATTGCTATCTAATTTGTCTATGAATGTAATTCTCTAATATAGTGGTTTTAAAAAGCCTAGCACACATGCACTGTTTTGACATTTATTTAAAAACTAACTGAAAATACCGTTCAGGACACCGATACTTTTAACATATTAATGAAAACTTCCACAGGGGCCCAAACTTCCAAATATAATTTTGCTTAAAGTGCCAGATAAACCCACAGATCTCCCCCAACTCTATGATTCATAGTAATTCTAGTAATATGGATGCAACCACCTCACTTTTAGTAGGGAGTAAAGTATCAAACGAGATTGTGTCAACACTAAAAAGTGGGGGAGGGAGAAATCTTGTGGGGGGGGGGTCGGGAATCAGGTTCTCCAGGAAGTTGCCTTTCTTCAGTTAGTATTTTAGGTGCCGGCAAGCCAACACATAAATGCTGGAGGTGCTCTCCTGTTATAAAACTGGAGCTAACAATATGCAACTTTCACAAAGGAAAACAAATGACTTAATCTACTGTGATCTAATCCCAACACAAATAAAGATAATGTGTACGTTGGAATATTAGTTTTATTCAGATAGAATATTCCTTCCCAATTCTTTCTCTTTTTTAAAAATTTTATTTTTTAGAGAGGGGGAGGGCAGGAGAGAAACAAAAAGGCCTCTATGATGCGGGAAAGAAACATAGATTTGTTGCCTCTTGCAGGCCCCCAACCCAGGTATATGCCCTGGACGGGGACTCGAACCACCAACCTTTTGGTACAAGGGACAACGCCCAACCCACAAAACCACACCAGTCAGGGTTTCTCTTTCCATTTTTAAAGGAGAATTCTCCTCTGGATGCTCTAGAACTGGTCTACTCAGGAGGTAACTTGTATTTCAGGAGGGTGGAGATCAAGGAATTTATTTTCTTTTCGTCTATACAAAGGTTTAATTTTTTATTTTTTCCTTGGAGGAAGGGATGGTTCCCCACCAGATATTCAGGGATATACAAAATTTCAGGTTAATAGTATATGGCTGGCACAAATTCAATGCTTCAGTGGGAAGCACAAATGATTTCTTTAATTGTATGCCAAAATGAATAATCTCCCAGGGAAAAGAACCTCCTCCTCCTGTCTTCCCTACCTCCTGCCCCTCCCCCACCTACATTGCCTCCCTGCTGCGCAAAGAGCCCTTTGTCCTGCCCCATACTTATCTAGCTGTTTGGCCATATTGACAGGCCAACTAGAAGCATAATAAGGGAGTCAGTCTGACATAAGCGGCTGGCAATTTGAAACAAAAATCTTCCTTTCTACCTAGACAGAATCCTGCTGCAAAGGTCTCAGGCTCCTCCCATGCTTCCATCTATTTTTTTAAACAGGGCAGCAAGAAATTCGGTATTTTCCCTGTATTAGGTAGGTAGCACATCAAAAACTTGATTTCCCAGACAGAAAAAAATTGTTTAACTTCCTATATCCCCTGTTTTTTTGTGATTCATAACACAGGCCAAAGAATGTTCCCAGCTCTGGGTATATACACATAATTAACAAGGCTAAGAAAATGATTCTTATTCAGTTTGCCATCAAAACTCTGAGAATTTTCATATTGCGAAGACAGAAGAGCATAAGAGAAAGCAGTCAGACTAAACCATCAGTCGAATACATAAAACAGGCCAATAATCTTACTGTTTTAAAACTACTAAGACATTATTCCAATAAACAGAAAATTCCTTTCCCCTGTCTTTATATAAAAGATAGTTAATGTGACCCTTACACCTCTCCCTGAGGTCCTCAGCAAACAAATCAATATGATGGAAAAACTGAGTGAGGCAGGATGGGATTACAAATTCCTTGCTCAGTGAGGGCTCATTTAAGTAGACTGAGATTTAGCTTCATCGTTCCTTTATTATATTTCAAATTCCTTTCATAAAATGTTAAAAGATTTTGAATATATTTTGTCAGAATAAGAATTCTCTAAAATGATGCTTTCTAATAATCTTCCACCTCCAAGTTACTGGGTACCTTTTACTTAATTTAGACTTGAATATACAACAGGATACTTTTCACAAGACTCTAACAAAGTATGTATTGGTAAGTTAAAAAAATTGTATTTTCTCACCTTTCATGAACTTTCCTGAATTTTTACAAGCGAAATCAATCACAGCATCAAGTGAAAAGTTAAAAATACAATTTCACCGCATATTTTGGGATTTTTGTCTGTAAGGAATGGTATCAATCACTGTCTATCATAAGTACATTTACTTTTTTTAAGGAGCACTTCTGAAAGGATATTTTAAATCAAATTATAAATAATCACCAGTTATACTAAAATATACATTATCTCACACATTTTATAAAGTAATTTTTGTCTTAAAATATCCCTATCAAAAAGTTTTAGTTTATAATACCTGAAAAAATTTACAAACTAAATTTCACTGCTAGGCCTTTTAGTTTTAAATTAAACTGACAAATCACCAGAGTGGAGCCAAAAGTTACAAGAAAGTTTTATTCCATTCACGATCCACTTTCTCAATGAAAGATGTGCCCAATAATCACTGACTGTCCTTAACTATGGCCTACTGTTTCATAAATTATTTTGAGATGAAGAGGACAAAGTAAAAGTTGTTGTCTGCATATTATTTTCCTGTCCAAAGACAAAATTAAATAGCCTCTACCCCCTAGAAAGGCCAGAGTAACTTCAGAAAGTATGTTAAGTTCCTGGACACAAACAGTATCAGAAAATATGAAAACTTTCAATCATACTGGTTAAATAAATCCTGTGAAAAAGGCCTCTATGATCTTTCAGCAAATGATTACACCAAGATCACAGTGGGTTCCAAACAACAGGAGATACAAATGAAAAAGCAATTATTTTATAAGGTAACTTTAACATGTAATAATTTAAACACAAACCATTTATATCTAAAACATTAACAGCCACCATGAGTGAAACCATATTTATCTGATATGGCATCTTTTATACATAATAGTAATAAGAATTAGAAGCACCTAAAAATATTACCTGTGAAAGATTCTGTTTCATTAGTCACTGTGTATCAGCGAGAGACAATGCAAACCACATTTGTGAATGACAAAACACATTCTTTTTGGTTCCCTGCCACAAATTCCACAGTCATGCTATATATTATAAGTGACTGTGAAATTTAAGTACATTTACACAAAAGTCAAATAAATCAAATTCTGAGAAAAAAAATACAGGATATTAAGAGTCTTGGGTGGGGGGGCAATGCATCAGTTAAGTACTGCATGAAATTGGTGGTTTATTTGGAGGGTGGCTCTCCTTCAAGTACTTCCATACTCAACAAACTGTTCTGCTCAATCAGAGATCTTCCTAATGTACAGGAGCTGTGGGGGAGGAGAGGCTAAGGGGCTAAGAGGCCATCTTCTCAAGCATGTGTACACTACCCGATTTCTGAATATTCCTTCTAGTCTGGCCTTTGTGCAGATGGACTGCTGTCAAACGCACATCCTTGTGGTCCTGGAGGACTACATCCAATATATGTATATATATACACATACACACACGTATATAATGAGTCCATTTTATAAATAAAACTCCAAAAAAATAATTTAATCTGGAGAAGTCTATTAGCAATGGAGAAATTAAGAAAATACTTGAGATTTATATTGACGATCATTCTGAAAAGGGCACTTCTATTCTGAGTTTAAGATTCCAAATTTAGTAAAATGTTTTTTAAAACATCTATTCCATACAGTAAATATGGCCTAAAAACTGAAAAGCAGGAGACACGTAACAAAATATTAAAACTGAATCAATGATTAAAGAGTTGGAGAAAAACATGTCAATAAGAGGAAAAAACCTGATTTTATTCCTGTCTGGTTTTCAGAAAGACCCTTAAATTATTACTTTCATTTTAAATAGATTGAAAAATTAAAACTCGAATGGAACTTTCAGTTCTATTTAAGCAGAAGTCTACAGATAAAAACCAAAAGTCTGCCCCCAAAACAAAACCAAACAAAAAATTTAAAAAGACTTTACTATGATCCAGTTTCCAGATGCTGATATCCATAAATGGGTAGGTTATGAATTCTCATCTCTCACCAATAAAATGCAAACCAGCTCAGCAGTGAAAATTCCCAGGAAAGCAAGGTTTCTTCTTAATACTGAAGCAGCCATTGCCTAAGTGCAGCTCCCTGCAGCCAACACCATTAATGGACGCTGCACTGCTGTCCTTCCCTGGAGACAGCAGCCAGCACTACTCAAGCTTCTCACGTAGCAACCAGAGCTCCAGAGCCAGCAGCTGCTGCTGCCTTGTATACTCACCCCTGTGATCCAACCCAAAGGAACAACCTTCTTCTTACCCCACCCCCACTCCTTACACACTTTTTTTTGGGACCAATACTCCATGCCAGAAGAGCTGGGATTACGCGTTAGAAAGAAACAATCCTAAGGTCACCCTTTCAGTTTTAAACTAAGGGCCTTTTATTAGAAAAATCAATATTTACCAAATTCCAAATACCCATTTTAATTAAGCCAGCAATTTAGGAGTGAAGATTAAGCTTTAGTCTTTAAAAGGCCAATTTTTCAAGCACTCTTTTTTACAGTCAAATTTAAATTTGCAGCCAGAGACAGGGCCTTGTGTCATGCCCTACCAAAAGACGTAATTCATTTTTGTATCTTAATGACAGCCTGAAAAAACCCGAAAGACTGTAATCCTGTAACGGGCAGAATTTTTGGCTATAGAAGAAAACAAATGATCTTCCTGGAAGAAATCCGATAAAATTTTTTTCCTGTGTCCTCCAAGAGGTCCCCAAACCTCTGATTATGTGAATATTCTCTACTTTAGTCCTAGCTCAGATTCCACACATCTAAAATTACAACTTGTAACTCTTTTCAGAGCGACCTAAAAACATTAATGATATAAAATCAACCACCAAGAAATTTTCAAAATACGGGGTACACATTCTCCTGAAAAAGCTCACAATGCTAAACTCAAGAGTATACCTATGTAACATCTGCCCAACAAAAAATGTAAATATGTAAATATGACCTTGGTTACAAATAAGTCATTTAAAAGCGACTTGTTTAGTCAAGTGATGGAATAAATTAGCACAGAACCTGGGGATTCTTTCTGTACTATAAGCACGGGGAAAACGAGAGAAAGGAACTAAAGTATAGACAAAGCCCAATGGAATCCAGAGGTCTGGGCACGAAATGAGTTAGTGGTGGTGAACACATTGCACAAGTAACATGAGAAAGCAGAAAATGCAGGTCATATATGCACCCCTGACCCAGACCAGCAGAGCTGGCTGCAGCATCAGTATCCAACCGAAAAATCAGTTATCCCTAAGAAATGAAACACGCAAAAGACCTCTACAGAATAAATTAGCATAAAGGGGGCTTTCCCAACAGTTAAACTTTCCCTCTCACGCGATTCACCTACTTAAAAACCAGGACCTCTCACCGCCATACATTTGGCATCCCTAGCTTCCACGCAAAGGGAATGGGAATTCATAAAGGGTAAATTTTTCTGCCTGTAAAGACATTCTCAAGTGATTGCTCTCCACGCCCAAGGCTGGGAGAACGACACAATCTGGCTCAACTCCAAACCCGAACCCTACAAATTCAATACGACTATTTCAGAGATACTGGGGCAGACGCCACTGAGAACCCAATAATGTTAAGTAGGGGTGGCAGAGGTAATGTCTTTAGTGTGGGAAAGGAAGCAATCACCTCAGATGGGGGACCCAATAACGATAGGGAAGGCGTCCAGAAACATTATGAACGGGATATAAAGGCCTCCTGAACGATCAGTGTGTCACCAGGCCGCGCAAATTGGGGTGGGGGTTGGGGGTTTGGGGGAGGAAAAAAGTGTGCCTGTGTATTTTGAGAAGAGCGAGAGGCTTATCTTGAAATCAAAGGTAAGCGTGGAGTAGTAGGCAGTTCCCAGGAAAAGGGGTGAAGAGACGTTGGGGGAGGGGAAGCGTCCTGATCCAGGAAAAACATGGAAAGGGTAGTGGGGTCGACTAAATTACTAAGGGGGCCTCTCTCCCTGGGAAAGAGGGATGCAACGGTGTATAAGGCGTGTCGAGGGAGATGAGAAGGGGCAACATCCTCCTGCTAAAGGCCTGGGGAGGGCCAGGCCCACATCCCGAGAGCGAGTGCGGGCAGACGGAGGAGGTGACCCTTCCCTCCCCTCGGGGCCCGGTCGTGAGGGTAGGTCCCTCTTTTCTGTCGGACCCTTACCTTGTCCCAGTTGCTGCCGGGGCCTGGGCCCGGGCTGCAGCGCACGGCACTCCCGGGAAGCAGCAGGACTCGAGTTAGGCCCAACGCGGCGCCACGGCGTTTCCTGGCCGGGAATAGCCCGAGCCCGTGAGGTGGGGGTGGGGGCAGAAAGGCGGAGCGACCAAAGGCAGGGTGGGGGAAGGGCCAGGGGAGGAGGGGGGGCCGGCACTACAGTGTTGGCGGACTGGCGGGATTGGGGCTGCGTGAGTCTCTGAGCGCAAGCGGGCGGCGGCCGCCCCTCCCCCGGCGGCGGCAGCGACGGCGGCGGCGGCGGCGGCGGCGGCAGCAGCAGCTCACTCAGCCGCTGCCCGAGCGGAAACGCCACTGACCGCACGGGGATTACCAGCGCCGGCGCCAGGGGCACCTGGGACACGCCCCCTCCCGCCGCGCCATTGGCTTCTCCGCCCACCGCCCCACACCCATTGGCCAACTCGCCGCTAATCAGCGGAAGCTGCCGCGGCCGCCTAGAGAAGAGGCTGTGCCTTAGCGCTCGGGCTCTTCAGAGAGCCTCGGCTAGGTAGGGGAATGGAACTTTGGTGGGAGGTC
Source organism: Sturnira hondurensis (assembly GCF_014824575.4). Classification (NCBI taxonomy): domain Eukaryota; kingdom Metazoa; phylum Chordata; class Mammalia; order Chiroptera; family Phyllostomidae; genus Sturnira; species Sturnira hondurensis. The sequence goes on from NW_028081354.1 coordinate 1,221,012, forward strand.
TGTCTGGTGGCTACGGAGGGGGTAACGGGTCGCTGAGGTGGTTTGACCGGTACTTGGGGGTTCCCTTCTCCCTGGAGAAGTTGGGAGAATAACGTTTGTTGGGTTGGTAGGGAAAGAGTAGATTAGGGACAGGCGGGAGTGAGGTACGCCCGGCAGTGACCAGAGGGGGAGGGAGGAGTAGAAAAAGGCTCGAATCCAGACGGAGCCATTGCTACTGCAGAGGGAGGAGCGCTTCCTGTTCAGCTTTTGCCACTGATTGGCCGCTCTTCCTCCCGCCGTGTGTGAAAACACAAATGGCGAGTTCTGGTTGGAGTAAAGGACTTGTCAGTTATAGGGAGGGAGTGCGTAGCTGCTTAGGAACTCTCGCGTTGCTCCCTGGGTTGTGTGGGTAGGTAGGTGGGGAGAGTTGGATCTACGGGTGCGGTCGGCCTCCTGCGGGGGTGGGGTATACGGGGGTGGGGGTCGGCAAGGAGGAGGGTCAGTGAAAGTGACTCCTGTGCGGGCGTCCCGCTACCCTCCCCTTTGGGGGAGTCGGTTTACCCGCCGCTCCGACTTGGCAGCTGATTGGTTGCTGAATCATGGGAAACGGCCCCTTGCTATTGGCTCGGGTCCCAAGTGAGCGAAACCACTGCACGGGGTGGGGGGGAGTGGTTGGAAGCTCATTGGTTCGCCTTCTCCCGAGGCCCAGCGCCGCAGTGTCTGGCCCCGCGCCCCTGCGCAACGTGGCAGGAAGCGCGCGCTGGAGGTGGGGGCGGGTTGCTGAGCTGAGAGTTCAGGGTGGTGGCGCCGCGGCTCCGCCCCGGGCGCCCGCCACCCAAAAGACTCCTAGCCCGACCAGCTCCCGGACCTGTGGGAGTGAGGAGTGGAGCAGGGGTCGGCTCGGCTGTTTATGGGTGGGAGGCGCATGTTCTCTGAAAATCGGCGCGAGTTGCTACCCTGAAGGAGCTGCAGTGGAAGAGGCGGGGAGAGGGCCGCACCCTTTTAGGAGGGGGGAGGGGAGTGCCGCAATACCTTTATGGGAGTTTTCTGTTGCCTCCAGTTTCTCAAGGACCGCCCTGGGCCTAGAAGAATCGCTCCCTCCCCCGTGATCTCGTCATCGCCTCCATGTCGAGTCGCTCTTTCTAGATTAGGGGCGGGATTCTTTTGCTCGTGCTTAACCTGGTGCCGGGGCGTTGTCCTGCAGGGGTTTGAGCAGGTGTATTTTGAGGGTGAGCCCAAATTCTCTTGTCTTTCCACAGACTTGTGTCACAAAGTAATTATAATAGAGTGGAGGAGGGAAATGGAGGGCAGACTGATTTTATACTACAGCAAGACTGCGTGTGTATTTCTAATTGAAGTCCGTTTTGTAGCCTTTTTTTCCCCCTTGGGGATAAAATGAGAGAGTAAAGGCAGACTGAGTTTTATTGTCACTCCATTTGAGGCCCTTCCTAAGCTCCGAAAATACAGTATTTCACTTTAAATCTTAAAATTTAAGATTTAATCACTTTAATCTTAAAATTTTAGGCCCCCTTCCTTGCAACACCAGGGTCAGGCACCTTAGCAGCTCTCACTCATACTTGGAGCGCGTTTTCTATTTTCTGTTTGTTGTGCTTGCTCATCCAGTCCCCTCACACATGCTATTGGCTTTCTCTCTTTTTTTTGATAGCTCCATGAGTCATGAAACCAGACAGATTGGTTCCACCTCCAGTTAGCCTGCCTAACCTGAGCAGAGGCCTCAACTCATACACAGTATTACCTTTTTTTCCTCAGTATTTTACTTCTGACCTTGACTACTGTTTGAGAATTGGACTTGAGGTTCAGCAACATCTCCCTTTTACCTTCTTGGAATATCGTCTCAATCCATCCTGTTTTTTATGTTCTCATCAGTAACTGAGTTAGGTTGCCATGATAATAGCCTCCAAACTAGTGCCTTATGTCTGCGGTATCTTCTTTCAATCCATCTTACATGGTATGAGGACAATTGTGCTAACATACAGCCTGTGCATGAAAATGGCTGATGTAACTCCTTTACTGGCTTAACACCTTATAGAATGAATTCCATCAGTAATGTGATATTCGAGGCTCCTCAATAGGCTAACCCCATTTGTTCCTAACAGCTTTTTCATTTGCAGCAATTTTCCACCAACACAGCTTCTCTGCTTAAGTCATACTGAATTGATTACTGTTTACCCAAATTATAGTGACATGCCACTTTGTAGGATAATTCTGGCTGGAATTCTACTCTTGGTGCTTGTTCCCCTTCAAGACTTAAGGCTCAGTTAAGGTAATCATCTCCCCTGTGTTCTTGCCTTCTGTGATGTATCATTCTAATAGCCAGATTCCCCTATAAAAAAGTTAGCAGTGCTTTTCCCTGATTTCATAACAAGCATGTTGAATCATAGCTCTTCCCAGGTTGTTGTCATTGCTTGTTTAAATTCACTTAACTATTCTGCGCACAGGCTCTTGTTGAGTCTTGTATCACTAAACTAGTATATTCCTTAATGTGTAGCCAATACTAAGTAAAATGGAGTGACAGGTAGATATCTTTGTAAGGTTTGATAGCTTATTGGTCAAACCATTCTCTGTATGCTTGCTAGTGCTCTAGATTGGCACTATCCAGTAGAACCTTCGGTAATAATGGAAATGTTCTCTATCTGTGCTATCCACTATGGTAACCACTAACCATAAATTAATACTGAGCACTGGAAATGTGGCTAGTGTGACTAAACTAAATTTTTAATTTTATGTAATTTAAATTGCCACTATGGGCAGTGTAGCTGTAGCCACAAGTTCGTGTTGTGGATTGTAGCATACTTAATATGGACGTTGATAATTTTCTCCGGCTTGTTTTATTTTGCTTGATTCTATACTTCAGCTGAACCTAGCTGTGAGCTAAATCCAACAAGCCCTTACTAAAGGTAAATCTTCCTTAGATAAGAGTGTGTTGAGAAGGCAGGTATTGACTAGTTTGGATCTGAAAAGAGAATGCATAATGAATTTTAGGAAAGTGGAATTTCACAAAACCATATGGTGATAGGACTATATCTAATGTAAATGAAACCAGCCCTAACTTCATCAGAGGAGGCCCTAAGTATTATATTTTCAGTTACAAGAAACCACCACAAAGTTAAGTTTCATCTGGAAGTATAAATTAATAGATGTATTTTAACACTACAATGCTTTTTCTGTGCTAAAATAGCATCTTACAGATTTCAATTATAATTTTAAAGTTGTTTACTTAAAAATTTCCCCTAGAATATGAGACCCCTTGGATGGGGGTTTTCTAACCTTTAGTGCACACAATTTAACTTGCTTTATAATGTAGATTCCCATCTCCACCCAGATAAGAGTTCAGTTGAGACAGAGGGGAGAAACACTAGAATTATCTTTTTCAAATTCTTACTTGCTTCTGATGTTGGCAGCCCAGAAACCACACTGCAAAAACAGCCTGGGGCCATGGTTTATGTGACAAAAATGATTACAATTTGAGAAACACCTCTGATACAATGGTTCCTCTATTTTGTCCCTGATTTTTTCCTCAACTGAGTTGTTCCCCACCCCCACCCCCATCTTTCACTGAAACCTGAATGGGAAAACATTTGGAGAGGCAAAGAGTAGTGAAAGTTAATACTTTTGGAACTTTGTAGATCAGATTGTTTTCCATATAAAAGGGGATGTTAAAATATTCCAAATATTTTTTTTAATATGAAGGTTCCCAGTTTTTGTCTGTTTTCCCACTAAAGCATTCCTCGAAGATAGTCTTATTTTTTGATTTGCCAGTGCCTGAACACAGAGTATTCAATAAATGTTGGTTTAACTGATTTGTGAAATGATTTTAAATAATAGTTTAATTCCACAAAAGACAAACCAGTCTTCTATGGTGAAACTTCAGGGTCATACTTGTCTCCTAATTTGTTATTCATAAAGGAAGTTGATGCCTCATGGTCTCTGAATACATCTGTCCACTGTTCAACCCTTGTTTGGGTTTCCTGTATGAACCACTGTACTTTTCCTGTGCTTTAACTTCTTGGGCTTTATAATTTTTTAATAAATGAGCAGCCTATCTCTTTTTGAAGTAGAGCCATATTATTTTAGGACAAAAATTCAGTATGTTGCTAGCACTTGCATGAGTAAAAGTTTTGAAAGGGCTTTTTATTTTTAAGATATGTAAAATTGAACTATATATTACATACTAATTTTTTTGCATGGAGGAGGTCTGGTTCATTTATGGTTTGCAGTTGTTAATCCAGAATGTGATAAGGATCAGCGTTACAAGGTTAAGACTGGTTTGACTGTTTTACGTCAATCTTAATTGTAGAACACCTTGTTGGGTCACATCCAGGAATCTGGTACTTTGCTTTACAGGCTGAGAAGCCTTCATTTTGTTACTGTACCTGGTGGCATTATACTTTTTATTGAAGGGTACACTTCTACAGAAGTTTTTTTCCCTGAGAATCTGGATTGTTACAGAACTGTTCTATAACATGAACTGTTCTGTAACATGAACTGTTCTGTAACAGGAGCATGAAGTCAAATATTTAATTTTAACTAGGTCAGGGTTAAACCTGATCAATTATTCCTGGTATCATGATGTATACCTTCATGGTGATTAGAGAGACTATTTCTGCCTCTGATTATATCTCAAAGTCATAGTTACATGTACTAATACAATTTTCCAGCTTTTTTTCCTAGAATTCAGTCATCATTGACCTTTAGTTTGTCCTGGTACTTAGTTACCCTTTGTTTTCTAGTATTTTTCTTTTTAAAAACATGTTTAAGATTGGCTTTTCATGCTGACAGTAGGAATGCAACCCATTTTCATATGTTTATAGAATTGGTTATTTTACAAGCTAACTAACCCCATCTCTAGTATATGAATTCTCGTCAGTGTAGTCAACAGTCCTCACAGCCTCTGGTCTTTTCACTGACCCTTAGTTAAAATCTCATGCCGTATTTTTTATTATACTACATAATGGCAACATTCTAGTGCATACTATAGGCGAAAATTAATGGAAACAGATGAGTTGAAGAAATCAATATTGAGTACCATTGTAGTATGGTCTTGATAATGTAAAACCTAGAATTACAAGGTAGGAAAGTAGAACTTGGTGAGGCTGAACAACTTTCCTGTAGTCACAGCAATAAGGGCCAGGGATTCAAACTCTGATCTGAATGACATAAGTCAAGTGTTCTTACCAGTTTGTGGTACTGCTTTCTCTGATGGAAACAGCCTTTTAAGAAATTTAATACGGCTGCAGGATATAGGATTGTAGGAATGGAGAAGTTTGAAGGCAGAGAGACCATTTATGAGTTTCTTTCACAGTAGTCTTGACATGAAATGATGAGATCTGGTATAGCAATGGCAATCAAAATGGAAAAGAAGTTAAAGAACTCAATAACTGAGTTACTGAGGGAGGATAGTCTCAACACATCAGTCACTTCTTAAAGAAGTCTTGCTTGGTGCCTTCTCTTCTGCTACATTAGGTCCCCCATTTGAGTGTTGTCATAGCATCTCTCTCAGTTGTAATTATTAATTAGTATTGAGTAATTGTTTTGTTTTTACTTTTTAGGTTGCTCCTTGAGGGCAGGACAGTACTTGTATGCTGTCTGTCCAGAAAAAGTGCAACCATTGTTAATATAACGAGAACGGTTTGTGCGGCATCAGTGTAACCTGACAGCCAAGGAGAGAGGACTGGAATGTGCGTGTGTGAATGATAATAACTTCACTGTACTAGTCAGTGAGGGTGGTAGGTGTTGAATGAGCATGTGTGTTGTGTGGACATTGCATTAAAAAATGACAGTAAAGCATCAAATCTACATCAAATTTTGTGTTAAGCTTGCACATTCTTGCCCGGAAACTGGTCGGATGATTCAGAAGGCTTTTGGGGATGACACAGTTAGTGCAGTGCAAATAAAAGTATGGCGTACATGCTTCAAAGATGGTTGAGGATGCATTTAAAGTGATTCATGTTCTGGAAAGCTGAGCCACCTGAGAATACTGAATGTGTACAGGCTACAATCAACAAAGATTGGGGAATTGTGTGAGGTCCCAAGGTGTACCTACTTTGAAGAGGACTGAGGTGTTATTGTCCTGTGTATAATGTTTCTTGTATTATTTTTAATAAATGTTTCTTTTCCATAGTACATGGCTTGATACTTTCTGGACAGACTCTGTATTATGGCTCTTTCCCTATTGCCTAAGCATAGGGAGGTCTTCGAGGTCAAACTGTTCTCATAATACTAAGCTGTTTACCTTTTTCAGAAGTGTGCAAAAGCCTACATGATTTTGGTGTTAATTGAATGGTGTTGTATATGCATTCTTGAATTTTCTAGAATTTCCTAAGGTAGTAGGTTTGGGGTACAAATATTTGTTTCTGGGAATTAACACCCTTTTTCGGTTATACCTTCTATAATGCTAGCAACCCTCAATATTGTACAATTGTTAATATAAAATTGTTTCCTTTGTGCCTAAGCATAAACATAAAAGTACATCCTGCTGCTTGTTATGCAATCATACGCTTTAGATATTTGCTCAAAACTTCTAAATTTAACTACAACTTATTTTAGAATTCAATAACTTAGAAATCAATTTATATTTTTCTTATTTAAGACTGGATCATTTGCTTAAAAGATTACCTGTTCAACCTACAGCTTATGTGTAAAAATGGTAAAAAGGTATTGTAGAGTTCTGTTATAGGAAGAATCAACTTCAAAGAAATTAGGAGAAAAAGCTACTGAAAGAAGTTCTTGTATGACACTGGCTGGAGAAACAGAATAGCTGAGAAACTACAAAAAGCCATGTACATTTAACACTGCTGCATGCTGGATGAAAAGTAAACCATAGTGCCACTTTTTAACAATACAGTAACTTACATTAAAGACTTGTATACAGACATGAAGTCTGTTAATACCTTTGTAGAAGTGTATGCTTGCCTTACAATGGATCAGTCTACAAATGATGGGCTTGTTATTTTTGTACAGGGTAGGGCAAAAGTAAGTTTATAGTTGTTTGTATGGAAAATAATACAAATTAAATAAAAATACAAGAATAAAATCTGTGTTTTGTGTACTCACAAGTGTAAATTACTTTTGCCCCACCCTGTAATTGTGGGTGGGGCAACAAGCATTAGCATCAACTAGCATTAGCGTCAACTAGTCAGATTTTTAAGTGAAAGCTTGGCAACAAACAAAATGTCTCAAAGTAGTCAAAATGTTGAATAGCATTTTAAAATATGGTTTATCCTGATACCTTTACTAATGGTGAGAAGGCAAAGATGGCAAAACTGCTGGCATCTTAGCATAAATCAAGGCCAGAGGCACAAGACTAGTAGTCATTCTCCCGTGTCATGCATTTGCAGTACACACCCAGAGGGGAAAAGGAGCAGTTTCACTTCATACCTGTTTGAAAACAGTAAATTTTTTTAGATCTGAACCCTGAGTACATAACTTTATTATGAGCGATGAAATGGAATAGTTGCATGTAGTACTACATGCTTATGTACAATGGTTGTACAGTTGAGCTGCAAGTTGTATTCAGTACTGTTTTCTCAGAACACCATTTTTAATGGGAAAGGACTATCATATTTTGGTTGTCAGTAGCCTATCTGGCAGACATCTTTTTGAATGTAAAGGAAAGTGAGCTTTTCCAGGAAAACAACTGAATGATACTTATTTTTAGAGGGGAAGGGAAGGAGAAAAGGAGAGAAACAATGTGTGGTTGCCTCTCATCTACCCCCTACTGGGGATCTGGCCTGCAACCCAGGCATGTGCCCTGACCGGGAAGTGAACTGGTGACCCTTTGGTTTGAAGCTCCATACTCAAACCATTGAGTGACACCAGCCAGGGCTGAATGATGTTTCAGAGAACTTGTATCCACTATCAGGGAGCTTGGCATTTTTCCAGTGTTTAGGTTTTTTATGATATAGGTAGTGATATTGATGATTTTTAGATATGTAAAGAACTGGGTCAACATTTGAGATTTATATTACTAAGTGAACCAGTATTTTCCAAATGATCAATATATAAAGTTAGGAAAAATTGCAAATATGTAACATCTCAACCAACTGACTTGAGGAAAGATAAAAGTCCAGCTGCCTTTAAGGCAGGCATTTGACGCAAGAATCAGCCAAAGAATGCATAAACAAGTGGAACAACAAACATGTTTCTCTTCCTTCCACTCTTAAATACTTCTGTGAAAATGTGAAAGTAATGCATTTGTTACTAGTTTTTTTTGTTTTAATTTCTAATATGGTAAGAAGTGGTCCAGAGACCAAAGTTTGAGAAACAGTTACTCTAGCACAATGTAAAACACTCAGATACTTATTGAATAATTGGATGGAGTAAAAAAAAAATGACTTGGTATTCAGGCTGGATGACTGGGAGAATGGGTATGTTAGCAAGTTTTAGTGGAGGAAGGTCTGTTCATGTTGAGTTTGAGGTGGGACACACAATGATCACAATAGCAGGCAGTTGGAAATTTAGAATTTGGTCATGAGAAAGACTAATACCATTTTCCTTTCTAGTGAAAGCTGCTTTTATCATAGAATATATCATTACATAGCCACAACTTCACAACTGATTAGCAAACATGTCAGCTTTGATGCAAAAGTATAAGGGTGATAGGCCTCTTTAAACAAGGATATATTTTTTCCCATAGTTGGCACATTTAAAAAAATTGGTATGGGAGACATTTTTTTGTCTTTAATAAGAAAATGTAGGGAGACACAGTAATTAAATGTAATATTTTTTCCTTTAGAATATTTAAACTGTTAACTATATCCCCACTGAAGTTCCCACATAACACCTCACCTGAAATTTTTGGAAAAGGCTATGCTGAGAATAAAGATGTTTTACTTTTTCTATGCCTATCACACCAATATTAAGTACTTGTAGGTTTAGTTGCATTTTATTTTACTTTAAGTTACTCTACAGGCCTTTCAAAATACCTTTATTTTCAGTCTTCACTTACCTTTCTGTTCTGGTAGTGGAGACCTGAACTATATCTGACACTGATATGCTAGAATCTGCAATTTTGGCAGAAAGTCTTAACTGCCATTTTAAAAGAAGTGTTATTTCCCTAGTACATTGTTAGTCTCTAGGAGATAATCGTCTTCCTTTCACTTTATTTATAAAATCTGTCTCAATGTTTATGTTGTTGACTCTTTCAGTAACAGAATGTCTGGATCATAATTGACTCATTTTGTTTTCAGATTATTAAGATTACCTTCCCATCTTTTCACATTACCATGGTGTAGGAGGCCCATTTGAAAGCTAAAAAACCAAGGTCACAGAATGAGTTAAGTGGCAGTGTCATAAATAACTCAATCCCAGCCCTTCCTGATAACCTATATCCTGTTCCTGTCACCAGATTACAAAACAATACTAGGGAGAAGAGACTTCAAACTTGCAGATAATGCTCTCTACATATTTACAGCACCTTAAATCTGGTCGTGTTTTTACAGTAGTGTTTAAGATTACAGCTACGATGGACCAGGCACAAATCTGTTATACTTAAAAACTAAGCCAATATGCAGAAATATTCATTTGTTCATCAAATACTAAAAGTCCACTCTGGAAGGTACTAACTATACTGAGCACTTGCTAAACAGTGGTGTGTGTAAATGGATGTGGTCCTTATACTTCCCATTTCTGTGAACTACACTAATATCTGGAGGTTTAAATGAGTTTTTTTGTTAGGTATAAAGTTGTTTTATGTTGAACCCAAAATACAGCTACATTCTGATGATGGTAAAAACTCCAGGCTAGGATATTAAAACACTCATTCTCAACTGTGAGGTAGTATATCAGAAAACCAGAGTAGGAATGTTGACTATGCTAATGTGAACTTGATTCTTTCAGAGAAGTATTATGTCCTTTTATTCTAAATGTGAGACATTAAAAGACAGTATGAGTAGTACTATTATATTACCTAATATGACACTGAAAATCTAAACTCAGTGCAGCCAGAAACTATAAAATAAACTCAACACTTTAAAGAACTCCACATAAAACCCCAAGTACTGTGTTCCACGGAAGCACTGTTTTTCACAAGGACTTAATACTGTGTTGAGGTCATTTTATTTTCCACTACCTCAAAAGGGCCTTTCTGCAACTAGAAAAACATCTAAATATGAATAGTGACCCAAGAGAAAACAATCAAGAACTTGAAGTTTTTAATTCAAAGATACATCAGTCCTTCTAAGAAACCAAAAATACTGACAGACTTATGTTTGACTTTTAAAAGCAATACCACTTTTGTGTATGGAAAGAAAAATACAATTTCTTTAAATTTTACTTGTTGGTCCCATACTTCCTCTATCAATGTATTTACTGTTATTTACAAATAAAAATATTTCTGTAATTCTTTTGCTAAATCCTAGCCTTCTTTATTTTAACCTGAATAACACACATTTTAATTAAGGCAGATGGTAAACTTTCCTACAGGTCTTGAGGAAGACTTTATCTTGTCATGAGGCAAACACTATTTCACAACATGTAATAATGCTTCATTTTTTAAGGCTGAGATAAAGAGAACTTGAACAACTAAATAGCAAAGCTACACAGGCAATGTCTGGGTTGCCTAAGATGCTACGATTATGTTCTCTTGTCTATTAGGCCAGGGTGGCTACAATGGAAAATAGGAACTGATATAAAGCCTGAAAATAAAATGTTCTAAACCCAAATCCCAGACATTTTAGTAGGCTTAGCATCTTTAAAGCTTTTTAAGGAAAGTACCAATTGCCCAGCTACCTCTTCACAACAGCTCCAAAGAAAAGTTCTCTCACAAGACTCAATTCCATGATGTTACATTCCTACCTTTTGCTAACCAGGGTAAAGAACTTTAGACCAATTTAAACAGTGCACACTGTACTTTTGTTAATACTATTTTTCTCTCAAATTCATGCTGGCATTTCCGGTATCGGGAAGCATAAATACTATTAATCATCTTCATTTTTGCATTACCAAGGAGTTCCTCTTCCTCCATCTTGTTTTGAAGGATGAACAAAAGCTTGAGGTGTACGTTTCAGAAGGTAAACTGCAGCATGAAGACCACCTATGTTCACCCAGACAGTATGCACTTTCTGCCATACATGTCCCATTCCAGATAATGCCTGTGTATACACAAAAGGCATAAAAGTAATTAGCTTCTATGACCTACCTGCTTCTAGGCCAACGTCTTAGTTGCTAATAAATACTGAGGAAAAGGAGCACAATCCTGCTGAAACCAATATCCCCAGGTCTACTTAAAATAGATCTTAAAGATACCATAGGCTGAGTTTTTGAGTTACTGTACAGCACCTTGGTAAAGCATTTCTTGTCCTGAGTAAGTAGTGCAGCTCGGCCTGTCCTTGGTCTGCAGACACGGCTCATCTCCAATAGGCAAGCTGGGTAAAGGTTCCAGTTTCTTTTCTTGGATCCCATCCTATAAAAGAAGGTCCACTGAATCAAACGCTGTTGCAAAAAATGCCTAGGATTATGTGACAAGTTATTAAAAATTCACTGCAATAAGAAAATCCTGAGGTATGAAGAACAGTTGCTGTTTAGAAGTCATAGCTTTGCCATTATATGTCACTGAAATCAGTGATCAGACTTAACTGCATAGAATTTTGAATTGGATTAATCAGAGAAAAAAACTTTTGACAACTTTTAAGTATATAAACTGCCCTCTTAATGATCGTGAGCAGTCAAATTATAGAAACCAAATCAGTGAAAAAATCATTTATACTGAGAAAGAAACCAAGTTTTTCCTCAACCTTTCTGTATGAAGTGTCATATGCAATGATGCACTAGAAGTAGATGAACCTCCTGTGATGGTCAGGATTAAAATGTAGTTAATACATTCCTCAGTTTTCAGAAGAAAAAATGGGTGAATCTATCATCTTGTTATAATTCTTAAAAGAAAAATTGCTCTGCTGACAGTCTGCTAAAAGGAAAGTTATAATTCTTAAAAGAAAAATTGCTCTGCTGACAGTCTGCTAAAAGGAATGAAAGATTTCTGACATAAAACAGGTTTAGAAGACATGTGGGTACTAGTATAACAAGCGAAGGTAAAACCCATTTTAAAAAAATTTTAAGTCTTACCTTTTTCCAAATGGCATGTCTGTTACAATAATGTCCACAGAGCCAGTTCTCAGTGGCAGATTGCAGATATCCCACTGAATAGCATCTATGGGCAAGCCCCAGGACAGTTTGCTGTGAGGACAAAGGAAAGGTGCTTTAACATATTCTTAAGGGAAATTTTAAAAAGTTTTTTTTTTTCTGAAGACATTGACAAAGTAAAAAATGCTACTACAATATTGATACTGACAATATCAACAATCAAAATTTTAAAAGTAGAATGCAGGAAGTAAAAGGTTATAAATTAAAGATTAATGACCAAATCTGTAAGAATGACAAAATATTTTTTAAGTTGTTAGAACTGACTTTCAAAAGATTATATCTGCTTCATTTATGATTTAAGAAAAAGGATTAAAGAGGAAAACAAGGCTGCAACACATCTGCAATAGACAACTTTGAAAACTGTTGAGTAAATTATGTAATTGATGATGTAAAACATGAAAAGGACACTGGAAACAATGCTAAAGAGGAAAAGATGAGACATATCTGAAGGATAAAATTTGATAAATCTATGTAGTGATAACAGGAGACCTAAAAACATAGATATGTAAAATTAGTAAATATAGAGGTACTTTTAAGATTAAAAACAAATACATGTATCATCAATTAAACAAGAAGGAAAAAAATTAAATAGACGACAAGAGACAATAATAACACGATTTAAATCTCATTAAGGCAACACTACTGGTTTAATAAAACACAACAGGCAGTAATACACAGGTTAAGAATTAAAGGCAAATCAAAGATTATGAGCTGAAATGAAGTTATACTATTGATATTTGATAATTTAAGAAAAAATGCAGTGAAGGCAATCACAACATAATGTGCAAAAACACAGATATTGAAAAGAGCTTTACAATCACAAGCACCAATAACTGCAACAAAATAACAAGCTGAAAATATTACAAGCTAGGTAAGATTGATATAATAGAAATAGCACAGGTTGAACAGACAGGTGAAGATGCCCAAAAGGGTCTGAAAAAGAAGAAAATACTCAGAAAAATGATGTTTTTAAAATGTCTATCAGGTTTCAAAAAAAAGCCTGGTCATGTACTCTCAAGAAAATCTCTTGTGAAATAAAACACACCATAAAAATTCATGACAATAAAATATAAAATATCAAAAATAAAACTATCCTTGCTACTCAAGGTTGGGCCACAGACCAGCAGCATCAACATCACCCAACTTGCTAGGAAATACAGACTCTTAGGTCTCATTCTAAACCCCATGAATCAGTATCTGTATGTTAATAGGACCCCAGGTGATTCATAGGCACATAAAAGGTTGAAAAGCACTATCCTAAACAACTGACCAGAGAGCGAAGTATACAACTAACAATGCAGAAAGTAACTAAAATAGAGAATTATCAGAATCTATAGAATATGGTTAACAGGAGTACTTTGCATAAAAGTCAGCTCTAATAAACTTTTATTAAAGAGATATTTACAGCATATAACTAAAGGTTTTAGATAAATGTTAAAACCTCAATAGGAAATAGGAATAAAAATAAAAGGCATGGAGCATAAAACCACAGAACAAGTAGTATATGTAAACAATACAAAGCATTGGCAATTCTAATCAAAAGGGGAAAAACAAAATTAGCAAAGAAAAGAGGATAACCAATATACAGACATAAGGCCCTGGCTGGTAGGTCATTTGGTTAGAGCATCATCACTATACACCACAGTTACATGTTAGATCCCCCAGTGAGGGCACATATCAGAATCTACCAGTGAATGCATAAATAAGTGGAAAAACAAAAATCAATGTTTCTTTCCCTTCCTCTAAAATCAATTAAAAAATACGCACACAGAGACATAAAATAGTAAAAAGTATACCATGTATAACATAAATATTTGAATAAAATGAATATATATTTTTTAGAACTTACAAATACAAACCTAACACGAAGGGTTATGAAGGCAGGCGTTTCTAGTTCTGTTAAGGCCAGTCTCGGGATATAATGACTTCCTGGGCTATGTACTTCGGATGTGAAGCAGTTGTAAAACCTGAAAGATCTGCTGATGACTACCTACTCCTGCTGCTTTATAAGAAAATGAAGGACACCAGCACTGGAAACCAGAGAAACAATTTTATGATGAGGCCTCTGGTAAGAAGTTGTAGACTAAGTGGCATTTCAATCAATTCTTTCCAGAGACAGTTGAGACTCTGAAAGAATGGTGAGAGGCTGGCACCAATGGTACCCTCAAATACAATTGTAGTGGGCTAAGGCTTAATACTATAACATTTATTTCAGACGAAAAACAAAATTTCCCAGAGGCTAATGGAATTCTAATGCACAGATATCAAAGAGATACATTTAAAAGACTTGGAATATTTTGCTTGGAGAAGAGAGGATTTGGAGGGGTGAGGATGGAGGAAGGGGGAGTTTTGGTAGCCCTTCAGATACCTGATGTCAATCATTGTGTGACACAAATTTTTTTTCATGGATCCAAGTGGGAAGAGAAAAAAAATCTAGAAAGCTCAGGGAGAGACTCAGTTCACTAAGAGATATGACTAGCTGTGCAAAGAGGGAATCAAAGCCATCAGAGATGAGTCATTAGAAGGGTTTACACATGCTGGAAAGACAATGGTTAGGATCTCTTTTAGGATACTTAGGAACCATGGAATGGATGGCTTTCAGGTCTCTCACAACTCAGATTTATTTCTTATTTTTTAAAAAGATTTTATTTGTTTATTTTTAGAAGAGAAGGGAGGGAGAAAGAGAGGGAGAGAAACATCGATGTGCGAGAGACACACTGATGGGGTTGCCTCTTGCATAATCCCAACTGGGGCCTCAGCTGGCAACACAGGCATGTGCCCTGACTGGGAATTGAACTGGCCACCCTTAATCTACTGAGCTACTCCAGCCAGGGCGCAACTCATTTTTTTTTAAAGTGCAAATTAATAAAGGAAAGGCTAAATAAACTATAGTATTTCTATAGAATAGAGTATTATGTAGTTATTAAAAATAGACTATATAATATTCTTCCACTGTGTGGGGTAAAAAAGAAAAAGAAATAAAAACAGTGCATTAGGGCAGTGAAATCAGAGTTAAAAATATTTTTAAAACTATAAATCATTTTCAGTATTTAAAAATTTAAATGGAGTCTTGACATGTTCATTTTGGTTAAATGTCACAGTGCACTGTGAGTATTAATCATAAAGTCAGTATCTACATCTAAGAGATGCTACAGAAACTTTAAAAATTTTACCCTTTAATTTGGTTCTTGGTCAGTAAAGATGAGATGTTGTTTGCTGCTCTATTCACAGCCAACGGATTATTATCACCAGCAATATGAAAACAATTAGACCACTCAGTAGCCCCCTACAAGACAAGAGTATATATTGAAACAAAAGTAGCAAACTGTAAAAACATGATTAAAGAAAAAAATCACTTCAATTGATTATCAATAAACAAGACATGGAATCCAACAGTCCAATGCTTTTCTAAAGTGGCAAGATACTATATGTTGTTAACTTTGCTATTACCCCTGCTTAAAATGCCCTCCTGTTCTTTCTGCTTGCTGAATTCCTACTCATCTTTCAAGACCTGGCTCTGTGACATGAACCCCAGCTCTCCAAGCTGCCTCATTTGCCTCTCCCTAAAGTACTTTGTATATGTCACTGCACTTTTTCATTTTAATTATTTCTATACCTGTGTGACTCTTAATGAATCTGGGAACTCAGGTCTGGTATTTTATTCAGTCTCTCACCCACAGTACCTGGCACATAATACATATTACAGACCTTAAATGCAAATGTAGTTTGAAAACAACCAAATTGGTGGGCTCTCTCAGGAGCATATCCATGCCTTCTGTCCCTCCAGGTGCATCTTTACTCTTCTCTCCTAAATTCTTAAGAGTCCCCATAGACTTGCAACCAGGGGAGCACTGGGAAGTGGCAGCTTGTCCTGGGCTTATGCCCTGAACCTGTCTCCAAGGCTCCCATTTTTCTGACTTATCAATGAGCTAACAGCAGCCCCATTGTGGCTCAATTCTTTCTACAATATTTCTAGGGAGCCAAAGCAGAGCACTGCCTAAGCTCTCTCCTGTTGCTTCTTCCACCCTAACCCCTTCTTTATTTCACTGTCCTCAGAGCTTTAATAAACATCCTCAAAACAAAGGAGAATAAGAAAAAACAACCAAATCAAAATGACCAACCTATATATCTTTTTGTGATTATGAGATTTTACATAATCTGATATATTGGAATATTTGAGAATTTCAAAATAAAATATAATCTCCATTGTATAGGCTTTTAAATAACTACCATAACCCTGAAAAGCTTTTTTAAGTTTAAGTGAAAAACATGTCAGCAGAATATAAATACCAAGGTGTTACATATCATTTTTTGAATGAAGTGCCATACTAAGTTAGGCCTGAACAATGTTGTGTGCAAATTAACAGGTTTCTGACATGAAGACAGAGAAAGTTCTGTACTCTTTTCGGGGATGAGTGACAAACCACCTCTTCCTTTGTAAACAGTAATGCACCCTCATCCATGAACAGAGTGCTTTGCAGCTTTTTCTTTTGCCCAAGTACTCGAGGAGGGTGAGGTAGAAGGGTGATGTACAGGTGATGTGGAGGAGTCCTAGAGAGTTTGATGAAAGCCTCTCATGTGATTCTACTTCCCCAACATTCTTTTTTTTCCCTTCAAACCATTTAGCTTTTCAGTCTCTAAAAGTAGAGATGGGTTTTGTAATACTTCCAAGTTTAAGGGGAGGATGGTAAATCAAGAATTTTATACTTTGGCCCTGGCTGGCGTAGCTCAGTGGATTGAGCACAGGCCTGCGAACCAGAGGATCGCGGTTCGATTCCCAGTCAGGGCACATGCCTGGGTTGCAGGCCAGTTCCCTGCAGGCCAACTCCCAGCAGGGAACGCATGAAAGGCAACCATACATTGATGTTTCTCTCCCTCTCTCCTTCCCCTCTAAAGATAAATAAATAAATAAAATCTTTTAAAAAAAGAATTTTATACTTTGGTGAATAAATCTCTCTCTATATATGCCTTGTCAATTCCACTGATAATTTCATTCATTTTAATCAAACACCAGCTTAAGTTTTTATATTTACATCCTCATGTCTACCCTTACATGGAAATGTCTCAAATTTTTTCTTTTTATCTTTTATTTGGTGGGGTAGAGGGCTTCTCTGGACTTTTAGTTCTGTTATATATTGTTTGACATGTAGTGACCTTCCATGTTATTTCATTAATACATTATAGCTTAATGCTAAAGAGAAAACACTCTGCTTTGTTCCCAGAATTATTCTTGACAACAACTGCGTTTTTACTCTTATCAGTTTCTTTAGCCAGCATAAACTTCTCTGACATGAGCAGAAAGCAGCAGTCACCTAGACTACTATGATTTCCTTCTGGGATTTATTTAATATTGAATTTTTTTAAAGATTTTATTTATTTATTTTTAGAAAGAGAGGAAAGGAGGGAAGGAGAGGGAGAAGAAGGGAAACATGGATGTATGGGAGAAATATGAATCGGTTGCCATCACACACCCCCTTCTGGGGGTGTAGCCTACAACCCAGGCATGTGTCCCAACCAGGAATAACCAGAAACCTTTCAGTTTGCAGGATGACACCCAACTCACTGAGCCACACCAGTCAGGACTCCTTCTGGGATTTTAACTCCCAGATGACAGATGTCATTTTCTAATTGCACTCTGGATTATTTTCTCCTTTGTAAGTTGTTTTGGGCTTGCTTATCTATCCAGTTTCTGTCCACTCAAAGAATCTGTGGCAGTGATTTTCTACCTTTTTCATCTCATGGCACACATAAAGTAATTTGTAAAATTCTGTGGCACACCAAAAACTATACATTTTTGCCAATCTGACAAAAATAGGTGTAATTGTCACTGACTTACAAAAAATAATAATAATAGTAATTACCTACCCCTTTTTGCTCCAAAGTGACTTAAAAAGCCAAGTGCCTAGCCCTAGCCAGGTAGCTACCTGATAGTTAGTTAGTTAGTGCATTGTCCTGGTGCCCCAAAGTTGTAGATTTGATCCCCCAGTCAGGGCACATACAAGAATCAACCAATGAATGCATAAATAAGTAGAACAACAAACTGGTATTTTTCTGTCTCCCTTCCTCTCTTTCTAAAATCAGTAAATAAAAATAAAATAAAATAAAATAAACCTCAGGTACATACATACTTGTATATAAAGATTTCTGGTACCCAGAATTAACAAATCAGATACAACCTTGTTATGTGATGTGACCAATAAGATGCAACTCTTATATAACCTATATATTTGTGGTTCAAGACAGGGCATTCACACCAGATAGCTATTATTGTGTTGACTGTTGTAATTTTTAAAATTTGATAACCTAAGGGAAAAAGAGGTCAGTGCCCCTGACTAAATAGTCAGGTACTACGTGTTTTAAAAATTCTTGCAGCACATTGGTTGAAATTGCTGATCTATGGTATCGCTCATTGGTTTCAACTATATGTAACAACTTACTTACTATGTTTCACAAATTGAAGCAATTTTACTGGAAGTGGCCTCTTCTAAATTATTTATAAAAGTATAGATAATATGGATTCAAGGAAACTGTCATTAGATGTTCTCCACTTAGAAAATGCCTTTCCATTCCTTCCTTTGCTTTAGGCAATATTTGAGTCCTCTCAATGTCATAGTAATTTTAAAAAGTACTTAAGAACATTTGATGTAGTCAGATTTTATATTTCTTTTGCTTCTCTCACCAGAGGAGATATATCAGATAAAATATTGCTATGGGTAATGTCTGAGATTTTACTGCCTGTTTTCTGCTACAGTTTTTATGGTTTCGGGTCTAATAGTTAAGTCTTTTTTTTTTAAGACTTTATTTGTTTATTTTTTAGAGAGAGCGGGAAGGGAAGGAGAGAGAAGGAGAGAAACATCAATGTGTGGTTGCCTCTCTCATGCCTCCTACTGGGAACCTGGCCCGCAGCTCAGGAATATGCCCTGACTGGGAATCAAACTGGTGACCCTTTGGTTCGCAGGCCCATGCTCAATCCACTGAGCTACACCAGCCAGGGGTAATAGTTAAGTCTTTAACCCATTTTGAATTTATTCTGTGTATGGTGTAAGCAAGTGGTCTAGTTTCATTTTTCTGCACCTGTCCAATTTTCCCAACACCATTTATTGAATAAACCATCGTTAGCCCACTGTATGTGCTTGCTTCCTCTGTCAAATATTAATTGGCTATAAAGATGTGGGTTTATTTCTGGGCTCTCTTATTCTGTTCTGTATCTGTTTTTATGTCAGTACCATGCTGTTTTGAGTACTATGGCCTTATAGTATAGTTTGATATTAGGTAGTGTGATTCCTCCAACTTTGTTCTTCTTTCTCAGGATTGCTGTTGCTATGCAGGGCCTTTTGTGGTTCCATGCAAATTTTTGAAATACTTGTTCTAGTTCTATGATATTCATCACTGGAATCTCGATAGGAATTGTGCTGAATCTATAGGTTGCTTACATAAAACTAAAAAGCCTCTACACAGCAAAGGAAGCCATCAACAAAATGAAAAGACAACCCATGGACTGAGAGAACATATTTGCTGATACATCTGATAAAAGGTTAATATCCAAAATTTATAAAGAACTTACAAAACTCATCACCAAAAAAACCCCAAACAATCCAATTAAAAATGGGCAAAGGTTCTGATTAGACACTTCTCCAAACAGGACATACAGATGGCCAGTAGACATATGAAAAGATGGTCAATGTCACTAATCATCAGAGAAATATAACTTAAAACCATAGTGAGGTATCACCTTGTCAGAATGGCTATCATCATCAAATCAACAAACAACAAGTGCTGGCGAGAATGTGGAGAAAGGGGAACTCTTCTACACTGTTGGTGGGAATGCAGACTGGTGCAGACATTGGGGAAAGCAGTATGGAGATACCTCAAAAAATTAAAAATGGATCTGCCTTTTGACCCAGTGATCCCACTTCTGGGAATATATCCGAAGAAACCCAAAACACTAATTTGAAAGCACCACTATGTTCACTGCAGCATTATTTACAATTGCCAAGATACAGAAGCAGCCCAAGTGTGTCCATCAGTAGATGAGTGGATAAAACAACTATGAGACATTTACACAATGGAACACTACTTAAAAATGAAGAAAATTTTATCCTTTGGGACAGCATGGATGGACCTGGAGAACAATATTAAGCTAAGTGAAACTAGCCAGTCAGAGAAAGACAAAGACCACATGATTTCACTCACATGTGGAATCTAATGACCAAACTGAACTAACAAGCAAAACAGAGATAGACTCATAGAAAGGAGGATGGCAGTTATGCAGCGGATGGGTTAAGGGGGTGGAGGGATCAAGCAAAAAGGGAAAAATACTCATGGACTTGGACAATAGCATAGTGATTCTGTGTGTGGGGGGGGAGAGGTATAATGGGGCTAAGTGGTTATGGAAAAAATACATGAAAATTAAAAAAATTAAAAATTAAAAAAATAAAAACTACTTACAAACATTTGGTATGTAACCTTTTAGACTTCTTGAAAAAAAAATAGTCCATAGGCTTCCCTTTTTTACAACTATACTTACTCTAAGAACCTAAATAGATTAAGAACCAAATGACTTTATAAAGATGAAATGCCTTCCTCCAGTTTATGCTTGTGCCTTCAATTATCTTTTCCACTCGAGTCTACCTGCTGGTCCATCATAGAAAAGGGACTCTCCAGTCTGTAATTCTCAGCCTTCTATGTAATCCACTGAATAAATATAATTTACAATCTATCAAGTTCTTGGCTTTTGTAATAAGTGGTTACATCCCAGACACAAACAGTTCCAAATTTACCACAGTAATTCTTTCAGAACTTTGGGTCCATTGGCCCAATCTTGGTGTTTCATTATATCTAACATGCCCATTAATTCTAGGACATTCTGGATGTAACGTCTGCTTTTTAAAAGCTAAAGAGAAGTTATTACCTCTATTGGTATTGCCCCTGTTCCACACATTGGATCAATTATTATATCAGTAGGTTGAGGTGCACAGAGCCTAGAGGAAAGAAAACAGCCTGTGTGAAGAGACTTCAACCAATAGCCTGGGCTTCCACGGTGACTATTTCTGAAGCTGTAAGATCAAGGACCTGCTATATTAGGATGAAGAAACACCAATCGATATTCATTTTAAAAATCAATTTGTAATTACATGTTGACTCTATATCCTAGCATTTAAAAAAAAGCATTACCTGTAATTAAAAGTACACTTTTATTATTATATAAAATCCCATTTCATTCAGATGGACTTTAGCTTCTAGATCTTTTATGATCATGCCTTTAGAAAACACATTTTTAGTTTTTCATACAAACATGTTGTTACATTAAAAATTCAAACATATTTGAAGTACAACATGTATTAATGGAAGTTGAATGGCAGTTAGATATTCAGTATTCCTTTCCTTATGAATTTTAAAGATAGTGACCTTGATGTAAAAATATTTGCTTTAGCCCTGGCTAGTGTAGCTCAGTGGATTGAGCGCGGGCCTGCGAACCAGAGCATCGCGGTTCGATTCCCAGTCAGGGCGCATGCCTGGGTTGCAGGTCAGTTCCCGGCAGGGGCCAGTTCCCAGCAGGGGATGCACGAGAAGCAACCATACATTGATGTTTCTCTTCCTCTCTCCTTCCCTTCCCCTTTAAAGATAAATAAATAAAATATTTAAAAAAATATTTGCTTTACTGTGAGTACTTAGTTTAGTAATTCCTCACTTAAGCAAAAAGACATACAATGGAAACAATTTTACCTCAGGCTAATGGATATAAATGAGAGTTAAGTTCTTACAGCATCTCTGATACCTCATCAAAGCTACAAGAAACAATGTCATTGGAAGACCTGCTGTATTTGCCAGGCATGGATTTAACTCTTTGCATGCATCATCTCATTTAACCCTATGAGGCAGGTCACTATTATTTTCATTTTACAGATAAGCTGATGCAAAACCCCTTCAGACACAAAACTAATAGGGGATAGACTCAGAATTAGAAACATCACTGTTAGTGGCTTAAATGTTACCCCTCTATGAAGCACCCCCTCCTCAGGTCATTAGGTTTCTCCTCTTGTCCTGATAATCTTTTCACATTCTATGAGTGTTATGGTATTTACTACCTTACATGTAGTAAAGACTTGAGATTCTTGGGGATAACATTGAATTCTTACTGTAAAACCTGTTTAGCTCTAACTCCCTGTTCCTGCCCCTCAAAAATGGCAACAGAATCCTTGACAACCCTGTTGGCAGTAAGCAACCCTATACTCCCAGTCATCGCTGTCATGGTGTGGGGGAACACTTGACCAAGACTATGTCAATCAGATTCTCTCTTCTAAGAATTGGGAATAAAGAGCTAGAAGCCCTAGGCAATATGAAGCTGGTCATCTGGAATTGGAAATGTGTAAATTTAGATGAGGGCAGCCATTTGCACACATGAGCAGAAAAAAAAGAGCCCACAAACTCCCAGGAGAGACAAAAGTGACTGTCTAGGTTTAAAAGGTAGTTTTCTAAGATCTAGTTCCTTTCCTTCTTGATACATGGCTTTCAGTTTTCTGTGGATTCTCTAAGATTTCTCAGTACTTTTCTAATAAACCCCTTTCCCATACAATCATCATGTTTTTAAAAATCTTAAATGAGCTTACTTAAGGTTTATAACAGTGAACCCAAAATAATTATTCATATCCCTGGCTCCTCCACCACAATGCTTGGCAGTAGATAATAATTGTTTGTTGAATGAAGACTACAAACTTTTCCTTAGTCAAATGGCCCCAGTTATCTATTATTGTCATCAAATTGATAGGTTCCAATTGTGTTGAACTGTGATTCCATGGATGCGCTATTAAAAGAGGGCTCCCAGGATATGCTGACAGTGTTGGTGTGTATAGTAAGTGTTTTGTTTCTCCAATTACTCCTCTGAATTAATCCTTTAAGTATCCAGGAAAAAAACAAGAGAAGACAACTTGTCTGAGTGGTAGAAAGAAGTACCCAATATAAAAGGGAAAAGGAGAAAGCAAGCTAGATCTTGAATTTGAAAAAGTAGAAAATTCCAGGATGGTCCCTCGGTTGCAGTGATCATAAAACTTAAAAATGCAAGTAAAAGTTCTCTGTGCTCATTTATACATTAGACATTTCTTTAAAAATCTCTGCTTTCATCTGCTTCACTGACAGAAATGAAAACAAAGTAAAATTTGCTCTACTTCCCAATATATAGTATATTCTTTCTAAATTGAAATGTGGCAACCCCATTCAAGAGGTAGATGAAAACTATCATTCCCATTTTAAAATCAGAGACAATAATTAAGTGATATTTTCAGGATCACAAAGAATCAACACTGGATACAAGGGAAAGAAAGGAAAAGATCATTATCAGCTTTTTATCCTATTCTTTACCCACTGAATTCCAATACAGTACCTCACAAGAAATTAAAGTGTTTTGGAGGGAAACCTGAAACCAAGTTATCATTTTAATCTAGATGGCAAACCCGTTCTCTTACCTGAGCATCCCATAGGCAAGAGTAGATCTAAGAGTTGTAGGTCCAAAATGTGTAATATTTCTTCGGTGAAGACTCTCTTCTGTCAATGCAATGCCCACAATGATTTCATTATCATGGATATTCAAAAGCACCTGAAATAAAACAAGACAGAATAAAATGTTTTAGAATTGTACAAACTGCATTTATTACCAGGATTTTTAAATTTCAGCCTTTGTTGCTTTGTTAAGTTTATTATGGAGGTATACTGTGCATACACTAAACTACACAAATCTTTGTATGCAGTGCAGTGAATTTTTACCTACATACATTGTTACTGCCCCCAGATAAAGATATACAATATTTCTAGCACACTGGAAGGCTCCCTTTTGCCCCTCCCAGTAACTA
This sequence comes from Sturnira hondurensis, assembly GCF_014824575.4. Taxonomy (NCBI): domain Eukaryota; kingdom Metazoa; phylum Chordata; class Mammalia; order Chiroptera; family Phyllostomidae; genus Sturnira; species Sturnira hondurensis. The sequence goes on from NW_028081354.1 coordinate 1,244,996, forward strand.
TAAATCTCACAACTTCTACCTTATATTAGTTTTGTCTTGTTTTGAACTTCACATAAATGAAATCATGTAATATATACTACTTTTAAATTTTAACATCTATTTTATTCTTTTCATTTACGGTGTTTGTAGGTTAGCCATAACCATATTTCCCCCATATTTTTATAATGTAAACATATTTTGAATGTCTATGGGTTTAATACACATTTTTTAAAATTTTAACTTTTTTTATACATTTGCTTTATCACCTACTATTAATTTTTTTAAAAACTTGACTCAATGTCTGTGAAACGTTTTTATGTCCTAGTTATAGTTTCTTCTAACATAATTAAATAGAAACTATTCAAATAAAGAAAGTAGAAAAAAACTGTTCTCCAATCTTCCACTTAAAATTTCCTTACTAGGACCTGAGCAACAGCAGGTGCCACTTGTCTAGCTACATGCCAGCCAGTGCTCCACACGCCCTACATGCATTACCTCATTTCATACTCACACCACCTGAGCTAGGTATTACTACCCTCTTTTATAGATGAGGAAATTGAGGCACAAAGATGTCTGTTACTTGCCCAGAGTAATAAGCCTCATAAAACTAGACCTGAACCCAGGTAGTCTGGCTCCAGTATCTGAACCCCCTTGGTAACTTTTGGACATTACTGTTCTAGTTAGCATATCCATTTCCATTAACAGCTGTCTTGAGAAAAAAAGGAATGGGAAATTGTTCCTCTGATTTGATATGCAATAAAAGAAAACCTTACAGAGAGAGTAAGTGACTTGCCCCAGATGCAAGTGTCCCAAAAGCAACAGAAAATGACTTCTTGGTAAAAACATCAGCTGCTAGGGGCCTTTTGAGCTGTCAGAGATTTAAAGACAACTTCGTGTGGTCCACATATGAATTACCCGTGTAGTAGACAACTGACACTAGGATGCTAAAATCGAGCAGAATTTAAGAAAGAGGAGAAGCTGGCTCTGGGATTAGTATTAGCAATGATGTCCTGATTTTAGGAGGTCAAGGTTTGTTTTAAAAATGTATTCTGGGCAACATCTGATATCTTGTTCCCAGGCACATGTCAGTTCTGCCCAAATAAACTCTTACAAAAACTCTCTTTCTCTCTCTCTCTCAAAAAAAAAAAAAAAAAAGCATTCCACTTTTTTCAGTAGCAAACCTCTACAATCAAGATACACAAAAACAAAAAAACTGTTTTAAGTCTGGTTGAATTTTACAATCTGAAAGTCCATGTAATGTTGTAAAAAGTACAAAAGTAAAAGTAAAGTAAATTAGAAGTTAGAAAACTCAAGTCTTAATAGTTCCCATCTATTTAACAGTTTATTGCATCAAATACTTAAAATGTAGCCCTGTGGCCTCAGTTTAATTATCTATGAGACTGAGTTACTCTAAAAATTCTATAAATCTATGACGGCATTCTTGAATCATCAAAATCAGAGCCTGTACCTACCTCCACATCAAAGTTGGTCATGTCAGCCTTCCATTTAAAATAGTCTTGAACAGCACCCCCAAAATCTCTTGCGGCTTCATTAGAAGAAAAGCAGTGTTTCTCTCCTGCCCTGTTGCATGTGACTCTAAACTTCAGTACTTCAAGACTAGTTTCTTCTTTTGAGCTCTCGTAAGTCTCATCTTTGCAAGATGCCAAATCATCACCTACTAATGTTGCTATCTCTTCTTTGATGGCTGGCTTTTCATAGTAGTCTAAAATATGTGCATCTAAGGCATTGTTAGTGAACTCTTTTTTAACATCTTTCTCATCTCTTTTGTCTCCTTGTCCATTATCAATCTTCTCTTTACTTGAATTCTGATTTATCTTTTTGTGTTTTGTTTTTTTCTTCTTGAAATTGGTGTTAATTTTCCATACTTTTAAAGGGTCTGACCATGAAAGCTTCCCAGCCAATTCTTCGAAATCCTTTAGGACTTCTTCCTGTAAGAGATGGAGAATGAAATCCATTCACTTCTCACCAGTTTAATGGAAAAAGTAAACTCTTACTTTGTCTACAGATGACATTAATTGTTATTTGGGGAATGGTAGAGATGCAAAACAAGAGTCAATAAAATACTGGCTATGAAAAATAAAAATCTCATTTAAAATTAAGTTGTATACAAATTAAGCCACTAAGTAAAATATAAGTTAAAATGGTATATTAGAAGTTGGGCTCCAAAAGTTACCAAGGGGGTTCAGATACTGGAGCCAGACTACCTGGGTTCAGATCTAGTTTTATGAGGCTTATTACTCTGGGCAAGTAACAGACATCTTTGTGCCTCAATTTCCTCATCTATAAAAGAGGGTAGTAATACCCTCTTAAAATATGAACAATAAGAAAACTAAAAATAGTGGTTACCTCTATTACAAGGGATGAAAGACAGAGAGAAAGGGCAATTTACCTCTTACCGATTGACTACCCTTTGAACTTTATGCTGTGTGTACATACTATTTTTTAAAAAAGATTTTTTTAATTTACTTTCAGAGAGAGGGGAAGGGAGGGAGGGAGAGAGAGAGGGAGAGAGAAACATCAGTGTGTGAGAGATACATTGATCAGTTGCCTCTCATGTGCCCCCAACTGGGGATCTGGCCTGTGACCCAGGCACGTGCGCTGAGAATCGAAACTGGAGACCCTTTGATTCGCAGACCGGTGCTCAATCCACTGAGCTACACCAGCGAGGGCTTACCTATTTTTTAAAAGAAAAAACCCGTTTTCAGTTAAAAATGTATCTATACAATTTCTAAATAGTATCTAGAGCCTTTTAAAAAAAATAAATCTGATCATGCCCTTCCCTTGCTTAGAGCCCATCAACAGCTTTCCATAGCACCTAAAAAATATAAATTCCTTAAAAAGCCCAACATAATCTGACTCCTGCCTACTTCTCACACATCACTTTAGGATCATTCTCTCCCTCACTTCCTCTGCTTAGAAGATACTCACTTCATGTGGTCTCTTTGCACTGCTAGCTCCCTCATTATTTAATAGCAATTTAAAAGGAATATCCTTTGAGACACCTGCTTTACTTATAGTAGTCCTCTCAGGTCATTCTTTTCCCATTTTATTTTCTTTACAGAACTTAGCATTATCAAAAGTTACTAGGTTTAAGCATTGTTCACTAACAAGGCTCCTCCCAGAAGGTAACTGGGAATGACCTTACCTGTCTTGACCACTGCTATAAACTACACACTTAGAAAAATGTTCTTAACAAACAGATGTTGGATAACGTGATTAAATGTTAAAATGGGTGGTACAGAGCCATGCTGCCACATGTAGTTATTGATATCTAAGTGATTTAAAATTAAAATTCAGTTTATCAGTCACAAGTCACATTTTACACACTGGTAGCCAGAGGCTACCATGGTGGACAGCAGAGACACAGAATATTTCCATTAGAAAGCTCTATTGTAGAGTGCTGGTACAGTACAGTATTGTAGAGAGATAGTACATGTTACTGAAGATCAAAGCAGAACAAAATCAGTGCTGGCTAGTGAAACTGAGACTTGAAAATGGAAGTGAGTAAAGGTTTTGATACTATGTGAAACCTGATAAAATAATGGCAAGTTTGGGTTTGGCAAATGCAATTCCAAATAATTTTCCTAAAAAGGCATCTAGGGTTGCTATGGTAGAATAACGCTGGTATAGCCCTGTTCTTTCTTTGGAAACCATTCTAAAAGAAAAAAACAACAGAAATACCAGCTCTATTTTAATAGAATCTACATGGTATCTATAACCTTGAACCATGACAAGAATTCTAACATAAGAATTCCCAAGTGCAGTGAATGTCAAACAGGTACAGGAAGACAGAATGTCTACTGACCTCAAATAAAGGGCAGAGCAGTCTGCAATGTAGTAGCAAATAAACTCTTCTTTGGAAACAGTAAGGAAGAAGTACATGCACTGGACTTCATTTGTACCAAGAAGAAGCAGGGCAGAGAAAAGGAGGCTGAACAAGGAATCAATCTCACAGATAAGTTATATTTGCTAGAAATAGCCCATTGGTGAGGTAGAATTCTCTACATAGTAAATAACCCTGAAGTTGCTGATCTCTTTAGGCTAGAGAGAAGTAATGGTTAAAAGAACTTACTTAATGGTATAGAAATTATCTCTCAGTAAAGCTATTTTTTTAAAAAGAAGGAAGAAGAGAAGAACTCATTCATCCAAAGCCCTTTGTCAGAAGGAACTTCATAGTGAACCAGAGGGATTTCTTGCTGGCCTCAGTAGTTCTTGGCTTCTATCAGGAGAACCTTCTCTTAACAGCAGGTCCAAGAGGAACTCCCTTGTTCAAAGATGAGCAATTATCAAAAGTTATCAGCAAAATTTACAGAAACATAAAAAAGGGAAAAGGAGGAAAGGAACAGAAAAACAAATAGACCCAAAATACCCCCGCCCAAAACCAAAAACTGACCAGAAAGACAATGCCAAAGAGCAGCTGAAAGCTATGATCAAACACAATGACATCGCATCAAAAAATGTAATAAGGACAGACCTTTGTAAAAATGAGAGCTCAAGGCAGAAATAGAAAAGTAGAAAGATGAGGTGAGCTACCAGAAGAAAAGGAGTTCGCAGAGCTCAAAGAAAAATAAGTCACAGATGCTAGCCTTTAAAAAATAAGCTATATGCCCTGGGTGGTGTGGCACAGTGGATTGAGGGCCAGCTTGCAAATTAAAGTGTCACTGGTTCAATTTCCAGTTGGAACACATGCCTGGGTTGCAGGCCAGGTTCCCAGTAGGTTGTGCTCAAGACGCAACTACACACTGATGTTTCCCTCCCTCTCTTCCCCTCTCTAAAAATAAATAAATAAAATCTTTAAAAAATAGGCTATAAACTCATGGTATCATCTGAATACTTAAGGTTTTGATACTTAAGTATTCAGATGCTACCCATTAAACAATACCCATTAAAATGCTTAAAATACCCATTAGCTATTGGAGCTAATAGATTTTTAATAAGATAGGGGAAATTATAATGCTACAAAGACTAAAACAGATGGTCAACAGGATAAATGTTAGAAGCAAATGTTTAAAAGCATGGTTTTACTGGGGCACGTTGCAATTTAAGTCCACAAAGTTGGAAGGTCACAATTTTTCATGGTCACACACACAAAAAGTTGCTCATGCACAAATCTGAAAATTCATCTAAACACTTGCTGCTCTTCTTTGGGGACTTCACCAGCAACCTCTTTTGTATTTACTCACAAAGCAACACTGAAAAGCTGGCTCACATAGAATTGTTCCATAATATCAAATTCACCTCTAATTAGAGATCCAAAACACCAAAATAATAAATTCTAAGGTGAAAAAAATGTAGGAATTGAAGAGAATATTAATAATGCCCTACCTTAGAGGCAATAATTTAATTTTTAGAAATTTTTTATGTATTGATTTTAGAGAGAGGAAGGGGGAAGAGAGAGAGACACTGATTTTTGTTGTTCCATTTATTTATGCATTCACTGGTTGCTTCTTGTATAGGCCCTTACTGGGGATCAAACCCACAACCTTGGTGTACTGAAATGCTGCTCTACCCAATGGAGCCACAAGCCAGAGCTGAGAATTTAAAAATTTAAAAAAAACTTACAGTTTTTAAAATGCTTGTTAATATTTATTCGTGGCTATTAAAATTTTGAAATACTTAGCAGCAAAAATTTTCAGTACATGATTATTATTTACTAGTTTCACAGATATAATTCAGTTGGCAATGACTATCAGAAGTCTAAAGGGGCCCTGGCTGGTGTAGCTCAGTGGATTGAGTGCGGGCCTGTGACTCAGACGATCGCGGTTCGATTCTCAGTCAGGGCACATGCCTGGGTTGCAGGCCAGTTCCCTGCAGGCCAACTCCCAGCAGGGGACGCCCGAAAGGCAACCATACATTGATGTTTCTCTCCCTCTCTCCTTCCCTTCCCCTCTAAAGATAAATAAATAAAATCTTTAAAAAAAAAAAAAGAAGTCTAAAGGGTTACACTAGTATTGAAAGTTACACTTTTGATTATTAAAATTTTAATCTATTTTCAGTCTGAATTCTTCTAGGTCTGGTTTTATTTTCCCAGGCCGTGGGTTCATACCACTTTGACTGGTTTTGAGTAATGTTTTGAAACCAACCTTTTGCAATAAATAAACTGAGAGAATTAAGCAGCATAACACAGTTTTTAAAAACAGGTTATTTCCCACATAGGCAATGAAATTAACCAAAAAAATGTTACAAGCATTTGATTCTGGAAACCTGACCAAAAAGCAAGGTGGAAAAACACTAAAGCCTTACTGAGATCTGTTTTCAACCTTTAGCTCAGGCAGCATCTCAATATTTACGAATCAGATGCTAAATACAAGTTGGAGACAAAGCTGTTGTTTTAACAACTGAAGGAATTATTTAGATATTTATTTGGCTTTATTTCAAAAAATGAAGTTAGAGAAAAAAACAGGCAAAAGCGGAATGGTGAAGGAAAGTGTCATTTTTAGGTGATATAAACTGTTACTTGCTCTTTGGTTCACAGTGAGGAAGCAATTCTATTCTGAAACCATATATATAAGCAAAGCTAATCTAAGGTATGTATGTTTCATAAGAAAGTCAAACAATCTGTTTTCTTATAAATTTTGATGTTTTCAATATTGATTTTAAATCAGTATTGAACTTTAATAATAAAGAATTTTATTATTCTTTCATCTTTAAAAAAATAAGTTATAATTGATATAACATTTTAGTTTCAGGTGTACACTACAGTGATTCAGTATCTGTGTACATTGTGAAATGATCACCACAGTATGTCTAGTTAACATTTGTCACCACATATAGTTACAATTTTTTTTCATGTAATGAGAACTTTTAAGATCTACCCTCTTAGCCATTTGCAAATATGCCACACAGTAATATTAACTACAGTTGCCATGCTTTATATTGCATCCTCATGACTGACTTATTTTTATACCTGGAAGTTTGTACCTTTTGGCACCCTCCACCCATTTTGCCCACTCTGTACCCTCTGCAATACAGATTTTTAAAAACAACTTTTAAAAAGTTGGCTGTCAACAAATCTCTGGATTTTATTGTAAAAGTCTACCAGTATTCTGTATTGTAAAAGCAGCAGTAATATTAAATGACAGACAGAATGTGAAAAGTAGAAATAATTTCTTTGGAAATGATGGATGAAAATCAGCTACTACGTTTGGTTGGGATAGCTCACCTTTGTTTCTTTGAACTGGTAATCTTTAAACTCGTGAACAACCACAAATAAATTATCAACTGATCTCAGACAATGAACCTGGTAAGGGAAAAAAATGTTAGAAACAAATTTCTGAGAATGCACTGGCATCACATAAACTACTGACATTTAAATATAAAAATTACATAGAAGACTTAAAAATGCATTGTTTTTAAATCCTCAGGCAAGGATATGCTTATTGATTCTAGAGAGGAAGGAGAGAGAGAAACATTCATTGATCAACTGCCTCCTGTACATGCCCCAATTCAAACCCGCAACCTAGGTGTATGTCCTGATTGGGGATGGAACCCCACAACCTTTTGATGTATGGACGATGCTCCAGCTGAGCCAGCCATCTGGCCAGGGTTAGGTCCAAAGACTTTAAAGCAGCTAATGTGGTCCTGGCCGGCGTGGCTCAGTTGTTTGAAGCGTCATCCCATAAGCAAAAGGTTGCCGGTTCAATTCCCCATCAGGGCACATGCCCAGGCTGCATGCCCAATTCCTTGTTGTGGCACATGCAGAAGTTGGCTGAACTGTGCTTTTCTCACATCGATGTTTCTTTCTCTCCCTCCCTTCCTTCTCTCTTGCATAATAATAAAATAAACCTTTAAAAAATAAAAATAAAGCAGCTAATATGGTAGTCCCCTTCCTTTTTAATTCTTACCTGGGATATGATTTTACTGAATTTTTAGAGAGATGGAGAGGGAGGAAACAAAACATTGATGTGAGAGAGAAACATAGATAGGCTGCCTCATGTATGTGTACCGACCCAGGATTGAACCTGCAACCCAGGTATGTGCCCTGACTGGGAATCATACCCATATCCTTTTGGTATAAGGGATGAGAGTCCAACCTACTGAACCACCTGGCTAGATAGTCCCTTCTTATCTGTGGTTTTAGTTACACATGGTGGACAATTGCCTGAAAATGTTACAGGGAAGAAATAAAGAATTCTTAAGTTTGAAACGGTAGGCTATTTTGAGCAGCTTGATGAAACCTTTTGCCATCCTATCTGGGACAATGAGTCATCCCTTTGTTTAGTATATCCTACCCACCCATCAGTCACTTAGTAGCCATGTCATGGTATCACAGTGCTTGTGTTCAAGAAACCATTATTTCACTTAAGACGGGCCCTAAAGTGCAAGTGGTAATCCTGGCAATTTGGATATGCCAAAGAGAAGCTGTCAAGTGCCTCCTTTAAGTAAAAAGCTGAAAGTTGACGACTTAATTGGGAAAGAAAAGAACTGTGTGCTGAGGCTGCTAAGATATATGACAAAAATCAATCTTCACCCTGACTGGTGTGGCTCAATGGGTTGGGCATTATCCAATGAATTAAAAGGTCGCTGGTTCCATTCCTGGTCAGGGCACATACCTGGGTTGCAGTTTTGGTCCCTGCTCAGGGTGCGTTCAAGAGACAACGGATCAATGTTTCTCTCCCACATCGATGTCTCTCTCCCTCTATTTCTCCCTCCCTTCCCCCCTCTCTAAAAATAAATAAGTAAAATCTTTTTAAAAAAATCAATCTTATACCCATGAAATTATCTAATTCATAAATTAAACTTAATCATAGGTATGGATGTATAGACAAAAGTTTATATAGGGCTCAGTACGACCTGCAGTTTCTGGCATCAACTGGAGGTCTTGGAACATATCTTCATGGATGGGGTAGTCTACTGTACCTGTAATTTGTATTTAAAATTTTTCTCCATATCCCCAGTTTCCCATCTTTTTTATTATCTATTAGTTTCTATTCCTCTAGATAAAAGGAAGACAGGTGGAAAGATACAAGCTTAGTGTGTTAATTATGCGGGTAACACAGGTTTGGGAGAGAAGGGAAAAACAAAGATAGTCAAGTAAGGCTTTATCGTATTTCCCTCATGGCTCTCTGGGGTACACTGTACAGTACAGTGGTTAAGAGAATAGGGTTTGAGCTCCAGCTTTATGATTACTAGCTGAGCAGCCCTGAGCATATTACTCATTACCAAGCCTAATAACAATGTCTATCTTCACAAAACTACAGTTTGCTTATTAAAACACTGGATGGAAAATACTTGCATACCAATTCATCCCACATTTTGGGGGGGTATCTACTATATGCTACACTCTAAGAGCCTGGGAGACACCAATCAATCAATCAATAAACAAACAAATAAATAAGACAACCCCTGTCCTCATGTTGCTTAAGTGATAATGAGATATAGCTTAGCTTTTTAATTCTAGTAGGATGAGAGTTTGCTGACTTTCATGTCTCACCTTCTATGTGATTTTTAATTACTTTTGAGCAAGTATTTCTTGATAGATTTTTTTGTAAGGAACCCTGTTTATGCCTCACTCCCCAAGTCTAAACTTCAGCTAGACGCTGAAGTAAATAAATTCAAAGATGTGTAGCAGATACCAGCATTTCTTTATAAATCACACAGAATTCTTCTGGTGAATTCATCCTCAGGAAATATTAGTATCACTTCTAAAAATATGGCAAACCTATCAGTCAAACTTCAAAGCAGTATCCAATAGAAAATGCAACAGAAAATATTCACAACAGGACCTATTTAGAAAATTATTTTAAATATTGCTTCATTCAAACCTGAGCCAGACTTTCCATGGAAATATCAAAGTATATCTTGCCCCGGTCCTTGCTGATTTTGCATGATGACCTCAATTTTTCTCTCACTTCATCTGCAGCTGTTTGCTCAAAACCAGTAGGTACAGTGGCTCCAATAGTGACTTGAATGTGCTCAGACTCACTTCTGGGGCCACTTTCTGTCACCTGTAGAGACCTCTGGTTCTCATGAAGGTTCATATCCAGAAGTTGGTTAGTGGCTTCTTGAATGTCAGACATGTTGGCAGTGTTTCCAAAATCCTTGATACGGTCCCTTCAAAAGCAATACAGAAAAGAAAAAAGTCTTAAACATTATCACCTCACATCATATTTCAACCATAAATAAAAACATCTGCTTTGGAGGGCCAGAAGAACAAGGCAACGCAACTGATGCAGCCATATTCAGTCAGGGCACCTGAATTAGTATTCATCCAAAAGGATTAAGAAATATGGGCACAGATGTAAAATAATATCATTAAACAAGCAATACAGATACAATGGGAGAAAAGGAGAAAGAAAAATAAAAGGATTTCCACAGCACGTGATATTTGGTTTGGGATCATTTATGTTAATAATACTCATAACTACAATAGTTAACAATTTGAAAATAGGCTACTAGAGCACATTCAAGTATATTTCCACATCTTGGCCTTTTTTTAGCTAGCATTTAAGAACACGGGGCTTCCAAACTTCAGCCATGGATTTCAATTATTGTCCCCACCATTCATAGGTTGAATAAGCTAAAACAAGTTTATTCTCTCGTGCCTCAATTTCCTCATCTGCAAAATGGGAATTAAATACTACCTCTCTCCTAGAGTTGGAGACTTAAGTGAAAACAGCATACTGCCAGACCCATGACTAAAACTTACTGATACCTATCTTCCTCCTGTGACGGAGACGGCGATTCATCGGTGGCGCAGACTGAACTGATAACCTAGTCTCGGCAAACCCCCACCTCCCCTCCGCTCCGGGGCCCTCCTCACAGGAATCCCGGGAGAGAGTAAAGGCCCGGGAGGAGCGAAAAGGACTCCACGACACCAGGCTGAAGTCCAGCCTGGCACTAGCCCGAATATCAAGACAATAGTCGCCCCTCCCTCCCAAGGGTTCCACACCCAGCTGCTCCCCTCCGCCGCCCGGTTACCCGCAGGCAGCGCAGACCCCTCCAGCTCCAGCAAGCCACGGGCCCAGCACGCCACGAGCCCAACCCGCTCTGGTGACGCAGCCGGAAGCTTCCTAGACAGCTCCGGAAACGGAAGTCAGGTGGCGCTGTCACGGCGGCGGCTCCGAGGTAGTGGGGTGCCGGCACTCGGCAGTGGAGAGAGGAGCTTACGTGAAAGGTTTGTGCACCGTGGCAGCGAGTATGGTTAATCCGCCCTTGCAGTTGGGGGCGGTGTTCTCTGCTGTACCTGCAAAGTTGCACCCCTCGTCGCCCGTCGTTCTCATGGCTAGCATTTATATAGTGCCTTAGCCTCGCCAAGCACAGAGTGCTTCATGTGTCTCGTTTCATCTGTTCCAACAATTCCTTGATGTGGCCAGGCCATTCCCGTTTTCTCAAAGAGGTTAAATATCTTGGGTAAAATGTCAGGGTACAGCACTCTCCAGGCAGAGCTGGGATTTGAATTTGGATGATGGGACCAGAATTCTTACTCTTAACATCCAAGTTAGTGTTGCTCAAAGTAGTTCCTTAGTTATGTACAGCAGTCTCCCTCTACCCTACCCCGCAACACACACATATTCATAGTTTTGTTTTCCACAGTTTTAGCCCCGCTGCGTCAACCCTGGTCTGACAATATTATGTGGACAGTTCCGGAAATAAACAAAATAATTTTTAAATTGCAGACTGATCTATGTAACACGATGAAATCTTGTGCCCCTGCTCTGACTTGCCCAGGGTGTGAAACATTCCTTTGCCAAACGTATCCACATTATGCATACAATACAATGAGATATCTTGAGAGGGACCACATTCAGATATTTTATTACAGTATATTGTTATAATTGTTATATTTTATCATTGGTTAATATTAATCTCTTCTGTGCCTAATTCAAAAATTAAACTATGATAAGTACATATGCATATAAAAATACATAGTATATGTAGGATTTGGTGCCGTCTGTGGTTTCATGCAAATACTGGAGTCTTGAAACATATCCACTGTGCGAAAGGAAGGACTACAAAAATTGCCTTCACTATTTTTGTCCAATTGCACTATTGTTTACTTAATATTTTTAAAGTATCTTATTTTAAAGTTATTTTAGAAAGTTAGTATTTTTAAATTATTTTATTTTTTTATTTAATTCTTGTTCAAGAACAGTTTTCTGTCTTATATTTAAGACAGAAAGCCCTGGCCCGCCCCCAGTGCTCCCCACCTCCCTCCCATTTCCGCCCCCGACCTTTTTTATTGTCCATGTGTCCTTTATACTTGTTCATGTGAGTCCTTCCCCTTTTCTCCTGTGATTCTCTCCCCTCTCTCCTCTGGTCCCTGTCAGCCTGTTTCGTATTTCAGTGTCTTTGCTTTGGTCATATTTTGCTTGCTTGTTTGTTTTGTTGTTTAGATTCCTGTTAATGGTGATATCATATGGTATTTGTCTTTCACCGCCTGGCTTATTTCGCTTAGCATAATGCTTTCCAGTTCCATCCATGATGTTGCAAAGGGTAGGAGCTCCTTCTTCTTTTCCGCAGCATAGAATTCCTTTGTGTAAATGTACCACGGTTTTTTTGATCCAGTCATTGACCAATGGGCATCTAGGTTGCTTCCACCTCTTGGCAAATGTAAATTGTGCTGCTATGAACATCGGGGTGCATAGGTTCTTTTGGATTGGTGCTTCAGGGTTCTTAGGATATACTCCTAACAGTGGAATTGCTGGGTCAAAAGGCACGTTCATTTTTAGTTTTCTTAGAAAATTCCATACTGTTTTCCATAGTGGTTATACCAGTCTGCAATCCCACCAACAGTGAACTAGGGTCCCCTTTTCCCCACAACCTCTCCAGCATTTGTTTGTTTCTTTGTTTATGATAGCCATTCTGACTGGTGTAAAGTGGTATCTCATTGTGGTTTTAATTTGCATCTCTCTGATAGCTAGCGATATTGATCATCTTTTCATGTGTCTCTGGATCCTCTGTATGTCCTCCTTGGAGAAGTGTCTGTTCAAGTCCTTTACCCATTTTTTAATTGGGTTGCTCGTCTTCTCTGAGTGGAATTGTGTGAGTTCTTTGTATAGTTTGGAGATTAAACCTTTGTCTGAGGTATCCTTGGCAAATATGTTTTCTCAAACAGTTGCTTCTCTTTTTATCTCTTTTGATACTGTTTCTTTAGCCATGCAGAAGCTTTTAATTTTGATGAGATCCCATTTGTTTATTCTTTCCTTTATGTCCCTTGCTCTGGGGGGTGTATCAGTAAAAATGTTGCTGCGTGGAATATCTGAGATTTTCCTGTCAGTGCTCTCCTCTAGGGCTTTAATGGTTTCACGGCTTATATTTAAGTCTTTTATCCACCTTGAATTTATTTTGGTGTATGGTGTAAGTTGGTGCTCGAGTTTCATTTTTTTTTTTGCATGTAGCTGTCTAGTTCTCCCAACACCATAAAAGTTATTTTAGAAAGAAAACTTAAAGCTCAACATCGGAAAGATAACTTAATTTAAAAGTGGTTGAAGGCTTGACTAGTTCTCAAAAGAAGATATACGTATGGCCAATATCACATGAAAAGAGGCTCAACATCACTCATTAGGGAAATACAAATTAAAACCACAATGAAATATGTATTTGAGTGGCTAAATTAAAAAAGAAAAACAGATAATTCCAAGTTCCAGTGAGGATGTGAAATGATGAACATTTATACACTGCTGGTGGAATGCTTTTAAAATGGTACAGCCACTTTGGAAAACAATTTGAACTTTCTCAAGAAGTTAAACATCAAACGAACTGCCACATGACATAGCAAATTTTACTCAGGTATATATCCAAGAGAATTGAAAACATGTTTAAACAAAAATTTATACATGAATATGTCTAACAGCATTTTTCATAATAGCTCCAAAGGGGAATCAACCTAAATGTCCATTGGTGAATGAATCAATAAGCAACTGTGATCTATCCATAGCATGCAATGTTAATAGGTGGTAAAAAGGGAAAACACTGATACATGCTGCAATATAGATGAACCTTGAAAATATTACTCTAAGTAAAAAAAGCTAGACCAAAAAGACCATGTATATGGAATATATATATATATATCCATTTGTATAAAATATCCAGAGTAGGCAAAACTATAGAGACAAAGTAGATTAGTGGTTGCTTAGGCCCAGGAAGATTGATGAGATTGGAGATGATAGGTAAAGGATATGGGTTTTTTTTTTTGGTGTGATGAGAATGTTCTGGAATTAGATAGTAGTGGTGTTCCACCAAATTGTGAATAGACTAAGAAACACTGAACTGTACACTTTAAAATATTTAAAATGGTGAATTTTGTGGTATATGAACTTTTGTCTCAAAGGAAACTTTGGCCTCATGGGAAACTCCTCTGCATGTGTTTCCTCATATGTAAAATGCTACTTTGCTCATAGGAGTTATTGCAAGATTTAAATGAGATTAACATGTTGACAGACACATAATTGAAATAGGTGGTACGCTTAAAAATAAGTACAATAAAAACAAAACAAAGTTATTAAATTCTAACCAAATACTGTTTCCTACACAAGGCTCTAAATATAAGGCTTATTCTCCATTCAGAGGGATAAATGATCAAATATTAGGGACAAACTTGCACTAAATGAGACCTTCTTGACAAAATAAGAATTAAAACAAGAATCTTCAAAATTCCCTTCACTTGATTCAGTGTTATGTAATGCATACCTTTACACTGTTTCAAATCATCTGCATAACGGGGTGTCACATTTGGGGAAGCATTGTTCTAAAGAGACATTATCTACCAGCAGTATTACAGTAAGTCTGTTATTTAGCAGAACTTCTTAATCATCTGTTACACGTCAGGCACTGTTTTAGGCACTGGGGATACAGCAGTGAAAAAAAAGTTCCTAAGCCTCTGACCTCCTATTCTAGAGCTCATATTCTAATAGAAAAAAACCCCCAGACAATACTGAAAATATATATGTAACATTACTATTATGTTCCATATTACAGAGAAAAACTAAGTAATATAATATGGGAGGGTAGAGGGTGTTGAAGAGATGGAGGGGAATGCATAGTTTATGTCAGGTGGTTGGGAAAGACCATTTATAAGGTGACAGTGCAGAGCCTGAGGAAAATGAGAGCGCAACCCATTGGATGTCTGGGAGAAGAGCATTCTAGGCACAAGTCAGGAACAGGTTCATCCGGGGCTAGGAAGAGCCAGGAGGCCAGTATGGCTGGAAGGAGTGAATGGGGGTGGGGTGGGGAGGCAAAAGATAAGATGGGGTGGGTACATCAGATAGGCCGGTGCTCTATAAATCATCACTATGAGTTACTTTTTAAAAGGACCGCTCTGGCTCTAGCTGGGTAGTTCAGTTGGTTAGAGCAGTGGTTTTCAATCAGTGTGCTGTGGCACCAGGGTGTGCCACAGGAATTTTTCAAACATCCAATACCTGACTAGTCAGGGGCACCGACTTCCTTTCCTTCAGATTGTCATTTTAAAAGAATGACAACAGCCAACACAACAATCGTCATCTGGTGTGAATGAATCAAATTATACCTATTTTTGGGTGTGTCACAGAATTTTAGTAATTAGTTCATGTGTGCCACAAGATGAAAATATTGAAAACTGCTGGGTTAGAGTGTCATCCTGATACACCAAGTTTGCAGGTTTGATCCCCAGTCAGGGCACATACAAGAATTAACCAAAGAATGCATGAAAAAAAATTAAGCAAAGAATGCATGAATAAGTGGAACAAAAAGTCTCTCTCTCTCTCTCTCTCTATATATATATATATAGATAGATAGATATATTCTATATCTATCTATATACCTATATCTACATCTCTCTCTCAATAAATGAAACAAAATAAAAGATCACTCTGGCTGCCTTGTGGAGAATGGTAGTGTACAGGAGGAAACAGTTGCCAGGTCATTTCACTGGTCCAAACTGGGATGTTAGGAGTAGGAGTGGTGACAATTGTCAAATTCTGGTGTATTTTGAAGGATGACAGGTCACTGGTGATGAGTTGGATGTAGTTTTGAAAAGAAAGTAAAGAAGAGGGAGTTTGAGGGTCAGGCCCAGTGAATTGGCTGGTCTAGAGTTCTTTATTCTGCTGGTGCTGCATGCTCAAGAACTCCTGCTAAAATGTTACAAAAGAAGTAAAAAATGGACATATTTGCTCTTTAGATTTCTGGTTCTGGTTTATTGCAAAGTAATAGTATTTTTAGCCTACATTAGAAAAACCCTGATGATCTGCTATAAAAATATTGACTAAAGTGGATCCTTGCTCACAAATGCTAGTTTTGGGTAAGTAACACATACATGTGGAAATTGAAGCCTCTAATTTCTTTCTAATTGGCAGTAGTGTTATATTAAACTAAAGTGGCCCCTATATAAACAAGTAAAGAACTGAATTTGATAGTTCTTTTTTAAAAGATTTTATTTGTCTATTTTTACAGATAGGGGAAAGCAGGGGGAAAGAGAGGGATAGAGACATTAATGCACAAGAGAAACATCAATTGGTTGCCTCTCTCAGACCCCCATCTGGGGACCTGGCCCACAACCCAGGAATGTGCCCTGACTGGGAATCGATACAGCGACCTTTCAGTCCTCAGGCTGGAACTCCGTCCACTGAGCTACACCAGCCAGAGCTGAACTTGATAATTCTTATCAGATATAGTGACACAAATTAGGAACTCAGTAGTTGTTCCCATGAAACTAGATCATCTATTTTACCCTACTGTTTTTTTTATCCTTGTCCATTATTAAGGGTAGAATAAAGCCATGGTTAGAAAGTCTGAAAGCACTGCCATGCCCCAGCCCTCCCTCTCCCTGTGCTCTTCTGTAGAGGAAAGGACTATTAACTATTTCTGCCTCTTGTTCACACGGTGATTCCCTCCACGTCTTTGAATGACAGGCTTGTAGTGCTATTTCTTGCTTTTTCAATTTTAGGGATTATTTACAGACTCTGTTATGACACTTGAGATTTAGCCTATTAACATCTCCACCATCCTATTTCCTCTTCCTTCCCCTCCCATTAAACGTATAACCCAGTATAAATTGTTCCTCTTTGTTAAATTGGTATACCAAACATCTTCTAGTTGTATCGACTCTAGACAGCATCTATTACTTCCCCACATTTTAAGATGAAGGTTTTATCAAAACTCCTGGCTTTTCTTCTACCTCTCCTCCCTTCTTTGTATCTCCCCATCCACTTTGTTAAAAGAGCATTCCACTTGGCAGGTTGGATTCCTGTGGGGATGTAATTGAAAGAAGGATGCCCCTACATCTGCTTCTCACTCAAGAAGCTGCGGAAATTCCATCTCCCTCAAGGAAACCTTTTGGTACTTCATTGGGAAATGAGAGATGTGTCTACAGTCCTGTTAAAGGAATGATAGCCTACAAGTCCATGAACTCTGAACTCAGTTGACCTTTGGCCTACTCGGAGTTAACAGCTAAAGAGGGAAACAATCAGCTTTGGACATGCCCTAAATAAGCTGAGGTTTATTTACTTTTCCCTTGCCTTTTCAAGCCAAAGGCTATAAAACTGCTTTAGTAATATAACTCCTATGAGAGCTCTCCTATAAAATTAGTGACATCACAATGAATTTTCAAGAGAGTATATGTGAAATTTATTGTTCACCTTGACCTTCGTGTGAATAACTAAAGTTGATTTAAGAGCAACTCATTTTGAAAGGAACTGCACCTTGACTGTAATTGAGATTACAAGGGGGAAGAAGGAAGTGAGCTGGGGAGTGAAACAGCCCTGCCACCTAGTGGTTACTGATTCTGAAACACTTTTATTTTTATTTTATTTCTAGAATCGTTTATTATTTTTTTAGAATCAGACCTACCTGTAATATTAGTGATTGTTTTTCAAAATATCTTATCAATTATGCTATTTCAGTTGTCCTACTTCCCCCGGTGTACCCCTCCCCACAGCCCAACCCCCCACTTCTATAATTAGTCCCCACACCGCTGTCCATTTCCATGGGTCCTTCATTATGCTCTTTGACCAATGCCTTCACCTTCTTTCAATCAGTTCCTACCTCCCCCTTCCCCTCTTACAAATCTCAGTCTATCCTCTGATTCTATGCTTCTGGTTCTCTTTTGCTCATTAGTTTATTTTTTTTTCATTAGATTCCTCTTATAAGTGAGATCATATGGTGTTTGTCTTTCACTGACTGGTTTATTTCATTTAGCATAATAGTCTCCAGTTCCAACCATGCTGTTGCAATGGAATACTACGCAGCAGAAAGAAAGAAGGAATTGAAACAATGCAGATCTTTCAAAGCACAGACAACAGAAAAGGAACTAAGTATAGGAAGAAGGCAATGTCCTGAAACCGGGAATCTTCTATTACCTCCTCCCGTTTTAGAAAGGGATGTTAGTGACCCTTTTGTAAACAGTCAAAGACAAAACAAGGTATTAGCAGAGTTAGCCTCCGAGAGCTGCTCTATTTTCCTGTATTCAGAAGAATTAACAGAGCACTGACAGAGGGAGAATATTGTAGGTAAACATGGACAGCCACCAGATTTCTAGCGTGCAGTGGCAACTCCCGAAGGAAAGAAGTGCAGCTAATGAGCAAAGAGGGACCACAGTGAGTCAAGACCCTCAGGAGTGGTCAGTGCAGCAGCATGGGTCCAGAAGCAAAGCAGAAGCAGAGGCATGGCCAGCAGAGGGACAATGATGATTAAGCCATATAGACTCAGGGTCATTGGTCAGCAACAGCTCTGCAGACCATGGTCTTGGGACTGCAGCACTGCTTGATTGAGGGTAAACTAATCAGGACACGCAGGGGACACAAAAGTAATTAATGTTTATGGAGCACATACTCTTTCCAGGTAGTGTTTTACCTGCATTATTCTCAGAATAGTGGTGTGGGGTAAATGTTCTCAGTACTATTCTGCAGCTGATGGACTTGAAGCTAACTAGCCCTAAGTTATATAACTAATGAGACCCAGAGTCAAGATTGGAATGAAGATGGTTTGACCCCAGGGTCTGAGCTCTTAACTACTATGCTTTCCTGTCTCCCTCAGGGAGAGGGAGCATGAGGTTCGACCACTCTAACTCTACTGACCCTTGTCTTGAGGGATGGTTGTGAATTGGGACTTTAAGGTGGTTGAGATCTAGTCCTAGATCTGTCACCTGCTTGCAGGAAGATTTAACACTTTAGGAACCACATTTCCTTGATTATAAAATGGATAAAGTGGAAACTATTAAGATGCTGTGAAGATTCATTGAGATAATGTATAGTGTCTGGCACATGGCAAATGAAATATGCCAGATGGTTGCCAATGGTTTTGCTTATCGTTCTTAAGTACCATTATTCCTCCCCAAAAGAGGTGGAATTTGTATTCCCTATAATCTGGGCTGGGCTTTTAAGCCTTACTTTGACAGCTCAGTCATGTGGCAGTTCTGTCATTGGCCAGTTCCAAGCCTAGGTCTTAAGAGGCCTGGCAGCTTCCATTTTTGCTCTCTTGGACCACCTGTGCCAGTATAAAGAAGCCCAGGCTAGACTCACATGGTAAGAGAGCACATGGGGAAAGAGGCAGCAGAGAGCCAGTGATCCTCCTGAGCTCGTCATCTGAATGTAGCCACATGAGTGAACCTAACAAGACCAGAACCCACAGAATCACAAGAAATAAATAAGTACAGTTAAATACTATGCTTTGATTTCCAGTCAAGATGGAGGCATAGATAGACATGCTTCACCTCCTCATGCAACCATAGAAAGAATTATAACCTGATTTCAAAACTAGTAACATCATCAGAAAATTGAGCTGTATGGAAGTTCAACAACCAAGGATTTAAAGAAGCCACATTCATCCAGATGGGTAGAAGGGGCAGAGTCACAGAGATGGGTAGAAAGACAGTGTGGCATGGAGAGGTGGCAGCAGAATGGACGGCTGCACATTCACATATGGTATATGAAAATCAGGAGGGATACCTTGGGAGCAGGTGATCTCAGCCCCAGGCCAGACAGCACAGCCCAGGTTCCAGCAATGGGAATATAGATCTCCATTACCTCTGGCTGTAAAAACCAGTGGGAGTTGAGGTGGTGGAAGAAACAGCTGGATTTGGGGCACTTAAAGGGCCTGAATGGCCTTAGAACATTTGAAAACCCACCCACTTGGGGATTCACCACTGGAGCAGCAGCTAGAAGGGTACCAGTTGCACACAGGAGGGGGGTGAAGTCACTAGAAATGGTGAGTGCAGGGTGAACCTTTAGAAACTAGGTTGGCACCATTGTCCCCTCTCCAAGCCCTCCCCACAAAGCAGTGAAGCAGGTTGTCCCACCTTGGCAATTACCTAAGGTTCTGCCCTACACAATTTGTAGGTACCTTTTCTTCATAGGCCATACTACTAAGACAGAGAGTAAAAGCAGCTCTACCTAACACACAGAAACAAAAACAGGGAGGTTGTCAAATTGAGGAGATGAAGAAATATGACCCAAATGAAAGAACAGAAAAAATGTGGAAAAAACCTAAGTGAAATGGAGATAGTCAATCTATTAGATGCAGGATTCAAAACACTGGTGATCAGCATGCTCAAAGAACTCATTGAGTATGGCAAAAAAAAAAATAAAGGAAGAAATGAAGATTACACTAAGTGAAATAAAGAAAAATCCACAGGGAACCAACGGAGAAGGGAAGGAAGCCAGGATTCAAACTAATGATTTGAAGCATAGGGAAGAGATAAACATTCAACCAGAACTAATATAGAAGCATATTTCTTCAAATGTGCTATATTTCTATAGAACAGAAAGAAGAAACAAGAATTCGAAAAATGAGGATAGGCTTAGGAACCTCCGGGAATTTCCAAATGTGCCAAAATCCAAGTAGTAGGGATGCCAGGAGAAGAAGAGGCCGAGCAAGAAATTGAAAACTTATTTGAAAAAATAATGGAAGAAAACTTCCCAAACTTTCCTTTGGTAAAGGAAATAGACATACAAGTCAAAGAAGCACAGAGTCCCAAACAAGTTGGACCCAAAAGGAACACACTAAGACACATTATAAATAAAATGCCAAAGGTTAAAGATAAAGAGAGAATCTTAAAAGTAGCAAGAAAAAAGCAGGGAGTTACCTACAATGGAGTTGTCATAAGACTGTCAGCTGATTTCTCAAAAGAAATTTTGTAGGCAGGGAGGGACTGGCAAGAAGTGTTCAAAGTGATGAAAAGCAAGGGTCTAAAACCTAGATTACTCTATCCAGCAAAACTATCATTGAGAATGCAAGGGCAGATAAAGTGCTTCCACGACAAGGCAAAGCTAAAGGAGTTCATCACCACCAAGCCATTATTACAGGATATGTTAAAGGGACTTATTTAAGGAAAAGAAGAAAATTGAAACTATGAACATTAGGAAGGCAACAAATTCACAACTATCAACAACTGAATCTAAACAAAATGAAGCAGAAACTAAGCAAACAACCAGAACAAGGACAGAATCATAGGTAGTGAGATCATTTGGAGGGTTATCAGCTGGGTGGGAGAAGGAGGCGAATGGGGGGAAATGGTGCAGGGATCAAGAAGCACAATTGTTAGGAACAAAAATAGATTAGAGGGATGTTAAGAATAGTATAGGAAATGAGGAAATTAAATTTAATGCATGACTTGTGGACATGAACTAAGGGAGAGCAGATTGAAGGAGAGATGGGAGGTACTGGGTAGAGAGGGGCAAAGCGGGGAAAATGGGACAAATGTAATAGCATAATCAATAAAATATTTTTAAAAACATCTATTTTGTTCCCTACAGTAAGTTCATTGAAGGTAACTAATACTTGGTGAACAAAAAAAGAATATTGAGTTTTGAGATAGTTTGTTATGCAGCAAATAGAAAGCCTTCAATAAATGGTATTTATTAGTATTATAATTGGTGCTGGTGAGGGATTCAGCTAAGTACCTGGATCATCTTTTCTTAGGTCACTGATTTCCCCCCTTCACTGGAGTAGGCTGGGAGAAATGAGGTTTGTGTGAGCAAATGAGCATTGATTATCACAAATATGTCTTGTCTTTTTATTAGAACAGAATATTGCTGGATATCTACTCAGAAACATTTTGTTAGCATTTCAAATGGCCATATATGTATACATTTGAACTAATATAGAAGCATATTTCTTCAAACATTTACAATTCAGACTTTTCAGTAAATTGGTTATGGTGGAAGCTTCCAAAGCCTTTATGTTAAGGCCTCACTTGATGTGAGTAAGGCCTTAACAGAGACTTACCCTTTTAATCTAGCATCTCAAATCCCCGAGGATGAAACCTTAGCTTTCACCTTCTTTGTGTCTTCTTTCCTAAATCCTCTTATTCTGTCCACATGTATCCTTTCCCTTCTCACCATGCCTTTCCTATCTCTTTTCCTTGTTGTGATGATAAAATAAGATCTTCCCTACTGAAACATAAGCTCCAGGAATAGTTTCAACTATTTTTTATCTATTTTTTTAACCCTCACTGGAGGGTGGATGGACACACACACACACATACACACACACGTAATATGAGAAAGAGAGAAAGAAACATCAATATGAGAGAGCCATATCAGTTGGTTGCCTCCTCTGTGCGCCCTGACCAGGGATGGAACCTGCAACCTTTTGGTGTATGGGATGATGTTCCAACCAACTGTACCAACTGAAGACACGCTTATTGATTTTAGGGAGAGGGGAAAGGAGGGAGAGAGAGAGAAAGGGAGAGAAACATTGATGTGGGAGAGAAACATTGATGTTAGAGAGAAACATAAATTGGTTGCCTCCCATGTGTGACCTGAGCAAGGGTAGAAACCACAACCTAGGTATACGCCCTGACCAGGAATCAATCCCACAACTTTTTTTTGTGTACAGGATAATGCCCCAAGTAACTAAACCACCCAACCAGGACTGTTTCATCTATTCTCTCTGGAACATTCTTGGCTTAGAACAGTGCCTGGCACACAGAAGATAGGCAATGAATGTGTATTTATGAATTAAATAATGCACGCAAAAGCACTTAGAACATGGCTGGCATAGAGTGGATGATGCTCAATAAATATAACCTATGACAGTTCAGTACTGTAATAAATGAGACCATTCACATTCACCTTTTAAGTATTCTAGTACAGTTAGTCTTTCTCTCTTTTCTTTCTGGTCTTTGTCCCTTTCTTCTTTATAATTTTGCTTCTGTTAGTGCATCTTCTCTCCTACTGTTACTTGCGACCTTCCAGGGACCCTCATACATGTTGTGTTGTCTTACCTCAGAAATGTGCAGAAGATTCTGGAACTAAATAAAATTGAATTCTTTGTGATTCATAGCTGACTTAGGTCTCCACGTAAAATTCTGCTATTGAGGTGAGTCCAGTTCTGGCACTACTGAATATTTTAACCAGGGCCTACATTATGGAAAATAGCAAGTTTATTGAGTTATAGCCTAACAAATGTCTGACCCTTCATATTTCTGAGCATGTGGATGTTTCTAGTACCTGTTTGTGGATAGTCATTCTATTCTTGGGACAGCAGAAATGTGAACAGAACAAGTAAAACTGATTTAGCCAATTTCCTCCCCCCCCCCTCCCTTTTTCCAATTGATTTGAGAGAGAGAGAGAGAGGTGGGGTAACATTGATTTGTACTTCCACTCATTTATACCTTCATTGATTGTTTCTTGTATGCGCCCTCACTGGGGATCAAACCTGAAAACTGGAGTATTGGAATAATGCTCCAACTAACAGAGCTACCCAGCCAGGCCTCTTCCCTTTTTTTTTGATGGAAATGTACTACCACACAGTGGACCCATTTTTTCTTAGGCTGGTGACATTATGAATTCCCTATTGAAATGCAGGCTGGACTGGTGGAAATCAGATTCTCATACCCTATCATAAGCTATTTTGCAAGGTACATTTCCTAGATTTTAAAATCATGACTTCCCAGGGCTTGATGGGAAAATAAGGAGCTTTGGATCTATCACCAGAAACAATTATCCAGATCTCTTTCCTCTTTTCTGCTAGTCTTTCAGATTCAAATAAGGAGTTTCATGAATCTGCAGGCCAGTGGCTGGGTAGGTTGGGCTGAATATAAAACAGTATTGATGCAGTTCTCAACACGGCCTTTTTATGTTTCAGCTAGACTAATAGATGGCTCAGACCTGTTAGCCCTGCTAATGTTTAATCAAATCCTGTTATTTAGTCACATAACATATATTCCTGCATATATTCTTCTGTCACATAAGACCAGTATTTTAAAACCTGAAAGGTGGGAGGGGAAAGGGTGAGTCTATGAGCCTCCTATCATCTTTTCTCAAAATTGCTTACAATCACTCTATTTTTCCCTTCCTTCAAACATCTGATCGTTGGATAGACAATAATTTACCAGGTCTTTGTCATAGTTAACTAGCTCAGTAAAGCAGTCTAGACTCAGGGTAGAGAGATTTTGAGGCATTTAGACCATCAATTCTGAAACATGTTAACTTAATGGCATAAAGGACACCACAATACATCTAATATACCCCTATCTATTCCACTTCTGGTGGGAAGAGAACCTGATGATAACAAGAGGAACAAAATAGAAATCTAAAACAACAGCATCATAAAGTTTATGCATGAACAAATTTATCAAAAACAGAAAACAGTATTTCACATGTGAAATAACACATACCAGAAGGTCTGTATTTGAAGCTCAAGTCACTATGAAGTCCTAGAAGAAGAGCATCTTTTTTGAAAATTGTGGAAATTCCAACAATCTGTGTTGTCACACGTGCAGCAGGAAATTTGCATTGTTGCCAAACTTTGTGTGGCTGCCAAAATTTTCAATAATTGGCAGCACTACACTTTTTTGGTGGGTTGCGAATATAAAATGTTAATCATTCTTAATAATTAATGAAGGAAGCTATTAAGTACTTAGTCATACATAAAAATGAAGGCCCATGGTCTTGCATGGCATTTGCTCTAAGAGTTGAAGAAAGAACTTGCATATTTTGATCTTTTCATGGTTCATTAGGAAAACTAGTGGGCCAGAAACTATACTTGGAAACATACTGGCTTAAATGACAACGACAACCTTATTTCTGAGCCTTTTCTGGTCCTGTGTTCTTGAACCTGCAGCTTACCTCCAAGTTGATGAGTGACAATCTGATTTGTACATTAAAATGATCACTCTACTAACAGAAGTATAAGAAATAGCTAAAACTTTTCCAGGGAGTAGTTGGCAATAGGTTCAAAGTCTTAAAAATATTCATCCCTGTTAACCAGGCAATTCCACTCCTAAAGAAATTATTATGAATATGAACAAAGATACATGTACAAATATGCTTATTACAATGTATTTAAAAATATTTGATGAAAAATGACTTAGCACCCTGGCCAGGTAGCTCAGTTGGTTAGAATGTCATCACCCAAGGTTTGAACCCAATACACCAAGGTTATGGGTTCAATCCCCAGTTAAGGCACATACAAGAATCAACCAATGAATACATAAGTAAATGGAACAGTGAATCAATGTTTCTCTCTCTCTCTCTGTTTCTCTCTTCCTCTCTCTCTCCAAAAATCAATATATTAAAAAAATAAAAGAAAATGACTGGAAGTATATATTATACTGTGTGAAGAGTGATTGTCCTTCTATAGTAATGTGGACTTTTCTCAAAACACCTTACTTCTGGACAAGCGGAAACATATTTAAATATATTTGAGACAAAAATCTCATTTTGGCAGCAGTGGTTAGAAGGATATGAATGAGGGATATTGGACGAGAGGTTATTGCAGTGGTTCAGGCAAAACACAATGAAAGTAGGAACCAAGGATATGGCAATGTGAATGGAGGAGAGAAAACTGATTGAAGATATATTCAGTAGTCCTATGAGAACTGTAAAAATACTACACCTTCAAGTCAATGATGAAATTGATCTTTTAGAGGACTTCCGCCAAGATGGAGGCATAGGTGGAAACACTGTGCCTTCTCCCACAACCAAGTTTGACTACAACAAAAGTTTTGGAGAACTAGGACACACCCAAAGACCAGAAAACTGAATTATACGGAAGTCTGACAGCTACGAACCGTTCAACGGGGATGGTAAGAGAGGCGGAGCCAGCAGCGGAGCTGCGTCGGGCAGGACAGATCCCCCGACCTAGGCGCGCGGGCAGCCCGAAGCCAGTTGGGGTGCGGGGCAGACTGACCAAGGTCGCACATTCGCGCACAGTGAGACGGACCACGCAGGCCCCAGGGGACGAACCCAGTGGTGGAGGGCTGACGGCGGTGGCACACTCACGTGCAGTGGAACGAAACGCGTGGGCCTGGTGATGGTGGTGGTTGCGGTGCCGGTGGGGGTCGCGGCAGCGGGCGGCAGAGGGAAGCCATTGTCCCTCTTTGACCCCACCCCCACATACAACGTCACAACCCAGCGACTGAGTTGCCCTGCTCTGGTGAAAACCTAAGGCTCCGATCCTGCTACTTAACAGGCACGAACAGCCCAAAAGATGGCGCAAGAGGAACTCAAAGTCCCAGAGCCAATAACTCTAAGCGACCAACAGATTGCCAGCCTCTCAGAAGCCCAATTTAAGACACTATTTATCAGGATGCTCACAGAATTGGTAGATTACAGACACAAATTAGAGGAACATATGAAGGCTAAACTAATTGAAATGAAGGGAGATGTCCAGGAAACCAATAGCGATGGAAAGGAAACTGGGGCTCAAATCAATGGAATGGACCAGAAGGAAGAACGAAACATTCCACCAGAAAGGAATGAAGAAATGAGAATTCAAAACAATGAGGAGAGGCTTAGGAACCTCCAGGACATCTTTAAACGTTCCAACATCCGGATTATAGGGGTACCAGAAGAGGGAAAGAAACAGCCACGAGTGGAAAACGTATTTGAACAAATAATAAAGGAGAACTTCCCCAGTCTGGCAAAGGAAATAGACTTCCAGGAAATCCAGGAAGCTCAGAGAGTGCCAAAGAAGTTGGACCCAAGAAGGAATACACCAAGGCACATCATAATTACATTAGCCAAGACTAAAATGAAGGAGAGAATCCTAGAAGCAGCAAGAGATAAGGGGACAGTCACCTACAAAGGAGTACCCATCAGACTGTCAGCGGATTTCTCAAAAGAGACCTTACAGGCAAGAAGGGGCTGGAAAGAAGTATTCCAAGTCATGAAATCCAAAGACCTACAGCCAAGATTGCTTTATCCAGCAAAACTTTCATTTAGAATGGAAGGACAGATAAAGTGCTTCTCAGATAAGGTCAAGTTCAAGGAGTTCATCATCACCAAGCCCTTATTATATGAAATGCTAAAGGGACTTATATAAGAAA
The DNA here is from genome assembly GCF_014824575.4 of Sturnira hondurensis. NCBI lineage: Eukaryota > Metazoa > Chordata > Mammalia > Chiroptera > Phyllostomidae > Sturnira > Sturnira hondurensis. The sequence goes on from NW_028081354.1 coordinate 1,272,180, forward strand.
AAGAAGATGAAAAATATTAACAGTGAAAGGACAGCAAACACACAGTTATTAACAACCACACCTAAAACAAAAGCAAACCAAGAGGACAGCTAGATCAGGAGTGGAACCATAGAAATGAAGAACACATGGAGGGTTAGAAACAGGGGGGTGGGAGGAAGAGAAGGGGGGAGAAGGTACAGAAAATAGCATAGATGGTAGGTAGAAAATAGATAGGGGGGAGGGCCAGAATAGTGGGCCTAAAGAATAGAACCTAAAGAAATTGAGACACGTAGTTATAAACTAAGGGGGGGAGAATAGTGGGGGAGGGAGTATGCAGGTGGAGGGGAATGAAGGGGGGGAATAGAACAACTGTAATGGTATAATCAATAAAATATATTTCAAAAAAGAAAAAAAGAAATTGATCTTTTAAAAGAGCCAACATGATTCATTCATATCCCTATTAAGGAAACTCAGGCGTTCTTCCTCTCAGAGCATGCCCCTGCCTTTTTCCTCTTCTTTCCCCCAAAGGGCTGTTTCCTTTGCCTTTCTCTCTCCTAAGCTCCAAGGGCCATTCTTCTGCGCAGCCCAGTTAGCTCATTTCTACTACCTTTGTAATTTTCTAAATAAACTTTCTCTTATTAATTTAAAAAAAAAAACACCAACAAACCTCAGAATCAACTCTGGTGATAGAGTTTGTTTTTCTGGCTTGTTCAGTGATGTTAATGGAGGCCCAGCTGACCTAGACAGAGAAAGTAACAGGAGGATGGGGTTGTGGGGGAAGAGAATGAATTCAGTTCTGGACATGTGGCACTTGAGAGGTTTGTGGGGGTGTGGTAAGCTGTGGTACGTTAGTCTGAAGTTCAGTTGTGATCACCAGATACATAGTTAGAGATCATCAGTGTATGAGCAGTTGTTAGAACGGGGTGGTTTTTGAGGTTCGCCTACACAGTGAAGTGAGGAAAAGACTGAGCAGGGCCCCTATGGAACCACAGCAATTCAGGGCAGGGCAAGGAAGAGGAGTTCACTGAGAAGGTTGAGGCGTGGTGAGTTAGGCCAGCCTAAAATAGGCTAATCCAGGTTCAAAGCCTGGCAAGAATGACTAATTGGATAAGTTCAAGGTTGCTTTCATTTTAGCTTACTTTCAAATCTGCAAGCAAGCACAGCAACAGGCACTGGAAATGTGAATTAAAGTGAGTAACAGATGCTGGGGTTTCTTCTGCTCCTTATGGACATGTGACCAAAATTCAAGGGTCAGAACAGTCCCTCTCCAGTCTGATCTGCCGCTTGTTGCTCTTCAGTCTGGGGAAGGTCCTGGCAGCCCTCAAGGGTCTAAGTACTACTATTTAAGCAATTTCTTGTTATTCTTATAGGCACACCCTGTGTTTTCTCTCCTTGTGGCCTCTCCACCTGCACCAGGCTCAGCCATACCAAAAGTCACCAGAGAGATTCAGAAGGAAACGAAGTTAAGGAAGGAGAGAATTTCAAGGAAGGAATTGTCAACAATATCAGATGCCAGATAATATATCTGATGGAAAGTTCCCACTACATTTGGCAATTTACAGGCTATTGCAACCACACACTAAGGTAGCACCAAGCTCAGATTCCCAACGAAGTTATTCTCATTCTCATGAAATATAAAAAAATATTTATTTTAGCTACAGTATTTTTAATGACAGACTGAACTGACCAAGGCATCTACCCTCCCAGATTCCTTCATTTATGATGATTTTTTTCTTTATGGCCCTGTTGTCTCTTCTAACAGTCTGGCCTTTTAAAAGGAACTTGCCTGTCTATCACAAAAGGTTGCAGTATATCCCAGTTGTAGTATGTATTCAACATCTCTTCCATAGGGCTTTTTTGTCCTATACGCATCAAGGAATGTGTCTGGGTACCAATTCCAGTGTCACCAAACTGTTCCAAATGGATAAGAAGACTCTTAGATATTGGTTTTCCTAGAGTTGGACTTCTAGATGACTCAAGTCTGTTAGGGTCACTTCTGACTCATGTAAGTGGCAAAATGAAAAACAAAATGAAGGGGGGAAGTGTGGGTGTCTAGCACAGAATTACAATCGCTAGGTTTTATGAACAAGGTGTATGTCCGAGCCAACAATACTTAGACTCTTTTGGTAGGGATGACGGAGCTCCAACCTTATGTCTGTTAGGCCAGCTTTACTGGGGTCCAAACTGAAGCAACATACATATCAATGTCTTTTTACATCTGTCATTGTTTATTATTTGGTTTTCCATCTGCCTTGCTCTGAAGCAGAAGAGGGGAGAGAAGACAGAGGGAAACTGTGAGCTCTTTAGAGGAATAGAGCCAGATACTAAATCTATAAGCAAAATAGATCGAGCCAAAAAGAATGAGAGACAAAGGGAGCATGAAGGCATATCACACTGGGAAAATAACACCTGGAAGTGCTTCCTGAATGTTCCCTGTGTATTTATGATCGGCCGTTTAAGTCCTATCAGCACTATTTAGTTCCTGAACTGCTTGTGCCTCGGTGCCCTGTTGAGTGCTTTGTCATTGTTTCTTCATATGGAGCCTTTAGATTCATTTACATGACACAAACCGAGGACCCATGGTGAGATTGCACCTTCCTCCGGTGATAATGATCCTGTCTGTCACACCAGGTTGCTCTTTCATTGGAGAGAGTTAGGCTGATTGAGTTTGAGCTGGAGGGAAATAAGGATTTTACTGGAGGTCCCTCAGTCTTCTTGCATAATGGCACAGAGGGAGCTTGAAACTGGGAGTTATCTGAATGTCCTTCCTTCTTGGGGTTAGTCTGTAATGGAAGTTACAAATGGGCAGCCCCTGGGCCAGATGTATTTATCTGGTCTAGCCAGGCTTAGGAATTGGTTGCCACCGCTGTTTCTCATTAAGACTGTAAGATCTAGAACATTGGACCTGCAGCCCCTCCTGGAAAGGATTGACTGATCCTGAACAGATCACATAAAGGCACTTGAGTCTGTGTCCTGTGGTCTACAAGAAGGAAGTATAAGGGAGGTAAATTGTTTTTCCTCTACCCTCCTAGATTCACTGAGTGGACCCTCAAATCAAACTGATAATAGATTAACAAGAGCAAAATATGACAGTTTTAATTACATAGATACACATGGGAGTTTTGCAAAGAAATGAGATCCAAGGAAGAGGCTAGATGCTTGAGGTTTATATACCATCTTGTGCTAGACAAGGGAAAGGGGGTTTGGGGCCTCAGGGTGGGGAAAGCAAGTTATGGGAAGGTATAAGGGATGGAAATATATGGTAAAGACAGGCTGCCTGGTTACACAGGTCAGAGTTTCTCAGGTGATAAAAGTTGTCTCTCCTCCTGATTCAGAGAAACATTTATAAATGAAAAAGTCCTTAGTAAGTGTACATTTCCTTCACAAAAGGGAAATTTATACTCTATTTTTAGGTAGTTAGGGGTAGGTAAAGAATTTTTCTTGCCTCTATTGATTCTCAGTTGACTTTAGCTCAAAATGATCCACATGCAAAAGAGGCGTATTTTGGGTTGACATATTATTCATTTCCTTCCTTCAGAAGGAAACTAGCATTTATTCTATGCAGCCGCCACTATATCTTGTAGTTTGCACGTATGATTTAATTTGATTTTCCAAACAACACAGTAAGATTTGAGCTCCAGTGCTATAGGAACCTCCAGGTAAACTGGTTTTTCATTATTTGTAAACATCCCTTGCAGAATTCACCTCCAACCTTTGTCTGAACTGTTTCTTTTGCTTAGAGTATAGCCCTCCCATTTCCTATACTTTCACATTCCACTCAGCTCTCTATCTCCCCTTTCTTCCTTTATAACTAAAAATAAATAAACTCCCTCACACCAAAAGTCTTGAAAAGCATTGAATTACTTTCATTCTTGAGCACTGTGCTCTGTGGGAAGTAATTGGAATGCCAATCTTCTGGAAGTTAAGGAAGGAAGACCTGGAGGAAGTGCCCACTATAAAAGAGAACGTAAGGTGAGACTCTCCCAGTCTTCTGTTTCCCCTGTGCTTTTCCCCAGAGACATCTACAGTTACCAGTTTCTTTTCTTCCTTTTTTTGAGGCCCAAGTGAAGTCCCATAGCTGCATATTAGATTAGAGTCACTTGCAGAGCATTTAAAAATCCTGATGGCCAGGCTGCACCTCAGACCATTTAAATCAGAATAGCTGGGGATGGGATCCTGGCATCAATACTTTGGGAAGTTCTCTACATGATCCACAGCAGGGACTGAGAACTGATGTGAAGTCTTCCTGATCAGCAGGCACTGAGCTCTCCCATGGCCCTTTTGGTGTGCACCACAGTCTGACCTGTGATCTCATCTTACTAAAAACGGGAGCCTGTAGCTTGACTGGTGGTGCTCAAGGAAGAGAACTTCTCTAGTTCTGAAAGGCAGTCTGTGTATCCTTACCCTTTCTCTTCCCAGATATGGAAAGCATTGGTTTTCGTTGGAACACAGATAGCTGGGACGCACCCCAAGTGAACCAGTAGGTCTGGGGTGGGGAGTGTTGAGGTAAGAAATGCCCAAATCAAAAGAATTTTTATGAGTTGATTTGTGTAAACAATAACATATGCTAGGGAGCAAGATCTCAAATGCTCCACAGAATAGGTTATGCAGCTTTTTGTGTGCATTTAAGATTAAGGAGGGATTACATGGAGGTGAGAGAAAGCAAGGTGGGGATTGGGTTACAAGATTATGTGCTTTCTTGAGGGTGGTTATTTCAAAGGTGTGTTAACCTAGATGCACAGACACAATTGACAGAGCTTGCTTAAGGCAAAGATAAACCTTTTACTAAACAGTTATTTGCCCGGGGTGTGACTATCCACCATGACCTGTACAAGTACAAATTTATGATAAAATCACCCCGTGAAGTTCCTCTCTACAGAACTCCCCCGTTTTTCCATCCACAGGCCCAAGAATCTGCATTTCTAACTAATTCCTAGGTGATGCTGGCACTGTTGATCCATGAAACACACCTTGAGAATCACTGACCAAGAGAACCTGGACTAAGAAAGAGAGCTTGGGTGGGCCTGATATGGCCCCTTTGGAGTGAAGAAAACTTAAGAGAATGGACACTTGGTAAAGGCTAGCTGGAAACATTACTTCCCATTGAGGTTGCCAGCTGGCCCAAACCCTCAAACCAGTCCATAGATGTGTTTTCCAGTAGAAAACTAGTTAATATTTAAAAGTCAGTGACTTACACACATTTACGTATTTACACACATAGACAAATATTTTAACTTTTAAAGAACAGTAGGTTGGCAGCAAGGGGTCCAATTTTCTACGTGGCAACATTGAACATTAACTAACCAGGATAACTACCCTGCTATCCCAAGTGAGCCCACTCCCCAGCCAAACTTCGCAATGAACATCGCCATATGAATGAGCCCAGTCAAAACCAGCAGAAAGATTGCTCAGCCAACCTATAAAACAATGAGAAGTAATAAACTGTTTGTGGTTCGAGCACTAAGTTGCAGGGTGATTTGTAATGCAGCAATAGCTAACTGATAAAATAATTGGCAGAGCTCGCACAGCCCTTCTTTGCTAAATTATGTTACCTCTCTGACCCTTGTAGGTAAGTGAATGTCCAGCCTGGGCCTTGCCCTGAGGAACATTCAATAAACTTGAGTGTTCCATATCCATATCCATTATTTTGGATACCCATCATCCAAAACCTCTCCATATCCATTATCCCCAAAACTTTACAAGGTTAGTTGGCATTAAATCTCCCTTTTGCAGAACAGGAAACTGAGGACTAGCAAGCTAAGGGCCACACCTAACACCACAGAGCCAGCGACCGGGATGCGGACCCATCACTTTCCACTTTGACTTCAGTGTTTCCCTCCCTCCCCTCTGGGCGACTGACTGGTAATAGTCTCTCCAGGCTAATAGACTTGGTAGCCACTACAAAGCCAGACTCTCGAAGTTAACGTTTTCAAGAAGGGGAACACTTTATATAGTCTTTATTTACTGAGAATATTCTCTCAAAAGAACCTAATGTATTGACCAGTACACAGAAGGGGCTTAATGAGAACTAGTTCCTCTTGTTGATATGTACCCTGTCTCTACAGCATCCCTTGGGGCCTTTTCCCTGTTTTCCCTACTCTTTTTACCCCTGGTTGGAAAATTTCACCTCTCCTCTAAGATCCGGTATATTTTCTCCATCTCTATTACAGCACATAATCACACTGTATTATATATTATATATTATTTACCTTACATGTATTATATATTTTAGTTCACAGGCCGGCGTTCAATCCACTCAGCCACACCAGCCAGGTGTGTTTCCAATCTTTCTAGCACAGGACCTGGCACATGGTAGGTGCTGAATAAATGCTGATTGAATGTAATTGAAATTCAGGTGCACAATTGCAAGACACATTAAATCATATTTTCCTTTGAACTGAATGGTAATCATCCTATGAAACAAGTATTATTAACATCATTGTGCCCATATTAGAAGTGAAGAAACAGTGGAGAGGGCCTAATATGTGGTGACAGAAGATAGTTTGATTTTAGGTGGCGGGTACACAATATACAGATCTTATATCATAGAAGTGTTTATTTGAAACCTATGTCATCCTACTAACCAATGTCAACCCAATAAATTTAATTAAATTTTTAAAAAGTGAAGAGACAGAAGCTCAGTAGCATCCTGAGAATCTCTTTCCAATTGGTGATACTCAGGTGATATTTGCCAGGTTTCTTATCAAATGGTTGACTATTGTTCTTTCCTTTCCCTTATAATTTCTGCAAGGTTTTCATTTTAAGGGCAGAGCCTAAGCCTTATGTGGATTTTTATCCCTAGCATGAAGTGTGGCAGGTGTAGGCAGCAGTAGTTGTTGATTTGAATTTAATGTTCACTTCTATATGTTAGAAGCTACATCTGTTACCACTCTAGGAAAATGTTTGAAAGCCGCTTAAAGTTGCTTATAATTAAGTCCACTTTCACTCTGTCTGAACATTAACCAAGTACACTCTCTCTCTGTTATCATGGATCAGATGCCTCGGAGAGAGTGAGAGACAGAGACGGAGGCAGAGGCAGAGAGACTGGTATCTCTGAGAAAAGAAGGACATGGGAAATTGCAGGGTAACTGGACCCCGTCTGAGGGAGAATTCTTTCTTTGTGCTCACACCGGAGAAATGCCGTGCTGTCACATGAGGAGCAGGCGCACTCTTTGGGTATCAGGTAAGGCAGAAAAGGGAGACCTAGGTTCAAGGAAAGGAGGAGTTAGAAGGGGCCAAGTGATTGAAATCAACAAAGTGAGGGGGCCAAGAAATATGAGAAATGGAGAGGAAGGAAAGGCTGAGAGGCTGCTCTGTTGATAGCATTTAAAAGAGAGTAAGGAATGCAAAGTGACCTGTGAAGGAGCCACAAGATACCATCTGTACTCTTTTCCCTGTAAGACACTCTCTTAAAGAGGACTGTCACCATCAGAGTCCGAGTACCACGGCAGTATTTTGTCGGTGGCATTGCCTTTAAAGTGTAGGCTAGAATTTTATTCTCAGAATTCGATTAATCTGTGACAACCATCTGTTATTTTGTAAAACTAAAATATGCTAAGTCATCTTATCAAGAGACATAATATGTCAAGAAGCTGGGATATTTTTTCCCTATCATGGTTGCTGATTTCAATGGAGAATTACCCACATGCAAGAAACATTTCCTGGTATTAGCAGTGGGTTTCATATTGTGCTTTGAGCTAATATGATTTTCTGGTCAAGAGCCATTTGTGTCTGAATAAAAATGACAGCTATGGTAACAATTTGTCATATTCTTCTTGCAGCAAGTTCCTTTTGCTGATGGGTCTGTTATTATTAAAGAAGAATTTAGTTATAGGTAAATGACCCTTGCCTTCTGTCTTTAATTGAAACTCAGCCTGCCATATTTAATATGTTTCATGACTCAATAAATCTTGGAAGAAAAACCTAATGTGCTATAAAAGCAAAGGAAAATAGTTAATTGGTTTCAGCACACATTTTTCTACACAAACAATTCCTTGCTTTCATTTATAAAGAGCTCTCTTGACATTCTTGTGTGTGTGTGTGTGTGTGTGTGTGTGTAATCTTCCACACTTTCTTACCAATATTTGTTTAGTTGTACGTTGTTCTGTTTTGAAAAGGAGAAACCTTGGGTTTATTTGGGAGTGTGAGATCTATCATCACTCTCTGGGCATGGATTGTGGGCTTGATCCGTATTTTAGAAAAAGTAGTGCAAGATCTCACTAAAAGGATATGAACCACATTGTGTTACTTTATTATTTCTATGTAGCATGGGCCCAAACGCAAGAGAAATTAAAATTGTATCAGCTCTTGTTGCATAACTAAGCTCCCCACAACTTAGTGGTAGTAAACAAAAACAGTTTCACTGAGGAAAGTGTTTTTTCTTTTTCTTCTTTTCCTGAAAGAAAAATACTAGCCAAAACCAAAAACCAAATCAGGTCCTGGGACATGAGGTCTAAACCACTAGCAGCATAGCTAGGTGGGAAGACAAGCAATTCCAATGTCCTGGAGTTCACGAGTGTTTTTATACATTATGTTTTGGGGAAGAAAGATGCAAGTTGTTTTAAAGAATTTACATTGGCTACAGATAATGGGGGTGGGAAAAAGTGAAGTGGGGGCAGTTCTATGATAGGAGCACCGTCTATAAGGAAAATATATTTACTATTTTTTTAAAGATTTTATTTTTATTTATTTATCTTTAGAGGGGAAGGAGAGAGGGAGAGAAATATCAATGTATGGTTGCCTTTTGTGTGTCCCCTGCTGGGAGTTGGCCTGCAGGGAACTGGCCTGCAACCCAGGCATGTTCCCTGACTGGGAATCGAACTGCGATCCTCTGGTTCGCAGGCTTGTGCTCAATCCACTGTATATTTACTATTTTTGATTAGTTACAGGCAACAGTCTTGAAAGTTTATACATATTCGAGATGCAGTGGCATCTAGTGATCCACAAATAGGCAGCTGGATGTTGATTCAAAGCTCTGCGGCACATTCAGGAATGTGAGCAGTTTTGTCAGCTGGCCCCTGACGGAGCAATAGCTCTGCCTCTTTCACTCTCCAGCCCCTGTAATTTACTTTAGAACTTTTCAGACATTTTTTTCTCATCAGTGGCTTAAACCAACGACAGTGTATTACTTTTCACTGTTTTGTGAATTCGTTGGGTAGTTTTTCTGCTGTTTTGCCTGGGATCACTCACATATCTATGTTCATTTGCAAGGTTAGCTGGTGACTAGGTTCATTTGGATTAGCAGAAATGGCCAAGCTTCTCTTTCCATGTGGTATTTCATTTTGGGCTTCTTCATGCCATGGGAGTGTTGGGATTTCAAGAGAATGAAACCAGAGGCTTTCAGGACTCTGGGACTTATAGAATATCACTTCTATCATATTCTATCAATCAATGCAAGTATCTCAGCATCAGCTCAGATTTGAGGAATAGGGAATCTACCATTTGCAAGAAGGAGCCCCAAAACATTTTGGCTAAGTTTTTCAATCTACTATATGGTTAGTTATTTGGAGAGAATTATTAGAATATTTGGGGCTGGGAGTAATTATCACAATTGGATTTTGGGTCTTAGTTGCCAACTGAGCTAGGTGTTTCTGAAGTGGAGTGCGTATGAGAGTAGCCGAATGTGTGTGTGCTTCTGTAGTTGTATTCCAAAGCCAATCCAAGTTATGCTAGTTGGGCAAATTGCCTCAAGTCTCACTTCCTTGTCTTTAAAATGTGAATAGTAATAGTGCCTCTCACATAAACAGTGGAGATTAAATGAGGGATAATGTATGGAAAGTGCTTTGTATGGTTCCTGGTACATGGTAGGTATTCAAATGAATGATAAGTAATTTTACTTTTTAATTTTCTCATTTTAAAATCTTTAGCTAGTTTTATTTGTTTGCTTTATAAGTAATTCACATTCCTTGCAGAAAAATTGGAAATCTGTAAAAGCAAGAAGAGGAGAAAATTTCAATTTCCCAATATCTTTCCACTCAGATTTAGCCACTATCAGTCTTTTTGTGCAATTCACCTAGAATTTAGACTCTGTTTTTCAATGCGTATGTACCTATGAGTAAGTATGTTAGAGGGAGAGACTGAGACAGAGAGACAACACAGAGACAGAGATTTGCATGTATTTTTATATATAATTTTAATATATATAATTTTATGTGTGTATATATATACATATATACATATAATTTTAAGTCACAGAAATGCCCATTATTTTGTATTATTTGTACTCTCAGCAACTGGCATTTGTAGAGGGCATTGGTACTGCAGCGTTAAGTAATAAAATAGTCCACCTTATCTCCAGTTGTTGTTTCTCAGGTTTCAGTTTCCTGTGGTCAACCACGGTCCAAAAATATTAAGTGGAAAATTACAAATAGAAACACTTCCTAAGTTTTAAATTGTATGTTGCTTTGAGTGGTGCGTTGGAATCTCAGGGCGTCCCTTTGTCCAGTGCATCAGAGCTTCAGATGCTGGCTTCTCAGTCACTTGGTGTCCACTCTGGTCATGAGAGGGACTGTTGTGGTATCATAGACCTTGTGTTCAAATAACCCTACTTTACTTAATAATGGTCCCAAAGGGCAAGAGTAATGATGCTGACCATTCGGAGATGCCAAAGAGAAGCCTTAAAGTGCTGTTGTGTGTAGTATGGTCAGAAGGTGGATAGTAACCTAACGCTATGGCACTTACCTCACTTCATCCCATCATGTGGGTGTTGTATCACCTCACACGGTATTTTGAGGGAGACCAAGTTCACATAACTTTCATCACAGTATATTGTTATGATTTTTCTATTGTATTGGTAATTATTGTTAATCTCTTAGCGTACCCACTTTGTAAATTATGTATGTATGTATAGACAAAATCACCTGTGAACCACACGATCGCAGTTCGATTCCCAGTGAGGGCACATGCCTGGGTTGCAGGCCAGTTCCTAGCAGGGGACTCATGAGAGGCAACCATACATTGATATTTCTCTCCCTCTCTCCTTCCCTTCCCCTCTAAAGATAAATAAATAAAATCTTTAAAAAAAAGTTCTCTCACTGAGAAATTTTTAAAAAAGAAAAAATCACTATATATGTTTTGGCATGTATTTGGCATAGGTTTTGGCATTATCCACTGTTTCAGGTGCTCTCAGGGGGCCTAGGAATATATCCCCTGTGGATAGGGAGATCCACTGTACCCGATTCACAACCTGCCATTTTAGTCTTACCTAATTCCCAGATACAAGGCGGAAGCTCATTCCTGATACCAGATCTGAATTTCCCAGAGTGAGTCCAGGAAATCCCAGGCTCCTGAGATACCCTGAGAGAGAAAGCTTCCTTGGTCAATAAGTTAGGAAAATCCTGCATATTCTCTCCAGTCTTTGAGAATTACAGATGCTCATTTGTGATTATGTAAATATTAAGTTAATTAATACATATTAAATTTAATATGTGATCAAAGCATGGAAAGGCTCTGAGCAGTCCTGTTGTAAAGTGCCCTATCTCCCTTTAGCCCTAAATTTCCCAAATTTAAGTGAACTCTTTTTCTGATTTGATTTTAAAAATTTGATCTTATTTTTTGGCAACAGTTCTATGAAATTTCACACATATATAGATTCATGTAACCACCAGACAGTCAGGATATAGAATAGTTTCATCACAGTCCAAAGCTCCCTTGTACTGTTCTATCCCTTTACAGTCCCATCCTCTATGCCCCCACCCCCTGAGAACTACTGACTTGTTCTCCACCAGTACAGTTTCCTTTGTGTACAAGAATGTCATATAAATAGAAATACACACACGCACACACACTATGTGGCTTTTGAGACTTTCTTCTTTTGCTCAGGCAGTACCTTTGAGACTCAACCATGCTGTTGCATCAGTAACTAGGTCTTTATTATTGTTGGGTGTGCACGTACCACAGTTTCCACTGTTTATTTGTTGAAGGATATTTGGTTTGTTTCCAGTCTTTGGAAATTATGAATGGAGACGCTATGTACAGTTTTTTGTGTGACCATACATTTTCACTTCTCCAAGATGAGTCCCCAGGAATGAGACTGATTGCTGGGTCATTTGGTAAACAAATGACCCAGCATTTGTAAGCAAATTCTTTTTATCTGTGTAGCACCTAGTAAGATCCCACATAACCAGTATTTCCAGATTATACTATTAACATTCCATAGACCTAGTATTCCACAGAATGCACTTTGGGAACCAAAGCTTTAGGATAGCCTTGAATGCTGTGTCTCAATGCTGCTTTTGAAAGTCAAATCCTCCTGAAATTCATCCCACACAGCCAAAGGTTCCTTCGTCTCAGCCAGGACTCCACCACACTCCCATTTGATGAGAACCTACTGCCAGATGTTTTGTCATGATCTCATACCATTTAATCCTTAAAACATTCCTGATTTTTCAGATAAGGAAACTGAGGCCCAGAGAGGTTAAATCACCTGCCTAAGTCCCCACAGCTGGTAAGTAGCTGAGATTTGAGCCTTTATGTATTATCTCCAAGCCTATTTCTTTTTCTGTGACCTCCTCTACCTTTCTTTTTCTCCCTTTCCTTCTTTGAATGTTCTTTTTTATTTTTTTCTGGGTCTGTAGTCAGTTGTCTTAGACAAAGATTGGCAAATAAAAAAAACAAGTGCTGTCACTTCCCACTTCCATGCTCATGGCAGACACCTCTGATTTAATTCCCTCTTCTCTTCCTTGCTTAGCCTGATGCGACTTTTTCCAGACAAGTATCCGTTGACTAGAATTAGCATTTGAACTAATTATCATTTATTATTTTGTTCTTGGATTTTGTGTTAGTTTTCTATTGCTATGTAACAAACTACCCCCAAACATAGTGGCTTAAAAATGATAAAAAATCATTTATGATTTCTCACAATTTATGTGGGTCCAGAATTTAGACAGGGCTCAGCAGAATAGCTGTCCCTGCTGCCCCTGCCTGAGGGTGTATTCAGCTGAAAGACTTGAAGGCTGAGCTGAGGTCATCTGAAGGCTGTGTCTGGTGTCTAGTGTCTGCTTGTTGGCTGAGGGCCTACCAGGGCCTGTACTCTGAATATCCTTGTGTGTTCTGTCCATGAGACTTGGGCTTCCTCAAAATGTGATTGACGCCTTGGTTGCAAAGGTTAGAATCTCAAGAGAGCACAGCCATCACAAAGCATCCCTTCCACCACATTCTATTTCTTAGAAGTGAGTAACTAAGTCTTGGCCATTTTCAAGAGGCAGCCAATTATTCCTCTACTTTTAAAGGCAGGACCATCAAGTAACTTGTGGACATATTTTAAAACCACCAGACTTAAGCACACGCTGGACACAGATGGTGTTGGTGCAACATTCTTTGTGTGGGCCTCATTTAGCACGATCAATAATTATGTGTTGTAATTAATTTTTTTGTTGGTAGCATTGTTCAGAGCCTTATATTCAGCACACCTACAGTAATAGGTGCTGAGTTGGAGAAGATTACCTTGGGATCTTAACTTCTTTGCCTTTTCTTGGGTCTTACAGACAACTTCCCTTAGTCAATGAGAGGTTTGGCTAGACCCAGAGATAAGACTTCTGGCAGAAAAAGCTGAGGGAAGTACATTTAGGGCATATTCCTTGTGTATAATCCCATAAAACAGTGTTGTGCCTTCAGTGCTTCTACCCGTATTTTCAGCATTCAGTGCAAATTTCTATGCACACTGAATTAGCAAGGACTCTTTCAGAAAGTAACATAACCAAAGGGAATTTATTGGTTCACTTAACTGAGAAGTTCAAGGGGATAAATTTGTCATGACAGGATCCAGGGCCTCAAAGAATATTTTGGAATACAATTTCTCTTCTGGTCTGCCTCTGCATTTCAGCCCCACTTCCTGTTCTGTTGGCTTTAGTCTCAGGTGACCTGTCCCCAGGAGGCAGTCCAGATGTTCAGCACCAGCTCCAAGCTTACATTCCAGCAGCTCAGTAAGCCCAGGAGACCGAGTTACCTCTTTTCCTATAGCTCCAGAAAAGTTCGAAAGTTGATGCTTCTCGAAGTTCATTCAGGCTGCTAACAAAATACCACAGACAGGGTGATTTATAAAAACCAGGAATTTATTTCTTACAGTTCTGGTGGCTGGAAGTCCAAGACCATGGTGGTAGCAGATTTGGCGTGGTAGCTGGTGAGGGCCTGCTTCCTGGTTTAGAAATGGTGCCTCCTTGCAGTGTCCTCACAGGGTAGAAGGGGCAAGTGATCTCTGTGGGGTCTCTTTTATAAGAATACTAATCACCTCGTGATCTAATCACCTCACAAAGGTCCCACCTGCTAATACCATCTATGGAGGTTAGGATTTTAACATAAATTTGGGGTGAGGGTGCAAACATTCAGACCATAGCAATGCTGATGGGCCTACGCTGGGTCACGAACTCACCCTTAAGCCAATCACTGTGACGTGGAATCCTGGCCTGGCTTTTAGGCAGTCTGTCCCTCTTGAACCCATGAACTAATAATGGGGTAACTTATTTCTTGAAAGGATGAGATGGGCTTTGTTATCAGAAAAGGACATGCTAGAAGAAGGCAACAGATGACATGCCTCTGACCCTGAGGACATGCTGTCATTTCTGCTCTCCCACTCCTGTCTTGGCTTTCCATTCAGTTATGTCTTTTTTTTTTAATATAATTTTTATTTAATTCTTGTTCAAGTACAGGTTTCTGTCTTATATTCCCAACCATTCAGTTATGTCTTGACTCTCAAAGTCTTATTTCTCCTTCACTGGTAGGCTCTGAGTTACCCAGGACAACTCACAGGCAAATGACCCTTTTACATTCTTAAGGTCTCTGGCTCCTTGCTCCTGATGCCTTGGCTTACTCCCACGACTCCCCACATTCCTGATTCCTAGTCTGCTCAGGGTTTGAGGGCCACAGAACACTTTGAATTTGGTCTTAGTATTCTTGACTCCTAACCTGTTTCTCATAGTTGGGAAATGATTACTCCTTGACCTGTGACCTTAACTTTGGGCTTCTCTACTCCTTAGTCTCTGGTGTTTACAAACTTGTTAACCTCTCACTTCCCATGCATCCTGTCTCTTGGTCTATTTTACTACTGTGTCTGGTTACCATGCATGTCTTGGCTTAATAGTATCTCTTGGGCCAAATAATTTCCTAGGTGATGTGCTATGCTTTCTCCATTGACAGTCCTCCTTCTCTCCCTTTCTTCTTTTGGAGGACAAGCTGAGGTATAGTGAATTCAAAACCTGGTATATGTGACTTTAGGCAAGGGTTTTAATCTCGCTGAGCCCCAACTCTCTCATCTTTAAAATGGGTAGAATAATGTCCACCTCATAGGATTGCCTTGAAGATTAAATAGGAGAATGTAGATATTGAAAGAAAATAATAGATAATTCTTAAATGCTAATATGTGTGTGTTTATTTAAGATTAATTAATTTTTCTCCTATGCATCTTCATTCAAGCAGTTAGGCCATTCTGTGCTCATTAACTCAGGGAAGGAAATGTCAGAGCAGAAAAAAACCAGTAAGAATCTTTCTGGCTTTGGTTTTCGAAAGCCTGAAGCCCTTAGGGGAACATTGAGAGCCCTGGACAGGGCCAAAATAAGTAAGAGCAAGAGGTTTGCTGGGTTTGCTAGAGATTCTACCTCTAGTTCCCCCACTGTTTGGGGCAGAGGAGAGGGGTAGGGTGAGGAGGAGAAGAGACAGAGGGGGTGTGATGAAGTATGTGTGCAGCAAGTCCCAGAGAGAGAGGGGCCCTGTGTCCTACTTTCTGGGTAGAGCCCCGGGAGCGAAAAGGGCATGGCCTACAGATTCTGGGTTCCCAAGTGCGACCCAGAAGTGGTGCTGGCTGGAAGGGGTCACACAGTATGGGGGTAAGGGACATGTCAGTGATGATCAGTGAGCGTTGAAGCCTATGGGCCAGACAACTACATGGATAGATGACAGTAAGGACAGCAATGCACCACCCACTCACCTGCCCCACCACGATTCTCCATAAACACCCAGAGCCTAGAGACATTCCCTGAAAGTGGGAGGAAGACTTTGAATTAGCCGAGGCTGTGTTTTATTGCCACTCTGGTGGAATAAGGGCTGAAAATGAAGTTGAGTCATGAAAATATTATTTTGGTGGTAGATTGAGAGCCATAACCACTACCATAAAGATTGCTTCGCCTGTGTCTGTGTGTAGGTACCAGAATATGTTTATGGAGTCTGAATCCAGGTGTTATTGAGCCTTTGATTGTATCTAATGTCCTGCTTGATGTCTGGGGCCTGGGACAGCTGTTCACTACATCAAGGATTCTCGAAGTATGGTCTCTAGACCAGTGGCATCAGCATGGGCACCACTGGGCATTCATGAGAAATGCACATTCTCAGGCCCTGACCCATAATCACTGGATCAGAAACTCCACCAGGTCATTCTGATGCATGCCAGGACTGCGAGCCACTGTCCAACATCATTTCTGTTTTCTCGTCTTGCATTCTCAGTTTCTCAGTCTTATTCAAACACAGTCATCAGCTTTGGGCCAGCTGGATATTTGAAGCTTTTCATATGAGGACAGGAGAGCTTCTGATTTGCCCTTCAGAGTTTTCCTTGTAACCATCCCAGTTTTATTTCACTTCACTGAGGATCCAGTTTCTGGAAGGAAATAAAAGAACTGGGGAGGAGACCCTTTATTAAACGAGGAGAGGGAATCGTAGGCTAACACAGTGTTAAATCTTTACTGAATCTGAAGGAGCTGGTGAATTTCAGAGGGAATGATTTTGTGGCCAGGCAAGGTCCTAGGGAGATTTATGCCAGAAACATTTCCTTGTTTCTGGGTCAGGAAATGATAGCACACAGATGGAATTTACAATGGGAGCGTAATGGAGCGGCCCCACCCAGGCGCCCAGCAAAGGCCCCTTTCACGGCTCTATTCAAATACAATGAGTGCTCCCCAGGCTCTTCTGGCTGGCTGCTTTGGCTTTTTCCTCGACCGCTTTCACTTTTTCACAGAGGACTGCCCCGCTTGTTGGCCACTTGGGACTGGGGTGAGCCTTGATTTGGCAGGAGAAAGGGAGAAGTACACGGTGGCCTACTAAATTGAATTGATCTGCCTTCCTGGCCCTTTCCTTGAATAATAGGTCTTTGTGCTTCGAAATGTAGGGAAGTCCCAGTTTCTCAGGCTTTAAAAAAACTAAAACAAAACCTTCATCCAACCTCATCTCCAGCTTTAAGATGCTTAGCAGGGAGTGGTTAACGAGCAGAACGATTTTTAAATTAAATGTTTATTTGATAATTTTAGTAATTGCTTGGATAGTTGACTTCTAAGCAAATATTTTCCTTCAGATGAACAAAAATACTGTGTCAATTGAAAATTTCAGCTTTCAAAAATCATTTGGGTCAAATTGCTGCATTAAAAAAAACACCCAAAACCCACAGGTTTTTTTTGCTCTAGTTAGTGACTCACTTTCATGAAATATTTGACAAAACAAAATTGCATTACCAGAGAGGAATTTAGACAGCCTTTGGAGTCTGTTGTAATGGGTTTTTGATAATAGACATTCATCTCTGTTTCCTTTCCCTAATTTCATCCTGCTTTTTTCTGTTCTTTTAAAGGTGTATGTTAATAGCATTACATTCTTTTTTTAAATCCTGAAAGCAAATTATATTGAAAAATCACTATCCTCATTTAAGCCCCCTATATTTTAATGATTTAAGTATATTTTGTGCAACTTTGATTTTTATTTAACCCTAAAAGATATGATTTCACCACTTATTTTTGAATTTTACAGAATATGGCAGTTACTATGAAACATTCTTTAATCAAGGATGATTATTTATCTTTCCGGCTAGGTTACTCAAAGCCAGGTTACGGAACTGTGCGTGGCATAGAGGTTACTGTCTGCTCCTCCAGCACCCATTCCCCTTCCGTCTGGTTCCAGCCTGGACTTGTGTTTTCTCCTCTCAGCCATGTGATCTCTGTGAGTCTCTCTAGGCCTGGAATACATGATCCTGATTTGGCCAATCAAATGACCAAATCCTTTCTTAGGGGGAAAACCACATTGATTGGTTTAGACACAGAGAAGTAGATGCTTTTTCCCCACTGGTACTTAAGTCTGTGAGAAGGTAGGGCTAGAGGTACCACAGACGGGTTCACATCCTGAGGAGAAAGCCTGAAGCTGCTGGCATAGGCTGGGGGCCTTTGAAGAGCCTGAGGGTGAGTGAAGCCAGCCCTGCTGAGGATAGTGCTGAGAAATGGAGAGAAACCCATCCCAGTGACATCACTTGAGCCCTGTGCCTGAGGCCAGTTTCTGTCACTAGAATGTTCAGTTTTTTTGAGCCCCCAAATTATAATATTGCCCAACTCCCAGTGATGTGTCCAGCTGAACTCTATGCATTGGTGTTTGGAGGAATTCACACTCATGTTAATTGTTTTAGAAATAATAGAGCGTTACGGTAACTTTCTGTTTAATCCCAGTGGCAGAGAGTTGTACATGTAAAACATTCTTAGCATTTCAACAGAGTAGGCTATGGCAGTACATGGGTCTCTCCCACCCCAAATCCCACGTCCCCTGTGCAGCCCAGCATCATTAACTTTAGGAAACACCTTTATAGGAGGGGTAGACAAACCATGGCTTGTAGGCCAAATCCAGCCTGGTTTGTTTTTTATAACCTGCAAGGTAAAATGGTTTTTACGTTTTTAAATGGTTAAAATAAAAGAATAAAGGAAGAATATTTTTTGTGATATGTAAAAATTATATGGAAGTCAACTTTTAGTGTCCATAAATAAGGTTTTATTTGAATGCAGCCACAGCCGTTCATTTCCGTATGCCTCCGGCTGCTTTCATACTACAATGGCAGAGTTGAGTACTTTCGACAGACTGTGTAGCTAGTAAATCTCAAGTATTTACTAGCTGGCCCTTTGCAGAAAGAGTTTGCTTACCCCTAGTTTATGGTGATGCCAAAGTTTCTTTCCCAAGTTTTTATTAATAGCTCATATGTTATGAGTGTGGATTTTTTTCTTAAGTGCATTACCTTGTATTTTATGCTCACTGAAATTCATCAGCCTCTATTCCACATATTCCATCTTTTCACAATTATCTTCTTAGAGTTTATCATAATTTGTTAGCTATTAATAAATGGAAATTAAGTATCCTTTATAAACCTGAGTCACTCTTTGTGTCATTCAGGAATCTTTTGGGTTGCAAGTAACAGAAAACCTATTCAACTAGCTTAAACAGCCACCTCTTGTAACCAAACAGTCCAGGAGTAGCACTAGTTTCACGTAAGGCCTGAGCCAGCCATGCCAATAATGTCACTGAGGACCCCGTGAGACCCATCCCTCTGCTTAGCTGTTGTTACTTTTCTAGTCTTAGGCTCCACATGGTGACTCTGAGTTCTTTTCTTGTACTAGCAACTGGTTGTAGCAGTTCCAGACCTTGTAACATTAAACCATCTTAGGGAAGAGGAGTTGTCTCTTTCAATAGCTTCTCTTCCCAGAAGCACTATCAGACGTCTCCTGAGTGGCACCGACCCTGACTGGGTTGCATGCCCTATCCTAAACCAATCGCTGTGTACAAAGGTGGGATACATTATTTGGCTTATTCCATAGGTGGCAAACACAAGGCCCTCAGGCCAAATCCGGCCATCCACCTTCTTTTATCTGGCCTGGTATCTTGTTTCTACCTGGAGGCAGCTGAGCTCTCCCTTAACTGTTAAGGAGTTACATTTACACAGTCCTAAAATTACATTTGGCCCTTTGAAGGCAACTGTGAGGCTGATGTGGTCCCTGGTGAAAATGAGTTTGACACCCCTGGCTTATTCCAACCAGGATCCACCTCTGCAGCTCGAGGCTGGACAATCCACCCAAACTGCATGGCTGAGGAGGAGTAATAAAGATACTGTTGGTAGGAAGTGAGGGGAGTGGATGCTAGGAAAGGGACCACCAGATTGGGCATCCTACCTTTCTGCTTATTTGTGAAAAGGACCCACAGTTCTGATCTAGGGACGACTCTGGTATTTACCCATTTTCATTCTGGGAATGCCTTTTTATTTCTACCTGTCCTTTGTGATGAAAGGGGAAGCCTGGTTTTGATTTTGCTCTGCTACTTCTTAGGTTAATGAGCTTGGAGAAATCCTTGACTTTTCTGGTCCTCAGTTTTCTATCTCTGTAACAGGAAAGTAGTAGAAAATTTTATGATTGTATTAATGCCACTGGTTTGGTAAGTGAGACTTAGTAAGTAGATTTTGGGGTCCTCTCTAGAATGTTTTTAGTGATTGTAATATTATGTACCTATCCCATAATAGGTCTTCAGGAAATATTTGTTGCATGAATCAATGAATGATCATGTTGGCAGAATACCAATTCCATGTCTAGTTTTATCTCTGTTCCTTTCAAATTCAGGTGAGTGGCATTGATTTTAGTTTATTGGATTCCGTCTGGAGCCCAGGATTGGAGGATAGAGTGGTGTAACATTAGGGAGGTATCCTAGGGGTGGCAGGAAGGAACATTCCTTCCTGGGGTGGCATTGATCCCATGGGCATTCACTCGTGTCTCCTTCCAGAAAGAGGACTCCGAGAGGACACAGACTGGAGCGCCCTGCTTGTGTGCACCCCCAGGGTGGAAAGCAGGGCCGGGGACACACTGGCAATTGTGTTAACTAAGTGGTCTTCCCTCTTCCTACTGTAAACTGAGGAAAACAACACTGATACACCAGCAGTTGTGTGGATTTAATGGGCTCGTGTTTATCAAATGTAAATCACCTTACAAATGTCATTATTGTAGAGTTGTCTGATTGGTGTAGTCTCTTGTGGATTAATGTAGTGAGTGGTGTAGTCTTTCTGTACCCGTCTTACCCGGTTATCTGGAAGGTTAAATAAGTTAACATGTGGTAGAACAGGGCCTGTCATGTAATAAATACTCAAAAAGTGTTAGCTAAATTAACAGGTATAAAGTGTCAGCTGTGCAAGATGAGTAAGTTTTAGAGAGCTGCTCTGAACACAGTGTAGCATAGCTAACAACACTGCACTGTACACTTACAAATCTGCTAAGAGAGTAGATCTCATGTTAAGGGCTCTTACCACAATGTTAAAAATGCCCTCAGACCAAAAATCAAAACAAAAAAAATGTGAAGGAAAAATATGTATACGAAAAAAATAAAGGCAGTGTTACAAAACTTACCAGCATCCAGAAGAAATATTATATCACTTCTAAAAGTTATTATTTACATTGGTTTATAACACATCACTATTTCAAAATAGTGAAAAAATGTGTCGGGGGAAGTGTTTGATATTATAACTTGTCATTATTGCTAATTTTTTGGTGTCACTTTAGCAATCAGAATTCTGAGATTCAGAGAGCCATGCACCTTGCCGGGACAGCACAACCACATTTGGGCTGAGTAGCAGGAACAGGTCTGAGTTCTCTGCCCAATGCTCGACATTCTTGAAGGGCTCGCTAGGGGGTGCTCTTCCCCCAGCATAGGATCCCCTGGCGCCACTAGCCTTTTCATTCACACACGGAGAACCTAGCATTCTAGAGCTAGCAGGGATTTTGAGTGTGTTTAAGCTGTTGTTGTAGAGGGAGAGAAATAAAGCTCTGAGAGAGTGTATCTCTGGGCCTGGATTTACCCATGGTCACAAGGTGGTGCTGGGGTGGCGTCCTAGTTTGCGTGATTCTGAATTTCATTTGCTTCCTACCTCCCTGAGACACCCTTTGCTCACTTGGCACAGCTACTTCTGGACCCTTCCTTGCAGAGCTAGGTGCTTCCCTGCTGGGCAGTTGTAATACTCGCTATGTGGGAGTGGAGAAGGTGTTTGGGAACAGGGCAAGAGCTTGAGGCAGGTAGGGGAGGCCCCCTCCCTCCCATTTCTGACCCTTCTCCAGAGTCAGTCAGGGGCAGTGTGCACTGCTAGGGCAGGGATCTTGGAGCCAAAATGCCTTTGACAAACCCTCATTCTTCCCTTAACAGTAGTGTGCCTTTGGCAAGGAGTGAACCTATGTGTCTCACTTTCCCACATATAAAATGGGAATAAAGAAGTATCTATTACATAGGGTTGAGTTAATATAGGTAAAGCACTTGGAACTGTTTTAAGCATGTGGTAAGGGCTGTAAACACGTTAGCTCTCAGCATTACAAGTGTCCTATCTGGGTAAAGGAGTTTATGTGAGAATTTCAGTATGTTTCATCCTATTCCTCACTTATTCACTCATTCCATAACATCCTTTCATGATAACTGTCTATAGGCAGTTAAGCCTATGATTTCACTATCTCAATTAATCCACAGAACAGCCCTATGATGTAGATACTATTACTGTTTGCATCTCAGGGGTGGGGGTCAAACAAGACTGTCATCCATCTAGGCTCATGCAGTAAGTGACAGAATTGTGACCCACACTCAGGCTTTTCTGATTCGGCCTTTACTACTGCACCATTTGACCTCTTCTTGAAGTCAGTTAAAACAACTATAACAAGCTCCTAACATCAGCTATGCTCACTGCCTCTCTGCAGGACCTCTCTCTCATAGAAGCCATCCTTCTGTAGGGTGAGATTTCCTTCCACTTTTATCCTGAGGGGATAAAGGAGCAGATTTCACAGCAAAGAGACATAACATGCTTTGACTGACAAACAAAGAGGCCTCTTCATATTAGAACTCCACCACGCAGCCTTCAAGCATCACCTTCCTTGATCCTGTTTCTTTTGCAGGCTCCAGGCCTCCTACCTAGGCAGGTGGGGTGCTTGCATCTCACTCACGTGAGTTCATCTGAGTTCTGAGTGATCCAGGATAACACGCAAGCTCTCAGTAACTCAGGCCAGCTTATCTGGGATTTTTCCACTCTTGGCACATGAGGCAGCCTGTGTGGCATTAACATCTTTTAGTCAGGAAAGAAACAGCAGGCCCCAATCCACAACTGCAGAATTACAGAATGTCAGTCAGGTCTGGAAGGGACCATAAGATATAGAAATTAGGACCCTGACAAGAGAAGAGTCTCAATCAACATCCCATTGAGAAAAAATAAAGGTGACCAGATTTAAGCCCTTACTTGTCCTGGGTACCCTCTCAGGCACCCTCTGCTTCTGGAAGTACTGAGAAGTGGGCTGAGCTGGAACAACATGGGAATGTGCATATAGGCTCCTGAGCAGATGTTTGTCCAGCCAGTTGGCCCTCTCCTGAGAGTGTATGTGATGTACCTCTAAAACAGTTTCTCAGCCTCAGCACTACAAGCGTTTGGAGCTGGATAATTCCTTGATGTGGAAGCTGTCCTGTGCCTTGTCCAATGTTTAGCAGCATCTTTGGCCTCTACTCACTGGATGCCAGTAGCATACCCCCAGTTGCATGACAACCAAAAATGTCTCCAGGCATTGCCAAATATCTCCTGGAGGGCAAAATTGCTCCCTTCCCTGTTCCCCATGTCTGTTGGGAACTGGCTGTCTAAAAGCAGGCTCCTTCCCTTTCAGAAACATGTATTAAGAGCTTGCTATGAGCCATGCTTTGTTGACACATGAATGAAGCATGGGCTCTGTCTTTAAAGGATTCAGAGTCTAGCTGGGGAGACAGATGGGGCCACACAGATGGCAAAGTATGAGAAGCCCCTTCATAGAGACAAGAGCTAGGTGCTCTTAGGAGCGCAGAGGCAGACACTACACTGGCTGGGGAGGTCTAAGAAGGCTTCACAAAAGGACATGGCAAATTCCCAGGCAGACAAGGTGGGTGAAGGACATTCCAGGGAGAAGGAATGGAATGTACAAAAGGTAAAGAGTTGTGAAATGATGGTGATGATGATGATGGTGATGGTTAACACATATTGAACACTTATTATATGTCTAGACACTGTTCCAAGTATCTTACATGTATTATTTCTTAATCCTTACAGCAGTCCTTTGAGGAAGGTGCTATCATTACCTCTACTTTACAGAGGGGAAAAATGATGCACAGAGAAATTAGGTAACTTGCCCAAGTCCCATAGAATGTGAAGGTTAAGGAAATTTGGTCATGGAGAGCCAAGGACTTAAGTAGAGCAGTTTCATGGTCAGTATCTCAGTTATCTTTTGCTGCATAATAAACCATCCTAAACTCACTGATGAAAACACTATCATTTTATTGTATCTCATGATTCCATGGACTGGCCTGGGCTCAGCTGTGTGGTTCATATGCTGGTCTGGCTTGGGGTTTTTCGTGCAGTATCAGTAAGGTGGTGGCTGGGGCTGAGGCTTGGGGCTGGATAGCTACATGTTGGGATTCCTTCATGTGGCTTCTCTCTCTCTCCGTCCCTCTGGGCCTTTCCCCATGACTGTTGGTTCTAGCAGATTAGCTTGTTCTTGATGGCTCAGAAGCTGCTAGACCTTCTTAGTGCCTGTACTGAGAATTTCCTCTATATCACCCTGGTGTAAGTGTTCATGGGCACAGCCCAGATTCACAGGGAGGAGACATGAGGTCCATCTCTGGTGGGAGGAGCAGCGTTTGTGTGCAGGGAGGGTGGAATTGTTTGAAATTATCTTTGTATACTAAAACCACAGCTAGATTTTTATTCTAGGAAGAATGTTCTGGTAGCATTGTGGAGGTGGATTGAAGAGGGCAAGAATAAAGACTTGAAGATGAATTATGAAATCATTGTCATCGCTTTGATAATTTTGGTTAAATGGTCACTCAGCTTAGCTTCCCTCTTTTCTTCTGTGACTGTGGAAAGACCAGAGTCATTGTATAATGATAACTCAAGAATCATACTAGCTTACATTTCTGGTACACATATTATGTGCCAAGCACTGTAATAAGTACTTTTCTACACAATTTAATCTTTACAATAATCTCATGAGGTATGTATATTCTTATTTTACCTTCCAGAAAGCTGAGATCAAGTGTATTAGTTTCCTGTGGCTGCAGTAGCAAAGTACCAAAGACTGGTTGGCTCAGACAACAGATATTTATTTTCTCACAGTCTGGAGGTTGGGAGGCTGAGATAAGGTGTTGGCAGGTTGCTTCCTTCTGAGGCAAATGGTCTCATTTGCCTTTTTGGCGTACAGATGGTCTTCTTTTCCTCTGTTTTTACATGCTCTTTACTCTCTGTGATTGTGTCCTAATGTCTTCTTATAAGGACACCTTCATTTTGTTTTTTTTTGTTTTTTTTTTTAACCTCTTTTTTAAAAATTTATTTATTTTTTATTTTTTTAATATGTTTTATTGATTATACCATTACAGTTGTTCTATTCCCCCCCTTCATTCCCCTCCACCCACACACTCCCTCCCCCACCATTCTCCCCCTCTTAGTTTATAACCACGTGTCTCAAGTTCTTTGGATTCTATATTTCTCCCACTATTCTCCCCCTCCCCCCTATCTATTTTCTACCTACCATCTATGCTATTTTCTGTGCCTTCTCCCCCCTTCTCCCCCTCCCACCCTCCTATTTCTAACCCTCCATGTGTTCTTCATTTCTATGGTTCCACTCCTGATCTAGCTGTCCTCTTGGTTTGCTTTTGTTTTAGGTGTGGTTGTTAATAACTGTGTGTTTGCTGTCCTTTCACTGTTCATATTTTTCATCTTCTTTTTCTTATATAAGTCCCTTTAGCATTTCATATAATAAGGGCTTGGTGATGATGAACTCCTTGAACTTGACCTTATCTGAGAAGCACTTTATCTGTCCTTCCATTCTAAATGAAAGTTTTGCTGGATAAAGCAATCTTGGCTGTAGGTCTTTGGATTTCATGACTTGGAATACTTCTTTCCAGCCCCTTCTTGCCTGTAAGGTCTCTTTTGAGAAATCCGCTGACAGTCTGATGGGTACTCCTTTGTAGGTGACTGTCCCCTTATCCCTTGATGCTTCTAGGATTCTCTCCTTCATTTTGGTCTTGGCTAATGTAATTATGATGTGCCTTGGTGTGTTCCTTCTTGGGTCCAACTTCTTTGGCACTCTCTGAGCTTCCTGGATTTCCTGGAAGTCTATTTCCTTTGCCAGACTGGGGAAGTTCTCCTTTATTATTTGTTCAAATACGTTTTCCACTCGTGGCTGTTTCTTTCCCCCTTCTGGTACCCCTATAATTCGGATGTTGGAACGTTTAAAGATGTCCTGGAGGTTCCTAAGCCTCTCCTCATTTTTTTGAATTCTCATTTCTTCATTCCTTTCTGGTGGGATGTTTTGTTTTTCCTTCTGGTCCATTCCATTGATTTGAGTCCCCGTTTCCTTTCCATCACTATTGGTTTCCTGTGCATCTCCGTTCATTTCAATTAGTTTAGCCTTCATATGTTCCTCTAATTTGTGACTTTGTTCCTCTAATTTGTGACTATAATCTACCAGTTCTGTGAGCATCCTGATAAATAGTGTCCTGAATTGTGCTTCTGAGAGGCTGGCAATTTCTCGGTCGCTTAGAGTTATGGGCTCTGGGACTTTGAGTTCTTCTTGCGCCATCTTTCGGGTTGTTTGTGCCTGTTCCATAGCAGGATCAGAGCCCTAAAGTGTTCACTAGAACAGGGCAACTAAGTCGCTGGGTTGTGACGTTGTATGTGGGGGCGGGGTCAAAGAGGGACTCTGGCGTCCTGTCCGCTGCCTGCCGCCAGGCCCTCACCGGTGCCGCAGTTGCTGCCATCACCGGGCCCACGCTTTCATCCCACTGCATGCGAGTGTGCCACCGCCGTCAGACCTCGCCCCCTGGGGCCTGCGTGGTCCGTCTCATTGTGCGCGAATATGCGCCCGTGGTCAGTCTGCCCCGCACCCCAACTGGTTCCCATCTGCCTGCGCACCTGGCTCGGGGGCCCTGTCCTGCCCGACCCTGCTTGCTGCTGGCTCCGCCCCTCTTACCGTCCCGTTAACGGTTAGATGTAGTCGGACTTCCGTATAATTCAATTTTCTGTCCTTTGGTTGTGTCTTTGTTTCTCCAAACCTTTGTTGTATTCAGACTTGGTTGTGGGAGAAGGCACAGTGTTTCCACCTATGCCTCCATCTTGGCGGAAGTCCGACACCTTCATTTTGGATTAGGGACCACATATATGACTCATTTTACCTTATTTATTTCTTTAAGGACCGTATCTCCAAATACAGTCATTTGGAGTCACATTCTGAGGTACTGAAGATTAGAACTGCAACACAGAGATTTTAAGGGAACAAAATTCTGTCCATAGAATCAAGTAATTATCTTATGCTCATGTAGCTAATAGGTGGGAAGTGAGAATTTGGCCTGAGTCTGACTTGAGGCTCCTACATTAATGACTCCTATACTATTATTGAAATTTGTCTTCAGTTCTTGTCCCAAGCAGAAAAATAACAAGGTGGAGAAAGATAGAAGTCTGCATAACTTTGCATAAATAGCTAGCAAGCTATTTATAACTTGAGGAGAAGGGATTGAATTCCAATGGCTTGTTCTGTGTTCTTCACCTGTAACCCTGTCACAGTGATCTTTTTGAAAGGACATTGAAAAGTGGCATGGGTGGTATAGCTGATAGGACCGTAAGAGGGAATGATATTAATGATCACTAATACTTTATGAATATGTACAATGTGCCGGGCAGAACACTAAGTACTTTACATGCATTATTTAATACTCACAATAATCTTATTAGGTCGGTACTATTAGGTTTCCTATTTTACTTGGGGAAACTGAGGCAGAATGATGAATTAACCTGTTAAAATTCACCCTGCTAATAACAAGTGGCAGAGTCAAGCTGAGTACTCAGGAAGTCTTAATCCAGAACCTGTACTTTAAAACTTTTTTAATTATATATTTTTTCCATTACCATTTAGTCCCCTTAGAAATCACGTTGCAAATTATTTTCCCAGAGGGTGTTGTCCCATAATCTTCTCAGCTTCCAGAGTCATATTTGAGAAGTCCAATGCCAGTTTATATCCTATTACTTTGTATGTGATTTATCTATTAGGGCACTTCCAGTTCTTCTTTGTATCCTTCATAATCTGGAACTTGGCATTGGTCTTTTTCATTTATTGTGCTTTCAGCTGGAGACTCATGTCCTTTGGCTCCAGGAAATTTAAAAAAAGTTATTTCTTCATAATTTTCTCCTCCTCTGTCCTCTCATTTGGATATTGAATTCAATCAGGTCCCTAAGTCTTTTATCCTTATCTCATCCCCATTATTTTCCATCACTTTGCCTTTTTGATACTCCAAACTTATTAACTTTTTAATGTTGAGTATAATTTTTGATTTCCAAGTGTTCTTTTTATTTTTCATAATATTCTATGCTTTTTAAAATTGATGGATACAACCAATATCTTAACTCTTTGGGGTGTTAATAATAGTGTTTATTTGAAGCTTTCTTTTGTTCTCAACATCATCCATTTCTTTCTGTTTATTTTTTGTTTGTCTTGGTTTCTGTCTTTTATGATGGAAGCTTTCCTCAAATGCCTGGTAATCCTTAGTCGTCACTTTATATTTTAGAGTAATGCACAAAACTTCATTGGAAATGCTGTGTGCGTAGACAGAACGCATCAACTGAAGGCCTTGACTGTTGAATTTCCGGCTGGGCTTTTGCTGTTTTGTTAGCGGAAGCCCAAATGTCATTATCCATGGGTTGCTTCCCCTGGGCAAGTTCAGTTTTTTATGAGAAGAATCCCCTCACGTTCTGTCTAGGAGTTACACACATTGCCAGCACTTGGGAACAGAATCAAGGAAGAGGACTGGGGGGTCCCACTGCTCATTCTCCCCATTTCTAGACCTTCTCTCCCTCCTGCTGGCTACTGTGTCAGTTGTACTGGAAGCTGGGGCCTCACCAGTTCAGATAAGCTACCCTTCTCCTATCTGGGTTAGGAGTAACTGCTTGGCTACTGGGGCAAAAGATGTTTTCAGCCCTGATCCTCACCCTGGTTCATTCCTCCATCACAGCCTGAATCTTTCAGAGTTATTGTGAGACAAATGGAATTGATTTTCACCTACAACTCTCCTTGCTCTACTAAGATGATTACCATTCCTTCATCTGCCTTCCATCTTTTAAAAATGAATGGAACAAATGCCAATAAGCACATGAAAAGCTGCTCCACATCACTAATCATTAGGGAAATGCAAATCAAAACCACAATGAGATAACACTTCATACTCATTAGGATAGCTATTATAAAAAAAACCAAAACAACAACAACAAATGCTGGAGTGGTTGTGGAGAAATTGGGACCCTTTTGCACATTGTTGGTGGGAATGTAAAAATGGTACAGCCACTGTGGAAAGAAGTCGATGGTATCTCAAGAAATTAAACAGAGAATTACTGTTTAATCCAGCCATTTCACTTCTGGGTATATACACAAAAGTTTTGATAGCAAGGACTTGAATAAATATTTCCACACCAATGTTCCTACCTTCATTTTTCACAATAACCAAAAGGTAGAAACAAACAAATTACCCATTAATGGATTAATGGATAAAAAAGTGTGGTATATTTATACAATGGAATATTATTTAGCTTCAAAAAGGAATGAAATTTAGTCAATTGTACCCCAATAAAGCTGAAAATAAAATACAATCTGATTTAGTAGGGGGGAAAATGATATTCTGATACGTGCTATAACATGGATAAAACCTGAAGACATTATGTTAAATGAAATAAGCCGGACATAGTAGGACAAATATTATCTGATTCCACTTATATGAGGCACTTAGAGTAGTCAGACTCATAGGGACAGAAAGTAGAATGGTGGGTCCCAGGGGCTGGGGGAAGGGAATAGGGGATTTGTGTTGAATGAGGACAGAGTTTCAGCTGGGGAGAATGAAAATGTTCTAGAGATGGATGCCTAACTTAATGCCACTGAACTGTACACTTACTAATGGTCAAAATGGTAAATTTTATGTTATGTATATTTTACAGAAAAAAGCTAAAAATAATGGAAATCTCTTGCCTACTGTGGTATCATTTCCTATTTTCTTTGTCTATGTGAACATACTCCTTTTTTAGTCTTTTACTTTCATTTTAGCAGGATCTCAGGAAAAGTAGGTAATAAATGGGTGTGGTCAATCCACCACGTATAACTAATTCCCCTCAAACATTTTTTCAGTGCCTGCTACATGGATAGCACTGTGCTAGAGAATATAAATACGATTGGTTACCATGTAAAAAAAAGAGTAGCAGGCGCAATACTCCTTCTCAACTTGTGTTTAGCTAGCAAACACACTTCTGCCTCTGAGGTCACTAAAGCATGGAGAAAATGGATTTGCTGCAATATTTAATATATTTGCTGTCATCTTGGACTACAGCCCTAAGTTGCCATAGCAACAGACTAGAGGAGAAACTTCATTAGAGGAAGAGCTCCTTGGATTTTAACCATGTTATTCAATCAGGAATGAAAGATGGGGTAGACCATCACATGCACTCATAAGATTTTTTGATAAGCTGTATAATTAGCTAAATCTAATAAATCTTTGGATTTATGTGTTTGGAATAAGTAAAACAATAACCTAAAATTTTGCCTTTTGCATTTTTAAAAATATTTTATTTAGTTAGTTTTAGAGAGAGGAGAAGGGAGGAAGAGAGGAAGAGAAACATCATTGTGTGGCTGCCTCTCACGTGCCCTCTACTGAGGACCTGGCTTGCAACCCAGGCATGTGCCCTGACTAGGAATTGAACCAGTGACCCTTTGATTCACAGGCAGGCACTCAGTTCACTGAGCCACACCAGCTAGGGCATGCCTTTTGCATTTTTTTGAGTCATCCACAGTCAAAAGATTTTCTTGCATTTCAAGATAGTACTAGCAATAACATTTGAGCATCCCAATAATCAGCAAAGGGCAAAAGGGCACTAACAAATTAAAGATGGATAACAACTTACTGTCATTGGCTTTTTGATAGAAGATGACAGACATAAGTATGGTTATAAAATAGTTAAGTTTTAGATCTTTGTCACAGGTGGGTTGGGGGCTATTTCTTGGGGGGAAGAAGGACACCTTCCTGAATGTGTGCCGGCTAAAGGAATTCAGAATAAACTGTAATCAGAATCAGGTGGGTATTGGGAGGTGAAAATCTCCACCAGGGATGGCTTCCAGGAGGACAAGATTTTTAAGCAGAGTTTGGGGAAAAGGAAGAGTCACTTGCTCTTGAGAAATGCAAGGATATTTCTGATTCTTTAAGATCTTACCGTCACTCCAAGTCTTCCCTTTGCTTTTGATTTAGTCAGACACATTTCAAACATCCATCGCCATCCCCCGCAGCCCCAGCTTTCCAGGAGGCACCAGGCAGAGCAATCCAGGGGAATCATATCCTAGTAAACTTAGTATTCATTTTCAAGTCTTTTTACCAGTCTTGGAAATCAACTGTTTTGTTGACTCATTTTCCTCTTCCAAAGGGTAACTTTTGAGGTTAACTCTTCTGTTTACAACACTGTTCTATTTTATTGTAAGTGTCCTTTTTTATGTTGCTTTCCCATGGAGACTATTATGGTATAGTCAAACATATAAATGAAATAGTGTATTTTTTTTTGGGGGGGGAGCAGTTGCTAATTCTAAAGCCATGAACACGTACTGTACAATTAGCAAAGAAGGATCAGATGCAGCTCCTTTTGTTCTTAAGGAACAATAGAAGAAATGACAGAAGGCCATCGGTGACTAATTGCCAAATGAGTGGTAGATAGGGCTGGTCCCAACTTGAGCTTCCCAGCCTCCCAAGGATCTTAGATAGCAGTAATGGAGGGAGACAGGAGGGGTGCCTATGAGCTATTTTGAGTACTTCAAAAAGACTAACAAAAAGAACTCATATTTACCAAAGATTAGATACACAGGCTAATTAAACTAAAACATCAGGTTTCTTTACTTTGGACTAGAATTATATCAACTCAGTGTAGAAACACCCATTACCATGTGCTGACTGGAAGCTCTGATTGGCAGTTACCCTTGCCTTTGGTTAATAAAACATGAGAAAATAAATTATTACTTGATATGTGTGTTTGGTTTGGTAGACGAAAATTATTTCAAAGCATGCTATCTGTGAAGGCAGAATAAGGACATGTTTGGTTTGGATGAAAAGACTGTAAATCAGTAAGATGGGCAAGAAGTGACTAGGAAAGGTTTAATATGGATAGAGAGGGCAGAGAAGGACTGGCTCACCTAATCGGAATTGTGAAAGATGTGTGGGATTTATTTATGCAGTGGTTTCCAAAGTTGGGTCTGCACCAACACATCAGCACCACCTGGAAACGCACTAGAAATACAGATTCTTGGGCCTTGCCTGCTGAATCAGAAACTCTGGGCATGAGGCCTCACCATCTGTTCTAGCAGGACTTCCAAGTGACTTCGATGCACACTGTAGTTTAAGAACCACAGATCTATACTGTCCTTTCCTGAAGTTCGAGATGCTAATGAAACAGGAGATGATTCAAAGAGGTACCTGAGGAGCCTTAAAACAAAATGGAGTCACTAAAAGAAAGTTATTTTCTTTTCCAATCTTTTATGCCTTTTGATAACATCCCAGAAAAAGACTTAATTTTATCCTTGCAGGTCTTTAACAAAATACATTCAAGTCTCTTTTTTCTTAAATGAAGAGAACAGGTTTCATTCAGGTTCAGAGCCTTGGAAGGTAACAGAATTTAACCTGAGTTTAATAAGTTGATTCTCTTTCCCTAGTGTTTACTTTTACAATTACCGTATCCTTTAGAAAATGATACTAGTTCTTCATCTATAGAAGGGATATAGTATATTCTTTATGAAAACTTTTAAAATATAAAAAAGTGATTCAATTTAAGGAAAAAAGGTAAATGATAGTGGCAAAGGTTATGTGGAAATTGAAAACATAATAAATGAATTACGCGAGTGATTGAAATTTGTGAAATGTTATTTAAGATGTGTGTATGTACCCTGGCCAGGTGGTTCAGTTGGTTGGAGCATCGTCCCGTGCTCCCAAAGTTTGAAGGTTCGATCCCTGGTCAGGGCACATGCATAGGTTGTAGGTTAGATCCCTGGTTGGGGTGCATACAGGAGGCAATGGACCAATGTTTCTCACATTGATGTTTCTCTCTCCCCCTTGCCCTTTCTCTAAAACTAATAAACATATTCTCAGGTGAGGATTAAAAAAAAGACATGCATATGTGTGTGTTTGGTATTGATACTTGAATGGATGGATTTGTATTTGTCCTTGCTTATTTTTGGGGACTGGGGAGAATAGGTCATCACAGATATAGTAGACCCCATTGAAGCAAGTACAAGTGCAAGGAAAAAAATAGCCCAAATAGCAAAAAGTGTCCCAGGCCACAGCCTCGGACCACTTTGGGAGCAATATATAGTATACCAAAAATCCTACACAGCAAAGGGACCCACTCAGTACTTTGGAGTTAGTTGTACCAGGATTTTGGAATACTTCATCTCCTTGAATACAAGGTTGCTGAGATGTAATGAGAGCTGGAACATAATCTCTTCCTCAAGAGATTAGAGGCTTCTAATCTCTTGAGAAAAATAAGAAAACAGTTCTTGAATAGGTGACAATTAACAGCATGTTTCCACCCATACTAGGTTCATAGAGATGCTTTTTCATCACTTCATTTGAAGTCGAGAGGTACCAAAATTAATTGATTTATGTACAAACATAGATGTGTCCCAGCATGCTATGGGCAGTGTTAGTCAGGGGGGAATTACACTGAATTCCGATTCTTTACAACATTTCAATAACAGATAAAGTCTGATGAAAAATAATATAAAGGGCATCTTCTAAGGTAAACTTTGGTTTTTCATGGTCTCAGTCATAGGCACAGGAGATGAAACCTAGAACTTGCCCAAGATAGGGGTTTAATAGGACTCCTCCCATGAAGCTAGGATCTCAATGGCCATACCTCTGTGTAAAGGTGATTTAGTGTAAGGGTGACTTAGAAATACATCTGTCACCTGAGGGATAACAACAACTACATATCTTGAATGTTAGGCTGGGTAGAGTTTAAAGAAAATATTCTCTGAGAATCTGTAACCACAATTTAACCCTTATAGGAATCCATAACATGTATTCACCCAACCAAAGTGATGCTAGACTATAGTGTGCTTAAGATGCCTTGTAGAACCAAATGTGCATCCCCTTAGAGGGACTTGTCTTCCCCTAGGCCTCAAGGAATCCTTCCTGATAGAGCTTTAAGAAATTTCAGCTCATCCCTCAGAATTATAAAATAAATAAGGAAGCAAGGCAACATGCGTATTGAGCCAGCAGAAATAACAGCAGAATCAGACCCATGAAGACTGAAGATAATGGAATTATCATTCACAGAATACAAAAGAAGTATTTAAATATAATTAAATTTAGAATAAAGAGTCAGACTATAAAATGACAAAGTATATTTTTAAAAAGAATTTCTACAAATGAAAAGTTATGAATTCAACAATTAATTAGACACAGCTGAGGAGAGAATTAGTAAGGTAGGGGACAGATCTGGGGAAAGAATCTAGAATGCAGCACATAGAGACAAAGAGATGAAAAATATCAAAGAGGATAATAGATCTGGAAAACAGAATGAAACAATCAAATACCTATGCAATTTATGTTCTAGAAGAAGGGTAGAGAAAGAATGAAGTGGAGACAATATTTAAACAGGTAATGTTCGAGAATTTTTCAGTATTGCTGAAAAACACCTGTTCGTACATTCAGGAAGCCCAGTGAATCTTAAGAAAGAAAGGAATCCACAAATGCATATATCAAAATGAAACTGTAGAACACCAAGACAAGAGAAGATCTTAACATAACCAGAGAAAAAGACAGATTTTCTTTAAAGAATGGTGATTATCATGACAGTTATCCTCTCAACAGCAATAATAGAAACCACTGAATTACTGTGGATTTAGGATTGTTTGTGCAGCAAAAATATTATTTAAAGGAAGAGGAAATAAAGACATTTACAGACAAATCTGAGTGAATTCATCACCAGCAGACTCTCACCGAAGGAAATCCTAAAACATATACTTTAGGCAGAAGGAAGGTCTGATACGAATGGAGAGCAAAGAAAGTGCCAAAGATATGGACGGATTAAAAAAAAATCAACTCCATAAGACAACAATGTCTTGTGACTACAGTTGAAGAGTTATGATCCTTATTTTTTGGTGAATAGAGGAGGATTCAGATACTGATTGATTTTTTAAACTGTGGGAACTTCTAATTTATTGATTTGAGAGAGAGAGGAAAGGAGTGTGTGAGAGAGAGAGAGAGCAATGTGGGGAGGGAAGGAGGGGGGAGAAAGAGAGAGAGAGAGGAATATTGATTTGTTGTTCCACTAATTTATGTACTCATTTGTTGATTCTTGTGTGTGCCATGACTGGGAATCAAACCTACAATTTTGGAGTATTGGGGATAATGTTCTAATCAATTGAGCCACCTGGCCATGGCCCAGATACTAATCAAGTTTGGATTTTGACAAGCATGCCTGCTAACCTTTCTAAGGAAGTCATGAAAAGAACAGAAATAGAATTGTTGCTGTTGCTTCCCTATAGCCCACTGCTCTAATGCTCATGGACTCCTGTGTCTTACCCAGGTCTACACGTATGGGCCATGGTGTACAAGTGAGTAGCAGTAGAAAAGGTCTGCCCACATAGGGAGGAGTATGTTATTACTGGCGTTGTTTGGAATTGCCAGTCCATAGTAACAACAAAGCATACCAATTTTTAGTATTTTTTAAAATTAAATATTTTATTGTTATTTTATTACAGTTGTCCCAATTTTTCCCTCTTTGCCCTCCTCTACCCAGACCACCTTCCGTTTCCACAGTCAATCCCCACTCTGTTGTCTATGTCCATGGGTCATTTATACATGTTCCTTGACCAGTTTCTTCCCCTTCTTTCCACCCTTATCCCCGTCCCTGCCTCCCTTGTAGTTGCTGTCAGTCTGTTCCTTGTTTCCATGCCTCCAGTTCTATTTTGCTCATTAGTTTATTTTGTTTGTTAGGTTCCTCTTATAGGTGAGATCATATGATACTTGTCTTTCACTACCAGCTTATTTCACTTAGCATAATATTCTCCAGTTCCATCTACCCTGTTGAGAAAGGTAGTTTCTTTTTTCTGCTATGTAGTATTCCACTGTGTAAATGTACCACAGTTTTTTGATCCACTCATTTATTGATGGACACTTAGGTTGTTTCCAGCACTTGGCTATTATAAATATAAACACAGGGGTGCATAAGTTATTTTTAAATGGTGTTTCTGGATTTTTAGTGGGTTTTATTATTGTGTTTAAATTCCTACTCCCCCAATTTTATGGCACTGTTCCTAGATTCTTTTTTTTTTTAAATTTTTTTCTAGGTCTTATTTATTTATTTTTAGAAAGGAAAGGAAGGAGAGAGAGAGAGAAATATCAATGTGTGGTTGCTTCTGGTGTGTCCCCTGCCAGGAACTGACTGGCAACCCAGGCATGTGCCGTGACTGGGAATCGAACCGCGATCATGTGGTTCGCAGGCCAGCGCGCAATCCACTGAGCTACACTAGCCAGGGCTCCTAGATTCTTTTTGATAACTTTTTTCTCCTCATGCAAGGTCTGATTATTCAATTTGCAAATGTCTGGTTCTTTGCTTCTTCTTCTTCTTTATTTATTTTTAGAGCGAGGGGAAGGGAGGAAAAAAAGGAGAGAAATTTAGGTGTGAGAGAGAAACACTGAATGGTTGTCTCTTGCACGCCCCCAACTGGGACCTG
Source organism: Sturnira hondurensis (assembly GCF_014824575.4). Taxonomy (NCBI): domain Eukaryota; kingdom Metazoa; phylum Chordata; class Mammalia; order Chiroptera; family Phyllostomidae; genus Sturnira; species Sturnira hondurensis. The sequence continues at coordinate 1,308,650 of NW_028081354.1, forward strand.
GGCGGAAACCCAGGCATATGCCCTGAATGGGACTCTACCTGGTGACCTTTAGGTTTGTGGGGTGATGCCCAACCCACTGAGCCACACCAGTCAGGGTTGGCTCTTTGGTTCTTTTTGCCCATTCTTTAGATCATTTCCTTGATCAACGATATACTTTAGGACAGTTGTTCTAAAGGTGTGGCCCACAGACCCCTAGGGTTCCACAAGACCCTGTCAGGGGATCCTCAAGGTCAAAACTATTTTTATCTATTATCTATCTATCTATCTATCGATCTATCTATCTATCTATCTATCATCTTCACCCAAGAATATGTTTATTGATTTTAGAGAGAGAGGAAGGGACATTGATGTGAGAGAGCAACATTGATCGGTTGCCTCACCTACACACCCCAACCATGTATCAGATCTGCAACCTTTTTGGTGTATGAGTCAATGCTCCAACCGAGTTCCACCCTGGCCAGGGTCATAACTATTTTTAGATTAATACAAAGACCATCATTTGCCATTTCCCCGTGTTCATGTTTGAACCAATGGTGCAAATGCAATGGTAGCTAAAGCTGCTGGCATCTTAGCAGAAATTGAGGCAGTGGCTCCAAACTTTGTATTACTTGTGTTGCATACCAAAGCAGGGTGATTGTCTCAGGAAATGCATTTATGCAACTGTTAAGTTGTGAGCTGAAGTATCTGCTTTCCCCCCCCCCCCCAAAATGCCATTTCTATAAAAGAATGAGTGACAGAAGAATATAGAGAAGATTCGTACTTACAGGAAAACTGTTCCTTGTCTATAGCACATGCTTAGCTGATTATGATTCTATGAAGCTACTACAACTCTGTAAATTGTAGATAACTGATAGCAATGCAAAATAATTCTTGTCTATAGATGTGCAAATGAATTCTGTCAGGTGGAAGATATCCCTTCCCCCTCTATAAAAAAGCCAGGTTTATGCCATTTGCACATTAATTTCAACATTTCTTTTTTTCATTATAAATTTGCATCTTTGACTTCTCCTTTAAACTGGTTAAAACATCTGCCTGGTACCTTCATTATGAGTTAAGTAAAGTTTTTAACATGTGTTCATTTTGTATCTGTATGACAGTTATGGTTTATGCTTTTTAAAAAATTATCTTTTAACAAAAACTATGGTTACTCCATCTTAAGTATGTGGCAGAAAATTTCTCAAAAATAATTGAAATGAGCTTGTCAAGGAAAATACAGTATTTGTTAACCAAAGATCAAATTCTAGCTTTCAAGTGAAAATCAGAGTATCTGTCACTATGGCCCTACCCAGTGTAGCTCAGTTGTTTGGAGCATTGTCCCATAACCAAAGGGTTGCAGGTTTGATTCCTAGTCAGAGCACATGCCTGGGTTGTGGGTTTGATCTCTGGTTCAGGTGCATGTGATCCCCAGTCTGAACACAGAAGGCAACTGATAGATGGTTTGTTTTTGCATCAGTGTTTCTTTCTCTTCTTTTCTCTCTCCCTCCCCCTCTCTCTAAAAGCAATAAAAAAGTCATTGGGTGGAGATTAAAAAGAAAAGAAAATCTGTCACTATGAACTTGACAAGTTCCGAGTACTTAAAGACTTATCTCATGCAGTTGGTAGTGATGTTAATGAATATGATCTTGTATAATGAAATGTGACAACATTGAAAGATCTGAATAGGTTAGTGAGCCAGTATTTTCCAAATGACCAATACATGATGTTGAAAGATCATGCATAGTTAAAAAAATCCATTTAAAGTGCATGATAGGCCAATAGATTTTAATGTAACAAGTATGAAAAATTAATTAATATGGTTTCAGATTCTACATGCAACTAATATTTAAGAAAACACCACTTGTTGAGTTTTGATGTAGTATCAGAGAAGAAAATTCACAATTATCTGAGCAGTCTATTATAATATTATTTCCCTTTAATGACTAGTACACATCTCTGTGAAACTGTATTTACTTCATATACTTCAAATAACAAATCACAATAGATTGCATGCAGAAGCAAATATGAGAACCCAGTTGTCCTCTATCAAGCCAGGCATTAAGGAGATTTGCATATGTAAAACAATGCCACTCTTATTCATTCGTTTTTTTTGTTTTGACCTAACCTTGATTCCAAAAAAATGAAGAGGAAGAAAGCTCATTTTACAAGTTCAGAATCATCTTGGCTCCAGAACCAAAGACAATACAAAAAAAGAAAGAAAACAGTAGGCCAATATTCCTAATGCACATACAGGCAAAATTTCTCAACAAAATAGTAGCAAACCAAATTCAGCATGACCAAGTGGGATTTATTCCTGGGATGGAGGGTTGGTTCAATATCTGCCAATGAAGTAACATGATACACTATATAAACAAAATGAAGGATGAAAATCATATGAACATATCAATAGAGGCAGAAAAATCCAGCATCCATTTACAATAAAAACTCTCAGCAAAGGGGAATAAAGGTACTATACCTCAAAATAATAAAGGTTATGCCCTGGCTGGTGTAGCTCAGTGGATTGAGTGCGGGCCTGCGAACTACACGATCGAGGTTTGATTCCCAGTCAGGGCACATGCCTGGGTTGCAGGCCAGTCCCCAGCAGGGGATGCACAAGAAGCAACCATACATTGATATTTCTCTCATCTCCTTCCCTTCCTCTCTAAAAGATAAATAAATAAAGTATTTTTTAAAAAAATAAAGGTTATATAAAACAAACCCATAGCTAACACCATACACATGGTAAAAAGATAGAAGCACTTATCTTAGAAATAAGAACAAGATAAAGATGTCCACTTTAACCACTTTTATTCAACATAGTAGTAGAAGTCTTAGCCACAGCAATCAGATAAAAAAAAGAAAGAAAAGGCATTCATATTGGAAAAGTAGAACTCTCATTATTTGCAGATGACATGATAATATATAAAGAGAACTCTAAAGATTCTGATACAGGGTGCAGCCAAGGGGGGCCCCAGAAAAGATTTGGAATGGTGTCCAGAACTCAAAGTGTACAGGAATATTGGAGGAAATATTAAGATATCCTCACTACCCCCCCCCTGCCCCCCGCCAAAGGTGTCAGTTGGGGGAAGGGACGAATGGAGCAGGGCCATTGAGAGCTGTTTTGCATAGCAACAGTTTTGCAGCTAACCTCTGGAATGGTCATTTAACATGTCTATAACCTTTAACTGGTTTCATAGATATGTTAAATAGCTGTGGCCAAGTTTTGGGTCAGGGAGAAGGGAGTGGCGGCTAACCGGGCTAGAACTGGGGCTGCTTCTCTGAGAGAGTGCCTGCGAGAGAGGCATGTGGCTTTAGCAGAGTGAGGACCCCCTCTTGGCCAGGTGAGGGGGAGAGCCACGCTATTTAGGAAGATGTAGACCCCTGTAGCCATTAGGAGGGAGAGCCGAGCGGTTTCAGCAGAGTGCAGACCTCCTCTTGGCCAAGTGAAAGGGAAAACCACGTAGCTTTGCCAGAATGGAGATCCCTGCAACTAGGTGAAGAAGAAAGACGTGTGCTTTTGGTGGAGTGCGGCTTTGGTAGAAGAGGCCCACGTGGCTTTGGCGTGCTCCCTTTGGCCGAGTGGCCTGGAAACCAGGAGAGACTTTGACTGGAACTTGGTACAAAGAACTCTTGCCAGTGGAAGGTGCCGCATGACTTTGGATTAATTGGAGATCCTGCCTGGACAGGCAGGCAACACAGCTCACAGTGCCAGCGACCTGAAAAATGGACGTGTGCTCTTTTCCTGATTTACGGTACCCGGACTTGGGACAGTGGGAGAAGGGAGCGCTGTGTGTGTGTGTGTGTGTGTGTGTGTGTAGGTGTATACCCTTAAAGACTTTAATATTTTAAGGAAGGCATTAGGCCTGAATAGCATTAAATAAACATTTTGTTTCCTTTTCACAAATCTCTGGCATTGAGAGATGTCTTTCCAATTGGCGGCGGACAGAAGAGCCCTATAGATATTAGTGTATCGTCCTTGGGAGGGGCCCCTGTTTTCTGTAGCAGTTTTTGGCATCCCTCATTGGGCCAAGTATTGCCCCCCCCTCGGACCCTTGTTCGGTAACAATTCCACAAAAAATATTAGAACTGATAAATAAATTTAGTAAAGTTGCATAATATAAAATAAATATCCAGAAATCAATTGCATTTCTATATACCAATAATGAACTGTCATAAAGGGAAACTAAGAAAACAATCCTATTCACAATTGTTTCAGAAAGAAAAAGAATACCTAAGAATAAATTGAATCAAGGAGGTGAAAGACCTGTACTCAGAAGGAAATTGAAGAATATACAAGTAATGGAAACATATACCATGTTCATGGGTAGGAATAATTAACATCATTAAAATGTTTATACTACCAGAAGCAATCTATAGATTCAATAAAATTCCTATAAAAATACCAATGGCATTTTCACAAAACTAGAATAAATAATCATAAAATTTATATGAAATCACAAAAGACTCAATAGCCAAAGCGATCTTGACAGAAAAAAACAAAGTTGGAGGTATCGCTCTACCGGATACCAACTATATTACAAGGCTATAGTCATCAACATAGCATTGTACTGGAATAAAAATAGACACATAGATCAATGGAACAGAATAAAGAGCTCAGAAATAAACCCATACCTATATGGTCAATTAAAGTATGACAAAGGAGGCAAGTATATATAATGGGATAAAGACTGTCTCGTTAATAAATGGTGCTGGAAAAACAGGACAGATACATGCAAAAAAAAGGAAACTAGATCAACTTATTACATCATATACAAAAATAAACTCAAAATAGATTAAAGACTTAAATTTAAGACCTGAAATCGTAAAACTCCTAGAAGAAAACATAGGCAGTAAACTCTTTTACATCACTCTTAACAATATTTTTTTTCTGATATATATCCTTAGGCAAGTGAAACAAGAAGAAAAATAAATGGACTACATCAAACTAAAAAAATTTTGCACAGCAGAGGAAACCATCAACAAAACACAAAAAGACAACCTACCAATTGCGAGAAGATATTTGCCAGTGATACATTTGATAAGGGATTAATATCCAAAAAATATAAAGAACTCATACAACTCAACACCGAAATAAACCCCCAAACAATCTGGTAAAAGAAATGGGTAGAGAACCTAAATAGACACTTCTCCAAAGAGGACATACAGATGGAGAATAGACATATAAAAAGATACTCAATGTCACTAATCATCAGGGAAATGCAAGTCAAAACCACAATGAGATATCACCTCACACCTGCCAGAATGGTTACAATCAATAAATCAACAAACAAGTGTTGGTGAGGATATAGAGAAAAGGAAATTCTTGTACACTTTTGGTTGGAATGCAAATTGATGCAGCCACTGTGGAAAATGGTATGAAGGTTCCTCAAGACATTAAAAATAATACTATCATATGACCCCTCTCTTGGGTATTTATCCAAAACATGTAAGCCACTAATTTGAAAAGATATATGCATCCACATAGTCACTGCACTATTATTTACAGTAAGGAAGATATGGAAGCAACATAAGTGTCTATTAATAGACAAATGGATAAAGAAGAGGGAGTTCATGTGTACAATGGAATGTTACTCAGCCATAAAAAATGAAATCTTACTATTTGTGACATGGATGGACCTAGAGGGTGTTATGCTAAGTGAAATAAGTCAGAGAAAGACAAATACCTTATGATTTCGCTTATATGTGGAATCTAAATGGAAGTATATACTGTATTCATGGCTTGGAAGAATTAACATCCTTAAAATGTCCATACTACCTAAAGTAATTTATATATTCAATATAATCCTTATTAAAATACCAATGACATATTTCACAGATAGAGAACAAATATTTTAAAGACTTATATGGAACAATAAATAACCCTGAATAGCCTCAGCAAATTTTGTGAAATAAGGACAAAGTAGGAGGAATCACAATACCCGATATCAAACTATATTACAAAGCTCCTGTAATAAAAAAACATTATTGTACTGGCATAAGAACAGACACATAGACCAAAGGAACACAATAGAGGGCCCAGGAGTCTCTAGGTCAATTAATATTTGACAACCCAAGTCTCTATGGTCAATTAATATTTGGCAAAAGGGACAGAAGCATAAAATGAAGTAAAAATAGCCTCTTCAACGTATGGTGTTGGGAGATCTGGACAGCTACATGCAAAAAAAAAATGAAATTTGATCATCCACTTACACCATACACAAAAATAAACTTAAGACTTAATAAATAAAAATATAAAAGATTTAAACATAAATCATGACATCATAAAAGTCCTAGAGAATAATGTAGGCAGGAAAATTTCAGGTATCCTGTGCAGCAATATTTTCACCGATATGTCCCCTAGAGCAAGGGATATAAAAAAAGAATAAACAAATGGGACTACATCAAATTAAAAAGTTTTTGCACAGCTAAGGAAAACATTAGCAAAAGGAAAAGGGAACCAACTGTATAGGAAAATATATTTGCCAATGATACCTTGGACAATGGTTTGATCTCCAAAATATATAAAGAACTCACATGACTCCACTTCAGGAAGACAAACAATCCAATTAAATAATGGGCAAAGGTCCTGAACAGACACTTCTCCAAGGAGGACATACAGAGGGCTCACAGACATATGAAAAGATGCTCAACATCACTAGCTATCAGAGAGATGCAAATTAAAACCATAATAAGATACCACTTTGCACTGGTCAGAATGGCCATTATTTAAAAAAAAAATTAATGTTTTTTATTGTTGTTCAAGTACAGTTGTCTCTATTTTCCTGCCACCACTTTTCCCCACCCCACCTCCCACCCTCAATCCTACCCTCCTTTAGCTTTGCCCATGGGTCCCTTATATATGTTTCTTAATAACCCTTCCCCTTCTTTCCCCTGTTCCCCTGTTCCCCTTCCCCTCTGGTTACTGTCAGTTATTTATGTATTTATTTATTTTTAACATTTTTAAAATTGTTATTCAAGTATAGTTTTCTGCCTTTTTCCCCCCACCGCTCCCCACCAGCCCAGCCCTCCCCACCTCCTTTGTCTGTTTCCACCCCCTTGTTATTGTCCATGTGTCCTTTATAATTGTTCCTGTAAACCCTTCACCTTTCCCCCCATTATCTCCTCCTCTCTCCCCACCGATCACTGTCAGCCTGATCTCAATTTCAATGTCTTTGGTTATATTTTGCTTGCTTGTTCATTTTGTTGATTAGGTTCCAGTTAAAGGTGAGATCATATGGTATTTGTCTTTTACCACCTGGCTTATTTCACTTAGCATATCTCCAATTCCACCCATGCTGTTGCAAAGGGTAGGAGCTCCTTTCTTTCTGCTCTGTAGAATTCCATTGTGTAAATGTACCATAGTTTTTTGATAGAATGGCCACCATTAACAAATCAACAACAGCAAATACTGGTGAGGATGTGGAGAAAAGGGAACCCTAGTACATTGTTGCTTGGAATGCAGACTGGTACAGCTACTGTGGAAAACAATATGGAATTTCCTTAAAAAACTAAAAATGAAACTACCTTTGACCTGGTGATTCCACTGCTGGAATTATACCCTAAGAATCCTGAAACACCAGTTCAGAAGAACCTATGCACCCCTGTGTTCATTGCAGCATTATTTACAATAGTCAAGTGCTGGAAACAGCCTAAGTGCCCATCAGTAAATGAGTAGATAAAAAAAACCTGTGATACATTTACACAATGAAATACTACACAGCAGAAAGAAAGAAGGAACTGCTACCCTTCCTGACAGCATGGATGGAACTAGAGAGCATTATGCTAAGTGAAATAAGCCAGGTGGTAAAAGACAAATACCACATGATCTCACCTATAAGTGGAATCTAATCAACAAAACAAACAAGTGAGCAAAATAGAACCAGAGACATTGAAATAAAGAACAAACTGATAGTGGCCAGAGGGGAGGAGGTAGGGGGATAATGGGAGAAAGAAGGGGAAGGGTCAAGTCAAGGAATATGTGTAAAAGACTCATGGACAAGGACAATGATGGGGGGAGTTCTGGTGGGGGGAGGTTGTGGGCAGGCCTGGAGAGAGCAATTGGGGCGGATATGGGGACAACTGTAATTGAACAACAATAAAAATTTTTAAAAATGAACTGATTAATGGTAGTTTATGTCAGAGGATGGGGTATGGAAAGAAGTGGGACTATGGATTAAAATGAAGTTGGATTTCCTCTTGCATTGTGTAGGAAGGAGTCTTCTAGGAGTAATTGGTCTAGTTCTGGCTTTGCCATTAATAATAATAATATCAATTATTTTAGGGGTGCCTGTTCTATGCTATATGTCCTACATGGATTATTTATTTTTACAACAATCTTGAAAAGTATACTCTTTTATTATTCTTACATTACTACTATTATCATCATTCTTCTTCTTCTTAAGTAAACACAGTTTCAAAGGTTAAGTGACTTGCCCAGAGTCTACAACAGCCAGGATGCAAATTCCATTCTGTTCTGCTTCATAAGCAGAAGTCCAGGTCAGCTCTTGATTCTGAATGACCCTGGCCAGGTTTCCTAATTTTCCTGGGTCTGTAAAACAAATGAGTTTAGATGGAGCTTCACTCACCGTGGTCAGGTCCTCAGCACTGTGTAAAATGTATAGCACACTCTTCCACCTTCAAGAGGCTCCCAGTCTGGATGATCCTAAGGTCTGATCCTGATTCTGGAATTTTTACAAACCATGTTCTCAGTACTGTCGCTGTGAGTCCTGGGGTTCGAATAGCATTGTTGGAAGTGAAGAAGTCCAAGCAGAGGATGAGGGACTACCAGTTCATTAGTGTGGAGATGCAAGATATGAATCCAGTAGTTAATTCATTTTGCCACTGAATCTAGAGGCTTGAAACCAGAAGCCTAAGCATGAAGCTTCCACTGCCAGAGGATTTATTCCATATCACCCCTCCCACGTGCCCTCCACCCCGCCCAATTCAGGAATTGCTTTCAGCTAACATTACCTATGCTTTCTGAGCACAAGCCAGACTATTGTGCTGGAAATAATGTGTTAGTCTTATTGAAGTGGCTTATGTTGCCATAGTTACTATTTGGGTTTCGTGCCCCTAAAATTTCAAGTATTTCTCAAGCAAAAAGAGTTTGCTGATTTTTCTATTTTCTCTTTGGAAAATCGGATTGGAGGAGAAGCAGATTTTATATCTTGTTAAATTTGCCCATTCTAGGTGGATATTATTATACCGAGCATTGTGGAGTAATGGTTAACTCTCCACTGGTGAAAAGTGGGCCTGGCCACGACCTTGAAAAATGTAGTTACTAGCACCCTGCTGAGGACCCATAATCACTGCCTGATGATGGATGGGAAGGCATTGCCAGTTGTGCAGCTCAGTAAGTTGCATGACACAGCTGGTTATTTATGACTAAACAACACAGAACCCATTAGTAGGTTTCCCAGTTGCTGCCACTCTGTACATGGTCACTTGCCACCTAGAGCTGAGGGTGGGTTAGAAGTTTGTACAGAGATGGGGCTGGGAGGTAGGCATAAACTGGTATGGGCATAAAGGGCAAACTCGGCCACCTGGCACACATAAGCAAGTAGAAGTACAGCACACAAAGATGCTGTTTTGCAGCCATGATGTCTGTTTGCCTATCTGGTTTGCAGACTCTGCATAGGCCCACATTTGAGCCCAGAAATAGTTCCCTTTGCCTGATTGTCATGAGGCAGACTGGTCTTTATGTGGCTGTCTCCTAGGAGCCCAGAGCTATGCCACATGGCTGGAAGCTGTGTTTACAAGCTTTTCATCAGTCTTCCTTAACTTGTGGTTGCTATGGTTTCCTTTGCCTGCTGGGCCTGGCCTTTTGAAGGGGACAAGCTGTCCACTCAACCAAAAGCTAGAGGCATAGCTCTGCCAGCATTGGCCTTTTGGCCACCATCCCAACCATATCTCATCACCTGCCCATATTGAGCTCTCAACTCTCCCCGTGGAGGGGCTGACTTTGAGTTTTGCCCCAGCACTAGTCCGGTGTGGGGTCCACCACCTTACTGCCATCTTGGGACTTTCCCATTTGCCTTAGTCAGGGTATTCCTTTGCCTCTTGTTGGACTGACTTCCCAGTAGCTAAAATTCTGCTTTGCAGAGCCCTGTCCTCCTCTATAAGTCACCTACTTACGTACAGGGCTCATTTAAAGCGGGAGACAACTCCATCTAGAGACATCTGTGGCTGCTGGCCTGTTATCCATTCTCCCCCTTTCAAGTGATAGTACTTTGTCTTAGAAAACCACTCCACTGATCCCATTCTCAACTTACAGGTTTAAGAGGGCTCATCTCAGCCCTCTTATTCCAGGGCTTGGCCATTCCAAATATTATTATTTCCCAGCTTCAATGACTGGTCCAGGAATGGACATATGACCAAAGTCTGGTAAACAAGAATTAATTTTGGAAATTTTGCAAGAAATGTTTTTTGCTCTGTGTTTGTTCAGGCAGTTGGATATAATCCTGATGTGCTGAGGGGGAGGCTACTACTTAAGGAGAGTGAAATGACAAAGCTGAGAACAGAATTAAGAGGTCAAGAGAGAGCCTGTGGTGACTGGACACATTGTTTGCATGCCTTAACTGTAGTCCAAATACTTAGGTGACAATAAACTCCCTTTTTACACAAATGTCTTTTTGAGTTGTGTTTTCTGCCACTCATAATGGAGAGTCTGATATATCCCCATTTATGAAGACACTGAGGCTCCAAGAAGTGAAATAACCCACCCCGTATACTCAGCTACTGCTATTTGACCCCATTTCTCTTGGCTCCACAGACTCTCTCTCTTTTCGCTATCCCATGCTGCCTTTGAAGAGTAACCTTACATTTGTGACACAATTCACAATAGGCAGTGCACTTTTACATGACTTACACTGCACACTAATTCACTGCTTTCACCATGTGTTCCCAGCACAGGGCTATTATTATTGTTATGAACAGTATTATCATTCCCATTTTTCAGATGATGGTGTTGAGAATTTGTTACACATGTATATACTTTGCTAGTGAGTGGCAAAGTGGGGCTGCTGATTTTAATTCTAGTTTCATTCCATTTGTCTCCATTACTTTCCAAATATGCTACAAGGGAGATTGCCCCATCTGGAGGCCTCTTGTTCTTTACTTTTTTCCAAGGAGCCTTTGCTACTCCATACCTTGGAGGTAGTTGGCTTTGGAGGAGGCCTGATGTGTACGGATAGGGCATGGGGTCTGGGGATCAAATAGACACAAATTTAGATCTTGCTTCCACTACTCACTGGCTCTGTTATCATAAGCAAATTAGTCACTTTATCTGAACTCTAGTTTCCTCTTCTGTAAAACCTATGCATCAGGGAAAATAATATTTACCTTCCAATATTTTTGTGAGAATTAAATAAAGTCAATATATGTAAGCAGTAATGGCAATAATATCCAAAATGAACATGAACTGAGAATTTACTATTATTATCTCTATGTTCCATAGGAGAAAATTGAGACTTTGAAAAGTCAAATAGAGGACTTCCGCCAAGATGGAGGCATAGGTGGAAACACTGTGCCTTCTCCCACAACCAAGTTTGAATAAAACAAAGGTTTGGAGAAACAAAGACACAACCAAAGGACAGAAAATTGAATTATACGGAAGTCCAACTACATCTAACCATTCAACGGGACAGTAAGAGGGGCGGAGCCAGCAGCGAGCAGGGTCGGGCAGGACAGGGCCCCCGACCCAGGCGCGCAGGCAGACGGGAACCAGTTGGGGTGCGGGGCAGACCGCGGGCACATATTCGCGCACAGTGAGACAGACCACACAGGCCCCAGGGGGCGAGGGCTGACGGCAGTGGCACACTCGCGAGCAGTGGGACGAAACGCGTGGGTCCGGTGATGGCAGCAACTGCGGCACCAGTGAGGGCCGTGGCGGCAGGCAGCGGACAGGACGCCAGAGTCCCTCTTTGACCCACAACCCAGCGACTGAGTTGCCCTGTTCTAGTGAACACTTTAGGGCTCTGATCCTGCTATGGAACAGGCACAAACAACCTGAAAGATGGCGCAAGAAGAACTCAAAGTCCCAGAGCCAATAACTCTAAGCGACCGAGAAATTGCCAGCCTCTCAGAAGCACAATGCAGGACACTATTTATCAGGATGCTCACAGAACTGGTAGATTATAGCCACAAATTAGAGGAACATATGAAGGCTAAACTAACTGAAATGAAGGGAGATGCACAGGAAACCAATAGTGATGGAAAGGAAACGGGGACTCAAATCAATGGAATGGACCAGAAGGAAAAACAAAACATCCCACCAGAAAGGAATGAAGAAATGAGAATTCAAAAAAATGAGGAGAGGCTTAGGAACCTCCAGGACATCTTTAAACGTTCCAACATCCGGATTATAGGGGTACCAGAAGGGGGAAAGAAACAGCCACGAGTGGAAAACTTATTTGAACAAATAATAAAGGAGAACTTCCCCAGTCTGGCAAAGGAAATAGACTTCCAGGAAATCCAGGAAGCTCAGAGAGTGCCAAAGAAGTTGGACCCAAGAAGGAACACACCAAGGCACATCATAATTACATTAGCCAAGACCAAAATGAAGGAGAGAATCCTAGAAGCAGCAAGGGATAAGGGGACAGTCACCTACAAAGGAGTACCCATCAGACTGTCAGCGGATTTCTCAAAAGAGACCTTACAGGCAAGAAGGGGCTGGAAAGAAGTATTCCAAGTCATGAAATCCAAAGACCTACAGCCAAGATTGCTTTATCCAGCAAAACTTTCATTTAGAATGGAAGGACAGATAAAGTGCTTCTCAGATAAGGTCAAGTTCAAGGAGTTCATCATCACCAAGCCCTTATTATATGAAATGCTAAAGGGACTTATATAAGAAAAAGAAGATGAAAAATATGAACAGTGAAAGGACAGCAAACACACAGTTATTAACAACCACACCTAAAACAAAAGCAAACCAAGAGGACAGCTAGATCAGGAGTGGAACCATAGAAATGAAGAACACATGGAGGGTTAGAAATAGGGGGGTGGGAGGGGGAGAAGGGGGGAGAAGGCACAGAAAATAGCATAGATGGTAGGTAGAAAATAGATAGGGGGAGGGCGAGAATAGTGGGGGAAATACAGAATCCAAAGAACTTGAGACACGTGGTTATAAACTAAGGGGGGCAGAATAGTGGGGGAGGGAGGGTGCGGGTGGAGGGGATTGAAGGGGGGGAATAGAACAACTGTAATGGTATAATCAATAAAATATATTTTTAAAAAAGTCAAATAACTTGCCCAAGGAAGAGCAGTATTTAACCCAAACGTGTTGGTTAAGAGCCCTTAATCACAGGTCTTGGTACAGAATTAGTGTTTAAATGACAGGAGACTCCATTTCTTTAGAGGCTCAGCATCTAGTGTTCATGATAGAACTGAATCAGTGGAACAGGGGTAGAAGAGGGTTATGTCCAGGTGGCCCAGATCAGAGTGAGGCTGGAAGCTGTACCAGACAGGTGATGATGGCCAAAGCACTTTCTTGGATCAGAGACCAAGAAGACAGATGAGTCTTAGATGCCAATGAAGGAAGGCCCAGCAAGAGGACCAGAGAACGCACACTAGGGGACACCTTAGTTACTCAGAAGGCTCTGTATTTCAGACACAGAGCTTTGCTGTCATTTCTGTTAAGCCAGAAACCCACTGAAGAGTGGCTGATTGGGATCCTGCAGGAGAAGGGGTTAGGATTAGGGGAAATGGTAATTCTGGCAGGCATCTGTGTCCTGACATTGACTAAGGCTTGATGGTGATAATCTTGATTCATTCATTCAATATATCTTTGTAACCTGAAGGAGAAAAGTCTTATTTTCTTAGCAGTAGATTCTTCCCTCTCTTAGCACACTATCCTCTCACTCCCCTTTCAGGAGAACCCCATGTAGGTCAGTGAACACTTTAATCAGCTGCTTGGGGTGGGGGTGAAGATGAGCTTGTAAGCATCAAGCTTGAAGAACAATAGACAGATGGTTCTACTCCATTAACCAACCACCAAGCAGTTATTTGGATGAGTGGGTTGGCACTCTAAGGCTGAAAACTGAACAGCTTTGGGAAAATAGAGCATATATTTTAAGAAGCTGAGGTAAAGGAAGAGGAAGAAAAGGAAGGAAAAATGAAGTAGCCTGTAGTGGAGAGGACTTTGAAGAAAAAGAAGAGAAATATTTAAAAGAACTTTTGTGCAGTATTGCTATATTATACACAATGTAAACTTTCCTTTCTGACTCACCAAGAATTTTTTAGTAAAATAGACATTCCTTATTGAAGTGTTGGAGAGTTTAATCTCTTTTGAGAATGCATTGAAATGCTGAGTGTCAGTTCAAGTGGGCATGTGATGAGCAAAATTTGCTCACCAAAATCTTGCCACATCTGTGTCACATATTTTTAAAACATATATTATGTGCCAGGTACAATGCCAGGCATTAAGGTGCTAAGACAAATAGACATGTTCTTAAAGAGCATACAACCTTTAGACAGAGCATAGTTGAAAACAGATTACAGTGGAAGCCCTTTAATTTGCAAGGCCAAACATCAGAGTTGCTCTAAAGGTTATTAAAAGTTGTCATGGCACTTCCAGTCAGGATGGTGGAGTAGGCAGTCATGGCTCACCTCTTTGCACAAGATAAATATTACAACTAAAATGTAGAACAACCATTTCTCAGAACCATCATAAACTGAGTTGAATGGAAGTCTGGCAACTATGGAATTAAAGAAACCACATCCATCCAGACTGGTAGGAGGGGTGTACACCCAGAATGGGCTAGACTCTCACCCATGTGTGGTCCATAAAAATTTGGGAGGGGTATCTCGGGAGCAAAGAGTCCCAACCCAGCCTAGGGTTCCAGTGCCAGGAAGATAAGTCCCCCAAACTTCTGGCTGCAAAAACCATAGGGGATTGAGTCTTGGGGCTGTTGAAGCCCCAAGCAGTTTCTCTTAAAGAAGACACACACAGTCTCACCTACTCAGATTCACTCCCTCTTGTCTCCAGCAAGTAACTTGAAAGGCAGTGGCATAAAGGGAGAAACTGAAGTGTCTGGCATTAGTGCAGGCAGAGGCCATTTTCTCTTTTCTAAACCCTGCCCCCACAGAGCCAGGGACTCTATCAAACTTGCTAACACTGTTTGACCTTCCTTGGAGATCCCCAGAGACTCAGCCCCACCCAACTTGTGGGCCTACCTAAACTACTTTTCCATATGAATGGCTGGTCTTGGCTCATACTTCACCACTTCCTAAATCCTCTCAAAAAAAGTAACAGCTGCCTCAGTGAGCCCCAGGCCTGACACTAGCAGCAGCCAGCCTAGATTCACAGCTTCACCCGGGAGTCTCCAAGTCCAGCACAAGTAGTGGCCATCTCAGATTACTTTACAGGTCAAGGAGAGTAGCCCGGGCAAAACACATGTGGGGGCTGACCTTGGCTTGCACCATCTGGGAAACCCCAGGTCCAGTGCACCCATTGGACAGCAACAGACCACGTCAGAGCACCACCATCCTGCCCCTGCACAGCTGATCCCCCACAGAAAGTGGGGGTTGGTGGTAAGTAGTCACAGCTAATCCTTGCAGCTGATGGCCTGGATAAATCCCTCCCATTGATCTGTCAACAGCAACCAAGTCTTAACTACAAGAGGAGGGTGTACTCAGCCCACACAAAGGTCGTGCCTAGAGTAACCCAGTTGGGTGATAAGGGCAGGCTGTGCCACTGGACCCTACAGGACACCTAACACATTAGGTCACACTACAAAGACACGGAATCAAAGCAGCTCCACCTGATACATAGAAACAAACACAGAAGGCTGCCAAAATGAGGAGACAAAGAAACATGGCCCAAATGAAAGAACAGATCAAAACTCCAGAAAAAGAGCTAAATGAAATGGAGATAAGCAATCTATCAGATGCAGAGTTCAAAGCACTTGTTATAAGAATGTTCAGTGAACTTAGTGGGGCCTCAGCAGTATAAAAAAAGATCCAGTCAGAAATGAATGATACACTAATTGAAATAAAGAACAATTAATTTATGGGGAAACAACAGTAGAGTGGGTGAAGCCAAGAATCAAATCAATGATTAAGAACATAAGGGAGCAAAAAACAACCAAGCAGAACAAGAAAAAGAAAAAAGAATACAAAAGAATGAAGATAGGTTAAGAAGCCTCTGGGACAACTTCAGGAGGCCCAACATTTGCATGATAGGGGTGCCAGGAGGAGAAGAGAAAGAGGAAGAAAGTGGAAATCTACTTGAAAATATAATGAAAGAAAACTTCCCTAATTTGGTGAAGGCAATAGACATGCAAGTCCAAGAAGCACAGAGTCTCAAACAAGATGGGTGCAAAGAGGCCCACTTCAAGACACATCATAGTTGAAACGCTAAATGTTAAAGACAAAAATAATCTTAAAAGCAGCAAGAGAAAAGAAGTTAGTGATGCACAGGGGAGTTCCCATAAGTCTGTCAGCTGAATTCTCAAAATAAACTTTGAAGGGTAGAAGGGATTGGCAAGAAATATTCAAAGCCATGAAAAGCAGGGACCTACAGCCAAGATTGCTTTACCCAGCAAAGAGATCATTTAGAATAGAAGGGCAGATAAAGAGCTTCCCAAACAAGAAAAAGCTAAAGGAGTTCATCATCATCAAACCATTATTATATGAAATGTTAAAAGGACTTATTTAAGAAAAAGATTAAAACTATAATCAATAAAATGGCAAAAATACATATCTATCAACAACTGAATATAAAAAACAAGCTAAGCATACAAGAAGAACAGAGACAGAATCATGGATACAGAGTGTTTTGATGGTTGCTAGATGGGAAGGAGAGTGGGTGAAGAGGCAAGGGGATTAAGACGTACAAACAGGTAGTTACAGAACAGCCATGGGGATGTAAAGTACAGTATAGAAAATGAAGTAGCCAAAGAACCTATACGCATGACCCATGGACATGAGCAATGGTGAAGGGATTGCCTGAGGGACTGTGAGGCAGATCTCCAAGGCAGGTCAAATAGTGTTAGCCAGGTGGATGGAGTCTCAGATATGGCATCAGCTTGCTGGCTCTGTGGGGGGAGGGTTTAGAAAATGGGCAGTGGCCTCTGCTTGCATTAATGCCAGACACTTCAGTTTCTCCCTTATGCCACTGCCTTTCAAGCTACTGCCCTGGTGCTGGAGCTAAGAGGGTGTGAGTCTGTCTGCTTGGGGCTTCAGCAGTTTCTTCCACTGAATCAATCCCCTCTGATTTTTGCAGCCAGAAGTTTTGGGGACTTACCATATTTTTCAGACTGTAAGGTTCACTTACCCTATAGATTTGGGAGGAATAATGGTTGTTAATGTTGCTGTTGAGTTCTGTTTACATTTACATTGGTGAAATATTGTATTATTTATGTTATTAAATATTTTACTGTTGGGAACCACTCTGCCTGGTTTCAGGAGTTGTAACTGCCCTCCATGGATAAGGCTGAGTGAGCGACCTTCGAACTGTGAGCCACTAAGGACACAAAGCTTATCTCCCTGGCAGGAGCGCTGCTTCTGCTTCATCCATCTCTGACCCCCAGTGCTTGGTCGGTTAGTCAATGATGGGTACCACCCCTTGGGGGGGCAACCTAAACCAGACACGATCACTTGGGAGGCCCTTAAGGTAGGACTCGGGGGGCTGAAGCAAAGAGGGGGTGATGGACCCTTGCCCCCCGGCTATTCTGACATAGCCTGAGTCCCCATTTCTGTCCTGGAGAAGCACATCCTGGCTCTAATCCACATAAGCCCCAAAACCTGTGATGGGGAGGATGGTGCAGCCCTCTGCCAGCTAGAATGGGTTCCCGGGTGATTGGGCATAAGAAAGAGTTCATAAAGTCCTGTGAAGCCTGCTTTGCTAAGAGTGTTTTCATTCATATGATAAGGGTCCGAGCAGGAAATGAGTATGTCTCCCAAAGTTTTTGCAACCCCCTAACCTGACAGACACTGACTCAGATTAAGCCCTCAGATTTCTTTGAAGTGTTATCTACTGTTTGATCCTTGCCGCCAGACATTGATTTATGAGCTTTACCCGTATTCCTGTGTGTTACGAACCTAATAAAAGCTGTTGAGAATGGGGTTCTTGGTCCTTCTGTGAGAGATTGACCATCTTCCCCCTTCCCCCCCAAGCAAATCATGTATTGGTAGTGTTATTTTCATTCATGGCAGATGGGGGAACTTGAGGGCAAAGTTTCCCCCACATTTTACCACATTTTTTGCTTCAAAAAATTTTTAAAATATTTTCCTCTTCTAAAACCTAGGTGCATCTTATGGTCAGAAAAATACAGTATCTTCCTAGCACTGGAACCCTGGGCTGGGGGCCTGGTATTGGGCTGGGACTCTGCTCCTGAGATATCCCTTCCAAATTTTTATGGACCACACATGTGAGGGTTCAGCCCATTCTGGGTCTACGCCCCTCCTACCAGTCTGGATGGCTGTGGTTTCTTTAATTCTGTAGTTGTTAGACTTCCATTCAACTCAGTTTATGATGGTTCTGAGAAATGGTTGTTCTATAATTTAGTTGTAATTTTGATGTGGTTGTGCAAGAGGTGAGCCATATTTACATACACTGACATTTTGACCAAAAGGTCACTGTTCCCTGGAGGAATAGTGTTTTTTTTGCTATTTTTAAAAATGAGTTAAATTCACATAGAGAAACATACAGATCTTAAATGTATAATTAGATCAGTTTTGATAAATTTATGTATACTCCTGGGTAACTACCAACCCAGTCATGGTAAATATTTTCATCACTCTGAAAAGTTCCCCTGTGACCCCCTCTGGTTAATCCCCATCCCCACGGGCAACTTCTGTTCCAATATCCTCAAATTGTTTTTCTAGTTTTATTGTGCTACAATTGACATACAGCACTGTATAAGTTTAATGTGCACAGCATAATGATTGTACCTATATATTTTGTGAAATGATCACACAGTAGGTTTAATTAATATCTATTATCTCATATAGATACAAAAAAAGGGAAAAGAGGTGTTTTTTTTGGTGATGGGAACTCTTAGTATTTAATTTCCTAACAGCTTTCAAGTATAACAGCAGTGTTTACTCTCAGTCTGCTATACTTTACATCCCCAGTACTTACTTATTTTACAACTGGAAGTTTGACCACCTTTCTCCAATTTTACTACCCCCTCCACAAGGTCCATCTATGTTGTTAGAAATGGTGTGATTTCCTTCTCTTTATGGCTGAATAATATTCCATTGTATGTAAATACCACAACTTCTATAGCTAGTTGTCTGTCAATGGACACTTAGGTTGTTTCCATGTGGGTGTGGCTACTGTAAATAACGCTGCTATAAACATGGGTGGTGAGGAGCATATATCTTTTTGACATAGTGTTTTTATTTTCTTCAGATATATTCACAGAAGTGAAATTGCTGGATTATATTATAGTTTTATTTTTAATTTTTTAGGAACTATCTCACTTTTTTCATCATGGCTGTATTAATTCATAATTCCATCAACATTATGCAAGGATTCCATTTTCTACACATTCTCCTCAACACTTGCTATCTCTTGTTTTTCTGATAATAGCCATTCTAATAGCTATGAGGTAATGTCTTGTAGTTTTGATTTTTATTTCCCTGATTGGTGATGTTGAGCACATTTTCCTGTAACTGTCGGTCATTTGCATGTATATCTGCTTTGAATAATGTCTTTTCAGGTAATTTGCTTATTTTAAAATTGGATTGTTTGGGGGTTTTTTTTTTGCTATTGTATCGTATGAGTTCTTTATATATTTTGGCTATTAACTCTTTTCAAATATTTTTGCCCATTCAGTAGTTTGTCTTTTTATTTTGTTGATGGTTTCCCTTGCTCTGCAGAAGGTTTTTAGTTTGGTGTAGTTCTACTTGTTAGTTTTTTAAAATTTTATTACTTTTTCTTTAGGTGGCACATCCCAAAAAACCATGGCCAAGGCCCTGATTTCTATCACCATGGATTACACTTTGGATTTTACATGAAAGAGAATGTCATAGAGGATTTACTTGTTTGCTACACACATATTTTAAAAATTGACTTTCCCCCCTTTCTTTTATACTAATTATATGTTTTTCTGATTGTAAAAATATATTTTTCATCACAACAATCAATAATATAGAAAAATATTATATAGAACTAAAAAAGATTCTTTTCAGATCTATATCCTACATGTAACCAATGAATCTTGGCATATTTTCTTATAATAGTTGTTCTTATAGTCTCGTGTCTGGACTAACAACATCAGAGATCTTGTTAGAAGTGCAAAATTTTTATCTTTATCCCAGGCCTATTGAATCAGAAACTCTAGGGATGGGGTACAGCAATGTGTTTAAAGAAGTTCTCCAGGTGTCTCTAATACATATTTGAGAATTATTTCCTTAGAATGTTTTTATTTCCTTTTTCTTTTTCTTCCTCCATGAGATCATACGATATTCACAATTTTTATATTCTACTTTTTCATGTAACAATTTATTAGAAGCAATACTATGTCATGACAGACAATGGGTTAAATTATCTACCTAAAAATTTTTTTGTGGTCTGTAAATATAGTAATGATCCTAAATGTGTACTGTTTTGGCTTTTGCCTTCTCTTGGGATAATCATTTCCCAACATGATCATATTTATGGACTGCTTCCTTTACTTGCTGTCATCACCACATACTATGATGAGGCTGAAAATGCATTTGGGTGGAATGACTGCAATTTTGCTTGGGAAGATTTACAAACAGACTTTGCTTATATCACGTAGAACTAGCAAGTACAAATTTTTTCCACAAATAACATAGAGGACTGACATTTGTGTTTTCCAAAGAAGAATCAGCCTTAAGGAATCTAGGTAGGCAAACACATATATGACAATGGCAGAAGAGACATCCTGAAGGAAATGTAACTATGTAGCTCTGTTGGGGACACTGTCTAAGTCCTTGGTTCTGGTTCAACAATAACCTCTCTTGCCTCATGACAGAGCACTGCTGAGGAACACTGCATCCATTGGTAGACTCAGACTGGCAGGCTTAACTTTGATCCACCTTGGAGAGTGCCCATTGACTCTTCTTGTCTTAAGATGACACTTGTTAGGCTGCAAGAGGAAGGGAAGGGACCTTATCCACAACTGTTCCTAGAGTATAGCCCTCTGCATAAAGACTTTCTAGTATCTTACAAGAAACAGTCTTTTGGATATCCAAAATGATGGTAGAGTAGGTGAAAACTACACTAACTTCCAGTAGACCAAACTGGAATTACAACTAAATGATAGGAAATTCATCCTGAATAACCAACTGAACACTGGCTAAGAGAAGCCTTATAACCAAGGACAAACAAAAGAAACCATCTCACCATGTCAAGAGTGAAGGGAAGTGTGGAGGTGCAGGAGGGCTGGCTGGGCTCCAACAGGTGGCAGTTGAAGTTCTGGAGGGATATTTCAGCAGCTGGGGCCTTCCCCTTGAGAAGTATGGAGCCTAAACCCTAAGCTCTGCTCCCCAACCTAGAGCACCACAACCAGGAAAGGAACCCCAATAACATCAGCTGTGAAAAGTAGTGGGATTTCTGTCTGCCAGGGAGAGAGAGTTAGAAACAAGGAGGCTCTTAAAGGGCCAACACACAAAATTTCATTTGCAGACACCCTGCGCTCTGGCAAAGGGAGGGCAGAGCTCACTAGAGCCACACAAGGAGAGTCTGGGGTGTTTGGCTCTGGGGAGAGAGATGTAGAGTCAGCTGCCAGGATCCCTGTGCTCAGTTATCCCCCCATAGTGCAGAAGCCATCTTTCTAGGGCAGAGCACTCCCTTTCATGCAGCATCAGCCTAGGGGGAAGCAATAGCCCCACCACAGGAATCCCTCTTGCTCCATCCTGTGGGGCTTGAGCCCAGAAGCTGGAGGCACTTTCAGTGATTAAGCCTAACAGAGAGCCTGCAGGCAAAGACAGAGAGATCCCTGAGAGCTTTGAGACCTGTAGCTGAGCCTTCCTCAGTCCCAGTGCTTGTAAAAGTTGGCTTTGGTACACAGTCTGGTTCTTTCTGCACATACCCAGGCCCCTGAGAGGGAGCCACAAGCTGTGGATTACTGATAGCTTCGAACAGGTTGTCCAGGGCCAGTCACAGGCAGCATCTGATATAGCTCTACACCAGAGTCTTTACAAATCTACCTAATATTTATACAGAAACAAACACAAAGACCCAGGCAAAATGGGAAGACAAAGAAATGAGCCCCAAATGAAAGAACAAGGGTATTTTCCAGAAGAAGAACTAAATGAAATGGAGGCAATCAATTTATTGAATATAGAGCTTAGAGTAGTAATTATAAGGGTGATCAACAGCATGAATAAAGACACAGAAACAATAAAAAAGGACCAGTTAGAAATAAAGAATGCAATATCTGAAATAAATAATACAGGGAAAGGAATAAAGAGTACATTAGATGAAGCAGAGGATTGAATCAATGATTTGAGAGATAAGGTAGGAAAAAAACACCCAAGCAGAGCAGCAAAATGACAAAAAGAATTTTATAAAATGAGAGTTTAAGAAACCTTGGGACAACATGACAGGTAACATCTGCATCACCAGAAGGAGAAGAGAGTGAGCAAGGGATAGAAAACCTGTTTGAAGAAATAGTGACCAAAAACTTCCCTCACCTGGTGAAGCAAAAGACACACAAGGCTAGGAAGTGCAGAGAGTCCCAAACAAGATATGCCCAAAGAGACCCATGCCAGGACACATCATAGTTAAAATGGCAAAGCTTCAAGACAAAGAGAGAATCTTAAAAGCCACAGGAGAAAAGCAGTTAGGTACCTACAAGGGAGCTCCCATTAGACTGTCATCTGATTTCTCAACAGAAATATTTCAGGCTAGAAGGAGGGACTGGCATGAAATATTCAAGGTGATGGGAGGCAAGGACCTACAACCAAGGCTACTTTACCCAACAAGGTTATTATTCAAAGTCGATGGGGAAATAAAGAGCTTCCCAGATAAGAAAAAGCTAAAGGAGTGTGTTACCACCAAACCAGTATCACAACAAATGCTAAAGGGTTTGCTTTAAGAAAAAAAATGGAGAAAATAGTTAAAAAATAAAATGGCAATAAGTACATATATATCATTAATCACTTTAAATGTAGATCGCTTAAACTCTCCAATCAAAAGACACAGGTTAGCTAAGTGGATAAGAAAACAGATCCATATATATGAGTATGCTGTCGCCAAGAGACCCACATCAGAACAAAAGGTACACACAGACTGAAACTAAAGGGATGGAAAAAGATATTTCATGCAAGTGGAAAGGAAAAAAAGCTGGGTAGCAATACTTATATCCAACAAAATAGACTTTGGATAGCCTTTGAACCCAGGCTATAGTAAGAGACAAAGAATGACACCACATACTGATAAAGGGAACAATTCAACAAGAGGATATAAACCTAGTAAACATTTATTCACCCAACATAGGAGTACCTAAATATGTAAAGCAAATCTTGATGGACTTCCCATCAAGAAGATCTTGATGGATCTCTCCCATACAGGGAGAGATCGACAGAAATACAGCATAGTTGGGGATTTTAACACCCTATTGAGTTCCATGGATAGATCTTCTAGACAGAATATCAATAAGGAGACAGCAGCCTTCAATGACACACTATTCAAAAGAATTTAATTGATATATTCAGGGCATTTCACCCCAAAGCAGTAGAATATACATTATTTTCAAGTGTACATGAAATGTTTTCAAGGATAGACTGCATGCATGTTAGGACACAAAACAAGTCTCAGTAAATTTAAGAAGATTGAAATTATATATTACATACATTCTCTGACCATAATGCTATGAAACTAGAAATCAGTCACAAGAAGAAAACTGAAAAATGCACAAAGACGTGGAAGCTAAATAACATGTCATGAAACAATGAATGGGTAAACAGTGAGATCAAGGGAGAAATCTAAAGAGACCTTGAACAAATGAAAATGAGAACACAATGACCCAAAATCTGTGGGACACTGGGAAAGCAATCCTAAGAGGGAAATTCATAGCATTACAGCCTATCTCAAGAAACGAGAAAAAGCTGAAATGAACAATCTAACTTTCCACTTAAAGGAACTTAAAATAGAACAGCAAGCAAAGCACAAAGTGAGTAGAAGGAAGGGAATAATAAAGATCAGAGCAGAAATAAATGAAATAAGTCTAAAAAATGATACAAAAGATCAGTGTATCCAAGAGCTAGTTCTTTGAAAAGATGTACAAAATTGACAAACCTTTTATCAGACTCATCAGAAAAAAAGAGAGAAGACCCAAATAAATAAAATGAGAAGTGAAAGAGGAGAAATAACAACTGACACCAAAGAAATACAAAGGAGTGTAAGAAAATATTATGAACAGCTATTGCCAACAGATTGCACAACCTGGATGAAATGGATAAATACCTAGAAACATACAATCTCCCAAAACTAAATCAGGAAGAATGAGAGAATCTGAATACACAAGTTGCACCTAGTGAAATTGAAGCAGTAATAAAAAAAACTCCCAACAAACAAAAGCCCTGGACCAAATGGCTTCACAGGTGAACTTTACTAAAAATTCCAAGAAGAATTACAACCTCTCCTTCTCACACTGTTCCAAAAAAATTCAGTAGGTGGGAAGACTCCCAAGCTCATTTATGAGGCCAGCATTATCCTAATTCCAAATCTAGATAAAAACACTACAAAAAACAAAATTACAGGTCAGTATCCCTGATAAACATAGATACTAAAATCCTCGACAAGATATTAGCAAACTGAATACAGTAATACATCAAAAGAGCATACACCATATTCAAGTAGGATGCATTCCCAGGGTGCAAGGTTGGTAGAAGGCTCACAAATCAATAAATGTGATACAACACATGAGCAAAATGAAGGATAAAAAGCACATGATCATATCAATAGATGCAGTAAAAACATTTGATAAAATCCAGCACCCATTTATGTAAAAACTCTCAGCAAAGGGGGAACAGAGACCATACCAAATGTAATATAGGTCATATATGACAGTCCCACTGCCAGTATCATACTCAGCAGGCAAAAACTGGTATTCCTCTTAAGATCAGGAGCAAGACAGGTATGTCCACTTTCACCTCTCTTGTCCATCATAGTACTGGAAGTCCTAGCCATAGCAATCAGCCAAGAAGAAGTAAAAGACATTCAAACTGGAAAGGAAGAAGTAAAAGTGTCATTATTTGCAGATAACATAATACTGTATATAGAGAACCCTAAAGATTCCACCAAGAAACCACTAGAGGTAAGAAATGAATTCAGTGAAGTAGTAGGATACAAAATTGATATCCAGAGACCAGTTGAATTTTTATATGCCAATAATGAACTATCAGAAAGGGAAATTAAGAAAACAATCCCTATCACAATTGCTTCAAAAAGAGTAAAATACTTAGGAATAAATCTAATCAGGAATATGAAAGACCTGTACTCAGAAAATAATAAGACACTGAAGAAAGAAATTTAAGAAGATACAAATAAATGGAAGCATGTACTGTGTTCATGAGTAGGAAAAATTTGCATCTTTAAAATGTCCATAATACCCAAAGCAATCTATAGATTCAACATAATTCCTATCAAGATACCATGATGTACTTCACAGAACTAGAACAAATATTCAAATGTTTACATGGAACCACAAAAGGCCCTGAATAGCAACAGAGATTTTCAGAAAGAAGACAAAATTGGAGGACCCATACTACATAATATCGAACTATACTATAAAGCTATAGTAATCAAAATGGCGTGGTACTTGATGTGGACATTGGCCCCCAGTGTCCACATCATTATGGAGGAAATGAGACATTCACACAGACTACTGAGTCTGGTGGAGGAAAAGGGACAACAGGGCTTCTCTCTCAAGGGGAGCAAAAGCTGTGGCCTTTGCCATGACCAGCCTTTATTGGGTTTCTCAGCATGTTACACTAAGGCCCTCATTTACTATGCACAAGTTGCTTTAGGTGGTTACCTTTTACAGAGAACAAAGGAGCCAATGCTGCTAATCACATCACAGAAGAGGAACATTTGCAAATGAAAAGGGCAAAAGTGGTTGGACCAGTTACACTCATCCCTGGAAGGTTTAGCATGGATTTTAGGAAGTTACTTTGCAGTAAATGTTTGTCCCTGGGGGTTGGGTCCACACCACACAGAATGGTCTCCTACAGTACTGGCATAAAAACAGATATGGAAACCTCAGAAATACACCCACATCTTTATTGTCAACTAATATTTGACAGAGGAAGCAAACACATACAATAGGCTAAAGATAGTTTATTCAATAAATGGTGTTGGGGAAATTCGACAGATACATGCAGGAAAATGAAGCTATACTACCTTATTACACCACACACAAAAATAAATTCAAAGTGGATTAAAGATTTAAATGTTAGACTCAAAACTATAAAAATCTAGAAGAAAAGAGAGGCAGTAAAATCTTAGAATTGCTCATAGTAATATTTTTTCTCCTGATATAGCTCCTAGGCAAGGGAAACAAAAGAAAAAATAAATAAATGGGCTACATCAAACTAAAAGTTTTTGCACAGCAAAGGAAATCATCAACAAAATAAAAAGACACCCCACTGAATGGGAGCACATATTTGATGATACATCTGATAAGGCATTAATATCCGTAATTTATAAAAAACTTGTAAAACTCAATGTCTTTCGTGCATCCCCTGCTGGGACCTGGCCTGCAGCCCAGGCATGTGCCCTGACTAGGAATCGAACCGAGATCCTTTGGTTCACAGGCCTGTGCTCAATCCACTGAGCTATACCAGCCAGGCATAAAACTTAATGTCAAAGAAACAAAATCTAATTATAAAGTGGGCAATGGACTTGAATAGACACTTCTACAAAAAGGACATACAGATGGCCAATAGACATATGAAAAGATGCTCAATGTCACTAATCATCAGAGAAATGCAAATTAAAACCGCAATGAAATATCACCTCACACCTGTCAGAATGGCTATTGTCAATAGATCAACAAACAACTAATGCTGTAGAGGATGTGGAGAAAGGGGAACCCTTTTGTACTGTTGGTGGGAATACAGACTGGTGCAGCCACTGTGGAAAGCGGTATGGAGATACCTCAAAAATTAAAAATGGATCTGCCTTTTGGCCTAGTGATTCCACTTCTGGATATTTATCTGAAGAAATCCGGAACACTAATTTGAAAGAGTATAATCACCCCTAAGTTCATTGCAGCATTATTTAGAATAGCCAAGATTTGGAAGCAGCCCGAGAGTCCATCAGTAGATGAGTAGATAAACCAACTATGGTGCATTTACAGAATGGAATACTAATTGGCTGTAAAAAAGAAGAAAAATTTACCCTTTGCAACATCATGGATGGACCTGGAGGACATTATGCTAAGTGAAATAAACCAGTCAGAGAAAGACAAATGCCATATGATTTCACTCATGTGTGGAATCTAATGACCAAACTGAACTAACAAGCAAAATTGAGAGAGATTCATAGAGAGCAGGATGGGAGCTCCGGGGTAGGAGTTAGGGGAGGAGGGATGGAGCAAAAAAGAAAAAGGACTCATGGACATGGAGAACAGTGTGGTGATTGTGGGGGAGGGCATGGAAGAGAGTATAAAGGGGATGAATGGTAATGGAAAAATACAATAAAAATTTTTAAAAAAGAAACAATCTCTCAAGAGATGGCTAGTGAGGACTCAGATTTGGGAAGTGACTTGCCCTAGGTCATGTAGTTGGTGTGTGCTGGCAATGCTGTGGTTCTAATCCAATTAGCTAACTCCAGAATCTGCCTGCTTTTCACTCTGTGGTGCTGCCTGCTTCAGTGTTCATGGCTCTGTTCTTATCGCTGGTGGACAGGGCAGTAGGGAAAGGAGCAGCATCAGACTGTTTCAGTGCAGTAGGCAACTGTATTGGTAGTCTGGGGAAAGGGAAGGAAGACAACATGAAAGGCAGTGTGAATAAGTGCAAAAATAAGCACATTCTGGGACCAGGTTCACCTGATTTGGAATCAGCTGAAGCCTTTATGGGTTGTGTGACTATGTCAGTAATTTATTGCCAAGTAAAATAATACCCCCACAGTATGGCATAAAAACATACACATTGATCTCACAGTATCTGAGGATCAAGGATCCAGGTTTGGATCCTCAGGGTCCTCTGCTTCAGGTTCTCTCACAAGCCTGCAGTTGAGGTGTCACCTGGTGCTGAGGTCTCACATGAAGATTCAACTGGGGAAGTGTATTATATTAGTTAGTTTGAGCTGCCAAAACAAAGTGTCAGAGACTGGGTGGCTTAAACAGCAGACATTCATATCTTCACAATTGCTGAGACTAGAAGTCTGAGATAAGGGAACTAGCATGGTGGTCTCTGGTGAGAGCTTTCTTCCTGGTTTGTAGACAGCTAACTTGTGTCTTCACACAGTGGAGAGAGAGAGAGAGCACGTTCTCTGGTCTCTTCTTATAAGGGCACTAATAACATCATGGGAGCCCCATACTCACGATCTCATCTAAACCTAATTACACCTCAAAGGCCCCATCTACAAATACTAGCTAGCACTTTGATGGTTGGGGCTGCAGCATATAAATTTTAGGGAAATGCAATTCAGTCCACAGCATATCTTTATGTGGTTGTGGGCAGAATTCATGGGGTGTTGGATGAGAACCTCAGTTCCTTGCTGCCTGTTGGTCATAGGTCCCCTTACTTTCTTCTACATGGGCCTTTCCGGCAAGGTAGATGACTTAACTTCTAAATCTTCCTCTTTAACCCTGTAAAGTGGGGGGTGGTTATAGGTATCTTAGAGTTGTTAAGAGAATTCACAGAAAAAAAGCTTTGCACAGAGAGGCTGACACATTATCAGGGCTCAAATGCAGTTATTATTATTATTATTATTATTATTAATTATTTTTAGAGCATCTGGTACTCTGGAATATAGCTATTGTCCAGATATGCCCCAATCCCCTGCTATGACACAGAGGCTTTTTCAGGTAAAGGACAATTTCTAAACTACAGAGGAAATACAGCTCTTTCCTTAAAGCATCTCAGATGACATACTGGCACTTCTCAGAGATGTGCATGGCGTATAAAGTAGTCAAACTTTTTGTTGTCCCTCCATGTCAGCCTCTTAGGCAGGCACAAGAGTTTCCTTTCTCACCAGTGGAAACCAGACCCCCTTACAGCATCCGCTGGCAGTGCATGACATGGATTCTCTACGAAGTTCAACTAGAGCTGTCTTTGCACAATTGATCTCAGTTTGTCTTGCCTCTTAACCCATTGTCTGTTCTCTGTCTCACATTCATTACTATCTCAAAGCATCTGTGTCTGCTCCTTTCCCACTCGATCCTGAGCCCGGTTAACAAGGTGAAGCAGTGTTTTCCAGAGGACTTGGGAGCCATATCTTTCTCAATCATTATTTGGGACTATCACAGGGGGAAGTATAATGTTGTTTTATTGCCACAGGATAATGTAGATGTCCTAATCCTCGCTATGTAAAAATAAGACCAGACCAAATGCCTGTTCTGAATTATCTTTCTGCCTAAATGGAGCCCAGGAGGGACCCTACTTGCAAAAAAATATATTATTCAGCCTGATGCTGATTTCATTTCCTAAAAGAGATTGGGTCCAAATAAGACTTTAATTGAATTCAGTTTCATGACCTGACACTGACTTGGTTCTCCCTCCTAGTGCCTTCCAACATTAGACAAGGGAGGAGGAGGAGGAGGAGAAAAGAGAAATAAAGTGACCCACGTGGGTTTATAGGCCGAGCCACTTCCACATTCCATAAAGCCCAGATGACTGTATAGGAAACAGCTGCAGTATTTACTGGGGCCTGGTAAGGCCTCATTACCATCCCACCTCCGCACAGGGGGTGCTGGGCTCCAAATGGAGTGCAGTGGAGGGAGTAATTGACTCTGCTGCCCTGGCACCTGGTGTTTCTGCCAAATGCCTGAGGTCACTGCAGTGAACAACTTCCCCCCTCCTCTCTGGGTGGAGGGAGGCCTCAGGGCCTGGAGTGAGAGGTGGGGAGCAGTGCCAAGAGGAGGTCAGAAGGATTTCCCTGATCATCTGTTCGTATCTTTGTCCATTCCCTCAAGAATTATTAATTGGGCACTTACTGAATGTCAGGTGCCACTGTGAGCATGTGGGACACAGTGAAGGGCATGGTGCCTGCCTCCTTAGAGCTTATATTCTAGAGCATCTCTATCCAATACAATAACCACTACATTTAAAGTTAAACTCATTAAGACAAAGTCAAATTAAAAATTCAGTTCTTCAGTAACACTTGCCACATTCCAAGTGCTCAGTAGGCTCATGGCTATTATTTTGTATTGGACAGCACAGGTATAGAACATTTCTACTATCACAGAAAGTTCTATCAGACACACCAGTCTACTGTGGGCAGGGAGTGGAGGGTCTGGGAACAGTCATTAACGGAACAAATATATGTAAATAAGATAACTTCAATGAGATCCCTTTGGATGTGGTGGTGCCATTTAGAAAGTAAAATAGGGGAAGGGGCTAGAGTTGCCCTTTGAATAGGGTGGTCTGGGTAGGCATCTCTGAGAAAGTGACACGTGGACCAAGATCCTGGAAGAGTCTGAGTGACAACAAGTCCTTGGAGCATTCTAGGAGTAAAAGCAAGCTGCTGTGGTTTGGTGTAGGGAGTCGGAGGGACAGCAGTATGAAATGGGGTCAGGAGCAAGGTCAGGGGTCATGGGAAAGATTGGGCGCTTAACTCTACGTGGTGGAAAGCCATTGCAGGATTTTTACCAGGGGAGGGGTCACGATCTGATTTCTACGTTGTGAAAACTCACTCTGGCTCCTGGGTCGATTATGGATTGTAGGGAGGAAGAAGGACCAGGAAGGAGGCTATTAAAGTTGTACAGATGAGAAAGGGTGGGGTCTAGGCATCAGGGACAAAGGGACAGCAGCTAACCCTGGAGAGTTAGCTCTGTAGTAGATAATTCCTCATCTGAAAATATGGGAACAGTAATGTACCCAGTGTACGCTGTTGCTGGTAAAAGGATACAGTCTATCAATGTTTGAAGAGTATCCAGTCTTTACAGTGCAGCAGTACATGACATTATCTTGTCTAACATTACTTGAAGGCTTTCCTAAATGATGGTAACAGCCTCTGCTCTGCTTTCTAGTCCTTTGTCTTGCCTATTCTGGTCCAGTTTCCACACTGCTTGCAGGGGTTATTTTGTTTGAAAGGCAAATCTGCTGAGGTTTGTTCCTTTCAGGGGCTCCCAACTGAACCCCAGCTAAAGCGCAAACTTGTTAGCGTGTCTCAGGAAGCTCTTCACACTGTGGCCCACGTCTCTCTCCAGCATCACTCTTTCATGCTCCACCTTGAGCTTGGGCTTCAGCTACAGTCCATTGCCTCTCAGCTCATGCCACTTCCTCTGTCCAGAACACTTTCTCTCCCTGTCTTGGACTTGCTATCTCCAGCTCCCTGTCTTTTAGGCTCAGGTTAGAAATTTCTGCATATGAGAAGCTGTCTCTGGCTCTCCAAGTCCAGGTCAAGTGCTCATGGAACCCTGTACTTCTCTGTCACATTGACTTGTAATTGCTTGTTTACCTGCCTTCTCCATTAAACTAAGATCTCCATAAAAGTTGGGACTATGTCTGTCTGGTTCATACTTGTGTGTAGCTCTTTGGATGTCTAGCCCATTCAAAGTACTTAAGGTACATTTGTTGAATGAATAAGTAAATGAGTTAACAGAAATCTTCTATTTATATCCTTTGGTATAGATACTTTCTTTCCATTATTATTATTAATATTATTATTATTAATTACTTTGGACTAACTATTCTTTGGGCTTCTTAGCCTGAGTGCCTTTCCCTAGGCTGCCATAACAAAATACCACCGACTGGGTGGCTTAGACAACAGACGTTTGTGTTACCACAATTTGGAAGGCTGGAGTCTGAAATCAGGGTGTTAGCATGGTTGGGGTCTGGTGAGGGCCCTCTTCCTGGCTTGCAGATGGCTACCTTTTTGCTGTGTCCTCACATGGCAGAGGGAGAGAGAGAGAGCGCGAGCGAGTGAGCAAGCATGCTCTCTGGTGTCTTGTAAGGGTGCTAATACCACTAAGAAGCCACACTCTCAGGACCTTATCTAACTCTAATTACCTTCCAAAGGTCCCATCTTCAAATACCATCACATTGGCAGTTAGGGAGGGACACAGGCTTTCCGTCCATGACATTGAGACAAGGTGAGAATTTGATACGAGTTTTCCATTTCTTATCCTGATCTCTATATCTCTATGAATCTACTAGCAGTGGTTGGCCTGCAAGATATAGTAGAGTCTGATGACCTAGGCTTAGCACCCAGATTCAACACTTATGAATTATAAGACTTTGATCACATCACATTATCTCTTGCTTCTCCCAATACCCCATAGAGGGCATTTAAGGTGACCAGTACACACATGGTAACTGCATACACAGACTCTGTGGGCATCCTAATAATTCCTCATCTCTATATGATAAGACCTGTCATTCATTATCTCATGTAATTCTCCCAAGAACACCGAGAAGTTATATTATTCTTCCATTGCAGAAATGAGGAGGCCGAGACTCTGGGAGTCCGGTCAGCATCTTTGTCCTGACTGGAACAGTCTCCCCGTGCTCTTGTTTTATGGTCTTCTCTGTCAATTGTTCTGCCCCTGTCTGATCCTGAGGATTTATTATTACCTGGGCAGGCATCTATTGGTCTTCAAGCTCTGTCTTGAGCTCTTGTACTGTGGTGTTGTGGTCTGAATGTTTGCCCCCAAATTCCCTTGTTGGGCTAACACCCAACGTGATGGCATTAAAAGGCGGGGCCTTTGGGAAGTGATTAGGTCCTGAGAGTGGAGCCCTTGGAAACTGGATCAGTGCTCTCATAAAAGAGACACCCACAGAGCTCCCTGACCCGGAAGAAGTCAATGATCGGAAGAAGTCCATGATCCACCTGACCACCACAACTGTGAGGAATAAATGTTTGTTGTTTATAAGTCCCCAGCCTGTGGTATCTTGTTATAACACCTTGAATGAACTAAGACTCTTGGCCACCCGATGAAACATTCACGACTATGCATTGCTATGATTACTTTATGCCTTACAATTAAAAACCTTAAAAAGATGTTAGTTTAAATTTTTTTAAAATTTTTCAGTTACAGTTTACATTCAACATTATTTTGTATGAATTTCAGGTGTACAGCATAGTGATTAGACAATCGTAAGGCAGAAGTTTTCTAGTGTTGAACTTCTGTAGGGTGAACATGTCATGCTTTTCTTCCCTTTCAAGTTTTGAGCTAGTGGAGAAGTAGATTAAGGAGACAGATAAAGGGTTTATATGTGTTGAAGAAACACGTATGTGACACTTTCCAGGTACCAGCCAGCAACTTGCTCAAGGTCATGCAGCTAGTAAGTGGCAGGGCCAAGCTTCCAAACCAGCTCCAGGAATGTCTTGTTATTGTGCTTCTCAAAATGTAACCTTTATTCATGATAAAACTAGATTGAAGGACATGGTTTAGGTGTGTGTCCAAACAGGTGAGTTAACTTTTCATCCCTGAATGAAACAGACTCCCAGCTGGCTGGGGCCACCACAGGTGTCCTCCACAGGAGCAGAGCTGGCCTGCTCCTCCTCCTGCGAGGTGGAGGGAGCACAGCTGAACACACCCTCCCTGTAAGCAGGCAGATCCCAAGAGAGAAGACTATGGGGTGAATTCAGTCCCTCCTCCACAATTCATCAATCAGCTAAATCACTTCTTCTCCTCTGGGGAGGAGTGAGTGACAGATGGGGAGAATGGCCAGAGTGTTCATCTAGCTAAGGTCTCACCAGATGGAATAAGTGTTCCCTCCAACCCTACGGAGGCTGAGGACGAAAGGCCTCATCATCGTTGGAAATGAGCAAACTCTGCTGGTGATGGAGTCAAGGGCTTTGGTGTTTTAAGGTCCTTCTTTTTATTCTTTCAGAATTAGGATTCGGAGGCCCAGCTATGAATCACTGTCCCTGTGGATGAGCAAGGGGACAGTTGGGCTGTATAATTGGAAGTACACTTGAAAAGCTAGAGGACTTCTGCTGCATCAGCTGGCAGCTTGCCTCCGGCTTAGTGACAGGTTCTGATTGCTAAGAGGCTGATTTCCTTCCTTTTCCTAACAGAGCCAAGTGGGCAGGTGCCTGAGGCCTGTGAGTTCCTATGTGCATTGCAGTGTCTCTCAGTAAGATGTGGCATCTGCATAGTTAGGGGAAAGACCACCACATACAGGGTCTGGTGTCCTGGTTCCTTGCCTGGCTTTCCCACTGGGGAAGTCTTTCAGTTTCCCTGTGACTTCATTTTCTCATCTGTAAAATAGGAGTAATATTACCTATCTCAAAGACTGTGCAAGGATCAAGATGATGGATGAGACAGTGCTTTATAAATATCAGAGCTGGATAATTTCAAGTGGCTTCAACACATTTTCCATGGATCTCTTCTGTGAATTTTCTTTCCCTCTTTCCCATATCCTTTTCAGAGCAGACTTGATTTTGCCCATCCAGCATCCATTCCTCCTCCTTCTGGAAAGCACTCTGATCCTCTTTTGGGAATCTCTCTGGCCATGTGGATTGTTTGGGATTGATCCCATCCCACAGCTCCGGGAGCAAACCCAAGATCTAGTGTTCAGGGATAGCTGTTCACTCCAGTCCAGGCCAGTTGACCATTCCCGGGACTTTTTCTGGAACTCCTGGGAAAGACTGCTTTCCTTGCTGGAATTGCCAAACTGGAGGAATGTAAGCCTGGAGTTGTTGGGGGCCACCTTTGCCGTCTTACAGGAAGAGCCTGCCACCATACGGGGAAGAATAGAGTTGGAGAAAGACACCTAGTCTCCTGTTAACATTGTTAAAGACCCTGGATTCAGCCATGCCTGATTCATGTTCATTGTGAATGAAGTAGATTAACATTTCATATGTACTGCCCTTTCTGTGAAATGTCATTCATATTCTTTATTAAGTTTTCTACTGGGCTGTTTTTGTTGGTGTTTTTCTCATATATTTGAAGGAAACTTTAAAAATATTTTTATTGAGGTAAAAGTCACATAACAAAATTAACCATTCACATTTAACCATTCATTAACAATTCAGTGGCATTTGGCACATTCACAGTGTTGTGCAACCATGACCTTTACATAGTTTCAGAACATCGTCATCATCACCAAAGAGACTCTGTATCCATGAAGCAGTCACTTCTCCTTCCCCATCTCTCCCGGTCCCTGGCCACTCACTATTCACCTGCTTTCTGTCTCTGTGGGTTTATCTATTCTGAGTATTTCAAATAAATGGACTCAAATAATATGTGACATTTTGTGTCTTTCCTTTCACTTAGTGTAATGTTTTCAAGGTTCATCCATGTGGTAGCATCGTCGGCCCTTATTCCTTTTTAATGGTTGAATAATACTCCACTGTATGGATAGACATACAGTGGAGTTTTATTTATTCATTCATCTGTTGATAGAAATTTGGGTTGTTTCTACTTTTTAGACTGTTACGAACAGCTCTGCTATGAATATTTTATGTACACATATTTTTTGAATTGTATGTTAGAGAAATTAATATATTTTTATAGATCATGGAAATTTGTTCTTGGCCTATGATATGCATTGCAAATATTGTATTTCTGCTTGCCATTTGTCTTTGAGTTGGCTTATGGTGGATTCTGCCAGGCAGAGTTTTGAAAAAATTGTTATGTAATTGAACTTGTCAGGTGGGTTTTGTGACACAGTTAGGAAGGCCATCCTTATACTCGAGGTTATAAAATAATTCTCCCATCAAAGCTTATTCTCCCATTCTTCCACTTATCCACTCATTTCCTTATCAGTCAAAGAGGGATTAGAAACAGCTCCACTTGTCCCCCAAGGTTACTATGAGCACCAAATAAGAGAAATGATATAAAATAGCTTTAAAAATATAAAGCAGTATATACACAAAAGGCATGTTGTCATCATCAATATTAATTGTATTGAATTCTGGCACTAACTGAGTTCTGTTTTTGCTTTCATTTTGCACAGCAGAGATTGAAGGGCAGGACTATTCACTGAGCTGGCCAAGGATATTTTAGTTTGTAGCAACATGGAGAATGGCACAAAAGATGTCAACTCTTATTAGTCATCTTAGGAGGGTTTCGTATTTGAACAGAAAAACAAAATTGCCTTAAACCAAAAACTATTCTGGTCACTCTTCTTTCAAGCAGACTCTTTTTTCTCCCAGTAAAAGAAACCGGTTCAGTGAGTTTTGTGTCATTCAGCTGTACTTGTAATTTAAGCCTCATCAATGGCCATTTGTGACATGCTTTCCTTATATTTTTAACCTTAGATTCTTTTTTAAAATAGTGAACTTCAGGTTGAACACTATTAATTGAAAAAAATAATATCTGACAGCAATTATGCATGTGATGATAGCTCTGGGGTAGAATCTCACACTGGTGAAACCCGTGGGCTCCGATGTTGGTCAGACTTGGGCTTGGATGTGATTCAGTTAGTGTCTAGATGTGAGACCTGGCGCAGATTGCTTTGCAGCTCTGTGCCTCTGTTTCCCCACCTGTAAAACAAGGCTGATTACAGCGCCTGGCCAATTGGGTTGCAGCAGCAGTCAGTAATGAAACCTGTACAGAGTGGTTGGGTCAGGGCCCACCTGGAAAAAGGGCTCGATAACTACTTGCTGTTAGTATAATTCAGGAATATCGGAAATGAGCCCAAGACAAATGGCAGATACCCTTCTAGGGAGTGTGCCTATCCTGTGCGGTTGGCACAGATCAGTGGTGGAGTGCCTTTTCCTGCTGCATACCACATTTATTCGGGGGGTGGGGGGACCTGGTTTCTGCCACCTGGAGGGTGAACATCAGGAACAGTAAGTAGTTGGTTCTCTCATCTAGCAAAGAAGAAGTGGCCACGTGGAAGGGAGTGTCACAGAAGGACAGCTGGGAGCCTGGGGTGAGCTGAGGGGGGGGTTGGAAGGAAAAGGGTGAGGACGTGTGACAGGGGGCCGGTCCAGGTCACATCGCCTGTTCTTGGGGACAGAAGATTCTGGATAATATGATTCAGGGTGTGCAGTGGCATATTTGCGAGGAGCACAAGCCTTTTCTTCTTTCTCCTTTTTCTTCTTCCCTCCCTTCATGGTAGAACCCTAGAAAAGAAATAACATCTGTGGGACTTTTGCTGTGTGCCAGGGACTGTAAAACCCTGATCACATTAGATCCTGTGCGGTGAACGAGATCACCACATTGCATACATGAGGAAACTGAGGCTCAGAGAAGGCGCAGAAGCTACCTTAGAGCCCCTCCAAGCTGGTAAGCAGCAGGGCCAGAACTAAAATCACCATTTGTTCTGGGCCAGAATCCAGCTTCTCCTGCCTTTTAGCACATAACTCTATACCATACTTCACTTCAGTTTCATATGGATTTCTGTGACATTCCTGTGGCTCAGTGCCCTACACATGGGTCTCCCAGAAATATTTGTGGATTTAAAATTTTAGTAATAAAGAGTGTAGCTGACATTTACTTCTTCCTGTCTCCAATGGGCAGCACCATGTTACCATTCAGTCACTTGCTGAAGTTCCCAGAGCTAGTCAGCGGCAGAGCCAGGCAGGAGAGCCAGTCTTCCACATGCCAAAGGGTGCGTTGCACACTCCCAGTTTTTTTTTTTTGAGAGTCCAGGCTTGAGGCAGGGATGGTAATCTTGGAGCACATCTTTCTCAGCTAAAGTATGTGGTGGTTCGGTTTTAAACCAGTCCAAAGGGGAACAGAAGAGGGCCTGAGTATGCCCGTGGGGTGGGCGAAGCAGGGGGCTGATGGCAATGGCTGTGGGCCAGTGGCAATGTAGGACCTTTGCTACCTCCTGTCTCTAGGCACGAAGCTGGAATAAGCCTTGTGATCCTCCCAGCTGGACTTCTCCGGCACATCCAGGGCATTCCTACCTGTAGACCTTAGCTCATACTGTCTGCTTCACAGGAAAGCCCTGCTGCCCATACAACCCTCGCCATGCCTATCTGGGGAGACCAATTACAATTGCCACCTTCTCTAGAAAGTCTCAGTGGATTGACATGGGTAATCTATGCATTTCTAAACTCAAGTTAAGTAATTTATTGTACATTCAGAAAAGGCAAATGGAAGACTATTTTTGAGAAATTTGTGAAAATATCAGACTCAGGGGATAATACATGTTAATGATTATCTTAATATGTGAGATTCCAGTGGTCAGTGAGCCTATATATAGTGCTTGATTTCATTTTTCAATCTTACTGTGCCTTAATGGCATGTGAAATGGGTTCAGCTCTCTAGTAGAATGCAGACGACTTTGAGCATTTGCATGGGCAGAATCTGGTGTCAGACAGCCTAGGCTGGAATGCTGGTAACCTTGGGTAAGTCACTTCCCATATCTATGCCTCTGTTCCTTCATCTGTTAAAGAGGAATGCTTATATTATGTTTTTTTGTTGTTGAGGGGATGTCATGGGGAAACAATAACTGTTATCACTTACTGAGTGCTTCCTATACACTAGGCATTGGGCTAAACTTGGCTTTACATTCTTATTTGATCCTCCCAAGAGCTCCTTCATTCCTGAAGCCCCCTACCCTAAATATTTCCTTCCCCATTAAGGAAGATGATAAGAAGACTTATCATCTTGTACATTATATAATTGTCTCATTTTAAAACATTTTTTAAATGAGACATTTAAAAAATGTCTTAATGACATGTCATTTTTAAAAAAATGTCTTAATGACCTGCCCCTCCCAGGGCCTTGCACAACTCCAGGGGGCCCCATCACAATGCATTCTGAATTCTGCTCTGGACTGCTTTACTGCCAACACTAATGTGGTGACTTCCTGGAGCTGTGCCACATGGAGACTCTGGAGCTCCAGGAGGGCAGGGATTTTTTTCCCCTATTTTGATCATTGCTGCATCCGTGTGCCCAGAATGATGCCTGACCAATAGTAGACTTTCAGTAAATATTTGTTGAAAGAAAGAATGAAAAAGCCCCCAAAGAGAGTCCAATTTACTGTTCAGAAATCTGAGATTCAGTGAGTTACTAGTTTGCCCAACGCCCAGGGAGACACGGAGGCAGCTGGGTGTTTTCAGCATGCCTGCTTTCAGCGGCTTTGCAAAGCTGTGCGTCTGAAACACCTGGCATTGTCCCTGCCACCCTGCAATTGTTCAACAAATATTAATGAGCTTGCCTACATGGGTCAGCCCCTTACTCTGCTAGACAATTCCCAACGAGGGACAAATTGTCACATAGCTGTTGCTTTGAGAAATTGGATTAAATTGCATGGTGCAAAGAAAAGGTGGACCTTTCAGAGACTTTGGAAGAAAATTCCTTAATCCAACCGCTAATGGTAGGAGTTTGCAGGGGCCTCTCCCGCCTTCCTAGCCCCTTTCTTTTTCCTGCTGCCTTCCCTTTTGTGAGCGTCTCTTCCCCTTTTTGCTTGCAGTGAATTCTGTTCTCCTGTAGGCTACAATGTGTCAGTTGTTATAAAATCCGGGAGGTGGAGCTTAGTGACGAGGGCGAGGGCGAGGGTGGTGGGGGAGTGCTCAGCCAGCCCTGCAGGGCGGGCAGTCCAACACCGGGTTCATCCGAGCTTAAGCCTTGCAGCAGAACTTCCTTCTCGCTCCTCTTGCTTTGATCCTCATTGAACACCAGACCAGAAGCCCTGAAAGGAGGGAGGATGCGAGATGACCGGCCCTTTGGCAACCTGACCATCTTCTTAGCAGAGCCTTGGCAAGCAAGCCAGGGGCTGACTGCACGCCCAAAGAAGCACCGCGTCTCTCCTGGAAGTGTGTGTTTGTGTGTGTGTGTGTGTGTATGAGCGGGTGTGAGTGAGGGTGTGTGTACATTTGTGACTGTGTGTGCATGTCCAGATGGGTGTGCGAGTGCACGCATGAGTGAGTGTGTGTGTTGTGTATGTGAGTGAGTGTTCTTGGTTATTGCTTTTTGGAAGAAAAACCTTGAAAATCTGGGGCAGGTTACTGTGCTCCTAGAGTGGTGGTTCTTTTGCAAGAGGAGCTGACCAGACCAAGCTACTGGAGACATTTTTCAGCAAGTAAAGAACATTTTCCTTCCAGAGGGAGAGAGATTTCTCCCTTGGCTCTGCAGCAAGTAAAATAGATTAACCCCTAAACCTGTGAAATCGACCAGAGCCGTGTGATTATCAGGGCTTGAGAGAGAATACAGGAAGAAAAGGAGAAATAAATTAGCTTGTCAGTGCCTTTGGCCACGTTGGAAGATGTCATCTCAAACTAAGTTCAAGAAAGACAAAGAGATCATTGCTGATTATGAAGCTCAAATAAAAGGTGAGATGCGGGTTGGGGAGTCATGCCTCCCCTCCCCTTTCCTTATTCCTTTGCTTTGGCTTTCCTCCCCTTTTTCCTCCCTGCCATTCTGAAATGTTGTTATGCACCAATAATCTTATTGTGAGGAGGAACGGTGGCGGCTGTACAAGTCCAGACTGGTTTCAACTGCAGAGAGCGCTGGTGTTGGGTGTATGGATCAGAGAGTGGCAGCAATCACTGCATTGCAGGTGTGCGAGGAGGATCCGACCCCGGCTTTAGGAGTGTCTCGGATGCTCCATCATCTTGGCCATGACATGTCACTCTAAGGCCATTTTGACAGTCACCCCCACCCCCAAAGTCTCTTAATATGATGTCTGTTTTTTATGGTCTGCTATGTTTTTTTTTCTTCTCCTTTATGTTGTTGCTTTGCCTCTGCCCCTTTCTCTGGGCTGGAATTCACATGCATGTGCACAGGGAATCAGCACTGGGAGGCTGCACTGCTTTGTCGGTGTCTCTTGGCTGGCCGGGGCTGCCATGGATTAACTGTTATGGGGCATATTGATCCAAACTAATGCAGGCATTGAAGTATAAAAAGGGGGCTTGGTGCAGAAAATGTATTCTCTTGCAGTGTGCAACCCCAATCACCTTCCGTGCACTAGTGTTTAGGGTCATCAGTTTTCATTCAAAGCCAACATCTCAGTGTGCTGTGTCGATTGGTAAGTGCTGCCTGGCTTCCGTGGTGCCAGGGGAAGCCTGCCAGGAGGGTGAGATGACCTCTGGCTGCTTGTTCCAGCTTTGGTGCCACTGGGCACAATCCTCTCAGAAGCCTCCCCCTAAATGCACACTAGCAAGGCGAAACAGGACACTGGACACAATTGCATAGACAAATGCAGGCAGAACCCTCATTCAGGTCAGGCTTCTCCCATCCTTGTGAGTTCTAGGCTCAGCTTTTGGCAAGGGAAACCTAAAAGCACCATTCACCATGTTCATGCTTTCTCTGAGGATATACCCTAAGAGAAGCCGGGGCCTTTGCCTCTTAGGGTGTGTTTTCTTTCTGGTCACGGTTCTTGCTGCGACACAGGGTGTGTTGTGGTCTCTCATAGAAAGAATAAAGACCAAGTACATCTTCAGTGAATGCTGATGCCTCCCCTTGAGGTAATGAGCGGCCTATTGAGCAAGTTCATTATTTGGGACTCAGATCTGTGGTTGCCACACCTGCTTATAGGTGCTGCTGCAGCTCAAGACTCAGTGACCAGGGAAGGCGGGTTGCCTCCACAGGAGCAGCGGGAGGCCAGGCGGCAGTCACAGCTGCTGTAAACGCTTCAGATGCTTGGGAAACTTTGGGAGGGGAACAGCCACCAGGGGAGAGCTTTGGTGCTTTTTCCTCGTTTTGCCAACTGTCTTGTGCCTTTTAGTTCTGGTCAAACCCCGTATGCTAATCATCCCTGGCTAGATGCCAGGGTAAAATATGCAGAAAACCCTCTGGTCTCCTCCTCTTTAATTTTCAGTTCAGTGTAGAAAATAGTGACCTATGATGCTTCACTCTTGCTGAAAATTTAAAACCAAGCCCTTTGCTGGTCAGAGATTTGAATTCACCTGATTGCTCAAATACAAAAGGCCAGTTTGTTTTTGCAAATATTCTTTTAGGGAGTTTAGGTTTTACAAGACTAACATGACTGATTTTTTTAAAAACTGAGGTTCCCATAAAAATGCCATAATAGAGGAAGAGATGCTGAGTTCTGGATAAGTTGGGGTTTTTATAAGCATTGTCTTGGTAGGAAACGTGCTGATCTTTGAAGGTTTTCTACCACTGGGCCCGTGAACTTTGCTTGAAGATCTATTAAGCATTTATTGCTCTGGCTGATTATTTTACTTTGCACCTTTCACCTTTATTTTAACAACTGATTAGCAAGTACAAGATAATGCATTTCAGCAGGAAATTTGCCCAAATAATCTTGTCTTTTCCAGACTCCAAATATCTCTGCATTCTAGTTCCAGGAATTTAATTTTATTCTTTTAGCGTTGACACCCACACCATTAAGGTCAGGATGCTGCTGTGCCCAAAACCATCTGGAATCTTTTCTTTGAAAATTCTGTGTTTATCATCGTCATAATTATTGTGTGTTCAGGGCTCTACAATTTCTGTGGCTCACTCGCAGACATCACTACTCTGGGTCTACACAGGGCACAGAAAGGATTCGCATGAACTCACTTTCAGAGATGAGGAAATTGAGGCTTCGTAATGTTAAATGACTAGCCCAAGGTCACAAGACTGGAAATGTGAAGCAGAGGGTTTTCTGCCAGGGCGAGTGTTCCCTGCTACATTGTTTGCCTGCAGCTGCCCTTGGAAGGATTGGTGTCAGCAGCAGATGGCAGTTTTGTGGTGGGGCTGGCTGCCTCTTGATGGCATTCCATTGTTTGCCCTCTTTCTTTGATCCCTTGCTTTTGTTGCTTGCTTTTGAAGAACGTTTGACCAATCACCAAAAATAATGCCTGATGCCAATTACCTTTCTCCCTGGGTAGCATTTGGCCAATTTGGCGCAAACACTTCACCTAGTTAGATTTTGTTCTCTGTGAATTCTGTGAGGGGAACTTTTGATTTTTAAAAATGATACTGAGTTCTTTGTAGATGTACTCTCTTATTTATTTCTTTTTAAAGAATTTATTGACCTAACAAAGGGTAATATTTCATAGCAATTGTTTTCTGTTGTAAAAAATTTCAGACTCATACCTTTTGTTGCCTCATGAGACACTTGAAGTCCTTTGATTAAGGACTTTGATTAAGGACCTGCATTGCAGTAGTACATCATATGCTTGCTCCTTTCCAGTGATGGGGAACTCATCACCTTCAAGGCCCACAACTTTAGTTTTGGACAGCTCTGGCTGTTGTAAGTTGTTTTTATGTTGAATTAAATAAGTCTCTCGTCCAGTTATAGGTTCTACTACAGTATCTCTCCCTTGGGTCTTCAGAGAATAAGACAGATACTTCTTCCCACGACTGCCCATTGGGTGTTTGGAGGCTCTGGTCACAGCCTCTACATTATGATCATCCTCATACAGCAGTCCACTGCTGCTTATCTTTACTCTCCCTTGGATCTGCTGCATCCTGGATTGAAAACTCCAGTATCCTTGGGTGGTTGGCAGGTAGAATAAATGAGTAATGGTGGCCAAGTAAGGTGATCTGTGGCAGCTAGTCCACCACCTTAGCAAAGGCAATGTAAGAAGGGGTGGTTGTGATTAGGATGGGCCTGAGAGCACATGACCTGTACAAGTGAGTAATCACCACCTTACTACTAGATTCAACCAGTTGTTACCATTTAGGAACGTAGGCCCAGTGGATCTTTCCATTTTTTAGCAGATGCCAGAAATCTGGACACACGCTTTGTGCTTTTAAAGAGGTTTTGCCAGATAGACCTCCAAAAGATGATACTGTCAAAAGCCTCTTCGAGAGTTGTACTGAGTTCTAAATGAGATCTCCCAGATGTGGTCAGGGAAGGAAAACAACGATCACCTCTCTTGTGCTGTGTGTAATGCTTTTATTAATATAGTCAAGGGTTGAATTAGTGCTTTTCACTGCCCACCCCCTCATTGCACCATGTATATTTATACATGCTGCGTTTCTCTAATCCACTAGGCTAGGATCCTTGTCTGAGGGAAGGAAAATGAAATGAATTTAACATGATTTGTTCTCAGTGACCCTGTGCTGGCTCCAAATGGACAGGGCTTCCTGTCTGAGAGCTTGCAAGTGTACCTTTACAAATCTGTTCAAGAACTGTGCCTGGGAGTGACATCATATTCTCTAGTAGGGAACTGGCAAGCTATAGCTTCTATCCCATTTTGAAATGAGAACAACATTCGCCCATCTACAGCTTTTTGGCACCTATCCTATTTTTCACAATTCCCTCAAAGACCACTGATAGTGTTTGGTAATCTTATTTGCAGGCGTTCTCAGTATCCTGGGCTCTAATTCATCTTGCTGTCAGACATAATGGTCTGTTCTACATTTATTCAGAGTTCCCATTTCCATTTCAACCTAATGGAAAATTGAAATAGAAATGCAGTGATTGACTTCAGTGTTTTTTTATTACATGCCTGTAATCATTTTAGTCTATCTTAATAGCAAAAGTCTATAATTTGGGGGAAGAAAAGCAGATATTGAAGATCACAGAGAATGCATTCACTCAATCAACGCTGAGTATCTACTTTGTTCTTAGTCTTGTGCTGGACATTATGAAAATGCATCATACATTCTTGGCTTTCTAAGAGTTTTCTTGGAATATGGAGATAAAGTCTTTGAAGAAAAAAAAAGAAAACACAAAAACTTTCAACTGAGCATCATATGAATTCAGTCTTACAGAGAATATGCCATAGAGTGATTGGACAACCTCCTTAGGAACCCTCATTGCCTTCAACAGGATTCAATGAGAAATGCAGGCTGGGTTGGAGAAGCAGTGGGGAGTGATGGGGACTGTGGCTGATTAGTTAACTCACCTAGGGGAGGCAGCCATTATTTAGCTTCAGTCTGTCATTGCTGTGAAATGTGAGCCCTGAGTGGTCAGTTATTTCTGTGTTTTAAGGGAATCGG
The DNA here is from genome assembly GCF_014824575.4 of Sturnira hondurensis. NCBI lineage: Eukaryota > Metazoa > Chordata > Mammalia > Chiroptera > Phyllostomidae > Sturnira > Sturnira hondurensis. The sequence continues at coordinate 1,353,460 of NW_028081354.1, forward strand.
ATTTTAAATAAAATTGCTGGATTTCTATTTTTTAATTGTTTATTTAGTTTTAGAGAGAGGGGAAGGGAGGGAGACACATCAATGTATTGTTGCCTCTTGCATGCCCCCTACTGAGGACCTGGCCCACAGCCCAAGGATGTGCCCTGACTGGGAACTGAACCAGCAACACTTTTGTTTGCAGTCTGGTTTTCAGTCCACTGAGCCACACCAGCCAGGGGCTGTTTCTTGTCTATAAGGGCACTACTCATACCAGGAGGGTACCACCCTCATGATCTCATCTAATCCTAATCACCACCCAAGGCCCCACCCACTTCAAAATACCAATTGCATTGAGGGTTAAGCTTGGAAATTGAATTTGGGGGACACAAACATTTAGTTCATAATAATACCCATACTTTCTATTCCATTGCAAGCAGGAGTTTTATTGGTAAAAGTAATAATCTTCATGGTTGGCTGAATTTTCTTCTTAATCCCTTATAGGAAAGATGTTTATTAGCAGGGATTTGGTGAAGGCCGATGTGTTGAAAGCCAAGGTGGTGTTTATGAGCTGATGTTTGTCACAGTCAAGGTGGATTGTGGCTGGAGAGCACTGCACTCTTGGCACCTCCCAGTCTGGGGGAACCAGTGGATCTGGGGGTCTATGTTGGACATTTCTAGAGTTTTCACCACTAAAGTTTTTATGGTGGAGAAAACCTTCCCTTTCCAGAAACCTCTATCATTCATTCATTCATTCATTCAGTGACTGTTAAAAGCCATTCCTTAGGCCATACAGCTTTATTTAGCAGTGGGAGGTTAATTCATTTTTATTTAGCTGTAGGTCTCAGTCATATAATCAGTATCTCATTTTGTGATTTCTTTAATTCTGTGAGATAGTCATTATTAGTCTCATTATATAGATTAAAAGCTAAAGTTTAGAGAAATAAGTTGTCTAAGATTGCACAGCAACCAATGGCCGAGCTAGGATTTAAACCAGAGTCTTCCTGACTTCTGGTTGTGCAGGGAGGCAAGATGCACACCAAGGCAACGCGTGGCTCTGAAACCCAGGGGTTCCTTGGGCAGCCAGTCTGGATGGGTCTTACTCTTTGACTTCCTACCCTTCCAAACACTTCCATGCTCCTTCTAATCCAACCTGTCCTGTTCCTCATTTGATGTCCCCTTGTGTCAGGTCCCTTCATGCCCACCCCGGGGAATCATCTTTGGAAAACTAGCCTGCTAGAAACACCCTGTAGACTTGATGGAGGCTGTCAGCTCTACCTCCACCAACCTGGCTATACAGAAACAGAACTCTTAGATGTCTTCTAGTCCAATTTTCATATTTTGTTTTCCAGATGTGGAAACTGATGTTCAGAGAATGGTTCTGGCTAGGAGACTTCCAGACCATATTTCCCTGAGGATGTAAGCTCTGTCTGCTTGGTTCGTTGCTGTTGCCTCATGCCTGGTGTCTAATCGGTGATCAGTAAATGTATGGAGTTCAGTTGTTCTGGTGGGTGTGGCAACCCCTGGCAGTGGTTTCACTTGTAAATGCTTCATTCCTCCCGGCTTATTGGTGTGTAGGAAATACCTTGGCTGTCCAGGAGTGGTTGCCCTGGAGGCAGAGCTGAGTGGTGCCTTGGGAAACAGAATGAGGCCAGTATATGACAGGGTAAGGATTGGACAGATAAGGTGGAGAAGAGGTTGGGCTGGTTCGGAAACTGGTTCTTCCCTTGCAGGTGCTAGGAAGGGGACAGGTGTTGGCCTTTTACAAATGCTGAGTTTTAGAACCTCTGGCCTAAGACAGGACCCAGAAAGCTGTGTCCTGGGCTCAATTTCAACTGTAAATGCTTCATTCCTGATGGCTTGTATGTGTTTCTAAAACATCTTAGCTGGCCAGATGTGGAATTTTGGCTCAGTTGTCTTAATTTGTTCAATTATTAGGCCAATTTATGTTTGGAGTAGTGTTCCCTGAGGTGTATTCCGTGAGACTGGATATAAAGGGACATGGGGTGGAAAAAATAATTCTGTGGTCAAGCAGGTTTTGGAAGTTCTAGCATAAACTGAATGAAATATCGATAAAGTTTATTTCCCGTAAGACTTCTGGGGACCTTGAATGTGTTACATGTGTATCTCCAAAAGGAGCCATGATCTTTCCTCAAACTTATTTGATCTTACACACCCTTTTCATGACTGCTCCTCAGATTGCCTTTTAGAAAATGTCAGGCTATGTGGTTTGTGGATTGTCTAGGTTTTTTCTCTTTTTGCTTTCCCCCCAGTTCTCTAATTTTTATAATTCTCTCAGATGGCAGCTTGAAGAGGGGAAGAGGTAAAACAAATACATATCCAGCTTAGTTAAGTGGTATCCGTGTGGTGTTTTGAGGTCACTTAGAAAATGTGGGATTTGACATTTCCAATTACAGAGCGCTCAACCATTGATTTAAATGGTAATTTGGTGACAGCTCACCCCTGATCAATATGCATGGCATGTATGCATGTGCCCATCTGTGCATGACAGTAAGGGGGTGTGCTTGGCTGTAGGCAGTGTTCAAGGTGCCTTGAATGGACTTAGGCGCCGGCCCTGGGGTTGTACAGTTGATGGCAGGTGATAGTGGTGCAGATGAACACACAGAAGCCCATGGCCCGTTGCACCGCAGAGTGAATAGATCTCAGCCACAAATCCAGGTATATAAGAAATATGTTTTTCTTTATATTTTATAACTTGATTTCCATTTCTCATCTCTATTCAGTTGGAGGTGGCAGCAATAAATATACGTCAATTTGGAGTTTCCTCCAGTTTTGTCCCAAATCCTGTTGGTGGAGGCAGCACCAAGGGACTTTGTTCAGTCTGCCACTACTCATCTCTTCTTACTGGGTCTTCGGTGGTCAGCCTGTGACAGTGATCATCCTTCTTCCAAATCCCGGGATACTTTGGTTTTTCCCTCTTTAGCTCCTTCCATGTGATTTGCAGGCACTGGGGGTCGTTCTGGGGCTCACATGCCATGTTGGTGGTGAGGGACCAGACATGTGGCTCAGGCAGGTCTTGCCACACCCAGTACTCGTTTCTCCTCCAGTGCTTCTCTGGGGCTCTGCTCGGGGAAGTGGCCCAGCTCCTCTCTGTTCTCAGATTCTGCAGATTTATAAAGGGTTCCCTCATCACCCTCTTTCCTGGGCTTATTTGGGATGAGGCAGCATGCAGATTATTTTCTTATAGATGCATAAAATCTACATACACCTGATTCCCTGAAATCTTTATTTTTATGTGGAGCAGGAAGGGGAAAGGAGGGGTAAGAGGGGGTGATATCCTGGCACTATGTCATCAAATATTCTCTCACAATTACTGTCCATAATCCACATTTCTTTTTAGCTCTCCCTGAGGGCTAGGCTTTTGAAAGTCAGAAGCCAAGAATTGAGTCTTTTTCTGTATTGTTCCTGAGGTAGTGAGCACAGAATGCCCTCCCTGCCTGAATCTGGTCCAAGGGGTCTAAGGAAATATGGAAGAAAACCTTCAATATTTCAAAATGTCAATTTCAGTGAGTTCCTTCCTTCTCCATCTGCACCATCCTGGCCCATATCACCATCACCTTAGGTTGGGATCATGGCAACACCCTCCTAACTCTGGGTTTGTCAGCCTCCGCAGTCCTGACATTCTGGGATGGATTATCTTTTGTTGTGAGAGCTGTCCTGCACAATGTGAGATGTTGAGCAGCATCCTTGGCCTCTACCCACTAGATATCAGTAGCAATGCCTCCCCCCGCCAAGTTGTGACAACGAAAAATGTCTACAGACTTTTCTAGATGTCCCCTTGCAGGGGCAAAATAAACCCCAGTTGAAAGACACAGTCCTGCATGGTCTCTTGCTTGTCTTGTCCTCATAGCCTGTTCTCCTCACAGCAACCAGCAGTAATTTTTACACAATTTAAGTCTAATTATGTCACTCCTGGGTTCCAAACCCTCACCAGCATCTCACTGCATGGGGATTGAATCCAAAACCCTAGCACAGCTTACAAAGTTGTGCTCTGCCTACCTTGGCAACCTCACTTGCCCACTTTCCTGGTTCTTTGAATTCTTCAAGCTTGGACCTGCTTTGGGCCTTTGCACTTAGCTTTTTCCTCTTACTGAAATCCTCTTCTTCTGGATTGGTACATGGCTGGCTCCTTCTTGGTATTCAGCTTCCGCTTCCATGTCAGTTCCTGACCATTCAATGTTAAGTAGCCGTGGAGTAACTATTGGGTCTGCTGACATGAATTCTCAGCAGAGCTCTTATGGCTATATGATGTTTCCCCTTCTTAGTTTATTTCTTTTCTTTACCAGAGTGGAAAGTCTGTAGTTATAAGACTTGTTTCTCTTTGTTCATTAGTGTTTTGCTAGCACCTAGAATAGCACTTGGTGTATAACAGGAGATCATAATATTTGTTGAATGAATGAATAAATGTAGATGCCCTTGTGTTGGACTTAACACACAAGCTCTCATAAATATTTTGCTTTGGGGTGCATGGGATTGGACTGGGAACTGCAGTCTAGGGGCACATAATGAAGAAGATCCAGGCTTTCCCCAAACACCGACTGAGAGATAATTCGGGAAGACGAATCCACAGAAGGGACAGTTGTATATATGCAGAGCTGTCCAGCTGATGGCTTAGAAGGGGATGCCACTTGCAGGCATACAGCATGGAATCCAATATTTTTTATTAACTGAGTATGTGTCTGATACGAGGATACAAAAATAGGTAAAATATAGTTTCCATCCCTGTCTTTGATAGACATAGTTTTCTTTTAAACTTTATTTATTTTTAGAGAGAGGGGAAGGGAGAGAGAAAGAGAGGGAAACAGCTGGGAGTTTGCCTCTCATGTGCCGCCTACTGGGGACCTGGCCCACAACCCAGGCATGTGCCCTGACTGGGAATCGAACTGTTGACCCTTTGGTTCCCAGACCAGTGCTCAGTCCACTGAGCCATACCAGCCAGGGCTGATAGATATAGTTTTCTAAGAAAGATAGTTACAAAAATAAATTGATCAATTATAATACAGTAAGTACTGGGATGGTACTGGAACCACACACTATGGAAACTCAGAGTGAACACAACAGCTTTGCTGAGGAGAGCTGGAGAAGTTCTTATAGAAAAAAGAACTTTTCAATAGGGTTTTTGGACAATGAGTAGAAGCTCTCAAGATGGAAAGGGCATTTCACGGAGAGAGAACATCATATACAAAGACCTGGGGGTCATGAAAGGGTCTGGGTACTTGGGAAAGGGTGAGAAGTTTGGCTGAAATTCAGAATAGGTGAAATAGAGTTGGGGTGGAAGATGAGATTTGAAATGAGAAGAGCTTGAAGTTCTTTTCTAACCATTGGATTCTATGAGTTTTTGACCTTGGAGATGGTGGCTGAGAGTCTTTTTTTTTTTGTTTATGGGTGTGTGCATGTTGATTATTTTTAAAGTTTTGAAAATACAGAAAAATAGAAAAAGAAAAAAGAAGGATCTAGAATTCAATACCAGAGATAGCCACTATAAATAATCAATATATTACCTTCCAGATTGCATATCTCTATCTATCATATCTGTTTTATATCTATGTGAGACAGAAAATGGGATCATACATCTGAAAGTTATAAAAATAAAGCTGATAAGCAAATCATCATAGGCCTGTAGACCTAGGGTTTGAAATAGAGAGAGTATGATCTAAAAATAAACAGATGTTGCCAAGTAAGAATGTCAGTCAAAATGCATGACTTCCCTGTGTTTGGGATGGTCCTTTTTCGGGCAGTTGTGGTGGCTGGCTTGTGTTGGCTACTTCTGTCCCCACAAATTTGTATAAACTTGGGCAGAACTGAGCTCACTCATCAAGAGCTTGCCCCAACCCCACATCTGTTCCAGCCACTTTCAGCTAAAATTTCCCCCCTTCCTAGTCCCCTGTAGTCTCACTTCCCTGTTGGAACCCAGGCAATAGTTCCTTCCTTTGGCAAAAAGTACTAAAAAGAGTCCTGTTTAAGGCAAAGAATTTAGTCTCAGCAGTAGGTTACCCTCTCTGCTGGTACCTTTCCTCTGATTTAACTTTCTTTGCTGTTCTTTGCTGAAGTTCCTGTTCATCAGCGGTACTTTTGGGATTCCTGATTGCTGGTCTGTTCTGAACTGTGTAACCTGCTCTCCCTGGCTTATAATGGTTGGGTAGGGTATTTTAAGAATAAGTTTGTGGCAGGTGGTGCGTTTTCCAACCTTTTGTCAGACAGAAAGTCCTGTAGGAATGCAGAGTTCTTACTGAGAGATTGGAGCTCAGAGGGAGGGGATAGCTTCATAGGGGGACCTTCCTTAGCTTAGAGTACCTTGAAAGGAACCAGAGAGAGAGGACATCAGAGATACTTACCAAGGAAACCTTTAGCCACCTTCAAGGACACAAAAGAGTGCTGTTGCGTCTCTGATTTTACTTGTATTAAGGAATGCAAACTGGCTGAGCAGCATGCTTGCTCTCCAACTGTCATCCGAGTAGGACATTGCTAAGCAGAGTTGGCCAGTACATTACTTTTTACTTTACACGGGCTTTATTTTGACCAGTGGCCTCTCCAGACAGTACATTTCAGATCCTGAAGATATATCATCTTGGGAAACTAAGGCAGAAAACAGTCACTGCCTGGTTTCTGACACCTGGTAACTGATTACTCCTTGACCTCCTACCCTGGCCATTTGGTGTCCTGACCTTTTGCCTGGTTTTGGTCTTTTGAGTTTGTCTCTTGACCTTCAGCTCATCTTAGGGCCCAATCAACCCACTTCGGATCCCACCCTGAGTATATCTGTCTTGCTGGATCTCATACTCGGCACACTATTGTCATTGAAACTTGGCGCCCAAAATGACAGAGGTGCCTCTGCTTTCTGCCAGAAATGGAATTGTTATGCTACTGGGAATAGTGAGAAAGAAATGTTGAGAATATGGTGGGCTAGTGTACTTTGATTTAGTTTAACAAATATTTACGAGTTCTTACTATGTTCCCTGCCTCCATAGCAGGAAGCCAAATTTTAACTTATAATTACAAAACTGTTGAGTGTTATGAAAGGGTGATACAGAGTTCTGGCGGGGACCTACAGCACATGGATCTAAATAGTTGGAAATGTTGTAGATAATTTGTGATACTGATCTGTAAAGCTAAACCGACCAACCTTATCACACCAGCATTTCCTGAGCTGTGTAGGATCTAGACCGAACTGTCTTTTCATTTAGAGAAGGGTCAGAAGCTGTCAAAACATTTAAGGGGTCAGGAAGATTGGCACTTCTAAGAGAAACACACAATTCCTGGTAAAAAAGATTGAAATTATTTCAGAAAAGGAATGTTATAATAGTTATACTCAAGATGATGAGTACAATCATGGGATAAGTGATTTTAAGGTAAAATTAAGGCCAGGGATCAACTGAAGAGGAGAGAAATCCACCTGGTTGGATAGAGTTATGCTAAAGGCACATGAAGTAGGTGAGACAAGAATGTGGATCGTTGAAGGGGAGCTGTGATGTGGGGGAGGGAGAGGTATGCTCTGGAGGGAGTCGCACAGGCCTGGGTTTGAGTTTTGGTGTATGGCTTATTAGCTGAATGACCTTGGTTAAGTCTTTTTTTATCCAAGAAAGATAAGAAAATAGGGATAATATCCCATCAGTTTCCTTATTTGAAAAATGGGGATAATAATAGCTCACATGTGTGTGTATGTATATATGAATTAGTTGAAATTACACACATCAATTTCCAGCACATTTCTTGGCATACATGAGGATTCATTGAACAATGAAAATGTTAACTAAGCCAGTAAGAGAGTCACCAGCATTCAGGTCTCGGTCAATGAACCTGAACCTACAGGTGAAGCATTAGTAAGTACACCTGGTTGGAAAGGAGAGGAAGATAGGCAGTACTGAAAAACAGCAGAATTGGAGTTGCCAGCATGGGCAGCTGGGAAAGGAAGGTAAGTAAGTTCCAGTAAGTCTTAGTAAGGCATGATGCTTTCTTTGTTGACTTCAGTGTTTTTCCCAGTGTGGCTCCTGGGCTACCAGCATCAAAATCACGGAGAAGGAATTTATAACAAATTCAGATTCTGGGGTATCACCCAGACCTATTGCATCAGAATTTCTGGGGGTGGAACTGGGAAACCTGGAGTTTACAAGTGCCCCAGATTTCATGAACTTGAAGTATTTGGGCCTGGACTGTAGTAACCTCACCAACTCGATAGTCTGTGTATCCTCTTTGAATGCAAAAAAACATTTAGTAATCATGTAGATTACTGATGAATGGGGTGGGGCTCTGCACTACTTCTGTGAGTGTGTTACAGTTCTAGTCTTTTTAAATAAAAGATGTGTTTCCTTATGTATTTGGGTTTGTATGAAAAGAGTCTGATAGTTCTTGTTGACCGATAATGATGCTTTCTCTTGGGGACTAGGAATAGGGTTGAAGTCAGGTTGCGGGCAGGATGTTAGTGACAGAGAACAGGGGAGAGGAGACCTGTTCCCCTTATATTCTTCGATTTTGATTGACTTCTAAAATAATGAGTGTGTTTAATTTTCTAATTTATAGACTCACCAAGTTGACAATAAAAGTAAGGAATTTGTTGACAAGTTTTTATGCTATTGAGGAGGCTCAGAAATCAACTAAACTATGAAAGAAAGAAAAGGACAGAAAGACAGACAGGAAGGAAGGAAGGAAGACAGACACCTGCAAGAGATGTTTAAGTTTTGCTTAATGTCTTGTGGTGATCATTATGCATTGTGAGAATGATTGATGAAATTAACTGTATTACTTTACTGGATTATTCCCTGATGTAGTGTGGAAGGTGTTTTCTTTCCTCCACTCTTTAAAAATTCTAAGAGACGGAATAAGGAAGCCAAACCACTTAAGTTATTGGGTTTAAATCAGGAGCCACTGTGGTGCTGTGCCCAGCGTCTGGGATTTTGAGTCATGAGACCTGATTTTCCATCTCTGATCTGTCTTTTGAGTGAGGTATGTCTCTACTCTGCATCCTTGCATCCTCAGCTGTAAAATGAGGCATTATCTACCCAAATGGCTAGTTGCCATGAGGATCAAATGAGGTGGTGTGTGAGAAAGTAAACTCTGGAGTGCTTGAGAGATGTTAATTATTTCTATTTTTGCTAGCTCCTCCCCTGGGCATGGTGCTATTACCTTGGGGTTGTTTGTGGGTCTGTCTCCCTGTGAGCTCCTTGAGCGCAGGGGCCTTGCTTAGTTCATTCTGAATTCTTGTGCCCAGTGCCTGCCACACAGGAGGCATTCAAAGCAAGTTCTGGAATAACTATCAAGGATAGAAAAATACATGCACAGTTAGGTTTAGGCTTGTGAAAATATTAAGATGCTCTCCCAGGAAACAGTCTTCCAGTTTTATTTAAAGGAATTAAAAAAATTAGCCAAGTTAACAGCAGAAATGATCTTGCTAGGAGAAAGAAAAGAACTTCATTAAGGAAAATCTAATCGCCCAGTTTTCTAAAGAGACAGAGCCACATCTCTTCTTCCTCGTTACTGTCAGTGGCTGGTTCCAAGGAGGGCAAGAGGAATGGAAAGGGACTGAGAAAAGACAAGTCCTGATACTCCTGAGAAAAGTCTCCCAAGAAACAGGAATGCGCCTGCATCACCAGTTTCCTTTATTGTTTGTCAGAACCCTGGGATAAACCTTCTCCATGCTCCTCAGACAAAGACCCTCTTTGGCCTCTACCCCAGACTGAGGCCGGTGAACCACAAAGTCCCTTATTTCCCTTAGAAGTGGGAAAATGGCCAGTTGCTTGACAAAACTGGAAGGATTTTCTGAGGCTCAACTTGGGGGCTCCAGCACCTCTAAGACTTGGGTAATTATCATCTGAATGGGTGAGGGAAGGATGGGGCCAAGCCTGGAAACAGAGTCTTGGTGTAGTCTGGCAGTTAGGAAGGAGGGGACCAATCTCAGCTTTGGGCTTCTGGACCCTTCTCCACGAATCTGCACTTTCTTCTCCTTCTCTTGCACCAGTTTCCTAAGCACAAGTCAGCCCAGAGCATCATTAGATGGGTTCATAATTGTCCAAACAAGTGGTGATTGTTGCACGGACCGATCCAGTTTGAGAATGTCAGGAAAGCAAGGAAGGCAGGCTTAGTAAACGGGAACATGGTGTTAATATCAAACTGCCTGAGGTTTGCAGCCCGGCTCTGGTACTTTGTAGCTATCTGACTTTGGGCAAGTCTTTTCATCTCTTTGAGCCTCAGTTTTCCCTTCTGTAAAGTGAAGATAATAATCCAATCTCAAAGAGGTGAGATTATTAACCACCAATCTCTAGGTGGTTAAATGAGATAATGCATGGACAGGCCTCTGCATAGGCCAAGTACATAGTAAGGACTCCATCAATGTTAGTATTGTTATTAACAATCATAACTATAAGTGATACTGCAGGCTCTGGAGACCAGAAGATCTGGGCTCAGATTCCAGCTGTGCCACTTACTAGTTGTGCACAAATTGTTTAACCTCTCTGAGGCTCAGCTCGCTGTACTTCTGTAAAACAGGAACAATATAACTTCCTTGGGCATGTCTGTAAGGCATTCAGGCCAGAATAGGCAAATGGTGGGTGCTCCATAAACAGTGGTTACCATGAACAGAAACAGCACATTCTGCAGTGAACAGAACCAGGAAGCAGAGAGATCTCAACAGAATGGGATAAGGTACTGACTCTACAGATGTAAAGTTTAATAGTATCTTTAAGAGAATACCACCGACTCTTCAAGAGAAGTTAAATCTTTTCGGATACTGAGACTTGAGAGGACTTTCTCCCATGAATAGATAGTAATGTAAATGAGACAGTAACAAATTGGCATTTGGTTAGGATATCAGACACTGGAACCTGACCTTAGCCTTGTCCCTTGTCCAGGTGGCTCTTGGTGCCTCCCTAAGGGGATCCAGAGGGAACTAGATCATAGAGGCCACTCACTGGGAATTGAATGTTTGTCCCAATGCTGGGGCTCAGTACCTTAATGTAGAAGTCTGGTGAGCTGATCTCCACGTGGAGAACTCCTTTGGCCTAAGTGGGTTGGGCATGTGGCTTCCCCTCCAAGCCTGTACTTGAATTTTGGCTGTATTGCTCCCTGGTAACCAAAGCTCCTCTGGACCTCAAACCCCGATAAAGACAAGCTTAGATAACTGCCCTCACTTCTCTCTGAGATGCTACCATGTCTGACCAGCCACAGGGAGGAGGGTTAGAAGTCTGGACCCATCCAGACTTGACTTGTGACCTCTTTGAAAGTGTAATGTCTAGGAATTTTGGTCCGCAAATGTGACCTGGAAGCTGTCTAGTCCATGATATCATTTCCTTCCAACAGGTGGATTTCCACTGTGACACTGATTTGGGAGTAATGAGTAGAGTTGGCCTTCAGCTCAGTAGAGGTCAATATCCCTATCCCTCCTCTTTCTTGTTGCCCTTTCTTCTCATGCCCCCACGAGCGTAACAGCCAAGCCTATGATCAACTCAGTTGTGGCTCTCTCCCTCTTTGAAAGAAGTCAATGGAGAATCAGTGATGTTCAGTCTGCCTCCTCAGCACTGCTCTGTAGTGTGCCTACCATGCAGTCACGGGAAGTCGAAGTCCCAAGGATCTAATAATGCCTCTTCAATGTCCTTCTCCTTCTCCAGACGTGCTTAAAGCGGCTCAGGACTAAATTAAAAAATTCAACTTATTTTCTTCCAGACCAGCACTGATCACCAAGTGAGTGGTAGTCTGCAAGCCAGTGATGTATTTTGTTGAGATGCACAACAAAATCAGGCAACTTCCTAGAAAAGTATGCATTTCTGACTCTCTGAAAACAAATTGGGCAATCTGGCTGCACTGGGCCCCCATTCCCACATGGTGACCCATCAGCCAGAGCTGAGTAGCAGCTGCCATTTGTAGATGAGGCATGCACTCTTGAGTCTCTTCCACTTGTGAGCAGGAGCTCTTGCATCTCCACACCCACTACTTCACACCCACTGCTTTGCTCATTTACCTAAGCTTCTTAGTTTCTATTGGCAGCTGGGTTTGCCATTTTTGGATAAGGCCAAGGGGTTATATTCTAACTTCTGTTTCAAATTTTGCTCATCAAATAGGGTTCTCCAATGGGAATTGCATGACAGCGTGACAAATGTTTCAATGTCTAACTTGCTGTCATGTTTTCAGATTTCACTGTAGAGACTCCCTGACATTATTTTAGTGAAACTTTTACTTCTCCTCAAGGATAAGTATGAGGTTGAAGTCAGGGCAGGACAATCTCCCCAAAAGAGAAGTGGTGTGATGTTTTCCTCTGACCTGTTCTTGAGGGGAACCGGGGCAGGGTGGGCAGGAGGGCCCGTTAGCTGCTGGAGGACATAAGAACCCAATGATGTGGTAGGTGTGGCCTTAGTCCCCACGGTTGTCATCGTGACACATTTTTAGTAGTTAAAAATCCCTCAGTGTAAGTCGATAATTTGAATACCAAAGAATAGTTCCTTGTAGCAGTTCCACTCAGTGTGGTTTAAGAACTCTGCCTTGGACTCTGCAGTCAGACAGACCCAGGATCGAATGCCAGCTCCATCCCTTACGAAGATGCCACCTCTGTAAAATGGGCACCTCACTGGACTCTTGTGAGGATTAAATGAGATAATCCACACAGTGTCTGGAATATAGGCAGCCACTTCATGATTGCTTTCTATGATCATTCCTACCCAGCTTTGGAGGGCTTGATTCAACCGAAGAGTGAAATTGAGAGCATCTGCAGCAGACCCAGCAGCTGGCAGGCAAATGTGGCCCCACTAGTGGATTTTGTTTGGCTTTTGGAACATTTACAAAAGTTAATTAGTTTCCAACACTTAAAAATCAAGAAAGTTGTAAAGAAAATCAGGAGAGTTCAGATAAAAATCCAGATTTCTGGAACTTCTTAAGAAATAGGAAGATCTAGAAACACTGGGTTCTCATATTCAGAGGCCAAAATTGTCTGCTCCCTTCCAGTGGGGCATAGGCTCTGCTTTGCTCCTGGCCCACCTGGTCCACTTCTCTCCTTTGCTGCCTGCTTAGCTCCTGTGGGTGTTTGAGTTTACTGATCTAGAGCAGGGGTCCCCAACCTCTGGGCCATGGACTGGTATGGGTCCGGGCCGGTTAGGAACGAGGCCACACAGAAAAAGGTGAGCTTGAGTGTAATGCACTTGAATCATCCCCAAACCATCCTCTCCACCCTGGTCCCTGGAAAAATTGTCTTCCATGAAACCAGTCCCCGGTGCCAAAAAGGCTGCGGAATGCTGATCTAGAGGAATGGATCAACCTTCATTCAATCCTTTGTAAATATTTCTGGTAATCAGGCTTTGGAGAAGGTAGACGACAGGTCGTTTTAATGGCAAATATCTTAGTGCCAAGTGCAGAGCCCTCAGCTTCAGCAGTCCTAGGGGCAGAGCTATGGGGCCAAAGTCCTAGAGCTATGGGGTCAGAGTCCTCTCGAAAGAATGTAAGAAACTAACAAAGACTTGTGCCTGTGAAGGAATGGCCTCCTCATCTCAACACGGAGGTGGGCTAACATTTAATAAGAAAAAAAGTCTTGCCCTTTATGTCTAAAAACCCAGCTGGCCAAGTGCAGACCAGGGAGAGCTGTGCTTAGCAGCAGCACTTATGAAAAAGACGTCAGGGTCTGGTTGACAATAAGTTTGGTGTGAGTCATCGGGAAGCAGCTGCCAAAAAATCTAATCTGATTTTGGGCTGGGTTTATAGAAGTCTAGTGTCTGGAAGACCTTTCTAACAGAGCTGTTTTAAAGGACAAGCAGGCAGCCTCAGGAAACCTTGATCTCTGTGGTGGTGTTTGAGGCTGGGTGATATGTCCCTGGAAAACAGTGTCAGAGTGGGGATGTAGGCATCAGCGGGAGATTTACTCTAGGTGACATATAAAGTCCCTGCCAACCCTAAGACTCTCTTTCCTGCAGCCTAATGAAAGAAGATAATTTTTATAACAAAAGTAAAAATCTTGCTTTCTGATGGAAGGAAACAGGACATGTTGAAGAGGCTGATTGGATGCAGCTGTTTTGATCAGACTCTGTCAAAATGGAAATGTAAACTTCCCGTTCTTACATAATAATCAGGACAACAGATGGCACTGGCCCCACTGCATCCCTGAACCTAGTCTTACCTGCAAGGGCGTCTCTGACCCCCTGCCGCATTTCTCAGAGATGGAGGGGGTAAGGGGGAGAGATCTGTTTTGCACATTACGGGTGGTAATTTGTTTAAGCTGAACGTTTTGTGCAGAGCTTGCAAACTGACGGCATACAGGATAAATCCAGTTCTCAGATGTGTTTGATTTGGCCTGTACTCTGTCTTTAAACAATGTGAATTAGATGCCAACATGTAAAAATGAGGAGATTGCATGTAAAATCTGGCTTTCTAGCACCTTTTTAAACAATCAAAAGGTCTGGCAGCTCTGGGCCTGCATTCCCACATGACAGCACAGGTCAGAGCGGAGCACCCATTACTCTTCTTTGACAGGATTGAGGCTCACTTGGCCACTGTCTTCATCTCCCTAACCTCACCTGCTTTACTAGCTAGTTCACCTGACTTCCTGGGTCTCTATAAGCCCTGGATTTAGTGACCCCCATGGTGTGATGGTGGTGATTTAAAAAAAAAATCAAAATGTCATGGAACTTGATTTTCTTTCTTTTTTTAAAAAATATATTTTATTAATTATACTATTATCATTGTCCCATCTCCCCTTTCATTCCCCTCCACCCTGCACACCCCTCCCACCCACATTCCCCACATTTAGTTCTAGTTCCTGTGTCATAAGTTCTTTAGCTTCTACATTTCCCATACTATTCTTGCCCTCCCCTCTGTCTATTTTCTCCCCACTGTCTATGCTACTTATTTCCTGTACCTTTTTCCCCTCTCTCCTCCTCCCACTCCCCTGTGGCTAACCCTCTATGTGATCTCCATTTCTGTGGTTCTGTTCTTATTCTAGTTGTTTGCTTGGTTTGCTTTTGTTTTAGGCATGGTTGTTAATAATTGTGAATTTGCTGTCTTTTTACTGTTCATATCGTTCTTATTTTTTATCTTTTTTTCTTAGATAAGTCCCTTTAACCTTTTCTATAATAAGGGCTTGGTGATGATGAACTCCTTCAACCTGACCTTACCTGAGAAGCACTTTATCTGTCCTTCCATTCTAAATGAAAGCTTTGCTGGATAGAGCAATCTTGGATGTAGGTCCTTGCCTTTCATGACTTGGAATACTTCTTTCCAGCCCCTTCCTGCCTGCAAGGTCTCTTTTAAGAAATCAGCTGACAGTCTGATGGGAACTGCTTTGTAGGTGACTGTCCCCTTATCTCTTGCTGCTTTTAGGATTCTCTCCATTTTAATCTTGGCTAATGTAATTATGATGTGCCTTGGTGTGTTCCTCCTTGGGTCCAACTTCTTTGGGACTCTCTGAGCTTCCTGGACTTACTGGAAGTCTATTTCCTCTGCCAGATTGGGGGAGGTTCTCCTTCATTATTTGTTCAAATAAGTTTTCCACTTGTTTTTTCTCTTTCCCTCCTGGTACCCCTATAATTCGGATGTTGGAATGTTTAAAGATGTCCTGGAGGTTCCTAAGCCTCTCCTCATTTTTTTTTAATTCTTGTTTCTTCATTTTCTTCTGTTTGATTGTTTCTTTCTTCCTTCTGGTCCAATCCATTGATTCAAGTCCCAGTTTTTTTTCCATCACTATTGGTTCCCTGTGCATTTTCCTTCATTTCACTTAGTGTAGCCTTCATTTTCTCATCTAATTTGCAACCAAAATCAACTGCTTCCGTGAGCATCTTGATCACCAGTGCTTTGAACTGTGCATCTGATAGGTTGGCTATCTCTTGGTCGCTTAAAAATATTGGCTCTGGAGCTTTGATTTATTCTTGTGTTTGAGCCATTTTTGGAGGGGGGTCAGGTCAATCCTGTTAGGTAGTGAGGGGTGTAGCCTTAGGTGTTCACCAGGGCGGGGTGACCCAGTGCTGGGTTGTGATGCTATATGTGGGGGCGGGGTCAGAGAGGGTACAGTGGTGCTTGCTCTGCTCTCTCTCGGATTTCAGTTCCCTCCTGCACTTCCCACAAGCAAACTGGGCCCTTATGGTGCTGGTTACTGAGTGGGTGGGCTTGTGTATGTTCCACCTTGTGCGCCTCATTGGGTCTGCTTGTTGCCTCCCTGTGTCCGGGGTCTGCCAACTGCCGCTTTTTCCTGCTGTGACCCCTCTCTGCTGGCCACCGATTCTGCCCCTCTTACCAGTCAGGATGAATGGTTGTCAGATTTCTGTACAGTTCAGTTTTCCGTCTGTTGGTTGTTTTTGTTTCTAAATTTTTGTTCTTATTTTGGTTGTCAGAGGAGGCACAGTGTGTCCGCCTATGCCTCCATCTTGGCTGGAAGTCCTTTATTTTCATTATATAAAAGTCACTGATTTTTTTTTCCACTAATTAATTTGGAGGACATATCATGTTTTGGATGGTCAGTTTTCAAATACAGCCTTTGTGGTATACCTGGAACTCACTTTCTAGTAGGCGAGTCGGGTGGGCTACCTCAAAGAAGCAGGCATCTTCAGAGCACTTGGAACCAGGATCAAACCTGTATCTCCTGGAAGACTTGCTATAGGTTTCAAGACAGTGGACCAAGAATGCAAACAGCACCAGCATGAGAGTCTGATTAAAATTTTCTTCCCAGGGTCAAAGGAACAAAAGAGAGCTATGTGTTTATTTAAGCATGAACAATACACTAGGGACTTGTTTATTTTCAAAACTACATCAGAATGCCTTGCATGGTCAGAGTAATCATTAAGGTGCAGTTCTGGACTCTGCTCACTCATCAACAGCAGGGCGGGCAGCTGGGGATCCACAGGGGGAGGGTTGGGGGTTGGGTAGGGGGAGCAAAGATGCCTTTACAGCTGTTCCTTGAAAGTACCCATGGATCATATACCACCAGCCCCCAATTCTTGCATGTCAGTGAATACCCCCAGTTGTTCTTTTGAAGTACTGAAGGCCGCCCATGGTTTTCCTTGTGACTTATCCATTCTGAGCCATACAGAACAATGGCTTCCTCTTCCATAGCACTGCCCTGCAAATATTTGCAGATAGTGAGCTCACCCCTGAGCTAGCTGACAACCCCTGCCCTGAGGAGGTGAAATAGGGGTTCAGGGCGTAGAGAGACCAGATGCATTTAATGGAGGTGTTGAGACAGTGTTGCTCTTAGGTGGGTCATGAGCTGGGAGGCCCATGCTTGGAAGCCCTTATGTCAGCCTCAGAATCTATCGGCTGTCGGGATCTGGGGGAGAACAAGAAGTGAATCTTCTCATGAAGCTTTGGTATTGGTAGTGGAAATTGCAGGGACTTCACCAGAAGCAGGGATCACCCAGGGCTGTTAGCTTATTGTCTGATGGCAGCTAGTAGCAATTGAGGGGAGCGAGCCTTACCTGAAGGCCTATTGGTAGGCTTCCCCATTCCAAGATAGAATTTGCTAGACCCTCACCCTGCTTGAGTCTGTTTCTCTGCTCTTAGGTTCTCAGGCTGAAATTGAATTGACCAACCCAGGACCTCAGAACCCTTATGACCACACTCGGGTACCACTGCCTTGCAGAGCAGCCCCCGCTCTGTGTGGCACATCAGGCTGTCACTTAGGAGATGCCCTGCTGATCTGAGTTAGTTCTAGTGTAGACAAAAATCTTGTTTGGCTCCCATGCTACAGCTGTCTGATAGCAATTTTGTGTTTTTACTGTAGTTGCTGCAGTGAATTCTTTTATTGAATCATCCTTTGAGTGTTATTTTCCTTTTACCTTTCCCTAAAGGGGAAAGTGAAGCTTTTAAAAAAAAGTTAAATTAATTAATTAAAAAAAACCCTACTCTCACTTAGGGCATTTCTTCCACAGATGGAAGTGGTGTTTATGAGTTAGAATTTGAGGAAGGTTTTATCTTTTGACAATGGCAGGGGCTCCCTATAATTACACTTGGCATCTGGAAGAACTTGAGCCTATATGAGAAGACAAGCAGCACCATGTTCACTGCCTGGAGAGGGTGAGGATGGCAGGATGGTGGGCGGGTGGGTGGCGTTGCCATATGCCCATCTCCATTCCTACTTTCTTTCCTCTATCCCCTCCCCCACTGTCCCCACTTCTTGTTCTGGCAAAGGAAATGGTGGCATCCAGGTATAAGTGGGATGGCAATCTCAGCATAACGTCATTACTGCTTCCCAGTCATTGCTGGATCCCGGCCATTTCCTCTCTGACCTGCTCAGCCTTCCCTGGGTGCTTCCATGGGTCTGAGTCAGAAATAGAGTGACCTTGTGTCTCTGTGAGTTGTTCTATTCACTGGACTTGAGTAACACTTGGTGACAAAACTCGGTTGGTGCTGTAGGTGTGATGTGGAAGGGCTGAGGCTGAGGGGTTATGTGTGGAGCGTGAGGAAGGTTCGGTGGGGGAAGGAGGGGCCAGATGTTCCTTTTGCAGGGACAGCTGTCCCATTGAGAGCCCCATGGCTTGCGAAATGGCTTTGTGTGAGGAAACCATCCACCTGGAGCCCAGGTCACTGCTGTGCAGTGTGGGATGCTAATCAAAACTTCAAGAGCAGAAGTGCCTGTCTTCCACCCAGAATCAAGATTAATTGATGGTCTTTGGTGGAAACAAATTGAATTTCTCAGCAAACCTCCCCTTTAAGCTTACAGTTGTGCAGTTTTCTATCAAGACCTGGTGAGTTCTTTAGAATCAGCAGGTTCTTGGAAACAGCTGACCCCTTATAGCCATTCATGTCTTTCCTCTGCATGGCTGGTGGGAAATGGAGAGAAAATGCCTTCGGGTTACTGGGGTGAGGGAATACTTCTCAGCTGCCCATGGTTTGCACAGCCCACTCCCACTGTTGTGCATTTGATCTCCCTAACAGCCCTGCGATGCAGATGGCGTTGGGGTTATTGCTATCTCTGTTTTACAGATAAGGAACTCCTCTAGACTTTGAAACACTTTTCCCTCAAGATGTCTACTATAAAGAGGGCTTTCTGTTCAGATGGGTGTGGGAAGCTTTATAGTGTGTTCTCAGGAATTCACAGCACACTTTCCTGTATTAAAGGCTCTGATAAGTCTTATAGAAGAGAACTCTATTTAACCCATTGTTTCCTGACTTCAGTAACCTAGGTACTATTTTTCTTTATGGTACACCTATTGGCATCTTCTAGATGTACATACTTTTTCTGTAAAAGATCAGCTAGTAAACATTTCAGCCTTTGTAGGCTGTAAGGTCTTTGTCACAACCACTCAGCTCTGCAGTTGAATGCAAAAGCAGCCCACAATGGTAGAGAAATGAGTGGGTGTGGCTGTGTTCCGGTAAAACTGTATGTACAAAAGTGAGCTGCGGGCCAGATTTGACTCATGGACTGTAGTTTGCCAACCCTGCTCTAGAACAAGCAATCTGCAGAACAGTCTTTGGGAGATGCTGCTTGAAATGTCCACAATGTCCCAGATAGGGACTCTACTCTCAGCTGCCCTAACAGTTGGCGTGGGTGGCAATGATCTACAGATTGTGGCTCCAAGGTTGACTGTCTCACTTAGGATGTATGACTGCTAAGTTTTGCCATGGAGATTTCTGCCAGGCTCTTGACTTTAAAATCCTCTCCCCTCTTCCTCCTCCTCCTCCCCCCTCCCCTTTTCTTCTCGGTTACTCTCTGCTCTTTTGGAGCAACAGACCTGGGGAGGGGGAAAATGCACCAAGTGCTGCTATGTGCAATTGAAGTAATGTGTGTGTAGGTGCATGTGGGTGTTCACATGTAAGTTGGTCCTAGTGTGACCATGGTATTTGTGTTATTAAGCATGGATGTGGCTAATAGATAAGTTATCCATTTAGAGGTCTCTGTTTCAGAGCCCCTAATGGAAGATGCTAAAGAGATTCACTAGTGCTATTTGAATTGAAGTCTGTGGCAAGAGATCAGGAACATATTCAATCAATGTGCAAGAATTTATTAAATACCTAACATGTGCTTTTGCTTTAATTAGAACTTTTAGTTATAAGCAACAGAAAGCAGCTGAAGAAGGTGGTAGTCAAAATGGAGCTCATTATAAACACACAAGGTGTTCTGTGGAACCCAGATGGGGAAATGCAGGTGGGCCTCAGGATGGCATGGGACCAGCAACAGGAGTGCTGGGGAGCCCTGGTTGGTTCTAGGTACCAGTTGCTGCACTTTCTCTCATTTCGGCTTCCCTCTGCACATCTGCGTCACTCTTCTGTTTCACCAAACTGTCTATTTCTGATACTTCTACAGGACAGGTAGACAACGGTTGCCTGTAGCTTCCAAGTTCATGTTTCCATTGGAGGTGGTCACTTGGAAAGACCTTCTGTCTTCCTTCTCCTCTTCCTCTTCTTTTACTCCTCCTCCTTTCATCTTCTCCCTCCTCCCCTTCTCTCCCATCTCCTTCTCCTCCTCCCTCACTTCAGTATTGCTGGGGAAGGGACTCTGATTGGCCCAGTCTAGGTGGCCCTTGAACCCCAGTTGCTGTGGCCATGGAGGTGGGGTTAACACCCCAGCTATGCCACTCAGAGTCCTACTTTTCAAAGGAGAGAGTCTCCTGGTGATGGATGGAGACTTGATTCTGGTGAACACACAATACAGTGTACAGATAGTGTTTCGTAGAACTGTGCCCCTGAAACCTATACCATTTTGTTAACCAGTAAATTCAATAAAAAAGAAAAAATAAAGGAGAGGATCTACTACAGCACTTATCTGGCTACACGCCTGCTAAGCAGATGCAACATGAAGTAGAATATATTTGTCCATTGATATTTACAAGTAGTTGGAAAGTAAGACAAATGTATAGTAGTGATGAGAATGTAAGATGTGCTACACTGTTTCATTAGAGAGTGAAGAAGATAATAGTACAACAAGGGATTGATTTTATTGTGCAGACATTATAAAAAGAGAGAGACAGGAAAGGCTCATGAGATGATGCCGCCGGGAAAGCCTTCCAGCAGCAAATCCAGGCTCTCTCAGGGAAGGTGGGAAGCAAAATATTCTGACTAGGAGATGGATAAAGAATAGAACAATAGGTGTAAATGTGATCTGGTTCCTTAAGGTCAGGAGTGAACTTCAGAGAGCAGTAGGAAAGGCGAACATTGCTGTGGACACAGGTCGTTTTGGCCTGGTAGCAGGAGGGGGCAGGTGGAGCTCCAACAGGAGTGGCTGGAACCTAGAGCTACACCCCCTGGGACAAGGGGCTGCTGGAGGAAGACCCCCAGCTCCACACAGGTAAGGGAAAGTTCCACCTGGCAGGTACAGTTCTGTACAAGTGAGACTGTGGGGTGTCTGACATGGGGGTATTCCCCAGTACCAGCAACTAGGCCTGGGTGACTCAGGGGCAAGACCCAGGCCCTGGGGAATCAGGCAGTTACTATTGCTGGAGGGGTGGACAAGGCAGAGCTTGAGAGAATGGGGACTGGGATACAAGACAGAATCCCCAGCAGACTGAAATGCACCTGAGGCCACAGCAGGACTGGCAGTGAGGATGGGGTTACTGTGCTTTCTTCAAACTATCTTCAACTGTCTTCTTCCCTTTTCCTCATTCAAACTTCCCTGTTCTCTCTCTGCCCCCAACACCCTCCATGCCCAGAGGTCAGGTCCTCACAGCTGACAATTAGCTAAACATCTGGGGACTCAGTGATTGATGTGGTTTCAGGTGCCACCTCATTTAGGGACTTTTGCATTGGTACAGAAGCCATAAATGCCTCAGACTAAAAGAATGGCAGTGCCTGGGATTTTAAGACAAAGATACTAATCGAAACATCAAGGATTCCACCTGTGCTCCTTTGTGGAGAGAAATCTTGTTTGGGGATTGAATGAGCAAATGACACCTGCTGCCCTGCAGCGAGGAGCTTAAGCCCTGGACCTGAACACTGACAGAGCAGCAGAGTTGGGTCCGTCACATACAACGAGGCAGTGTGTTTAGGGAGGAAGATCAGCCAGCATAGGCACCATCTGAGAACCAGTTAGTTTCAGAGGAGGCTTTGCCTTCGTGGTGGTTTACAGCTAATACAAGTGGGTGGAAAACGTGCAGAACCTGCACTCGCAAGATGAGGATTTAATTCTGGATCTACCAGTCTCACCCTGTGTGAAGTCACCCTGAGCTGCAGTGCCCTTCTCTATAAATGGGGTCGTGGCATCCACCATGATAGCTTGTGTGCCCATCTCTGGTACATATTAAGTGCTCAGTACAGAGGTATTAAATCTGAACAAGTCCTACTTAGAATCTCAGAATTTGCCCAAATGTCCACCCTATGCAGGAACCCCTGATAGCTGTGAATCTTGTGACTGGACCTTCCAATGGTGAAAGACTGACCACCTCAGAAATCAGACTAACCCAGTGTTGGAAAGGTTAGAGAGGCATTCCTTGAATAGAATTGCAAGAAGACACCTCTGTCCTTTGAATCAACCCAGACTAAGTCTAAGCTGGCTGACTCACAGTGGCATTTCCATTATTTGAAAACTGCTTTCCTGTGCGCCTAAGTAAGGGATGGGGCATCTGATGTGCCAGCTGTGATGGCTTGCTAATCGCTGCTGGAGGGCTGTGTTGAGGAGGATGCTGAGGCTGTGGTCCAGGAATGGTAGGAGAAAACAGCATGTCTGCCATGAGCTGGGGTGGGGGCGGCATGGTGGTAATATGTGCGAGGCATTTGTTCCTCTGCTGAGCCTTCTCGGGATTAGATTCTTCTGTTGTGCTTTAGATCACTTGTTCTCTCACCCTCTGGTCTCTTTTTTCCTGCCACATTTCAGCTTATCAACATTTTAAAAAGCCATCTGGTTGCCACGTCTTCCACCTAATTCATTTTGATGGTGGATTTAACCAATCTGGCTAGCCGGGTCGGGGTCTCTGGTAGAAAAGTGTTTTCTGGGGAATCTTTCCAAGTAGATGGTGACCATTTTTGAGTCTGCAGTCCACTGATAAACCTTCCAAATTATTACTATCCCTTAAAATCTGGAGCCCAAACTAAGCACCGCCTTTCAGAAGTACTCTGAAAAATACGGGGGCCAGCGAGGCTACTCGTATATCAGTTGATCTTGTTAATGCAGCTTAAAGTTGTATCAGCCTTTCCCCTATGGTGGTAAAGCTGTAGCTCAGAGACTCTGTTCCCGATTCCGAGCGGTAGAGGGAGAGGGAGGATGGAGTGGTGGCAGGGAAGGGGGGTGGGAGAAGGAAGGAAGGGCAGGAGAGCCAGGGCCCTTGGGGCATCTCTCCTCCTGCCCCTACTGTTCTGTCCCCCTGTGCTGTGTCCCCTTCTCACACGGGTAATGACCATTGGCACATGGCTCACTGTAGGGGAAGAACTTCAGCTTAGGCTGGGACACTGCCCTGCTGCCTCTTTTCGACTGTCATATTCTCTGAGGCCTGGTCCCCTCCCCACTTCTGTAACTCTCAGGGTTATTTGGCTGCAACCAGACTGGCACCTGCAATCAGCGCAGCGAGGTCCAAGGCCACGAGTCCCCTCTGTTCCAATGAGGTTGTCTGTTCTAAAGGTCCCTGGACCAGGGGCCAGTCCTTGAAGTGTCCCCCAGCCTGAGGCAACATGAGAAAAATAAGGACAATGCAGAGATTTTCTCTTAAAGCTAATCGTATATAAAAACCTGTTATTTATTCTAAATTATGTTCTTCCTTTGTGGGGTGTGTGTGTGTAAGAAAGAGAGAGAAAAAATATCGTTTCTTAATTGGGGTGTTTTCCCCTCTGACACCCTTAGTAATAAATGCTGGCCACCCTTCGTAGACACACCCCCTCATTTTGGGGGGTGGTTTAATTTTTTGGACTGAAAACCACAGTCTTGTTCCAGGCGAGGGCCATCAGGACGCTCCACGTGCCTCCTGGGTGGATCTGGAAGACGCAGCCTGGCAGTGAGGCGCAGGATCGGGCTGTGGGTGACTCAGTAGTTTAAGTCTCCCACCGCCCAGTTGGTTTTAAAGGTGGTGTTGTTTTCATCTAGGCCCCGGGTCTGGGGTGTAATTTTAGGAGAGTGCATTGTGGACTTGGGAGGCTCCATGACAGTTTTTAGCATGGCTCCAGCAAGGGACTGAGCCCCTTAGTGCTTTGGTTTCTTTATTTTTTTCTTTAATTATTTTATTGTTGTTCAATTACAGTTGTCTGCATTCCACCCCCCAACTCCCACCCCCCCACCATTTCTTGATCAGTTATGGGAACAGCTGCGTCTTTCTACTCAGGTTGTTATAAATTTTGTTCATGACCCTGTTGAGCTGCTAGGATCCAACAAATGCTAGATTACTGTATTACTACTGATAACATTCAGCTAGCATTTGTCGGGGTTTCTACTCTATGGACATCCACTGTTTGAAGGGTTGGAGAGGATTCAGAGAAATGACGCAGAAGTGATGGGGCGGGGGTGTCGCACACCCTGGCCCCTCCCTGCTAAATGCCAGTAGTGCTCCCCAGGTGACCTTAGGTGACATACCTCACAAGTTCTGCATTCCCCTTGGGGGATGGCCCTGCCTCCAGAGGAGAGCCACCTGCTGTGTGCTTTGGAATGGTCTGAGGCTGTCACAGAGTGCAGAAAAGAGAGGAGATAGAGAATGGCCAGGTGGGCTGATCTGCCTGACCTGTGCATGTGAGCAGTTGGGGTCTGGGTCCTCCGGGTGTTGAGCGGTGGAGGAGCGTGGTGTCACAGAGGGGCACACACTGTAGGCAGGCCCACACTCAAGCTCCAGCTTTCCTAGTAACCAGCTGGGGGATCTTAAGAAAATCTCTTCCCTTCTCTTGGTCTCACCTATAAAATGAAGGATTTGGAGAGGATGGTTCTTTTCAGCTCTCTGCAGCCCCAAGATTTGAAGGGAAAATGCCTTACCCATGAGGGAGACCAAAGGAAGAACTTTCTACCTGTTGTGTTTATGAAGATGGAGAAATAGGCCTGATTGCTTACCTCTGTTTTTTTTTTAAAGATTTTATTTATTTATTTGTAGAGAGAGGAGCAGGAAGGGAGAAAGAAAAGGAGAGAAATATTGATGCACGAGAGAATCATCCATTGGTTGCCTTTCTCATACCCCCAACTGGGGGACCTGGCCGGCAACCCAGGCATGTGCCGGGACTGGGAATCGAACTGGCAATCTTTGGTTCACAGGAGGACACCCAATCCACTGAGCCACACCAGTCAGGGCAGCTCTGTTTTTTTAAAACAGTTTTTATTGTATTTTTTCCATTACCATTTAGTTTCTTCTACCTCCACCCTCACAATCACCACACTGTTGTCTGTGTCCATGAGTCCTTTTTCCTTTTTGCTCAGTCCTTCCACCCCCGGCCCCCTGGCCCCCACTTAGCTTTTAGCCTGCTCTCTCTGTCTATGAGTCTGTCTCTGTTGTGCTTGTCAGTTCACTTTATTCATTAGATCCCACATATGAGTGAAATCATGATATTTGTCTTTCTTTGACTGGCTAATTTCACTTAGCATATGTTCTCTATGTCTATCCATACTGTTAAAAGGGTAAATTTTTTTATGGCTGAGTAGTATTCCATTACATAAATGTCCCGTAGTTGTTTTATCCAGTCATCTACTGATGGGCACTTGGGCTGCTTCTATATCTTGGTGATTGTAAATAACGCTGCAGTGAACACAGGAGTGCTTATGTTCTTTTGAATTAGTGTTTTGCGTTCCTTTGGATATATTCCCAGAAGTGGGATCTCTGGGTCAAAAGGCAGATCCATTTTTAATTTTTTGAGCTGTCTCAAAAAACACTGCTTTCCACAGTGTCTGCAGCAGTCTGCATTCCCACCAACAGTGTAGAAGAGTTCCCCTTTCTCCACATTCTCGCCAGCACTTGTTGTTTGTTGAATTATTGATGATGATAGCCATTCTGACAGGAGTGAGTTTATACCTCACTGTGGCTTTAATTTGCATTTCTCTGATGATTAGTGAGTTGAGCATATTTTCATATGTCTATGGGCCATCTGTATGTCTTTTTAGGAGAAGTGTCTATTCAGGTCCTTTTCCCATTTTTTTTATTGGGTTGTTTGTTTGACTGCTTGCATTTGTTTAGTTTGGAAAAGATGAAATATGGTAATGAGGCTGGGAGTGGAAGAACAGACCTGCTGAAATTGCTCCCTAAAATGTTTTGTTCTCTTTATTTTATTTGTTTGGTTAAATTAGGCTCATTTTTGGATATGTACTATAGAGACACATATAAAGTATTTTAAATAGAGTAGAAATCAAATTTCCTTCCCACCCACCTAGCTCCCCTTCTCTAAAGGCCACTTCAGTTTATCCTCCTGGAGAAATTTTACTCTTATATTCTTGGACCTAGGACTGAGAAGAAAGTTTTAAACATGCCTGCGTTTTTATGCCTTTAACTTTCTGGTCTGAAGGGTGAGAAATTTGATCCTCCTGTAGCATGTGGTTAGTTTCCTACAATGAATTTTCCCTATTAGTCATAGTTTCTTTTTGCCACTCTTGGGTAGAGATGCAGTATTTTCATCCTTCATTTGAATCAGGGAATTCTATATGAACAGATCAAACTTGAGGTATGACATCTGGACGCTTTGCAACTTCTCCATCTGTGCATTTCAGAGAGGGCTCATTTTACATAATTGTCTATTTTGATGATTTCCAAAAATGGTTTCATAGCCTTATATTTTCTTTGTCTTGGAGCTTAACAATCTTGCCAGTAACTGCTTTGTTCTTAGTCTGGTGTTGTAAAGTTTTTGCTCAGTGAGTGGGAAGCACTGTTGGATATTAACCACGTATGGAGGGAGACCTCTGGACTTGGAGGGAGAAAACCTGGACTTGAGTGCAAATTAAACTTCTTCCCTGTTGTTGATCTTTGGCAAGTTGCTCGGCCCCTCAGAACCTGTTTTCCTCACCTGTAAAATGAAGGTGGTGCTATCTGCCCTTAGGGCTGTTTTTAAGGTTAAATGAGATAATGAATGTCAGTATACATTGCAAACCTAGAGACTTTTTCTTAAAGCTTGTGTTATATTCTAGATACCAGAGCTAGAGAAGTAACTAAGCTTATATTCTGGTGTGTGTGTATGAGTGCATGGGGGTAATATGGGGGGGTATGGGAAGGTAGGGAGATTGGCTAATAAGCAGGGACTTCCGCCAAGATGGAGGCATAGGTGGAAACACTGTGCCTTCTCCCACAACCAAGTTTGAATACAACAAAGGTTTGGAGAAAGAAAGACACAGCCAAAGGACAGAAAATTGAATTATATGGAAGTCCGACTACATCTAACCGTTCAATGGGGACGGTAAGAGGGGTGGAGCCAGCAGCGAGCAGGGTTGGGCAGGACAGGTCCCCCGACCTAGGCGTGCAGGCAGCCCGGAATCAGTCAGGGTGCGGGGCAGACTGACCACAGTCGCACATTTGCGCAGTGAGACGGACCACGCAGGCCCCAGGGGGCGAGGGCTGACGGTGGTGGCACACTCACGTGCAGGAGGACGAAAAGTGTGGGCCCGGTGAGGGCAGCAGCTGCGGCACCAGTGAGGGCCTTGGCGGCAGGCGGCAGATGGGATGCCATAGTCCCTCTATGACCCCGCCCCCACATACAGCCTCACAACCCAGCAACTGAGTTGCCCTGCTCTAGCGAACACCTTAGGGCTCCGATCCTGCTACAGAACAGGCACGAACAGCCCAAAAGATGGCACAAGAAGAACTCAAAGTCCCAGAGCCAATAACTCTCAGCGACCGAGAAATTGCCAGCCTCTCAGAAGCACAATTCAAGACACTGTTTATCAGGATGCTCACAGAACTGGTTGATTATAGCCACAAATTAGAGGAACATATGAAGGCTAAACTAATTGAAATGAAGGGAGATGTCCAGGAATCCAATAATGATGGAAAGGAAAATGGGACTCAAATGAATGGAATGGACCAGAAGGAAGAACAAAACATCCCACCAGAAAGGAATGAAGAAATGAGAATTCAACAAAATGAGGAGAGGCTTAGGAACCTCCAGGACATCTTTAAACGTTCCAACATCCGGATGATAGGGGTACCAGAAGGGGGAAAGAAACAGCCACGAGTGGAAAACTTATTTGAACAAATAATAAAGGAGAACTTCCCCAGTCTGGCAAAGGAAATAGACTTCCAGTAAGTCCAGGAAGCTCAGAGAGTCCCAAAGAAGTTGGACCCAAGAAGGAACACACCAAGGCACATCATAATTACATTAGCCAAGACTAAAATGAAGGAGAGAATCCTAGAAGCAGCAAGGGATAAGGGGACAGTCACCTACAAAGGAGCACCCATCAGACTGTCAGCGGATTTCTCAGAGACCTTACAGGCAAGAAGGGGCTGGAAAGAAGTATTCCAAGTCATGAAATCCAAAGACCTACAGCCAAGATTGCTTTATCCAGCAAAGCTTTCATTTAGAATGGAAGGACAGGTAAAGTACTTCTCAGACAAGGTCAAGTTCAAGGAGTTCATCAGCACCAAGCTCTTATTATATGAAATGCTAAAGGGACTTATATAAGAAAAAGAAGATGAAAAATATGAACAGTGAAAGGAAAGCAAACTCACAGTTGTTATTAACAACTACACCTAAAACAAAAGCAAACCAAGAGGACAGCTAGATCAGGAGTAGAACCATAGAAATGAAGAATACATGGAGGGTTAGCAAGAGGGGAGTGGGAGGAGGAGAAGGGGGGAGAAGGTACAGAAAATAGCATAGACAGTAGGTAGAAAATAGATAGGGGGGAGGGCAAGAATAGTGGGGGAAATATAGAATCTAAAGAACTTGAGACACGTGGTTATAAACTAAGGGGGGAGAATGGTGGGGGAGGGAGTGTGCGGGGGGAGGGGAGTGAAAGGGGGGGAATAGAACAACTGTAATGGTATAATCAATAAAATATATTAAAAAAATTAAAAAAGATCAATAAGCAAGATAAATTCACATAGTGTTTTAACCATTACAAAGAAAATAAAATATATTAAGGGACTAGAGAATAAGAGCGGGGTGGGTGGGGGCTGGTGTTCCTGATAAAAAGATCAGGAAAAGTCACTTTAAGCCTTCATCTGAATGCCATCTGAAAAGCTGGGGACTGGAATCCAGGACTGGGAAGCAGCAAGTGCCAAGGCTCTGGGACATGACCAACAACATTGGAGAATTAAAAAAAGAAAGAGGAAGGAACTGTAAAAAGTAGGTATGGCAGGAACAAAGTAAGACAGATAATGTCACAAGAACTGGTGAGAGAGGTTGGCCAAAACAGGGTCATAAAGGGCCTTGGGGACCATACTAAGAGCTTGTATTTTATTCTATGTGCTCTCACAGTCTCACAGATGTTAAGCAAGGAGTGACACGATCAATTTCTCCTTCAGTAAGATCTTGTCTCCTAGAATGTGGAAAATAGGTTGTTGGTAGGCAAAGAGAAAGCAGTGAGATCAGTTAGGGGCCATTGCAGCAGTCACGAGGGGCAGGGTGAAACAGGGTGGGGGATGGGGGGCGGGGGATGATGCCTGCTCACCGCGAGCAGCGAGGATAAAGTCATCCTTGAGGTATTTGGGTGTGAAGCTCAGTAACTGTTTTTCTATGGAAAGGTATAAAGTAGGCTGTTCTGTCTTTTGCTCTCTTCCATCTGCTCTGCTCTCTGTTAGAAGTATGGAGGGGTTGGAATGAGCAGGGGTATATCTGTATTTCCTTTTCAGATGGTCAGGGTTTCAGATTACATGGCCCTGTAATTAGTCAACAACTATTTATTGACTATTGGAAGATTCTTCTAGGCCTGAGGTTTTCATTTCAGGTCAGCCTTTCCTGTGGACAAACTGGGCATTTGCCCAGAAGCCTGGCAAGAAATAGTCTACGTGATTTGTGATTTTCAGTGGACACAAGGAGCAGCAGGAATACCAACACAGGGCCACCAACAGGGCAGGTGCAGGTTGCCCCCTACACAAGGGCACCTGGCTGAAAGGTGGGGCCTGAAGCCCAATCCAAGCTCTGCTCACCAAGCAATTTGCTCTGGTGTGGAGCTGCATCAGCAGGGGGAAAGGGCTGTCTTTTTCTGTCTGGGTTAGCAGTAGCCCTTTCCAAACCCTTGGGATTTCTGCTTTGTGGCCTAGTTTTCTGGGTCTGTCTTTACCTTCTCTGTTCCAGTCAGTCAGCATTTGTTCTAACAAATATTTATTGAGTACATACTTTGTATCGGCCAGCACTGTGTGTACACAGATGAATGAATGTGCTTCTTGCTTTCATGCAGCTTATAGTCTAGTGTAGATCATTCCATCTTTCTTTTTTTCATGGCATCCAAAGAGCTTACTTTTGGCGAAGCCTGAGCTGATCTCAGCCCCTGTTCTCCAAGATGTGAGTTGTTGGCACCTGACTTGAAAATCACTATTGGGGTTGGGAAGTAATGACCACCAGGCACACACACAAGCGCCTCAGTCCAGACCTTCAGGGAGATGGGACCAGTGAGGCTCTGGAGTGTTATCAGCTCAGCTGCTTCATTTACCCAATTAAGAGAAGAATAAAAACTGGCACTATGGTTTCCATTGGAAAAGGGTAAGATTTATCCTTGGCACTTAGAGTTTTCATAAAAATGCTGTTTTAAAAAGTGTACATTTCCATATGTTTATTATATTTCAGTAAATAGTTAAAAAGTACTACTTAAGTTTGTTGAGCTGCCAGGGTCTGAGCTTGGAGAAACCAAGACAGGGAGGTAGGCTGGGCACACGGGGCGGCCTTCCTGGGATCTCTGTGTCTTAACAGGGTCCTCGGGCTCTTGACCCCATTCTTTAGAGTGATGAATAATCAGATTATTTTATTAGCCTTTGAGGAATCCATTTTTTTTTGCCAGGGAAACTTATAAGAAATTGCTTCATAAGCTATGGTATCCCTAGATAATTTAACACTGAGGGAGGCACCTCTACAGGGCGTTCATTCTCCCCAGCTCCAAGGTGGCTGGGAAACAGATTAGTCAGTTTGCTTGGGGGCCTTGGAATGAGAGGAGGACAGAGCTGGGTCGTTTTCAGACTTTTTTCCAGGCTGTGGTGGAGCCAGGAGAATGAGAGATTCCATACATCTTATAACCAGATGTGGCATTTTTAACCAAGACTGAGCAGTATCAACAACACAGAGTTAGGTTTAAGCAACACTCCTTGACCTATTTATTTTAATATTTGCATTGTGTGTTGCTTTTTAGATTTTTATTTATTTATCTTTAGAGGGGAAGGGAAGGAGAGAGGGAGAGAAATATCAGTGTATGGTTTCTCCTCATGTGTCCCCCACTGGGAACTGGCCTGCAACCCAGGCATGTGCCCTGACTGGGAATCGAACCACGATCCTTTACTTCGCAGGCCTGTGCTCAATCCACTGAGCTATACCAGCCAGGGCTGCATTGTGTTTTTTAAATTATAAAAGTAATGCCTATTCCCCCTCAATGTTTTAAGAAAATGTTCAAACATGTAGCAAAAGTGTCTAATTAAAAAAATCAGATATGTTCTGAAGTATATCATAAGGTAAGTAAAAGTTCTCATAATCCTGCCTCCTGGAAAGAACATCATTGTTACCTGCTTTGTATCTGGAGACTTTATGTATGTGTACACTAACATATATTAATATCATTATGATTGCCTTAATAATCATATATATCATTTGCACTATTTTGCTTCTCTTTAAAAAATTTACAGTTTATCTTGGACATGTTTGCATGTGAGAATTTATTGATCTATCACTCTGTTTTACTGAGGTATAAATTATGTGCCATGACATCCACCTCTTTTTAAGTGTACAGTTCATTGACTTTTTAGCAAATTTTCAGAATTGTGCGACTGATGCTGTACTCTAATTTCCGAACATTTTCATCACCCCTAAGAGATCACTGTGCCCATTGTAGACACTCCCCATCCTCATCTCTATCGCCAGGCAACCACTTACTCTATTTTCTGCCTTTGCAGATTTGCCTTTTATGGGCTTGCATTTAAATGAAATCATAAATATGTTTTTGTGTGTGTCTAGCTTCTTTTAACGAGTATAATGCTTTCAGGTTCATTTATGTTGTAGCATGTAACAGACCTTTTTCCTTTTCAATAGTATTCCATTTTATGATATACCCCATTCTGTTTATACATCAGCTTGTTGATATTTGGCTTGTTTCCAGTTTTTGCTGTTATGAATAATGCGGCTGCAAACATTTGTGTACAAAAGTCTGTGTGGATCCACATTTCATTCTTTTTGAGTGCCTGTGCAGAGTTCCATTTTATGGCCAGCCTCACTGGTGGCCATCTACTTGTTTTTTGATTTTTTTGATGAATAAATAATATGGTATTTAACATCCTTGTAAGTCCAGACAGATGCTCCTTAGCTTACGATGGGGTTATGTCCCCAAAATCCATTGTAAATTGAAAATATCCTAATTCAAAAATATATTTAGCTCTGGCTGGCATAGCTCAGTGGATTGAGCACGGGCCTGCAAACCAAAGGATCGAGGTTCAATTCCCGGTCAGGGCACATGCCTGGGTTAAGGGACAGTTCCCAGCAGGGGACACATGAGAGGCAACCATACATTGATATTTTCTCCCTCTCTCCTTCCTTTCCCCTCTAAAAGACAAATAAATAAAAACTTAAGAAAAGAAAATATATTTAGTATGCCTCATATAACAAACATCACAGCTTAGCCTAGCCTACCTACCTTAAACTTGTTCAGAACACATGCATTTGTCTACATTTGGGTAAAAGCATCTCGCTGCTGCTGCCTGCTATTATGAGAGAGTATCACACCTCATATCGCTAGCCCAGGAAAAGAGCAAAATTCGAAGTCTGAAGTATGGTTTCTACTGAATGTGGATCAGTCTTGC
This sequence comes from Sturnira hondurensis, assembly GCF_014824575.4. NCBI lineage: Eukaryota > Metazoa > Chordata > Mammalia > Chiroptera > Phyllostomidae > Sturnira > Sturnira hondurensis. The sequence goes on from NW_028081354.1 coordinate 1,386,162, forward strand.
ACCATCATAAAATAGAAAAAATAGTTTAGTTGCATAATTGTAAGCCAGGGACTATCTGTATATCTTTGTGCATATGGGTAAATGTTTTTGAAGGATATATATTTAGAAGGGGAAGTCTGAGTCAACAGATGTAAACATTTGAAATTTCAATAGCTACTGTCAAATTATCTCCTAAGAGAAGCTGCACCAGTTTATACCTCCCACGCCCAGCAGCGCACAAGAGTGACTGTTTTCCCACATACTCATTGATGTGAGCAGGAAGTAATATAATACTTTCTAATCTCATAAGTGAAAAATGTCTCACTGTCATTTTTAGTTGGTATTTCTTTCATTATTAGAGAGGCCATTGACCATTTGTATGTTCATTTCTTTCTTTAAAATATATTTTATTGATTATGCTATTACAGTTGTCCCATTTCCCCTACTTCACTCCCCTCCACCCTGCACACCCCTCCCACCCATATTCCCCCCCTTTAGTTCATGTCCATGTGTCACAAGTTCCTTAGATTCTACATTTCCCATACTATCCTTTCCCTCCTCCCTGTCTATTTTCTACCTACCATCTATGCTCCTTATTCTCTGTACCTTTCCCCCCCGCCTCCTCCTCCCACTCCCCTGTTGCTAACCCTCCATGTGATCTCCATTTCTGTGGTTTGTTTAGTTTGCTTTTGTTTTAGGTGTGGTTGTTAATAAGTGTGAGTTTGCTGTCTTTTTACTGTTTATGTTTTTTATCTTCTTTTCTTTAGATAAGTCCCTTTAACATTTCCTATAATCAGGGCTTGGTGATAATGAACTCCTTTAACTTGACCTTATCTGAGAAGCTCTTTATCTGTTCTTTCATTCTAAATGAAAGCTTTGCTGGATAGAGCAATCTTGGATGTAGGTCCTTTCATTTCATGACTTGGAATACTTCTTTCTAGCCCCTTCTTGCCTGCAAGGTCTCTTCTGAGAAATCAGCTAACAATCTGATGGGAACTGCTGTCTCTTTATCTCTTGCTACTTCTAAGATTCTCTCCTTCATTTTAGTCTTGGCTAATGTAATTATGATGTGCCTTGGTGTGTTCTTTCTTGGCTCCAACTTCTTTGGGACTCTGAGCTCCTGGATTTCCTGGAAGTCTATTTCCTTTGCCAGAATGGGGAAGTTCTCCTTTATTATTTGTTCAAATAAGTTTTCCACTTGTTGCTCTTCCTCTTCCCCTTCTGATACCCCTATAAGTTGGGTGTTGGAACATTTAAAGATGTCCTGGAGGTTCCTAAGCCTCTCCTCATTTTTTTGAATTCTTGTTTCTTCATTCTCTTCTGTTTAATTGTTTCTTTCTTCCTTCTGGTCCAATCCATTGATTCGAGTCCCAGTTTCTTCCCATCACTATTGGTTCCCTGTGCATTTTCCTTCGTTTCCTTCGATCTGTGCACTTAGTGTAGCCTTCGTTTTTTCATGTAATTTAGAACCAAAATCAACCATTTCTGTGAGCATCCTGATCACCAGTGCTTTGAACTGTGCATCTGATAGGTTGGCTATCTCTTGGTCACTTAAAAATATTGGCTCTGGGGCTTTGATTTGCTCTTGCATTTGAGCCATTTTTTTGGAGGGGGGTCAGGTCAATCCTGTTAGGTAGTGAGGGGTGTAGCCTTAGGTGTTCACCAGGGCGGGGCGACCCAGTGGCTGGGTTGTGATGCTGTATGTGGGGGTGGCTTCAGAGAGGGTACAATGGTGCTTGCTCTGCTTTCTCTCGGATTTCAGTCCCTTCTGCTGCTTCCCACAAGCAAATTGGGCCCTTCTGGTGCTGGTTCCCAAGCAGGTGGGCTTGTGTATGTTGTAGGACACCATAGGTCGGTCTCTCCAACAAACTCTCTTGTGAGGCTGGGAGTCTCTCCCAGCACCTCAACCCCCACAGGTGTTTTCAGTTGGTGCTTTTAAGGTTTATTTCCTGGCATTGGGGCTCTGGGTTGCACGGTCTGTTTCGTGCCCCGTTTTTGCCTGGTTTATCTGCCCGCAAATGTGTGAATGCGGTCAGGCAGCCGCCTTGCATGCCTCACTGGGTCTGCTTGTTGCCTCTTTGCACTGGGGGTCTGCCAGCTGCCTCCTGCATACCTGGGTCCACCAGCCACCACTTTTTCCTGCCCCAATCCCTCTCCCTCAGCCACTGACTTTGCCCCTCTTACCAGTCTGAATGAATGGTTGTTGGACTTCTGTACAGTCAATTTTCTGCCAGTTCTGGTTGTTTTTTTGTTTCTAAATTTTTGTTGTCTTTAATTTTGGTTGTGCAAGGAGGCATGGTGTGTCTACCTATGCCTCCATCTTGGCTGGAAGTCCTGTATGTTCATTTCTTAATTTTCTATTGGATTGTTTATTTTTTTCCTATGGCTTCAAAATAACTCCCTGTATTTTAGGAAATTATCTCTTTGCTTATAAAAGGTACTGCAAGTTTTGCGTTCCTTGGCTTGTCCTTTTTATTTTCCCTTCAAAACTCTGCTCATGGCAGTTGTGCTATACAGATGCTTTATATTTTTAAGTAATCATATCTATTAGGTAAAACAAGCATTTTATGTGTCACTTAAATATTATTATAGCCCCACAGGGAGGTGAGGAGGGTAAAATATTGATGGGGGAGAAGGTTAAGGAATGTTATTTGTGTTTCATCTACCAAACATCTGGATGGTTAAGAGATTTTTTTCCAACCTTTTATTTAGCTGTTTTGGTGTCATATAAGCAGTCTCCATATATTAGTGCAAAATCCGAGAACTAGGTATTTTTTGCCTTCAGTCTCTTACTAACGATAGTTATGACAGCTGACATGAACTGAATGCATACTCTACGCCAATTGTTCCCATTAGTTCTTGTAATCACTCTGTGAGGTAAATACAGTTACTTCCCCATGGGCAAAAACACAGCCATCTTCAAGTAACTTGCTCAAAGTCACACAGCAAGCAGATGCTGCGGTTGGGACCCATCCTTCCTTCCTGAAGCATTTGGTGAGTTGGCCAACAAGGGGATGCCTTAGGAAGGCTTCAAAAGGTGTGAATATCTTCAGGAATGGACAGGAAGTATAGTGAGAAGGCTGCCGACTTGAGCATGGCTGGCAAGACCTGTGAGTTCTAGTCTTAACCTCCCTAAACTCTTCTCTTTTCTTATAATGAAGAGAGAGGGCATGCTTTTGCAGCAGAGTCTGGGGAGTGGGGTGTGGAGAGTCCCCAAGACGCTTCTGGGTTTTCTGTTTGCTACATGGCAGATGTGAGCTGGCTGATGGCAATTAGAACTTGGCCCAATGGAGGGAGATTGGGACAGTTGGAGAAGAGAGGTACTTCAGGCCTCAACTCTGAAGTCAAAATGGTTTCTGGGTGAGTTTTATTATGCCTGGTCTGTCTACACCATGGGTGATGCAGCAGGCTAACCTGGATAGGATGGGGGATAATGAAGGCCTAGAAAGGATATGGTTAAAATCCATAGAAATCTGGGGATCCAGGAAAGGGTGGACATAAGCTTGCTCATTTAATTAGCTACCCAGGAAGCCTAGGGTGCCAGTGACAACCGTGGGAGGGGGACAAAGATGGATCAGCTATGGGGCCTGCTGTCAGGGAAGTCACTGTCTGGGGAGGGATTTGGGATCTGTTCAGACAGTACTGGAAGTAAGGTAGAGGTGGTAACAGGAGAGGTTCAGACAAAGAGCTGGGAGGTACAGCAGAAGGAGCACAGACTTTGCAGCAAACTAGACCTGGCCTTGAATTATGTCCTGCGGTTATGACAGCAAAAGTATCATTTGTCAAACACTTACTAAGTGTGTTGTCTGGTGTGGTAGATGAGGAGGCCTCCTTCAGGATTGAAGGGTTTATCCCTAGTCCTGGGGGAACTATTGGCCGCAGAGAGCTGCCTGACCCTAGGTAATGGCCCTTACCAGCCCCGGGGTAAAAGCCCAGCCCCTTCTCCCAAACCTGGGGTACTTGTAAAGGGCCCTCTTGGCTCCAGCATCTCCACTGGGACTGTGCTGTGGCCTGCACCTCACCCTGAAGAAACTCCTGTGTGATGATTTCTATGTCAGAGTTTTTTTGCCAGAGAGCCCAATCCATGACATGTGGCTGATCTGACTGTGACCTAATGTTAGGTCCCTGGGATGGGATTACTTTATTTTATAGGTAAAGTTATTGAGATTTAGGGAGATCAAAGGGCTTGCCCATTGGCAGTAGGTGGCAGATCTCAGGTTTAAACCAAGTCTAGTTGTGCCCAAAGCACACCTTTCTATACTGCCACCCTGTAGGTGTGTGACTGAGCAGTGGGAACCACAGCGTTATAAAATCAGATTGCTGGAAGGGAATTCAAAGTTTACATGGCTACAGCTCCTGTTCATTGATCTCTGGAACTGAGTTTCTTCAATCCAGCACTGAAAGTCTTACATCCTGGGCACCTGTGTGCTTGCTGGTGAACCAGGGTGGTGGGTCCTATGCCAGGTTCCACTTTAGGGACAAAGCAGAGTCCCTGCCCTCGTGGAGTTGCCTTTTAGCAGGGGGAGGCAACAGAAATAAAACAGACAATTAAGTACATATTATAATGTCAAGCAGTGGTAGTGGCCATGATGGAAAAGGGAGAATAGGGGAATGGGCTGAGGGCGAGGAAATACCGTGTTTTAGAGACAGGGAACAAAGAAGTCTCGGGCAAAAGACCTGAACAAAAGGAGGAACTGGCCACACAGATGGTGGTGGCAGTGCCTTCCAGGAGGGAGGAATAGCGTGCGCCAGGGCCCTAGACTTTTGCAGGTTTGAGAAAGATGAAGGAGATGGGTGGAAGGGGTGAGATGGGCCAAGGGAAGATGAGATTGGAGAAGTATCAGGGGCTATAATCCTGCAGGGCCTGGGGGCTAGGAATGAAGAGTTTGTGTTTTATTGTAACTTGGTTTGGAGAAGGCAAGTGGCATGATCAAGTTTATGTTTCAAAGGGGGTTCTGTGACTGTTGTCCTGAGAATAGATGTCAACAAATGTCATTTCTATTTCCTTTCTGGATTATTTCTATTTGAAGACACCAGAGGGGTTTCATAGTGGACATCATATTTAAGAGCACAGTCTTGGGAATCAGACTCCCTAAGTTCAAATCCTGTCTCCATCACTCATTAGTCATGGGATCTTGAGCTATTTGCTTAGTGTATTTAAGCCTCAGCTTTTCCCATCAATAACACAGAGGTGATAGAGCACCTACTTTATGAAGTGGTTTTGTTGTGAGGATGAAATCTGATAATGCTCACAAAATTTGGGGAACACCTACCTTTTTATAGCTGATTTTTTTACCATAGTAAAATGTAACCTAAAATTTACCATTCTTAAGTATACAGTTCAGTGACCTTAAGTACATTCACACTGTTGTGCAACAATTGCCACCACCTACCTGCAGAGCTTTTTCAGTTTCCTAAACTGAAGCTCTAGATCTAACTCCCCATTCCCCTGCCCCCCCCCCCCACCACAGCCCGTGGCAACCACCGTTCTATTTTCTGTCTGAGTCTGACTGCTCCAGGGACCTCACGTAAGTGGAATGACACAGTGTTTGTCTTTGTGACTGGCTTAATGTTCTACAGGTTCTTGCAGTATGTATCAGATTTTCCTCCCTTTCAAAAGTTAAATAATATTCCATTGTATGTATATACCACATTTCATTTATGCATTCATCCATAATGGACATTTGAGTTTCTTTCACCTCTGGCTATTGTGAATAATGCCCCAGGGATTTGTGAGTGCTCGGTTTATCTTTGCCATATGTGAAAGTGTGGGGAAATGATAGGTGCTTAGGACCAGGAGGCAGGACATGTAGATTCTAGATTTATGTGAGGCCAACGTATTCAGTAGGAGCCTCAGCTCTCTCATCTATGAAATGGTGAGACTCATGCCTACTGCAGAGGGCTTGTTGAAAAGATCAGTTAGGTACATTCTGCAAACTTCAGAGCTATGCTGCCCGATACTGTAACCACCACCCACGTGTGACTGCTGAGCATTTGAAATGTGGTTAGTCTGAGAAATAGCAAGTGTGGGAGAGAATATGGAGAAAAGGGACCCTTTTTGTACTTTTGGTAGGAATGCCAATTGGTGCAGCCACTATGGAAAACAGTATTGAGGGTCATCAAAAATTTAAAAATAAAAGTAGCACATAATTTGGCAAATCCCCTTCTCAGTATTTATCAAAAATGTGAAAACATTAATTCATAAAGGTAGACTATATGTGTTCAGAAGAGTACAACCACTGTTATATAATGAGAATGATTTGTTCAACATCGGTGTACCCTGGCAGCCAAGGAGAGTGGACTGGAATGTGCATGTGAACAATGATGGCTTCACTGTACTATTAGTCTGTGGGGGGGGGGTAGATGCCATTGAGTGAGCATGTGTACTGTGTGGCTGTCCCATTCAAAATGACTGAGAAAATAGAGCAACGAATCTGCATCAGATTTTGCATTAAGCTTGAATATTCCTTCATGGAAACTATTCAGATGATTCAGGAGGCCTCAGCTATGGACAACTGGTGATTGGCAGCTTCATCCTGACAATGCACCTGCTCACATGCCACATCTTGTGCAGAGTTCTTTGGCGAAACATCAAATCACCCAGGTGACTCAGTCTCCCTGCAGCCCAGATTGGGTGCCCTGCGACTTCTGGCTTTTCCCGAAACTAAAATCACCTTTGAAAGGGAAGACATTTCAGAGCATTGGTAAGATTTGGGAAAATACGATGGGGCAACTGATGGAGATTCCAGTGAAGGATTTTGCAGGGTGTTTTGAACAGTGGGAGAGACACTGGGAGGACGGTGTGAGGTCCCAAGATGCCTACTTTGAAGGGGACTGAGGTGTCGTTGTCTTATGTACAGTGTTTTTTGCACCTTGTATCTTCTTCAATAAATGTCTCTGTGTTTTTAAAAAAAGATTTTATTTATTTATGTTTAGAGAGAGGGGAAGATAGAGAGAAAAAGAGAGAAGGAAATATCAAGGTGTGGTTGCCACTCATGCACCCCTTTCTGGGCACCTGGCCCTCCACTGAGACATGTGCCCTGACTAGGAATCGAACTGGGAATGTGACCTTTGGCTTTGTAGTCCGGTGCTCAGTCCACTGAGCCACACCAGCCAGGGCTCTATTTTTCATATTACATGGCTGGGTACCTTCTAGACAGACCTTGTATGCACCCGTGTTCATTGTAGTTGCTTATGACAGCTAAGACATGGAAATAACCCTAGTGACCACTGACAGATGAACAGATAAAGGAGATACGGCAAATATACTTACAATGGAATACTACTCAGCCATAAAATGATGAAATACTGCCATATGTGGTAACACAGATGGATTATGTATTATGCTGAGTAGAATAAGTCAGACTGAAAGGACAAAACCTGTATAATTTCACTCATGTGTGATGTAAAACAAAAAAGTAACAAGTAAACTAACGAAACTCACAGACACGTACAATCGAATGGTGGTTACTAGAGGGGAGGGCAGATGAGGGGAGTGTCAGATAAAGGGGATCAAATATAGCAATGGCAAGGGAAGGAAGGCAGGCAGTATACCGATAACTGGGTTGTGATGTTGTGTGCCTGAAATTTACATGATGTCACCTCAATAAATCTGATTAAAAAACATCTGCAAAGCACAATAAAGCAAAGTGCAAGTAAAGAAAAAAGAAATGTGGTTAGTCTGCATTGTGACATGCTATAAATGTGAAATGCATGTGTATTTTGAAAACAGCACAAAATAAAGAGAATGTGAAATGTCTCAGCAATAATTTTTTATATTCATTACATATTGAAGTAATATTTTGGATATATTATTGGGTTAAAGAAAATACATTATTAAAAGTATTTTCACCTTTTTTTAACCTTTTATGTGGCTACTAGAAATTTAAAATGACACATGCAGCTTGCTTCATAGGTGGATTGGCGAACTCTGGTCTAGGGCTCACCACAAGATTCTGTTCACAACCAGCAGTTTTCTGGGTGTTCCTCCCTGCACTGGTTGGGGTCTGGAAGGAGAGTGAGCTCCAGGTGGATGAATGATTTACATCACGAAGGTGCCGCAGTCTGAGTGGTGATCAGTGTTTATGGCTCATGGAAGCTTAAACAAGCCTAGAGAAGAGGCACCACATGGGTGCAAATAACGTTCCACTATTACGGTGCAGCCTCCCAGTTCCCTCCACAAAGGGAGGTTTCAGCATCTCCACTGTGCTGGGATTGGTGATTTAGCCCCGTGCTCCCCAGTGACAATAGATTTCTTCATTTCAAAGCCTAACTCCTACAAGGCCAGGGCTAGGGGGTGGGGAGGTGCCACCGGTTTCCCAGCTAAGGCCTCTGTGTATCGCTAATTGTATTATCACAGTTTCTTTAGGGAAAAATCATGCATTCACTTAGGACTTAAAAAAAAAGCCCCGGGGAGAGTTAAGGTTCTTTTGGTACTGTGTTTGGTGTAGGATTTTTTTCTTCTATGGGGCAGAGGAGAAAAGAATTTCTATTTTGCGGATGGAAGAGAGCTTTTGTGTGCTGGCCCCTCCCTCTCCCCTCATTTTATCTCCCAACCAACAGGATATTCAGGGAGCTGAGACAGCGAGTGTTCAGCACAGAAACAGAGATAAGTTCAGAGCCAAGCCAGGGGAAGCAGAGGCACTAATCTAGCTCAGGCCTGGGCAGTAGCCCCTGGCTCAGCTGTAAACTGTCCCCTGCTCTCTGCTCGGTCAACCCCGGGGCCACTTCCAGGCCCAGTGCCCTGCCCAGAGCTGAGAGACCATCCTGAGCCTTTCCCTCCTTTGACATTTCAGGAAGGCCCTCTGCCTCTTCCAGCTTTCCTGAGTGTCCTGCAGGGACCTGCTTCTTTGGATTTTTGTCACATGTGATATTCTGACTTGGGGTCAAAACAGTTTCTAAGATGGGACCCAGATGGATGGATGCTTCATGGCTTTCTTCATTCACTGTTAGGGTGGTGGTTCCCAGGGAGGGAAATAATAGATCCTGAGAGTGGGTTGGCATTGGTGGAAGCCAGCCCTTCTTTGGAGATGTCAAACTCTGCATGAGATCTTCCTCTTCCTGGTTTGGTGGTGGGGAGAGGGGAATGGAAGGGGGTACCTGGCTGAGACCTGGCTCCAGAGACCTGGCTCCAGCCGGGTGCAGGCACTTAAGCACACCTTGGTCTTTGTCTGTTCTTCTGTATGGTGGGAACATACTTCCAGCCCTGCCTGCCCTGCAAAGTTGGGAAGAAGAGACTGGGTATGAAAGCAGTTTGCACATGGTAAAGGGCAGTGTGAATGTGGGATATTATCTTTGCTTTTCCTGCAGCACCTAGATTATGTTTACAAATATTTTTATGTCCTTAACTTTGAGTCAGGCCCTGAACTAGGCTTGGAGGATATAGAGGTGAATAAACAGAATCCCTGCCCTCTCAAAGCTCATGGTCCAATGGAGGGGAGAGGCCAAAAGCAGGTAATTACAATTCACGGGTAAGAGCTACAGGAGAGGCAAAGTCAGGGGCTGCAGGAACAGAGGAGAACGTGATCTAGCTTAGCTTTGGGGGTGGGGGTGGGAGGGCCTTCTGGAGGAAGTGACAACAAAGCTGGAGTGGGAGGGATGAAAACGTGGTCAGTTCTTAGGTAGTGCTTGTTGAGTGAATGAGATAATTAAAAATACTACGAGCTACAAGGATAACCACCACAGTGTTCACTTGTTGGTTTTTAGATCGGACACACACTCAGAGTTAAGCAATCCCCTGGGTGCTACAGAAGTGTGTGGCAGGCTTGGGACAAGCATCAGGGTGATTGTCCTGAGCTTGGGGAACTGGCTGATTGTTCCTGCATAGGGGTAAGCTGCAGCGTCAAGGACAGGCTGGTAGGGACATGGGACGGGGTGCCCTCCCGTTACCGAGGATAAAAATGTCACTATGAGGGCAGGTTCCCTGGGAAATGGACTGACTTGGAGACTTCTGTGCAGTAAGTGTATTGGGGCTTGCTCTCAGGGGCAGGAAGGGGCAGAAGCCCGACTGGGCAGAAGAAGCGAGAAGCTCAACTGCGAAGTGGCCACAGATCTCGCAGGGAGTGCTGAGGCTGGATGGGCCTTCCGAGTTGTCCTTCGCTGGGCGAGGTGGCTGCACTTTATACCCTCGAGTCAGTCTGTCACTGGAGTTGGTTCCCCCACAAAAGGAGTTATGACCTTTGTGGTGGCCTAAAGAATGTCTAGAGAGGGGCTCAGCTGAGGCCTCTGGGCCACCAACCCTGTGGGCAGCTGGGGAATGGTGCCATGGTCCCCGTGTGGGGAGTGGATGCTGGCAGAAGAGACAATGGAGGTCTAGGCAGTGAGACACAAAGTCAAAGGCCTGCAGGCTCAGTAGAAAATCAGGCTGCACGTCAGCTTGAGGGGTTCCCACAGAGTGGGAGGAGGGTTTCTGTGGGGTGGGCTGAGCAGGAACGGTATCCACCTGGAGGTCTGAGCAGGGGTGGTACAACTTCTGCTTCAGACAAGAGTGCTTGGGTGGGGTCCAGGTCTTTGCTAGAGAGGGGGGAGGGGGGCTAGTGATAACCAGAGTGGTTTTCAGCCCCTGGAGCTGAGGGCTCAGGGGCTGATTAAGGCTCAGATTCACAGAAAGCCTGGTGTTTGGATGGGCTGGTGTCGTGGGCAGAGACTGAGCCTTCAGGTGGTCCAGCTGTGGGGAGAGGGAAGCAGGGCCTGAAGGATGAAGTGGGAACTGACACTACTCTCTCCATCAAAGAGGAGTCTCCAGAGTCCCCAACCCAACTGCCTCCAGTGTGAGCTAATTTGGCCACAGCTCCCACCATAGCTGTTTCCATGGATACATTTCAAGCCTCAGTCTGGTCATCTTCAAAAGCATCAAAGGCAGCAAAGCCCATGCATGCATAATCTTTTGTTATAGCCCCACAAATAGCTTTTGTTGTAGCCCTTCCCCCACCCCTTCCATCCATCCTCCAAACCAAAGAAACTGGCTTAATTGTGGCACAGTTATCTCTCAAAGAAGCATTGAATTTTTTTCCCTGGAAGTTTGGAAGACCTGAGTTTGAATCCTAGCTTTATTATGTGTAAAATGCAAATAATGACACCCAGGGTATAGAGTTGTTAACAAGGATTAAATGCCTACCACATTGCCAGGCCCATGTGGGTCCTCATTAAATGTAATTTATTTCCTCTCTCCGTAGCTTGTCAGTTGCTCCACTTGGAAATCACGTGTCTCCAGAGTATCCACAGTCTTTATACAGCGTCTCTCTGAGTATCCTATGCACTTGATACTGAATAAGTTGTTCTTGATGGCAGTTTACTTTCTCTCATGGCAAACATCAAGTCCTATGACCACAGCCTTGTAAAGTGTCTCTTGACTACTCTATTTGGGAGGAATCAGTTATAGGGCCCTGCAGGCAAATGGGTCTGTGTGTCTCTCTCCCTCCTTAAGGCCAGACCTTTCGCTGGAAGCAAGCCAAGGGGGCACACAGAGGTGGGGGAAGCTCCCTGCCTCCAGAGAGTCTATTCCCGCAGATGGCTCTGCTGCGGCTCTGCTCAGGAGGTTAATGGACACCAGATGTCTCGGCAGGCAAGCTCTCATTTTCTCCTGGAACCGCTTAATTTGGCCGAACATCTGCCTTGGCTTCCGGGCTTTTCCATCACCTGAGCTTCCACCCTTGTTCAATCACCAATGGATGTTGGAGGAGCTCTCCCTCTTCTTTCCTCAGTCGAGGTCTTGGGGTGCACCAGTCTGACTTGTGAGAATTAGAGGTGGAGGTTGACAAGGGACAAGAGTGCACGATTGGCTCCTGTCACTGTCCTTCATGTTTGGTTTGTTGTCACCAAGGCTTCCTGTCGGAAAGCCAATTTTAAACCAATAAAATGGTCTCTGCCCGATTAGGGGATGTATTTGTCTGGACCAGCACTGGCTGGCTGTCAAGGGTGGCTGGGGGCTGGGGGATGAGGCATAAGGAGTGACTTGAAGGAGGTGCCTGCCTGTTCCCCCCTCTCCTGCCCCATGGCCTCCACGCGTGCATTTCCAGACCATTGACAGCTTCTCGTCTCAGGGGGCAGTTGTGACTTGGTTGGTGCTTGGAAGGTGCCATTTTGATTTTTGTTGTAAAGATTATATTATTTTTAGAAAGAGGGGAAGGGGGAGAGAAAAAGAGGAAGAGAAACATCGATATGAGAAACATCAATCAGTTGCCTCTCGTATTTGTTCCAATGGGGGACCGAACCCACAACCCAGGCATATGCCCTGATTGGGAATTGAACTGGTGGTGGCCTTTCATTTTGCAGGACGATGCCCAACAAACTGAGCTACACTGGTCAGAGTGGTACCATTGGTTTGTAAATGTTGGCGTGTTTCAGAGGGACCTGAGTAGTTTAGTCAGGTGCAAACTGCTGGACCCCAGATGGGATGCAGTGGGTCTGTGGTGGAGCCCAGGAATCTGCATTTGAAATGAGCATCTTAGGTGATGTTGATACAGGGAACTTTAGACTATCAGTAACAATGTGGACTGAAACCGTGTCTTTTGGGGGATCTGGAGTTTCTTTTTGCTTTCTATCCCACAGATGTTATACATGTTCATGTTCTTTCATGTTTGCCTGGGAAATTCCTCGTCCAATAAGATTGAGATCAAAAGTGGCTTCAACTGTGAGGCCTTTTCTGAACACCTTCTTATTGGGTAAATTACCTGCGTCTTCCTATTGCTACCACAGCATTTTGCAGGTACTTTCATGCTTTTGTAGGACAGCGCAGTGCACGATTATCATGGGCTTGTCTGTGCTCCTTGAGGGCCGGGAGCTCATCACCATTACCTTTCTGTTTATCCTAGAATGTAGCATGTCATAAGTGCCAATAAACCTCTACTGACTAAACAAAAGAATCCTTGTCAGCCCCTTTACTTCTTCTGTGCATACGGTCTTCATAAAGTATATTCAAGTAGACAATTTTAGTTTTGATAATATAGTTTATTTATCTTAAAATATATCAGTGACATCTAAAGGACAAATACATTTTCTTTTCATGGCTCATGGCCCTAATCCCCATAGGACACAGTTTACTGTCTTCCTGGCTGTGGCCTTTTCTCCAAGCACAAGTGATGTCTTGCTTATAACTGCCACATTGTCAGCCCCTACTTTAAATGCCATTTTTATGGTTGCTAGTCAACCTACAACCTATATTCCATTTTGTAATTTTAAAGGCCTTTTTGAAAACTTTATTTTTTTCCTTAAACACCTATACTTTACTGTCTAGAGTGATATTAGTCTCCCACTTTTTTTGTCATAGTTCCTCTATTTAATAGCTCAAATTGATCTCTGTCTCATGGCAGATTTCCAGTGGACAGGGACCACATGCTTGCAGTTCCTTTAAACAAGTCTTAGCATATCTAGTCATAACAAAATTTGTAGAGTGCCATGTACTGTACATTGCACTTTCCCATTAGCAATGCTTTGAGTCAGAGAATACTATTATTTCCCTTCTAGGGGCTCCCTAAGTAGTAAGAGACATGGCCAAAATTTGAATGCAGTTCTACTCAAAATCCCTCCCAAAAATGACCTTTGCAGCAGTATTTATAATAACAAACAAAAGCACACTCTGTGTAATGTCAAATAGGATAGCAGTTAAGTGTTGGATGGCATCTTGGTAGAATTCGGCTTCTATAAAAAAAATACCAGACTGGCTGACTTAAAAAACATACATTTATTTCTCACAGTTCCACAGTCTGGAAAGTCCAAGATGAGGGTGTTGACATGATCAAGTTCTTGGTGAGGGCTGTCTTCCTGGTTTGCAGATGGCTGCCTTCTTGCTGTGTCTTTTATGGGAGTGGTGAGGGCAGAGAGAGAGAGAGAGAGAGAGAAGTAGAGACACTAATTCTATCGTGGGCATTCCACACCCTCCTGTCCTCATCTAAATCTAAATACCTCCCAAAGGCCCCACCTCCAAATACTCTGGGGATTAAGGCTTTAACATATGAATTTGGAGCAGACACACACACATTTAGTCCATAACAGATCATCACAACCATTTATGGAATATTAGAAACGAGGCCTCTGAAAGCAATGCAGCAACATTTAAAATCATTTATTGTCATGGCAATGATATAAAATGAATAAGGAAGGAAACATGGCAAAAATAAATATCATTTAATTGAAGCTTGGGTGAAATGCCATGCCTTTTTAAAAAAATTTCAGTGAATGTTGTTAACATCGGTGTTATTGAAAGCAAAACACAGAACTGAACCCCCCTCCCCCGCCTTTGGCACTGCACATTTGCGCTTTATTAATGCTTCTGAAGTGCTGATGAAGTGAGAACAACTTTCAGCTCCAGAGAGCTGGTGTGTGTGTGTGTGTGTGTGTGTGCGCGCGTGTGAGTCACAGGAGTGTGGTCTGATGCAGATGATTAAGCCCGTGGTGAATGCAGAATTAAGTAACTCTGATAACAGAGCCCTGGAGCATCCTTCTTGGAGATTAAACCTTTCAGGCTGTTAGCAGCTGAGAGGTGCTGGGGATGGGAGATAGCTGGCTTATAAAGGAGGAAGGGGGAACAGATATTGAAGGGGGGTGGGAAGGAAAATGCACCACATTCAGGTTAGTGCTCATTTCTGAAACTGGCTGTCACCTGGAGAAGCAGTGGAAAATGTACCATTATCCAGGGCCAGGACTGTGTATCTGCCTGCTTCCTGTCTTTTGCTTGCTCGCCTTCCAACAGGCTGGGTTTTAATTTCGTGGGGTAGCCTATTCCTCTGGCTTGTTTGTGTGTGAGTTTTTGTTCTCACATGGTGACTGATCTTGATTTCAAAATACAAGAGTGATCTTAAGCCTTGTTGGGAAGAGGAAGGACCAGGCCTCACCTCTTCACAGTCCTTTACTTGCACCTGTTTCTTCAATACATACGCAGTTCGTCCCCTTCTTGTGCTGGTTCTGGGAGTAGACAGATACGGTCTTTACCTTTATGGAGCTTATAGTTACACACTGGTTGTTCAGTGCAGGGTACATAATTTTCAGAGCCTGGTATGAAATGAAGATGCAGGACCCCTCATTTGAAAATTATTGGGTAATTTGACAAATCAGTTTTAGAAATAAATGCTTCATACTCTGTTTCCTCTCAGAGATTTACAATTCGCATGAAAGGCCCACAGCAGTGAAGAAGCCCTTAACATTTTTAACACAACGTTGTCTGGTTATGACACCTCTTTTACAAACTAATAACTGGCAAATATTCTGTAGCTATCTATACATAGCTATAGGATATATATATATATATAAACACTATAGCAGCTCTCTCTCTCTCTCTCTCTCTATCTGAGATTCTGAAGAACATGCTTTAGGAGGCACTGGTATTACACTTCTGAACTTTCAGGCAGGTGGTCCGAGGTCACGGGATCTGGCTTTGAGCCCCAGTTGCAACCGCGAGCAAGTTACATAGCCTCTTTCAAAGATGGTCTCCCATCCATTACATAATATCACCCACATCACATGATCATGCAGATTAAAGTGAGACACTAAGTCTGAAGAAATATTTTGTCAATTGTGAAGTTATTGTGCAAGATGTTTAATGGTTACTGAGATGATATTGGAATGAATAAGAATGAGCATCTCTATTTTAGAGGGGCAAACAAGGCCCGGAGAGCTTCAGAAGGGAATCTGGCATTCAGGGCCATTACATGGCAAAGGCAGTCTCCTGATTCACAAATCTTATCAAGATGCATTTTAAACCAACTCTGCTCATAGATTTTAGTTTATAAAACAGATGCTACCTCTCTGATAGGCACGTCCCCTGGACTGATTGGAGGTGGACACTGGCATCAAAATGCCAACTTGCCTTTCCTTTCTAGCTTTGACATCTGATGTTAACAGAATGATGAAGTCAGAGGTGACAATTTTCAAGAGGATGTGTGCCTTCCCCAGGCTGCCACGCCCAGTTATCTGTACAGATTCCTTCTCTGCTCTGAAAGCCATCAGTTAGGTTGATTTAAAAGGGAGGGTGACTTTTTCCTGTCATAAATGAAAAAGAACATGGAAGGTTCTCTGTTGTTATCATTTGGGGGAAGGACAAAAACACATTGTTTTTCTTCCTCCTCTGAAGGAGAAGCAAGGCAGAGTGGAAAACATGGGAGCAGGAATCAGAAGATCTGGGTTCTAGTCCTGTATCTGCATTTCATTATGTGTCTTTGGCAGTTCCCTTACCCTTTTTGGTTCAACTGAGAGTGTGGACTAGTTTGTAAAATGTAGGGGGTTTGGGTGTCTACCTTTGTGAGCTTTCCATTTGTGTATTACCTGTTTAATTATTTTCTGCATATTTTTCTTTAAATAGATCTATTCTGTACAAAGTATTTTAAGTGGAAACATTACACACTTCTGCAAAGAAAAAGTCAGTATTGTTGCTATGTAGTGAAGGTAACTTTAAAAACAAAAGCAAGGACTTGTCAAGATGGTAAATTTTATGTTAATTCCTATTTTACCACAATTCTAAAAATGTAAAAATCCAAAGCAAAGAAAACATAATGATTAAAATAAGTATTTTCCTTGTACCACCTCAAATCTTTTCTCCATCAGTGGCACTAGATGATCTTGTGGAAAACACTTTCTAGCTCCAAAGATTTGGGCACACACAGTATTTCTAAGTGCAAACCAGAATGCCATAATGTCTTTGCAGAGAGCCACACGTCCTGGTGGATTGACAGTTCAACTTTCTCCATCACACTGTAGCCATGGAAACAGCCCCTCCAACTTTGGCTGTTCCTCATGGGTGGCCCCAGGGCCCATGCCTTGTCCCTGTGAGAACCCTGCTCAGCCTGGTCATCTGTGTGGTGGTTGGTGTAACCTGGATTCAAACATTCCCTCCATCTGTGATATCTTCCCACCTTTCTTTTCAAAACTTAAATCCCCCCACCCTTTTGATTTCACCTCCTTCAGAGAGCTTCCTGGGATCCCTCCAAAGCCACTTTCTCCATAAATTTTTACTCCATACAGACATGTTAGGTTGGGTTTCTTATAAGTAGAGCCTGAGACGGGGCCTTGGGCACGTGTGATTTATTAAAGGAGTGCCATTCAGGAAAAGCCTGTAAGGAATGAGGGGATGAAGATGGGGAAGGGAGGAGTTAAAGGAGAAAGGAGCCCCCTGTCGAGTCTAGCCTCTGCCTGACCCACTGGCAGCCTGGGTACCAACTGCAGGGCTGTTCCCTAGATGAGGCAGGGGCAGCCTGTGTGTGCCCGTGTCAGTCGCTGGCCTCAAGCTGTTGGGAATGGGCAACAGTATGAAGCAGTGATGTGCTGGCCCCGGCCCCTGTGGCTTTACAAGAGCCAGTTGTCAAATTTTAGGAATTTTGTGAGCCACTATTAAAACTGACTTATATACACTTATACAAAATAATATTAAAAATAGTGCTAATAAATATTCAAAACTCACTACTCCCTAATAATTTTTACTAAAGTTTTCTTTTATCAAGGCCCTTTTTATTTTTTGTCTGTTACCATTTTCTGGTAGAAGTCCCCTGGGATGAAGAGCTACTGGGAGCGTTCTCACGACTCCACATCCAGCCGTGGCGTGTTGATGGCTCGAAACCAGCCATGGTGGGAGCATTTACAACGTGGAAAGTGGCAAACACTTGAGGCAGGACTCCCCTTCCCACCACCAGAAAGTTGGTTTTTAAACATTTGCCAGCACAGCGCTGGGTATAACCTACTGGGGAAGGCGGCTTGCATCCGCTGGCCGGAGGGGTGTTGGACAAACAATGTATGTAGGCCTTAGTCCCCTTCAAAGTAGGCACCTCGGGACCTCACACAGTTCTCCCAGCATCTCTTCCACTGTTCGAAACACCTTGGAAAATCATTTGTTGGAATTGCCACCAGCTGCCTCGTTGTGTTTTTCTGAATCTCGCCAATGCTCTTAGATCTCTTCCCTTTCAAAGGTGATTCTAGTTTAGGGAAAAGCCAGAAGTCACAGGGCAAAAAATCTGGGCTGAGTCACCTGTAATTGGATGTTTCACTAAAAACCTCTGCAGAAGACGCGATGCATGAGCGGATATTTTGTTGTGATGAAGATGCCAATCACCAGTTGCCCATAGCTGTGGCCTTCTGAATCATTCAAATAATTTCTATGGAGGAATGTTCAAGTTTAATGCAAAATTTGATATAAATTCACTGCTCTGCTCACTCAGTCATTTGTAATTTCTTGGCCACACAGTACATATGCTCACTCAGTAGTGTTGACTGCCCCACTGACTAGTACAGTGAAGTTGTCCTTGTTCATGCATGTGCATTCTAGTCCACTCTCCTTGGCTGCCATGTTACATCGATGTCATGCAAGCTGTTCTCATTACAGCTTGTTCTTTCTATTTTACAGATAAGAAAACTGAGGCTCTGAAATATTAACAAACTTGCCCAGTCACACAACTAATAAATGTTCATTTTGGGATTCTAACCTCAGTCTGCTTGATTTCAAAGCTGGTGCTTTCAGCCATTCACCATTTCCTCTTATTGAGAAAGAATTTGTCAGAGGCTCTTGTAATGCCAGAATCCCCATTTGGCGCCTAGAGACTGATTGGTTCCATTCCTCCTCTACCTATTCTCTCTTTCTCATTCTGGGCCCTCTTCTGGGTAGAATGGGCTGTAAGCCCCTTTGCAGGTCAGGCCTTTGTAACTATTGAATCAGCAAATGAAGGAGAAAGGCCAGGGGAATGGAATCCAGCTATGCACTTCGCCATTTGTCTGGGACACACAGCGATGGGGTGTAAGGAGCAAAGAAGACCTGTAATGAACATTTCCCAGGGATGCCTCAGAAGGGGCACTGCAGGCCCTGAGCTGCTGTATGGGGCTGTTGTATAACAGAGCCAGGAGATGTTGCCTTTGCCCTTGGACTTACCAAAGGATCAGGTTGCCTTCATCCAGATGGTCCAGCTACTCATTTGTGATGTCTGGTCCTGGGGCCAAGCCAGGAAGGATCACAGTTCACACTGACTTCTTGCTACCTGGAAACCCATAAAGTACAGTTTAGCACCAGGCCAAGGGGAAGCTTTCTGTGCGGGTCAAAGAGCTTTCATTTCTCAGTGTCTCCTTCAACTCCACATCCCCACTCCAGTGTGACAGAGACCTGAGTCCCACCTCCTGAGGGTCTGACCCAGGACCCCATGCTAGTGTTTGAAATCTCACACGTTAATTGTTTCTTTAGGCCTCTGCCACCCAACCTGGTTGTCTTGGCTGCTTGGCTCCCCATTTCACAGAAGGCGCTAATGTCTTTCTTGTGATTCTGGCAGCAGGGAAATCGAGGTCAGGGAGACCTCTCAAGAACATCTTTTTGTGGTTTTTAAGGAGGAGTGACGTGTAAGTGACCACTGAAAGCAGAGGGCTGAAGGGATGGTTTCAAGGAGAGAAAAAACAATGGACGAAGCAACCTGCTTACTCCTGGATTATAGAGATAAGAAAGTGAAAGAAGTTGGGCTGGGCTTGGGAGTCAGGACACTCCCAAACTTCTCCCCCAAGCATTTCCCACTTTAGTCACCGGTACCATCATTGATCCAGTTGCCCAGGCCAGAAACCTGGGCATCATCCTTGACTATCCTCCCTCACAGTAGTCTAGTCAGCTACCAAGCCTGTTTCACCGTCTTCCCGCATATCTCTTAACTTCAGGTCTTCTCCATGGCCTCTGTCCACTACCAAGGGTTTGCCAGCTGTTACCTGGACTGCCTGAGCAGTCTTCTCCTTGATCTTCCTGCTTCCAGCCCTGCCTCCTCCTCCCATCTATTCCTCCTTTCAGTCTGAAATATCCCCCAGAAACGTACGTTTGACCTTGTCACTATAGCCCCATGTTAGAACCCTTCAGTTTCATAGCGACTGCCTGCACAGAGAAGTGCAAACCCATTAGCCCCAGGCAAAGCTCTTGCTCCTGCCAGACTCGTGGCAACAGGGAGGTCCTCAAGACCACCCTTGGGTTTGATGACTTACTAGGAGGACTTAATAGAACTCAAAAGAGCTGTTATAATTATGTTTTATTATAGCAAAAGGATATAGATTAAAATCAGCAGAGAAAAATGTGCAGTCCAGGGACACCAGGAAGGAGTGTCAAGCTGTCCTCTCCCAGTAGGGTCATGGGAGCAGAGCTTAACTCTCGGGGCAATGATGTGTGACAACGCACTGAAGTACTCCTAGCCAGGACGGCTCACCTGAGTCTTGGTTGTCTGGGGTTTTTACTGGGTGTTAGTCATGCAGGCATGGATCACCTGTGTGACCTTCCTTAGCTTCTTAGTCTTTAGCTCCCCCAAAGTCCCCCAGGCAAACAAACACAGGCCTTCACCATAAATCACATTGTTAACATAAACTCTGGGGTGGCCCAGAGCCCCATGTATACAAAGACACTGTCAGGCACGATATTCCAAGACCTCAGAGGTTATCTCCAAGGAGCTGGTCAAGGATCAGTCCCTTCTTTGGAAAGTGCAGAGTTTGAGCACTCCAGGCCTGCTGAGTTAACCCTCGTACCCCTCCAACCTTGCACCCAGCACTGTCTCCCATGCACCCCCTAGTCCAGCCATATCATTTCACTTGTACTCTTATGCCTCTGTGCCTTTGCATGTATTGTTTTTTTTTTTTTTTTGCCTGAAATTCCCTTCCACTTCCCCTATCCTAGTCTGCCTGCAGAGCTCTCATCATGGTTCATCATCAAGTCTTTGGGAAAGCAGCCCCTCCTGTGCGAAGCCCCCAGGCAGGCAGAGCTTCTCTCTTCTCTGCTCCAAGTACCCTGAAGAGCCCCAGTTATTCACAGGTCATTCGCTGTCTACTTCCCACACAGTAGAAACACTGTCACCTCCTTTAGAGTGGGGAACAAATAGTCCATTTTAAAAATGTTTATTTTATGTTTTTCCAGTTGTAAAAGTAAAAATCTGGGGCAGCACATTGCTTTTCAACCTTTTCTCTCCAGTGCTATCCACATGAAAATCCACCCAGCCACAGGGCCTGGGCCTGCCTCTGCCTCCAGGTTGCTGCCTAATGCTACCTCCTAAATCTCCCTGAGGTTGTGAATGAGGGTGTTCTCTCCCATCCTCCTTCTCCCTTCATTCCAGAAACATGTGTAATGAGCTGGGAGCCGAGAACATAGAGCTGAGGAAAACAGCTCCTGTCCTGAGGTGCTCGGCATGGTGGGGAGATAGACGAGACGGCTCGCTGTGGTGTGAGCAAGCACCATGAACAGAGGTGCTGGCAGTGTCGGGGAGGAAGAGTAACTTTCTCATCCTTTACTTTTTAATGCAGGAAGTAGAGATGGAATGGGGATGGAGTAAGGCAAAACTTTCCAAAGAAGTTGACACTTAGGATAGGACTTAAAGGAACTTAGGGTTTTGTTCAGGGAAGGAAGAGGTTTCCAGACCAAGGTGGTGGAACGAAGCGAAGGTGTTTGGCAGTGTGCGGCCTGGGCTGGCTGAGCTAAAGGCTGCCGGGCTCCTTTTCCTCCTTAGTCCTCAGCCCTCGGATGTGGCACGCCATTTGTGTGCCTTTGATCCCAGGCAGGGGTTGCTCCCAGGGGACTGCCCTTGCCAAGTTGCTGGCCCCATGCTCTGTTTTGGCCATGGGGCTTCTTTGTTTTTATTTTTTTGTCATTTGGCTCTAGATATGTGTGAAATTGCAATTCAGGCTCAAAATAGCTGGCTGATTAAAACCTAGTGAAACAAAAAATTGGGAGAAATGTGCACTAAAACAGATGTCGAACAACCCCAGGTAGCTTAACTGCATGCCAGCTCTAAGCCTATAAATACATCAATTGGCACATCTTTCTGGCCTGAAGCAGCAAGCCCTGGGGATCAGAGCCAGCCGGTGCTATTCCATTATACCACATTTTCAGTTTTGGGGAGGCTTTTGAGAAAAATGGGACCTTTAGGGGCCAACCTGCCAGGCTTGAGATCATGGTGAGACCTGTACGTTCATGCCAGGAGCTCAGCATCCTCCCTGAGTCCTTCTGACTCACCTGTTCTCACCCCTGTCTCTAAATCACTCATGCCGATCACTGCCACTACCACCGGGACTTCTCACTCCCTATTCTACAGCTTTTTGGTGATTTGAAAAAATCATCACGGCTCCATCGGGTATTTTTCTAATGTGAGTAAATTTAGTATGTGTTAGTGAAATGACCAAAATCTACTGACTATGTGAGGATGTTTCTAAATTCAGCTTTTAAATTTTTTTTTAAATTTTATTATCTGAGTTTTCCCTTCTCTCTGTGTTTAAATCCCTTCTTTGCTACTTACTGCTCCTGAGATTGAAGGCAGGCAGGCAACTTAACCTCTCTTGGGTCTCAGTTTCACCTGTAAAGTGGGGATGATTATGGCACCTTTCTCACTGTGCAGGGTGAAATGGGATTATATAGGAAAAGCACTTAAAACAGCGCTTGGCACATAGTAAGCACTAATAACTGGTAATGAGTATTTTGATTACCTGTCTCTCCAAATTGTACTCTCAGGTCTATCTCCTATATTAAAACCTAGAATAATAGGACAATAGGAAATGCAGGGAGACCTGCATTTGAGTCCTGGTCACTACCTATGACTTACCCAAAACCACTGAGTAAGTCGGCACTTCCTCCTAGAACTTAGTTTGGTCATAGTAGCATGATGAGGGTGGATTAGATCAGGCATGACAGATACAGAAGGGCTATAGATTTCCTCACTCAATTTCTGCCCATCTCGGTTACGATGGTGTCAGAATCTTCGGAATACAGCAACCAGGGCAGCCATTTTAAGTTGATTAGATGGCACCGAATTTGAAATCTGTGTTCTGTCCCTGGGCTAGATGATATCCCAGTTCTGATAATCCATAATATTAAATAAAGAGGTGTGGGGAGCCCAGTTTTCAGGCTCCGTAGATAGCTGATTCGCTCCTGCATAACTCTGCCCATTAAGTATGACAAGAGATTAAAAGTGACTTTCAGAAATGACTTGTAAATCATTTAGCCGAGGATAAGCAGGGGCTTACCTTGTTGACTGCAACATTTCCTAAACTTCAGGGTTTTTTCGTCATAATATCTGAGATAGTCCC
Source organism: Sturnira hondurensis (assembly GCF_014824575.4). Lineage (NCBI taxonomy): Eukaryota > Metazoa > Chordata > Mammalia > Chiroptera > Phyllostomidae > Sturnira > Sturnira hondurensis. Next base: position 1,409,139 of record NW_028081354.1, read on the forward strand.
ATTGAAGGTCTGAACACACTTCATTTCCACCTTTATATCCGGCGTTAAGTCCACTGAATAAGTATTTGCATTTATATGTCCTCTCTCAGGTGGATGTGGACAGGGCTTGCCTCTGCCCCCAAGGAGTTCTCTCTATGGGGTGGACTGAGTTACACAGAGCGGTGAAAGAACAGTATAGGGTTGTATACATCAGTTGCTAAACTAAGTACTTAAACACACAGTATAGATCAAAGATAGGAAAACATAGCATCACTATGCCCGTGGCAGATATTATAACTAACCGGTCCCCGCAGTCTTTCCTAGCACCCTCAGGAGCTGTCTAACAGTGCTTCTCAACGTGGAATTCTAAGCAGCCACTGCCATCGGTCAGAGTTGGCACATGAAGTAAAATCAATGTGTCATTCTGTGTTAGTTATAACTGCGGTAACAAATAAATCTCAAAATCTCAGTGACTTAGCACAATTAAAGTTTATTTCAGACTTATTTTACCTTGGTAGGGAAGTCTGCTCCACACAGTCGTTCAGGCTTTTTCCATATTGTGACTGTCCCGCCTTGAGGCCTGTGGAGTCCTTTCTCTTAAGCCATAGGGAAAGAGAGAGTGAGGACCACGCCTGAGGATGCTTTATGGGCTAGGCCTGGAATGGGCGTGAAGCTACTGAGCTCACCTGATATTGACCAGGACTCAGGCCCACCACTGCACCTGATTGCAAGGAAGGCTGGGAAATGTAGTCTAGCTGTGTGCCCAGAAAGTAGGGAAGGAATGCAAATATTGATGGGCACAGGAGACTTCCAAAAGAAATGGAGCTGTCAGAGAAGGCTTTGTGAAGGGCTCTGGAAAATGTATGAGATGTGACTATGTAGAGGGGTGGGAAGTAGGGGGGGCATTCCAGGTAGGGCAAAGCAGGAATTAAAGATTAGCAGTGGGAATAATTTAGCTTGACACAAAGACAGAACGGAGATAAGACTGGCTGAAATTAGAGGTTTGTGGGAGAGGAAATCCTGCATGAATGGGATGAAGTGATGGTGCATCTTTGACTGTGATGATATCTCCCACCTAAATGGCAGAAATTTCGACAAGTGTTTTGTCTCTGGCTGAAGCTACAAAAAAGGAGAAGCCCCGTAGCAGTCTGGTCTGATTCTTTTAGCTTCTGTTTTCCCCTTTTGCTGTCTTGCCGTGAACCCAACTGCCTATGTAGAAATACCACTCATTCTCAGGTTTTCTCAAGACTTTTTTTTTGATGAGAGACTTTCCAATGAGAAGAGACCAGGTGGATCAGGGAGGTGGGAGCGCTAGTTCTTAGCTCGACTTTGCATCGTTCCCTATTTGCATATGTTATTGTGCACTAATTATTCATGAGGAGCCTTGCCCTTTGTGAGTTCGCATTAATTTAGATAGCTTTTGAAAAGCAATTGGGGAGGGAATTAAGTGATCATACATCAAAGGGGAAAAAAGACATGGCACTAAAGCCATGCATGTGCTTAGCTGTAACTGGCCATGTCAGGCAGCTGTGAGCTTTCCTCTGGCCCAGGATGGATTGGCAGGCGCACCCAACCTCTTCTAGAGCCTGGTTGTCACACTTTGGATCGGTAGGTACTTCAGTGGCTCTGAAAGTAGGGGAGGCATGTGTCACAGGTGATCCGTGGACTAAGGCAAGACTCCTTCCCTTTCTGAGCCTCAGTTTCTTCATCCATAAAATGAAAAGGTGGGTTGGTTAATCTTTCATGTCCCTCCCGCTAGGTCTACAAGCCCCTGACAAAGTCTTTTTGAAGACCCGTAATTGTGTGACATTACACACGGATGCTCTAATTACCCGCTCATAACCCATAAGGCTTTCCACGCTCAATCTTCCCATGGGCCTTATTAGGAACAGGAAAGTGAACTAATATTTCTACATCTCTGTCCTGCTTTAATTGAAGCATGGATTTCTCAGCTGTTTGCTTTTTGTTTGATGTGGGTCTTTCAAAGCCTGTGTTTGTGAAGTATGATGCACATAGAGAAGAGTGCACATTTGATAAGTATACAGCTGATCCTTGCTTTTTCAAAAAAAATGTTTTATTTAATTATTTATTCTAGAGACAGGAGAAGGGAGGGAGAAAGAGAGGGAGAGAAACATCAATGTGCAGTTGCCTCTTGCACGCCCTCCACTAGGGACCCAGCCAGCAACCCAGAAATGTGCCCTGACTGGGAATCAAACCAGTGACCCTTTGTTTCACAGGCCAGCACTCAGTCCATTGAGCCACATCAGCCAGGGCTGATCCTTGCTTTTTATGATTATTTTCTTGTATGCTTTTCCTCTCTCCTCCCTTCTTTTAATTTAGGATGGACACTAAAAGGCACTGGGATGAAAGTCCCAAATCTATTGCTTCTCTAGGCCTCTGACACAGGGGATTGTTTGCTAAATGAAGGGAACTTGCTGTGGACCTGGTTTGTTGCCCTAATCACCATTACAGTTACGGCAAAGACGTGCAGAGGTTCTAAGGGCGTCACTGATTGGTATAAGCCACATCCCACACAAGCTTGGATGGGATCCCCAGGGAGCAGTCATCCAGTGAAATGAGACAGAGGCTGAACATAGGGCCCTGATTGAAGAGGCTGGCAGACGAGGAAGAGATGGGAGGAGGAGAGTGAGGAGAAATGGAGCTCATGCTGTCAAAAGGAACAACAAAGAGAAAGAAGCCACAGAGACTAGATTCATAGAAGCCAAGTGGGTCAGGGGTGGGGGCTAGCAGGTGGCAAGTTCAGGCAAGAAAGAAAGAGGAGGAGAAGGACCAGGGCTGAGATAGGCACTGGATTTATGATTAGGAGGTTGGCGAAGACAATTCTTCTTTGATGAGGTGAAAGGGAGGTGATGCGTAGAGAGATAATGAATGTGAGGCGCTTAGCACAGTTTGTGTGTGTGCTAGCGTGGTTTTCTCCCAAATTACTTCCCACTACTGGGCATGGTGATTAAATCCTGCCTGGCCCCTTCCTCAGTTAATTCACCAACTGGGCCACCTCTCTTTCACTTTTTATCTTGGAGGCACATTGCCTTTTAGGAAGATCGCCATTAAAGCTCTTTTTGCAGAAGAAATCGTAAGATAAAGGGAGAATATACTACCCACCGGCTGTAGGGAGGTCTAATTAACCTTGCTCTGGGTCTGTCCAAATGACAAGCTGCTCCTCTGTAGAATAACAGATGCCCCCGATGTTTGTTCAAGAACAGCTTATCGATCGGACTGACTCAGATTGAGTAGATTTCAATAACTGGAAACAAACATCTACTTGGGGCTACCTATGGACATGGCATAATTATTCCCAGGGTCAGAAGTATGTGCTTGGGTTTAGAAAGAGGCAGAGATGACCTGCTCAAGGTGTTTCGTGCTTTCACCTGACATTCAGCTGAGGGTCTCCAGAGGAAAGGCTCCTTCTCCGTGAGATGAGACTTGCAGAGTTATGTGAAGGTGAAATGAGGTTTTATGTCCCGCACACAGTGCCGTTGCTGTCGTGTAGCAGACATGCCATAAAAGGTGGTACTAATAATACTGCAAGCAAGCGTTTATTGAGCATCCCAGGTGCTGATATAGAATGAATAATACGAGACTCCTGCTCTTAAGGTGCTGGCAATGTAGCAACAAAGAGAGATTAATAATACTTGGGAAATAGTAAAGACAGGCAGTGTGATAAATATTGTGATAGAGGGGCACTCAGAGTTCTGTGAGAATGTGGAGGAGTGGACAACGGACTCTCTCTGGGAGAGGCAGACAGGCTTCCCCAGAGGAGGTATATCTCAGGTTAGACCTCGAAGGCAGAAGAGTGAAGAAAAGACATTCCTGGCAGTGGAGACTGCAAGTCCAAAGGCAGTAAGGTTGAGACAGCTTGGTGCTCTTTGGAGAAGTGTTGACTAGTGTGGTGTGGCCTCAGTGAACAGGCTCAGTGATTCTTTCCACCAGCCCCAGGGTTTGAGGGGTAACATGGTTGAAGAATGCTGAGCTCTCTGGTTTGGACGGAAAGCAGAGCACCCCCAGACTCTGCCTTACTGAACTGTGTGTGCCTGCCCACTCTCTGCTCCTCTGTCTAGTCCTCCAAACAGCCTTTTAGGAGACAAGGATCAAGCTTGACATCCAAGGCTTATTACAATCTGTTTCTACTCTTCCCTGCCCTATGATCAGACATCAGTATTTCTCAGCATTTGCCCAGCAACTGTCTTACAAGCGAAGTGCCACTGGTATGCCTTTCCCTCGAGCAGTCAGCCCAGTTCGCAGATGGCTCCTTCTCCTGAGCCTCCATCTTGGCCTCTCCAGCCTCGATCCTCTCTGCCCTCCCTTGGAACAAAGGGTAGCTAGTGAGGGGGGCTGGAATCTGGCACAGACTCCGCGGGCAGGCACCTGGGGGACAGAGAGGCTCCACTTGATGGAAAAGGCAGGGCATGGTATCCAGCCGGAGATTGGAGTCCCGGCAGGTGAAGGGGTTTGTGGTGTTTCTGAAACCACAGACCAACCCACCTCCCCCAAGCAGGTGGATGGATACTGCAAAGGGGAGTCTGGGCCTGGGATCCTTGGGGATCCAGGGCAGGGTCTCCTACAGTACGACCCCAGTCTGGGGAGGGAGGATGGTAAGGGCAGGATACACCAGGCAGGTGACTACAGCAACACCTGCACCAGGGCCTGGGAACAAGGTGGGGTCCTGGCTGTCATGCTTTGAAGCACAAAGTGGGAGCTAAAGGGTGGGGCCTGAGCTGGCTCCTACCTCTGTCCAGGGTAGGGAGTGTTCAGTGTGAGAGTAAGGAGCCAAGCTGGCTGGATAACCTTCCTCTTCTAATCTCTTCTATAAAGCAACTAATGAGCTGTTTACTATTTGTTGGACCTTTAGCCTCCAAATGCCTTTCGTATTGCAGCCAAGTCCTCACTGAACTTTCAAGCAGCTCTGCCTAGCTCCCACCAGGACCACAAACGCTTGCAGGGCAGAACCCGTGCCTGCATTTCTGATAATAATAGTGACATCAACAGTAGCCCTGTGTGGAGCGCTTCCTCTAGGTGCTGGGAGATTTACGTGTGTGAGTCACTCAACCTGACATTAAAACATTAAAACCTTGAGGCAAGCTTATCCCCGTTTGACAGAGGAAGACACTGAGACTCAAAGAACTAAAACCTGGTGTTGCAGGTCACACAGGTAGTAACTAGCAGTTCAGATTCAAATCAAGTCCAGTGCAAAGTCTGTACTTTAAGTCCCTGCGCTATCTTGTGAAACAAAATCATTTCAACTCACTGAAACGGGTCTTTGTTGAAGGCTGAGACTGTGTAGTGCATTACCGCATGCCTTCCTCACCTTGGCATCCGGCCTCCCCTTGCTCAATAATCTCTGTATTTGAATTAATTGATTGATTGAATTGTGGGGTGGAGATTTAGGGGTTGTACAACTCAGGGGTGCCTTGACTGGTGCCCTTTGCTTTCTTGACCCCTGGGAGCAGATGGAAATGTCTGCAGAGAGTGTTTTTCAAACAACCCCCCAAAGCAGTCTGCCTAGCAACAAAGAGCCTTTCAGAACCCAGCTCCTCCAGGAGGAGGAGGAGGCGCTGGCAGCAGTCGGGGGTGGGGGGGTTTGCTGGAGTCACTGCTGCCTCCAGCTCCACAAAAGACACAAGCCACAGAGGATTGAGTTTCATCTGGGGGTGCAGCTGAGGAGGCTGAGGGGCCAGGGCTAGGGTTTAAGGCTGGCGAGAGTGAGAATGGCTTTAGGGAACATTCTGGGTGTGTGTGTGTGTGTGTGTGTGTGTGATAGCAAATTTGTGTTTTGTTATTAGAGCACAGCTCTGTGGGAGTAGAAGGATGTGCTCAACTAGTTTCCCAGGGAGGTGCATGTTTTTAATTAAGAATAGTTTTAAATTATAAAAGTAATACATGCTTACTGTAAAAATTGAAATAACATAGAAATATATAAAGCTCTAAATGAAATATTGGAATCTCTTGCCACCAACCATAAATAATCACTATCAACACTGCAGAATGTTTTCTCCCAGACTTGCATGTGTGTGCATGTGCATGCATGTGTGTGCGTGTGTGCTATGCTTTATATATGCATAACCAAACATCTGTATGATAGGTATGTAACTTTAATGGTTTACGCCATGCCAAGCTCTATAATAAGTGCAAGGTGTTCTTTATTTTCATTACCTCATTTAATTCTTACATTTCTAACAAGTAAGATATTTCTAACACACTGTGCCAGGCATTGTTATTATTTCAATCCCCATTGAAAGGGTGAGGAAAGGAGATAGTGATGTGCAAAGGGGTGGAAAGGTTATATTCTTCCCTACTGGCTCTGTATGTGTTGTTTATAACAAAGCAAGATCATACTAGCTCTCCTTGCAACTTGGCTCCTGCTCTGGGCCACTTTCTTGGCCCCTTCATCTCCTTCTCCTCTTCTTCTCCCAGGTTCCCAGGCACTGCCTTTTCCTCTGGGCTGTGCCTGCTCAGTGGATCTGATAAGAGAGCCAGCATGCTGGAACCTGAGGATTGATCATCACTGGATAACTTTGGTAGGCAGAGTAATGTCCCCGTCCCCAAAGGATGTCTGTGCCTTGATTTCCCAGGAGCCTAGGAATATGACTTTACACAGTAAAGGGACTTTGCAGATGCAACTAACATTGAGACCCTTGTATAAGTTTCTCAGGACTACCATGACAAAGCACCAAAAACGAGGTGGCTTAAAACAACAGAAATTGTTTGTCCTGCCATTTGGGAGGCTGGAGTCCGCAATCAAGGTGTCATCAGGGCCAAGTTCTCTTTGCCGGGTCTGGGGGAGAATCTTCCTGACCTCTTCTAGCTTCTGTTTTTTGCCAGCCATCCTTGGCATTCCTGGGCTTATAGATGTGTCACTCCGGTCACATGGGCGTCTTCTCTCTGTGCACATCTGTCTCTATGTCCAAGTTTCCACTTTTATAAGGACACCAGACACATTGGGTCAGAGCCCACTGGATGGCCTCACTTTAACTTGATTACCTCTGTAAGACCCTTTTGGCAATTAAGGTCATATTCTGAGATATTTGGGGCTTAGGACTTCAACATATCTTTTTTTGGGGGGGGAACACAATATAACCACTTCAAAATATGGAGATTATCGTGGATTATCTGGTGAGCCCAATCTAATCACACGAGCCTGTAAAAGCTAAGTACTTTCTCCAGCTGGAGACAGGAGAGAAGTACAGCAATGGGAACGACAGAAGGACATGACGCACTGCACTAGCCCTGGCTGACACAGAGGGGCCTATCCAAGTGCCGAGGTTGGAGAGAGGCCTGTAGGAGCTAAGCACCCCCACCCTCAGAGCTGACGGCTAGCCAGGAAGGACTGCAAGGAACTAGATTCTGCCACACCTACAATCCATGGAGAAGTGGGTTCTGCTCCGAATCTTCCTGTAACAGCTCAGCCAGCTGACACCCTGATTTATCCCTGCAAGAAAGACCCTGGGCAGGAAACCAGTGGAGTCAGCCTGGACTTCTTATCTACAGAACTGTGAAGATAGTAAATTTGTGAGATATTAAGTTGCTTAGTTTGTGCCAGTTCGTTCTAGCAGCAATAGAAAAGCAATATAATTACCTTTCCATTTCACTGGCCTTTCAAAGCCTTAAGCTAAAGAATGGCCAATGCTAGGAATTCCTTGGGTCCTTAACATTTACTTTCGTGGGTCTTAAATAATGCCATCCTTCTGTGCAGAACATGATATTTCTCAGAGTATTTTGCACAGTTTTTAATGTATTCCTCTCTATAGTCCTGTGAGATATAGGGAGGTCATTCTCTCCAGTTTCAGAGGAGGAAACCAAAATTTAAAGAACTAAGGGATTTTCCCAAGCCTCGCAGAGCTGGGCTTGCAAGCCAAGTTCCTGCTTCCAAATCACAGTGCTTGTTGCCACAGCCCAGTGCTGCCTTTGTTTCCTGAAACACCTATTACCTGAACACAATTAGGGTTGCCTTATGGGCTGAGCCTCCTTGTGAGATGATCAGCTTCCTTTTGCTGAGAAATGGTCAAGCAGAAACTGGACAATGTATTGTACTTGGGATGCTGAGGAAGGAATCCCTGCCATCCATGGGAAGATGTTGGCAGGTGTCTCTTAATGCCTTTTTCAGGGTCTACAGTGGGAAGTGGGATGAGGTTTGGGTACTTTAGATTCGACAAGGGAAAGCTCACTAGGAGGTGGGCTGGCCAGGAGAAGGGTTCACAGGGGAGGTGAGATCTCACAGGGGTTTGGAGAACAAGCAGGGCTTAGAGAGGATGGTGGTATTCGGGTTTCTAGTGTGATTGCAGGGTATATCTTTTGCCCCCTCCTTTTGACCCCAGTGGCTTTGGTGGAACTTGCAGGCAGGAACTGGGTCAAACCTGAAATGAGCACCTCTGGCCTGCCCTCCTCACCCCACCTCCAAGTCCATGGTGGTGGTTGAGGACACACATGCGGTCAACTGCTTCTGCAGCCAGAAGAACAGTGGTGGGAGAGCAGAGGGGTAAGGGAAATAGAGGCTAAGAAGAACTTCCTGCTCAGCCTCACTTCCTGTGGCTTCTCTGCTAACCCACCGTAACTCTCTGGCTGTCTGTGGGTGGAAACCAAGCAGCCTGTTTTTTGAGGGCATCTGCTGTCCTATTAAATGTTCCTTAGTAATTTCCACTTGTCCTTCTTGAAACTGGTCTGTCACTCCTCTCTCTTGTTCCCTGCATGGCTGACGTGACTTACAGTGTATCCTTCCCAAGCCAAAACTCTCTTGGGAGCCTTGACAGCCACTGGATTCCACTCCTTTCCCCACATGCCTGTGAGGGCTGTTCAGTCAGGAGTTCTTTCTAACACACTGTGCCAGGCATTGTGGGGATGCTCTGGAAAGGCTGGCCTAGCAGGCTTCAGCTGGGGAGACAGCATGGCATTGTGGAGAGAACTCAAGTATTTATTAGGCACCTGCTGTGTGCCTGGCCTTGTGCTAGACGTCAGGGACACAACACTGAATAAGACAGCTGGAGGACCATCAGTGAGTCTTGCTTCTGCCCCTTACTAGCTGTGTGACCCCAAGCTAGTCACTTCACCTCTGTGTCTCAGTCCTGCCTTGCAAAGACTGATATGGCCCTTTAAAGTGTGTATTAAACTGTAAAGCTCTGTGGAGGTGATATGGTTAGTTATTGTTCTCTCCCTTGATTCTCTCAGTTATCCTGTGAGGTGGCACAGAAGCAGTTTGTAGACCCATTTCACAGATGCACAATCAGAACCTAAGAGAAGTTGAAGGGCAGGAGCAGGAACAGGCACTAATACTTCTCGCTTGTTGGCTTCTATTTTACTGTGTAGTTGTAGTACAGGAGTGACAATATTTCATGACATTTTCAACAACAGCAGCATTACTAGCTAACATTTGTCAAATGCTTACTATGTGCCAAGTACTAGGCTATGAACGTGCCTGTCATTATCCCCACTTTCCATATAAGAACATGGAGGCTCAGCAGGGATGTCATTTGTCCAAAGTCACTTTCCTAAAGAAGAGGCAGAGGCAAGATTCAAACCCAGGCATGTTGGACCTAACCTCTGTGCTGTTTGCTTATACAGTTGGGCATCCCAACCTGACATGCCTGGAACAACCAGAAAGTGTGCTAGAGAGTAGGAGGAACCATACTGTGCTCACACCCATGCACAGAGGTGTGGCCCAAGCAGCAGAACAGTGGGCATCAAGAAGGGATGGCTTTCTACAGCCTGGAGTGATTGGGAAAGAGGATCTTGAAACTCAGAAGGGCAAAGGCTGGGGGCTGGGGAGGGAGGAGCCGTGGAGGGGGTTCTGGCTGTGGGTACATTTGAGGAGCAGTGGAGATGAGATGGGAGTTAAGTGCAGCAGGGGACCTGAATGGTCCCAGCAACAGTTGCGGCCGTGGCCGGAGGGTTAGCAGAGCTGCCCACGCCCTGGCCACCAGAGGAAATTAGTACCCGGAGATGTCTCTGGATCTGGGGTGGAACAAAGATCGTACAGTTTTTGTTCCTTCTCTTTCTGGGGCCTTGAGGTTAGGAAAGAAGAGGGGCAGAGCTGGTTTTCCCTAGAGTCAGGAGGAGGAGGAGGAGCAGGATGGAAGGGCGCAGGCCCAGGAAGGTTTCGGAAGAGTTGGGAATGCCAACAGGAAGGCCTTGTGCCAGAGAGCCACGGGAGCATTGGTCTGGGAGTCCAGACACCCAGGTGCTGCGCTCCTGTGTAGCTTGGCGCAGCTAATTCTTAGAACATGGATTCTTCTTTGGGCCTCAGTTTCCCACCTGTGACTTGAGAGGTTTAACAGTAAAAATTACTGGTCGCAGACAGGCTGAAAACAAAGACTTCTAGAGTCATGTGATTGGAAAGTCAAGTTCTGATTGTAGGGAAGGTTGAATCTGGAGGGTCCAATGGTATCCTTGGTGTCTGTTCTCTTCTTCTTTTGGCTCTACTGTCCTCTGTGATGCCTTTGGTCACAACCTCACCCTTTGAGATCTCAAGGTGACTGCCAGCTGCTCCGGGCTTGCCATCTACCAGGCTGCAGCCCACAGGAGAGCATCTGTTAGCAATTCCTGCAGAAGTGTGAGGGAGGCTGCTCATTGGTCCTGCTTGGTCCTGTGTCCATCTCTGAGTCTGTTCCTGTGGCCAGAGAGAGCAGCCTCTTATTGATCAGACTGTGGCCATATGATCTTCCCTAGAGTGTTTCCCACAGAAACCACACAGATGAGAATGGGAGGAGATGATTTCTCCAAAGGAACATAGAAGTGCTGAGCCTAGAATGGGCAGGCAAAAACTCCTCAGCGTCCAAGGGCTGGTCTGTCTTTAAATGAAGACACCAACAATGGGACTTCTCCAAACTGTGTTAGGGTCACAGAACCATTTGAAAATTCTGTGAAAGCCATGGGCCACCTGCCTAGAAATACACACAAGTCAGAACTTCCCCGCATGGCCTCTGAGGCCTCTCCTGCCTCCCCCTGCCCCACTTCCCTCCACCCCCAGCCTCCTAGCTGTTCCTTGTACTCAGCATGCTGCCTCCCTCAAAGGGGCCTTGAACTTGCTGTTTGTTCCTTCTGACCTAGTTAATGCTTCCTTTGTGTCCATTCTCATTGCAGTGTGAACCCCTCCTTGGTCCCTGTTTCAGAAGTAATTTTAACTATTTTATCTGGTTATTTTGTTAATATCTGCCTCTATCACCAGAATGAAGGTTCTTTGGAGGAGGGACCTGTTTTTTCTCCCCAGTAGAATGTGCACATAGTTGGTGCTCCACAGTAGCTGGGTGAATATTTGACCTTGAACACACAGTTTTCTCTGAAATTTCCAGTGTAATATAGCTCCCTAGACTCAGTGTCTGAACCTGAGGTTAAGAACCTCAGACTAAAAAAATGGAAAAATTGAGGTGTTATCTGTCAGCTTGTTTAAAACAGGGCCATGAAAATGAGGACTTCCCCACCCTCATCCTCACCCGGTTGTTCTCACAATCTAGGTGCTATTGACTTAAACGGATGTCTCCTAAGTGGAGTGCCATGGACAATGAGTTCTGGGTAAAATCTGTGGTTAAATAAATTGGGAAACATGGTCTAGTTTAATATATCCTCCTCATGGACATTCAAATATAGATGAATAAAGGTAATATCTTTTTCAAAATTATCATTAGTGTAACTGCTGTTTATTGAGGGCTTACCATATGCCAAGTACCTTAATAGGTTCTTCACAGGTATGTTCACATGTAATCTCATAATAGCCTTGTGTAATAGATGTCACCATCACCCCATGTTACAGAAGAGAAATGAATGATTGGAGGGATTAAGAATCCCAAGCTATCTTCTAGAAAGTGATAGATTTGGAACTCAAACCCTGGCCATTTGACATGAGTGATCTCCTTAATCACTGAAGGTGTGAGAATTCCTGTGGTGGAACTGGTTTATCTTCACTGAACTCATATTTATTGATGATGGAACCCATTTTCTCTCTAAACACATAGAAGACCCCAAGGATCACAGCAAGCTGGGGACACACTGGTGAAGTGTTGATTCATGTTGAGTAGGACTAAGGTGGAAGGGATGTAGGCCTGGCGCAGACTCAATTCCACAAGTGTTTACGGAGCACCCTTGTGCCAGGTGTGGTGCTAGGAGTGGCACGAGTGTGGGAGCAAAGCCACATCTTCATTGCCCAGGGGTGCCCAGTGCCCCACCTGTCCTAGTGACAGACCAGTCCTGCTCCTGGCGGCCCCACCCAGATCCCTCCTGTCTCTGGGCCATTCTCAGACCACTCAGGTGTGTTTCCTCCCCTTGGTGGGGTACCACCCTTAGTCACATCAACAGATTAGTTTAGAGCAAGATGCACATTCATTCTGTAAATGTTCATTGAAGACCTTCTCTGTTCCAGGACCTGTGCTACGGATTGGGGATACAGAGGCAAATAAAAAATGCCTCTTTTCCCAAGACATCAGTCATCTAGTGGGGGAGGTGGATCAGTGCATAGGAAACCATGATAAATCAAAGTCCCCAATAGACCAAAATGTGCCCAATTAGAGACATAGACCAGTGTGCCATGGGAGTTCTGAGATATAAGTGATTCCTTCCTTCCTTCCTTCCTTCCTTCCTTCCTTCCTTCCTTCCTTCCTTCCTTCCTTCCTTCTTCCCTTCCTTCCTTCCTCCCTTCTTTCCATCCTTCCTAGTTAACCAAACTAATTTTGTTTTGGGATTGAAGCTCATGCCTAAACGATGCTGGAACATCTGTTCGAAGGACAAGGACAGATGTTTGGCTGACAGCAGTGAGCAACCACGTGTTCTGAAGCATCTCAGGGAATTCGAGCCCACCTGCCCCTACAGGCAGGGAGGAACGTGGGAATGAGGTGCTGCCTCATTGGGCTCCCTCAGGCTGGGCTGGCTGTGCCTCTGACTGTGTCCAGGCAGCGGCCACACCCACAGAGTGCCATTGTCCACTGCTTCTGCATACCGTCCTTCCAGCCCACAGAAGGAAGTCTTTCTGGTGACCAGTGTTGCCAGATCACTCCCATTTCCCCAGATTACTCATCTGAGCCCCCAGGGACAAGCACAGACTTTTCATCTTACTGACCTTGGCTTTCTTATCCATCAAATGGGAATAAAGGTTTCTCCTTCCAAGGTAGTTGGGAAGATCAAATGAGATGAAGTAGCCATACCACCCTGAATGGGCCCGATCTTGTCTGATCTCGTAAGCTAAGCAGGGTCGGGCCTGGTTAGTACTTGGATGGGAGATGAAGTAACTGGAGGAGCTTTACAGATGTCACACACTGTTTAAGACCTGTCAGAGACCCCAGGAGTCCCACTGGAGAAGCAGAGCATTATGGCCCCTTGCTCTAGTGCATGTGGGCAAGGTCAGGCGGGCCCTGAGTTCTTTATGGCCCTGAAGCCTCCTGTCCTGTTTGCCTCTGGGTCTTTGCTGTTGTCTTTAATGAGTTGATCAGTATGAAGATTCAGTGCGGTGCCTGCAGGTGGAGGAGCTTACTGTTTGGGGCTGGTTGTTGCTCCTGCTGGGCCCGTTCTGTTTCCTCTGCCTGCAACGCCCTTCTGTTTTTTTTCTACTCCCTCCACCAGGCACCCACCCTCCTTTCCTCCCTCCACCCTTTCATCTTCATTTCCTTATTTAATAAACACTTTTTCTTTTGAATTATTTTAATTGTGATAAAATATACACAACATAAATTTATCATCTTAACCATTTTTAAAAAGATATTATTTATTTATTTTCAGAGAGAGGAGAAGGGGGGTAGAAAAAGAGGGTGAGAAACATCAATCAGTTGCTTCTCACACGCCCCCAACTGGGGATCTGCCTACCACCCAGGCATGTGCCCTGACTGGGAGTCAAATGGGTGATCTTTTGGTTCGCAGGTTGGCACCCAATCCGCTGCACCCTACACGGCCACCGTAAACATTTTGAAGTGTATGGTCTAGTGGCATCAGTACAGTCGTGCTGTTGTGCAACCGTCACCACCTTCCATCTCTAGAACGTTTTCTACCTTCCCAAAATTAAACTTTGTCCCCATTAAGTGCAAACTCCCTATTTCCCCCACCTCCAGCCCCCGGCAAGCACCAGCCTACTTCCTGTCTCTGAGTCTGACTACCCTGGGCACCTCCTATAAGTGGAATCACACAGTATTTATCTTTTTGTGACTGGCTTATTTCACTTAGCATAATGTCCTCAAGGTTCATCTGTGTTATAGAATGTGACAGGATTTTCTTCCTTTTTAAAGCTGAGTTAAATTCCATTGTTCGTACATATTACATTTGGTTCATTCATTCATTCATCTGTTTCCACTGTTAGGCTCTTGTGAGTCATGCTGATGTGGACACAGACGTGAATGTGCTGATAGCAATTTTTGAGCATCGTCACATGCTGTGCTGGGGATGCAGTGGGGAATGAACTTGGTCCCACCACTTATGGAACTTACAGCCTCCTGGGTGATGTCAAAGAGCAAACAAGCCAGTAAATGCATGAGGTTGCCATGTGTCTGATGAAGGTAAAGAGCAGTGTCCTACCAGAAAGAACAACTGTGGGCGTGGAGGTGGAGGAGGGAGGCAGGGGTGGTGAAGAGGTTTCAGGAAGTGGCCGAAGGATGAGGAGGAGGGGTGAAGAAGGCTGGGGAAGGTTGAGGCCAAAGGAAGAGTCTGTATGAAGCCACTGAAGAGTGACAGGGTTGGCAAGTTGGAGGAGTTGAGAAAAGCTGAGTTCTTTGGTTGCCACCTCATTGTGCCCTTGTCTGGGAGCATCCTGCTAACCCCAGGCCCAGCTTACTTCTCCTTCGTCACTTTCTCCATCCTGGTTCTTACTCCATTGCCTTTTGTTCGGCTGTTTCAGCCAGTGAGCTATACTTAAGTGCAAGAACCATTGTTTTGTTTACTGATTTATTTGTTTACTTATTTATTTATTTTATTTGGAGGGGCATGCTTTCATATCTTTGTGGGTATCAACAACTCTCCAACAGACACTCCCCTGAAGGAGGCCAGCTGTTTCACTGGCAATGCCCCAAGAGCATCTAAACAGGGAGCCTGCTGCCATCTGGGGCCTGCCAGAGCTGCACACAGACCCAGCATCAGGACATTAGCTCAACATAGAGGCTCTTCCTCTGTGCCTTTGCCCAAGATGTGCTCTGCACTTGGACACATTAGTGTGCAGTGTGCCTGCTTCAGTTGGCAGAAGCTTTCCTGCACTGCTGCTTCCTCAACAGGGAATGGGGAAAGCATCCTGCCTAAGGCTGGGCCAGATGTGGCCAAACCTTTCCAGTGGGGTTTGCCCCCATCTGCAGATGTCCAGGTTTGCCGTGCCAGCCCAGCTGACTTGGCCAGGCCACAGTGAATAGTGCTCAGAGGTTGGTGGCCATGAGCCATGCCCCGCCATCTCTCCTGTTGGTGTTGGTAGCTTCCCAGCTTCCTCTCACATGACTGTTTCTGTTTACTTCTGTCTCTGGCCTCCCTGCCTGTGGCGTCCCCATGCCACCTCTAGCTAATCTGCTGCACTAGACACAGCCCCTGCAGCGGCCCCTTCCAGGTGGCCTCATTCCAGAGCGTGTGCTGTCTTTGGCTAACAGTCCTAGCTCAGGCTCCTCACCCCTGACCCCAGCTCTCTCTACCACTGTGAAGGAGGATCTGTGTACTTTAAAAATTTTTAAACCTGTGATGTTTTATCTGGGGCTCCTCCATAGAGTGCCCAGAAGGTAACTTGCCCCAAGTGGGCTGGAAATAGGTTTGTCTTGAAGTTGTGGGATGAACACTGCACAGTGAGCAGCCTAGCCCAGAGCCTGACTGAAACCAGACGAGCGAGGTAGACAGCGGGGAGGCAGACAGGAGCTGGGGACCCAGGCTCAGGAGCTGGGGGAAGGTGTTCGCTATGCGTTGAATGTGTTCCTCCAACAGGTGAAGTCCTGACCCCTCAGTACCTGTGAATGAGACCTTATTTGGAGGTAGGGTCTTTGCAGATGATTAAATTAAGATGAGGTCATTAGGGTGGGCCCTCATCCAGTATGACTGGTGTCCTTACAAGGAGAAGCTTGGAGACACACATGCACACACACACAGGGAGGATGCCATGTGAAGATGAAGTCAGAGAGGGGTGATGCGTGTATAACCAAAGAATGCCAAGGATGGCAGACTGCTAGCCTCAAGAACAGGGTCAGTAAATTTCTGTTATTTAAGCTGCCTGGTCTTCGGCCCTTTGTTGGGGCAGCCCCAGGAGACAAATAGAATATTCAAATACCTTCAGAGCCTCTCACCTCTGAATACGAGACAATGTACTTTAGCTGCTGAGTTTCCTCCCATCTTATTTAGTTTGGAGACATGGGATATTTTCAGGTATCCAGGCAAAGATTTTTAATAATAAAAATAGTAAAAACTTTTAATAAGTCTCTAAGAGAGTTGTAATAAGATTCTAATAAGGAACTTTTTGGTATCCATCCAATGAATGAATAACTGGGCAAGGGGATAGTAAGACAAACAACCCGCTATACTTTTACAGGGCTTTCCAGTTGATAAAGGTTTGATTTATTATCCCATTGGTTCTCAGGGCCACCCTGCGAGGTTAGCACTGTGAGATTCCCATTTCGGGGAGAAGAGAACTGAGGTTCACAGAAGGTCCATAACTGTACAAAGTGGAAGAGTCGGGGTTTCAATGTCAACCTCCTGACTTCAGTCTCATGTTCTTTCCTCGCTTCGCAACTGCCCCTGAACTTGGAACAGGTGTGATGGTTTGAGGGCAGCTGAGCCCTTGCCTCAGGGTGGGGTTAGCACTCATCAGGTGTCTAGCCGCCCTCCCGCAGAGGGAGTGAACAGAGTTACCTGGCCCTGACCCTTCTCAAGCTAGAGAATGATGATGGTGTGTGGTCCCAGGCCCCTTCATAGCACTCCTCAGCATTATAAAAGTGTTTGGTACCCTCCAGGAGTCAGAAGCCTAAGTTCAGGCCTCTGCAGGTGTGACCTCAGGCAAGTCCCTTGACCTCACTGCAAATCAGGGCCCACACCTGTGAGATGGCTGGATGAGCACACCTACCTTGTGGGCAGAGGTGAGGTGAAGGGTGTGGTGGGAGCACTTTAGAATGGTTGGCTTTAGTGTTGTCCACAGTAATAGTAACAGTGAATGCCCGTGCATCTCTGAGGAGAGTTCCATCAATCCTTCTGCCCATGAGAAACCGTCAGAAACCACAGTGACTTCGGAAAAAGAAGGCCCACTCCGCCCCCTTCACCTCCTTTTTATCATGTCAGGGTGTGACTCAAATGCTCTTGCAGCTTTTGGCTTCTTTAGAAAACCGGTTTCTTTCACCAGAGTTTCTTTTTACCTCGTCCCTTCCCATCCCTTCCCTGCCACCGCACTCTGAGGTTGCCATGTGAGTGTTTCCCATGTAACAAATATGGAAAACCCATTTAAACCAGTCAGAAAGACAAAATGACTGAGTCTGAAGCTGATCGAGTTTGTCTCACTGCCCCGATGCAGGACTTCCTCAGGCTTGAGAACCCCAGTGTCAAGACTTCCAGCTTGTCGACTTAAGGTGGGTGAGCCCGAGGGGCTATTCGTTCTGGAGCATTTATGGGCACAGCCCACACACCAGCACCGCTTCAATGACGGAGATGAAAACCTCTGTCCTTCCATCCGTGCTTCTATGGGTCTGCCACTGTATGGGGTGCTTAATGTACATTAAAATCCTCGTTTTATCCCCTCAGTCCACCTGACTCTAAAGTCCAGGCTCTGAGCAGTTATGGTGTACTCTTTCTCTGGTTGAAGAAACTCTAGCCCAGTCCTTTTATCTTGTAGGTGAGGAAACAGGCTCAGAAAGAGGGGTGGCAGTTTGCCTAGAAGGAGGGGCTGGGCCCCAGTTGTCCTGACTTTCAGGGCTTTTTCTGCTGCCCTGTCCTCCCCTTCAGGGAAACACTGAATTGCTGCTAGTGGTTGGCCACCGAATACCCTAGGGAGCCCCAATTCAGTGATGCTGAATACACCCCAGGTCCCAGTTAAACCTGGCAAAAGTGGTATTGATTAATTCAAGCCCTTGGCTACTTCAGAAGGCTTTGGCCTAACTAATCCGAAGTACAGTTACTTTGGGTTTCAAAGCCAAAGGTCCAGACACATAAGTTTGGCACCCACAGAGAGTTATGTGCTCAGTTACTGTGCACCTGAGCTCAGCACAAGTCATAATCACCAGTTAATAGTGTGGGACCTCTCACTGTTCCCGGAACGTGCAGTGACATGTAATGCCTCATTTCCTTTGTACACAATGTTCTCAAAGCCCTGAATGCTGTTCCTCCTGATCCTCACCTCTCATTCTCTGCCTGGTTAACTTCTCATCCTTCAAGAGCAGTTTATTGACTCATATCCTGCCACTCCTCTTCCCCAATCCTGGGCATAAATAAATGCAGTATTCCTGCAGTCTGCCTCTCCCACCAGACTGTAAACCCCATGAGGGCAGGAACAGTGTCTTACACACAGTGATAATAATGGTGCTTAAAAAGTGCTTCCTTGCAGCCAGGCTCTATGCTAACCACTTGCCATGTATTATCTCTTCACCTTCCATGACATCATAACATAGCTACTACCACTATCCTTATTTCCTAGATGAAGCTATAGATTCACAGAGAGGCTCAGCTACTTGCCTGAGGTTACACAGTAGGTGGCAGAGTCAGGACTGAAATCAGTGCATAAGGCCTGGGGGGCAGGGCCAGTAAGGCGGAACTCTCACTTTCACCTTCGTGCAGAGCTGTGAATGTTGGGAGGGAGGGCCACACAGTTACCTGTGGGTGTGGTCTGGCTCCAGGGCTCCAGCTCTTGACCTCTGCAACAAGCTGGGAATGTAAATATGCAGATTGATGTTGCCAGTGTCTGACAGAGAGTAGGGGCCCAAACGTGGATGGAAAGGAGACTGTAAAGGAGACTTTTCCTTTATCACCCTTCCCTTTTTACTCATGCCTGCAGGAAGAGGTCATCACTTAACACGTTACTTAGTTTGAGAGGCACATCTTTTAGTTTACTTGCCTCCTAGCAGGTGCAAAGAAATGGCTGAAAACCCAGAAAGTCTACCTTTGCAGCTCTGAGTATTACACAGGCATCTTTTATTCTAAGTAAATTCATTCTGCCACCTTTGGACCTTTGAAAGTTGTTTAAACAGTTATTCAAAAGCCATGGGTGAGCTGAAACAAAGGTTTGGTGTGGAAACCAGTGGCAAGAACTGCGTGTTGTGCTCAGGTACAGTGTGCTGTGCCCTCGTTCCAGTTCTGGCGCATGAGCACTGGATTCTCCAGCAGGGTCTCTGCTTGGGTTCTCCTGGCACGGGGCTCCTGCTGCTGAACCAGGTGACTTTCCCAGTGCACTTGCGGCAGCTGGGAACAGCAGAGCTGATGGTGGGGCCTCTGTCATAGACAAAAATGGGGCTTTAGGGTGAAATGTCTGCAGAAATGCCTGAGTTTCTCCAGATCAAAGCCAAAAACTGGAGGGCCATGGGGACAGAATTCTCTTTGAAGGGCCTTTGGGCTGAGAAGTCAAGCTGTGCCATTTTGCTCCTGACTTTTTGTAACATCTGTTGACACAGAGGCCTGACACTTGCTGGTTGCATCCTTGGACAGGTCTCTCAACCTCTCTGGGTTTATTCCCCAACAATAGGGGGAGAATGCCATATACCACAGAGGATGGTGGTGGGGAGTGAGGGAGCTAATGTTTATGAAAAAAGCACTTTGTGACTTGGAGAGGGCTATACAGATGCAATAACTACTGTTATTTGACATTAGATAGTTTTTCTTGCCATTCTCTGGGGCATTTTTGTTTCTAGCTGCACGTGCTGAGTGGGCTCGAGGATGGTGTTGAGGGAGGAATAGGGTGTGAAGAAAAGCAAGCGGAGGACTGCAAGACTTGTAGGGTGGGGCCCTTGTTTGGAGGTGGAGAGAATGTTTTCTGATTTTTTCAGTCTGAAGTGGGAAAGTTGATGGTCTTCAGCGGATGGTGTGGAGTCAAGTTTGGGAGCTGGAATCTCCTTCCTTACATTGCATCCTGAATATCTGGGGATATTCCTTAAAACCAGCACATCCCAAGGATGGAGCCAGCCCACACCCAGCTTCTCCTTTCTCTGGGCTGGTCTCTTTGCTGTCTGCCAGCCATTTCATGCTCACACCTACCTCCGCATTTTCCTCTGATGTTCTCTTCATCCCGCACATCTTTCCTGTGCCTGTCCAAACCAAATCTGTGCTGCAGAACTATTCACACCTCCGTTCACTCCACAAATATGTGTTGAGTGCCATGTAAAGGGGTGAAAAGGAATTGCATGTAAAGGAATAAGTTACTCCTGCAGAGATAGGGCAGTTCCTGGGAGTTGACAAGGTCAGGGTAGGGCCCTATGAATGGGATCTGGAATGGAAGACTCTTAGATTAGTGAAGACCAAGAAATGAAGTTAGGGTGCTAATTGGTCAAGAGCAGCATGAGTGATGAAATGGCCTCAGACAATGGCAGAGGTGCACATCATGAGGAGGCTGTGTACCGGTATCTAAGTCCACATTTACTTTTGTGGACTTAGTGGGTGTGGCTTGGAGTTCTGTAAATGACAACATGTTATATAGGGTAGAAACACCCAAATATACCATACTTAAATGCTCTAGATGTTGATTTCTCTTTCATGTAACAGACCCACGGGCTCTGGCTGTCAGAAAGGCTCCCAATGAGGTCATTCACCTGAATGGGTTTCTTCCATATTACGGCTCTGCAGTTTCCTAGGATATTGTATTCACTTGCATTCTGATGCCGGGTCCTGTGATGTGTGAGCTCACATTCCATTGGAAAGCGCTTAGTCACAGGGTCACCCTTAGCTGAAGGGGAGGCCGGGGAATTTCTCTTTGGGGCAGCTAGGAGCCTGGTTAACATTCTATCCCTAAGGACAAAGGAAAGAACAAAATTTGTGGGAGCATCTAGCAATCTGGCACAGATGGCTTTAAGGATGGGAAGTCATTCATTCAACAAATATTTACTGAGGACCTTTTATGTGCTAGGTACTGGGGTTACAGAGGGGAAGGGATCAGACACGATGCCTGCCCTCATGGAGCTCACAGCCTAGTGCGTGGTATGCTCTTCAGAGAAGAAAGATAAGGCTGTTGGGTGACAGCTGTGGATGAACCATGTGAGAGCTGTAGATGGGCAGCCTCACAGGAGTGGGCTGTGGAGGAAGGGTGCTGTCAGGGAGGGCTGGACTTGGGCTTAGGCAGTATGTAGAGGAAGGTTCATCCATCCATCCATTCATTCATTCATTCATTCATTGTTCATTCACCAGGACTTAACAATGCAGATAGTGGTAAGTCAAAACAGGTACAGTGCCCAGTATCATGGGGTTTTCTTTCTCAGTAAACAGTTAATCACATGTATGGGATGGGTAATTATAACCTGAGATAAGGCTTTGAAGGAACAGAATTTAGATCTGTGAGAGCCTTTAACAAAGGGATTTGACCCAGATGGGGGTTCAGGGAAGGGTTCAGGGTTCTTTCACTGATGATGTGAAAGATGAATGGGTATTAACCTGGTAAGGAGCATGCCAGGCCAAAGGAAAAGCATATACAAAGGCCCTGGGGATAGAGGGACTGAAATATGGCCTGTGTGGCTGGAGCAGGGTAGAGGGGTAGGAAGTGGGGGCATTGGAAAGGTTATCGGGGCAAGCACACACAGGGCCTGAAGTTTCTATTAGGATTTTGATGTTTATCCTAAGAATCTAGGAAAGCGACAGATGAGTTAAAACCAGGAGGAGTGCCTCGATCAGAACCTTAAAAAGGGTAAGTTCATGAGGTAGTGTCTTTGCAGAAAAATAGAAGATACAGGAGAAGGATCAGAAAGGGGCCAGCAAGGCTGACAGGACAGGGTGGACAGAGGGACATCTTGGGCTCACAGGGATGATGAAGATGGAGGGACAGAGAAGGGCTCATTAACCTCAGGCTTCCATCTGGAACTGAGGTATGACGCTGCGTGTTGGGGCCTTCCCCAGGAAGGGCTCCATGGCTGACTGATATGCTGGCTTTCACAGTGGGCACCTCACTTCAGCATGGCTTCTGTCCAGGTGGTGTGACCCCCCTTCCTGGCAGGAGAACACTGCGGGAGGATACGCCTCTGTCAGGGCCCTTTCTCCCTCTGAATGAGGCATCGGTGACTGGCAAACACCCCAGTCTCGGGGGCTTCTCTGGGTCAGAAGGCCTGGCCTTCCACCCTAGCTGAGCCTGGCTTGTCTCTGAATCCCCCAAGGGGAACCACAGGGTAGTTCCCAAACTGATGGGATCATGGGACTCCACTCAGTGGGAGGCCAGGCTGGTGGGTCTGGTGGCTGGGCAGGGAATCAGGCTGGCTGGATGCTGCATTTGGAGCCACAAGGGAACTCCCATCTGGGTTATTTATCAAGTCCAGGACTTTCCCTGTTTTTCTATCTGCAAAAAGAGGGTTTCTATGAGGATCAAAGAGAAGATCAGCCAACAGTGAGGTGCAGCATGAACCTTGGGACTTTGATAATAATACTATAGACTAACTGGAGTGCAAAGTGGCTCTGATGTCCATCCAAAATGCCTACGTGTGGCGGCAAAAAAGATGATAGTGTTCAAGTGGCAAGGAGAGACTTAGCAGTCACCATGCCTGATGTCTCCACCAGAGATGGTTTGAATACGTGTGTGTGTGTGTGTGTGAGTGTGTATGTAAATTGATCTGGGCGTCAGGAGGTTTGGGGCCCAAGCTCAGCCCCAGCGGTAGCTGCTGGGAGATCTTGAGCAATTCAGTTCCCCAGTTTGTATGGTAGATTGCAGTGTTTAAATGCACAATCCTGAAAAAGATGAACCTAGTTTTGAATCCTGCTGAGCCATTTATTAGCCATGCAACTTATAATAACATGGAAATAATAATTGCCACTGGAGTTATAGGAGATGCCACATCTGAGGTGCTCCACACAGTCGTGGCAGAGTGGGTGTGCATCAGATGGAAACAGTGGGCCTCAACTTCCTCATCGGAGCTGAGCTGAGTCTAGCCCAGTGGGGACAATAACGAGGGTTTCCAGTGGGAATGTCAGAGTTTCCTATGAGTGTTTCCCACTGGTGGGATCCCGGGGTCTCTGACTCACCCCAGTCCGACTTGTGCTCAGGCCCCAGCTCCACAACCTGCCTCAGGTCTGGCTTGCCGGCAGGCTAGAGCACAGTCCTTGTGGTGGTTCAGGCCAGGCCTGATCCCAGCTGTGCCCAGAGTCCTTTGGTGGGTTCTGCCTCCTTCTTCCTGTGCACCCCCTGCTGCCCCACCTCCCCTACACTCTGCTCTGAAAGCAACAGACTTTTTGCCGGACCCAAGTGACAGAGTGGCCTAAATTTAGCCCTCTGGCTTCAGTGGTGAGCCACAGGTGAAGACCAAGGGGAAAACAAAGAGGCGGCTGCATTTTCAAAATACCTTTGGTCAAGACCATAAACAGCAAATGTTAGCCCAGAGATGGGCCCACACCCTCTGCTTGTTTTTGAGGGACGATTGGAGAACAGTCTTACTTCCTTTTCCTCTGCTTCCTCTGTTGACCCACCCTCGAGGAGGCCCCCAGGCCCTGTAGCCTCAGCTTGGAGCAGCCTGTTGGAAGTGTTTTGTATCCTGGGAGTGGGGGGCTGGGCTGTGGGAGCAGGCCCTTGCAGCCTGTGTTTAGTTTGGCTGGGTCTAGTTTGGGTTTGGCTCAGACAGACCAGCCTTGTTGTGGGGGCTCCATCCACCTCAGTCTCAGCCAGGGCTGTGGCCATAGGATGCCTGGGCAGCCAGGCCTGGGGGAGATAAACACGTGCTAAGTGCCAGGCATTTTTCTACTAACCTTACCTTCATCAGCCTGTGTAATCTTCCTAATAACCTAGAAAGTGGGTACAACGATCACTATCTTTTTATAGATGAGGAAAGTGAAGCACAGACAGGGGAAACAACTTTCTCAAAATCCTACAGCTAGTAGGGGACAGAGCTGGTATTGAAATGCATTAAGCCTGCCTCCAAAGCCCAATGCTGGACCACTACAGGATATTGCTTCTGTCATATAGCATCTCTTTTTGCGAATAATTTATTGTGCCAGGCGCCTTTGATGCTCAGAGAGGTTAGCTGACTTGCCCAGGGTCTGGACAGGAAGCCATGGGGTAGTGAGTCCAGCCCATTCCACTAGGTTGTAGAGCTTCCTAGCCCTGCCCACCCAAAACCAGCTTTCCTGTTATGTACTCCTACTGGCCAGATTGTCCTGGAGCCCCTGTCCCTGTGTTGGAACGGTTGTCCTTACTGTGCACTATCCTACGGGCTTCGACACAGCAGCCTGCAAGCGCAACAGAGGGGGCAGGGGCTGCCCAGGACCTGAAACTGTGGGCAGCAATCTCCACGAACAGACGTGGCTCCCAGAGCTCCAAATACTGGGGTTGAAATAGTCCACATGCTTCTCAGGGGTAGGGATTCTTTGTAGTCATATTGGGGGGAGGGATTCAGGGGGTATCTTATACCCCAGTCCCTATTTTTGCTTCATCTATTGTATTTACTGCAGCATTTATTTACTTAACTGTGGCAAAATATGAATAACAAAATTTAGGACTTTAACCATTTGAAGTGCATAGTTCAGTGGCATTAAGAACATTCACACTGTTCTGCAGCCATCACCACCATCATCTCTGGGACTTTTTCCTTCTTCGCAAACTGAAACTTTGTCCCCATAAACAATAACTCTCCTCCCCTCTTTCCCAGCCTCTGGCATCTACCATTCTACTTTCTGTCTATGAATTTGACTCCTCTAGGGACCTCATGTAAGTGGAATCATACAGTATTTGTCTTTTTGTTACTGGCTTATTTCACTTAGCATAATGACCTCAAGGCTCATCCATGTTGTAGCAGGTATTTTCCTTGCGGAAGTCTGAGTAACCCATTGTGTGTATATACCACATTTCGTTTAGCTTTTCATCAATTTTTGACACTTGGGTTGTTTCCATCTTTCGGCTGTTGCAAATAACACTGCTATCACATATATTGAGGTTTGGTGGGAAAGCTTGCTTGAAAAAAACTGGCTACTGAAAGAAGTTTGGAAACCGCTGCTCTGTCTTAAACTGGGGGAGACGGAGCCCCAGCAGTGTGAGCACGATCCCTGACCTTGAGCACCAGAGCAGAAAGTGCATCCTGTAGACTGCATCTAGCACTTTTTCTTCCTCTGATATTTATGAGAGGAAAAAATGGAAAATGCAGCTCGGTTTGGGGGGTAATTGTTAGAAACCTCCTGGAGCTGCAGGAAGGACTGGACTGGACATTCCCTGAGTGCCTGAGGGAGGCAGCCACTGTGGAGGTGGACAGAGCAGGGTTGTGTCTCTCCTCTGCCTCTCCCTGGTTGCGTGATCTTGGGAAAGTTGCTTCACTTCTCAGAGCCTGGGATCCTTGTGAGGATCTAATAAGATGATACGTATCCAGTGCTCCCTGGTGCAGGTCTGGCACACAGGACCCAGGACACAGGAGCTGCCCCCCCCCCCCCAAGGCAGTGCTGGCAATGCAGAGACCAGTCAGACAAGCTCTGGCCCATAGGAGTTCTCAGTGCATGGTATCAAGGGGCACGTGACACTGATTCGTCCCATTACTGGTGATATTGACATTTATCCATTGATTAGGATGGTATCTGCCAAGTTTCTCCACTGTAAAGGTAATTAACAAGTGTTTTGTACTCATTAATTAGTATGTAATAAGCATTTTGTGGGAGCTGCTTTAAGACTGTGTAAATATTCTATTCCTCATCAAAATTTCACCCTGTAGTTTTACATCATGTTTTGTCAAGTTACAATTTTATGATTTCATCATCCCTTCTGCATTTATTATTTGGAATTCTATTGTAAGGTACAGATTTTCTTATTCATTCATTCATTCATTCATTCATATATATTAGTGCAGCTTCATGAATTTCTATCTTATTCAGTTGATCACAATCTGAAACAATCATTATTTTGATGTTTAAGTTGTTTTTCTCTAATTTAAAATATCTGATAAGCTTGGAGAACGGTAAATAGCCTAGTCTGGTTATAACATAAAATAGTGACAATATAGAGCTCTTTCTAAGTGCCAGGCACTGTCCTAAGTCTCTTTATTAACTCTCTACCTAAATCAATTCTTCACATATGTAATTGTTATTTATTGCTATGAAACAAAATATCCCCAAATGTAGCAGTTTAAAACAACAAACATTTATTTATCTCCCAAAGTTTTTGTGGGTCAGGACGCATGGATGGCATAGCTGGGTGGTTCTAGCTCAGTGTCTCCCATGAACTTGCACTTGAGACCTTGGCCAGGGCTGCAGTCAGCTGAGGGCTTACCTAGGGCTAGAAAATCCACTTTGAAGATATCTAACTGACAGGGCTGTCAGCAGGAAACCTCAGTCCCTCTCCTCATGAACTTCTCCATGGCTACTCGAGTCTCCTCAGAACATGGCAGCCAGCTTCCAGAGTGAGTAATCCCACATGGAAGAGTATGGCGGAGACCACAGTGCCTGGTATGGCCTAGTCTTGGAAGTCATACACTATCACTTTTGCCACAATTTGTTCATTAGAAACAAGTCACTGAGTATATTCCACACTTAGAGGATGGTGAGAGATGCTCATAGGTTCCTTTTGAAGAGAGGAAGTCAGAGAACTTGTGGTAGTACTGTAAACCTACCGCAAAATATATGAACCCTTATTAACCCTTTCCTCTGTGTCATAACCCCATTAGGCTGCCATGACTGGTAAGGGTAAAGATGGGATTTGAACCCAGACAGTCTGGCCCCAGGGTCCAAGTTCTCAGCCACTACCAGATCCAACAGGGCCTTGAATACTTCGCTAAGTTGAACCAAGGAAATGGAGAATTCCTGAAGGTGTTTGAGGAGAAATAGACATGATCCAACAGTTTTTGAAGGTAACACACGGCAGGGTGGAGGATGATGGAAGAGGCGCGTGTCCAGCTGCCTTCTCAGGTAGGCCTTGCATGCAGATCCATATTCTCCCTCTGTAGCTAGGAGGCCTTCCCACCTAGTGCTTTCTATCTGTTCATTTTGCAGGCAGACAGAGAAAAGCAGTGTAAATCACAATTTAAAGAAATGGGCAAGATGGTCGTGCCTTTTTTTCCTGGCAAAGCATCAGGTGTGGAGCAACTATATTGGGGATGGGACAGGAGAAAAAGATGGGACAATGTGAGACATGGCCTTTATCCTAGGGAGCATAATGCCTGTTTGAAGACAAGAACATAAACATGAAATTATATAAGACTCAGGTTACATGTAATTAACTATGAAACAGTATTGCACAGGGTTGTGTCTTGGATGCCTTTATATCCCATCGCAGTGCATAGCAGGCTACCCCACTTGCCTTATTGATTGTTAAGTGAAGAGAAGACAAATAGATACCATGATGGTGTCCTGTTATGACATGGGTGGCAGAGACAAGAAGGGGGTGGGTTGTGGAGCCAGGAGATCCCACCAGGGGGCGGGGGGGGATGTTATGAAGCATCTGGACCTAGCAGGAAAGATTAGGTAGGAGTTAGCAGAGGTTAACAGCCAAGGAGGTATTACTAAGGATCTACAAGGATTGACGAGCACCCAACAGATGGCCTGGGAGCTGAAGGACAGGAAGATACCAGAATTCAGGTGGGGACTGGCAGGGGAAACTTGGGGCAGGCAGGTGTCGACACTGGGAATCTGGGTGGGCAGGCAGAGAGAAGGATAGTCCAGACCAGCAGTTAGAACATGGGCTGGAGCCTGGGGTGGACATGCTTTGCCTTTTAGTGCTCTTTGACCTTATTTTGGCCTGAACCGGTATCATCAGGGGCTCACTCTCAGGAATGTGAGCAGGAAGGGACTGGAATGACTTGGGGAGGAGCCTATACTTGCTGAGGGGCTTTGTTAGGGAGCTGCGAGAGGGGAAGGTTTTGCATTGGGCGAGCCCAGTGCAGTGTGTTCTGCAGATTGCTGAGGCTTCATACACCCAAACCGTAGATTATGGTGCAGATTGGAGTGAGGATGAACCTGCTCTCAAGGGATTATCCATGTTGAATGTCTTAGGAGAAACTCAGCCTCCACGACAAATGAGACCCAAGGACCATGGCCACTGTGGAAACCTGTCTGCAATTCTGTATTTTTCCTATTGTGCAAAGAGATAGAATAGCTTCTTAAATTTCTCTACAGGGAAGGTTTAGGTTTGTGATTTGAGCCCTAGCTTTGCCACTGTCTTCTGTGGGACCTTAAACAGCTGACATGGGTTAATTCCTCAACAGGAACATGGGGATAATTAATACTCACCTCCTGGGGTTTGAGGGAGAATAAATTCAATCACACATGTGAATATAATTATTCAAACAGCAAAGTGCTATGTGAACCTAAGGGAATAGTACTGTGAAATAAACTCCACCCAGAGAGAGCTGAAAGATTGCAATACTGTCAGTGGGCCCCTCTTTACATAGGAACCTGGAAGTCCCAGTCGCATTCAAAGGGGAGCTATAGAAACGATGCACTGCCCTTCTCTAGCTCGTGGAGCGAAAACTCAAGGAGAATCTGGTTAAGAAAATCCCCCAATTTGACTAGAATCCCCGCCTACCCGCATCTCTTTCCTTCTGGTGGGAACAGACGAGACAGCAGACAGAATCGTGGGTGAACGCACTCCAGCTAGGAAGCGGCTTTGTTCTCACACTGCCCTGATGTCCAGACAGGCTTCGTACCTCTCGATCATAACTGAGAGACTTATTGTTGTTGGACTTTCATAGAGACAGCAAAGGATTAGGTGAAAATAGCGATGACTGCTGTTCCCTGGGTGCTGCTGAAGCAGTCTGAACCTGAGTTTCCCCTGAAGAGTCCTCTCCAGCCTGAAAATCCTCCTCTGGGATTAGGACTTCCTGTGTAACAGGAGGTTGTCCCTTCTGCCTTAGAAAGGTGTATTTTAATGTCTACATATGTGTGAGCTGTAGGTGTGTACTTCCTCGGCCAGGGTTTCATTTTCCTCTTGGTGTTCTCTTGCTTTAATTCCCAGTGCCCCCAGAGCCATCTAGGGGAGGCCCTCTTCCATTTCCCTCCCATAGAGTAAGGGTAACAGCATCTGCCTCTGGGGTTGTTTTGAAGATAAAAGTTGCTACTGTGTGTGAAGTGCTTAGATGGTACCTAGTGCCTCTTGTCAAATAATACGTGTCAGTTATTATTTTCTTTCAAGTAGCACATATGGTATTTCTTACCCTCAAGAACAATATACCTCCTGGAAAATAAACATCTTGAAAGGTTCAGATAAATCCATGGATCCATACCTGGAATATTAAAGAAAACTAGGGTGCCTGAAGGTATGGAATAGGGTCCAACAAATATTTATTTGGGAATAAAGGGCACTGGGGGTGCCCCTTTGAGGTGCTGTCCCTTGCTGGGCTTGGTTGCGTCCTGTCTGTTGAAATACTCGTCCAGCCCCACCCCCAGCTGCTACTTTCACTTTCCCAGAACTAGTCAAAGTCCCTTGGGGAACATGTTAGTAGAGTTTGGTTCCCCAGCCAGTGCAGTTTTCCCCACTCGGGGCTGGAGCCTTCGTGCTCCAGTGGCAATACCAGGTGGCAGCTCCCCTGGAACACATGGCTCTTAGAGTGCCCCAGGAGGGTCAGGGTTCCAGAGCCAGGTTTATGGCTTGAACCCTGGGGCTGGAATAGTGTCCCTTCACCTTGGAAAGAAGGTTGGGAAAAAAGCTTCTTTTGATTGTTGCCTAAGTTTATGACAAATAAAAGCAATGTACCAACATGTCCTTGCAGACAGTAACTGGCAGGTCAGCCAGCAACTCAGTAGCAAGACCTGCAATGTAACTATGCTAATTAAGCTCTGCTACTGGGTCCAGTTCTACAGTGGGGACTGTGGTGCACTGAGAAAAGCCAACTCCAGGGCTCACAGGGTGGGGGCTGGTTCTCAAGAAAGAGAGAGGAAGGAAGGGGGGGGGGGTGGAGGAGGGAGGGAGGGAGAGAGAGAGAGAGAGAGAAGAGGGAGAGAGTATGTAACAACACAATACAAACCTCCCACTCAAGGTGAGCCTGCAATTCCAAATTCTAAAACACTTTGGAGGAAAACTATTGCTAAGGCAGAAGGAGAAGGAAAGGAAGGAGGGGAGGGAGGGAGGGAGGGAGGAGCACAGCCAAGAACAGGGAGGCGAAGTCACTTCAGACTACAAGAAATAAGGACGAAAAATGAGGATCGTCAAAGGGCTGAAGAAAAGAATAGAATCTAGTATAAGAAAGAATAAATAAAACGCAGAAACAAGAACACAGGATATAAAAAGAAACAATTAGAAATCAGGAAATATATAGTTTTGAATTTCTTAATAGAACCTCAATAGAAGGGGCAGACTCAATCCTGGATGTAAATGAAAAAAGAATTCGTGAATTAGAAGTCAGTACTATGGAGTTCATCAGAAACCCAACTCAGAGTGAGAATCTTAAAATACGGAGGAGCAATTAAGAATCACCAAGAATAAATCAAAAGGCTCCAATATATGTGAGAGTTGCAGAAGAAAATGGAATGAGTGAAAAGCAATATTTGATAAGACAGTGAATGTACCTTTCCCCATAACTGAAGAAAGACATGAGTTCTGGGATTGATAAAAGTACCATGAGGACAAAGAAATATAAATCCACACCTAGACATGTTCTTAGAACACGGACAAACTGTTAATAGCTCTGCAGAGAAAAGACAAATTACCTATAAGGTAACAGCTAGCCTGACAACAAACTTCACTGGCAACATCAGCTCCCAGTGACAGTGACAAAGTATCTTGAAAGTGCTGAGGAGGAATGACTGTCAACCTAGAAGTCTACACTCAGCCAAACTAGCTCTGAAGAGTGAAGTTGATGTAAAGGCATCAAATATACAAAGAGAAGAAAGTTTAGTGTGTAATGGCACTTGCTGAAAGAAATACTAAAAGATGAACTTTACCCAGAAGAAAAGTGAATATTGAGATTAAAAATGGCATAAAAATGAGCCTAAAGATTTGTGAAATGTATTGCTTGCAAATTTACATAGCCATTGATTGTTTCATTAAAAAAAAAAAAGAAAAAGAAAAAACAGCCCTGGCTGAGTAGCTCAGTTGCTTGGAGCTTCATCTTGCACATCAGAAGTTTGAGGGTTTGATCCCTGATCAGGGCCCATACCTGGGTCCCAGGTTCCATCCCTGCTCAAGGAGTGTATGGGAGGCAACCTGCTGATGTTTCTCTCTCACATCAATGTTTCTCTTTCTCTTTCCCTTCCTCTCTCTTTAAGATTAATAAACATATCTTTGGGTGAGGATTTAAACATATGAACGAAAAAACAACCAAAACTTCTGTGCAAGAAAAGGTGGGGAGAGGGCAGTTTGTACTCCTTTTCAGCTGATCGTTGCCATGTGGAGAGTAAGGCCAGTGTTTCCAGGTCACTGGCCTTTCAAGACAAGCTGCAAAGCCGGAACTTACATGTGAAATCTGACTTTGAAGGGTTTGCAACAAATTCAGAAATTTTTAGAATGGCAGGCTCTTCAACCTTTCGAAGACCAAATAAAACTTCAGTCAGCCATTCATTCTGCTACTGGTGGCCTCAGGTATAGGCAACACTTAAATGTCCCTTTGGTTCTTTGGGTTCTACCATGTGAGCAGGGAAGGCTTCTTAGAGGAGGTGGTACGTGGACAGGGAATCGAAGGAAGGCTGGAATTTAAGTAAGTGGAGAGGACACTTGAGTTTAGGAAAGCACCTGGAGTGGCTCAAGAATTAAGAAATTTGAAGGGAGTGTCATTTGGAAGGAGGAGGTGAGGTTGGTTGGAGCCAGAGGTGTTTGAATATTGTCCTGTATCCTTGTGTCTCCATAAGACCCGAAAGCCTGTCTATTGTGAATCACATTGTTTGGTATCTGACATCATTCCCCAGGGAGGGCAGTGGTGAATAAGTGGACACTGCTGGGTGGTGAGGGTGAGAATGCCAATGAAAAGGGCGCCGGGGAGAAACCCAGGGGCACCTGGGTGTGGTGTGACAGGCTGCTTCCCGGGAGCTGTGTAATGTGTCAGCCGTCCTTTAATTAGAAACAGCGATCTCGAAAGCATGGCTGCAGTGTGGCAATTCATGCAGATTTCTCAATAGCTTGAGTTTTTCTAAAGGGCAGTGTTGTAATTCTCTGAATCAGCTTGGTTTCTTTGAAATAAAACCAGACAAACAAATGGGGGGACCTAGGTGGAAGAGGCAGAGGGAAGCTGGATCATGAGTTGGAGACTCAGGTTCCAGTATCTGTCCTTGCCACCAGCTCCTTCAGGGGGGGATCCTGTCTTACAGCGGTTTAGATTTCCAAGTCAGCATGTCAGCCCATGTCAGTCCTTGAAATTGCCCTTTAGACATAATGTACATGTTGAGAACATACAGCACTATACAGTAGTATGTATATGTGTACAGTGTACACAGAGTAAAGTGTCATGAGTAGAGTACATATAACAAGATAATTTATTATGGAGAAAATTATATTATTTAAATGATTTTTAAAAAAGATTTTGTTTATCTTTAGAGCGAGGGGAAGGGAAGGAGACAGAGAGAGAGAGAGAGAGAGAGAGAGAGAGAGAGAGAGAAGCAGCAATATGTGGTTGGCTTTGTGTGCCCCCAACTGGGCACCTGGCCCGCAACCTAGGCATGTGCCCTGACTGGGAATCAAACAGCGACCCTTTGGTTCACAGTCTGGCACTCAGTCCACTGAGCCACACCAGGGCTAAATGATTTTTTAATCACTCCCTTTTTTGCCACACATATACTTTGATTTTATAAAAGTTAAATGCTCATATTTTGCAATGGGATTTTGTGACATGGACTATAAAAAAATCATTCCTTTGGGCCTCACTAAAATAAAATGACTGGCCTAAATAAATTATAGATTCCATTTAGCTGAAAATCATTGACCCTTTCTTTGATGCTGTAATTGAGTGAGGTAGGAGGCAGGGTTGAGTGTGGTTCAGGACACAGTTCTGGTTTTTCATGTTGACCCTACACCTGAGTAATTGTGTGGCTCTAGGGAAGGATGCCTCAGTCGTTGTCTTTTTAAAATGGGAGAATGGTATCTACCTCATAGGGATGCTGTGGGGGTTAAATGGTCCTAGTAAAAATGCTTAGAACAATGCCTGGCACATAGTAGTTGTTCATTAAATGTTACCAGTTATTATTCTTATTGCCATTATTAGTAAAACACCATGGTAAGTGCGCTTATGAATACAAATGAAGGAGTCACCACAATTGAGATGGACTTAATAAATGGGTATCATCAGTCTAGTCAGTATTCACTTGTGCTGGCTAATATATAAAAACTTTATTATAAGGATTTAATAGACAATGTTAGGGCTATTGTGGGTGAGGTTCTTTGGAAAATAGGTGCTGAGATGGAGTTTAGGATGCAGGGCATTTATTAGGGAGTTAGATTAGGATCAGCGCCAACAAAAGGGAGGCAAAGGCAGCAAGACTGGGTGGAAGGAGGAGTTGAGCTCTGAGGCAGTCCCAGTGAAGGCTTAGCTGACTCCACGGAACACTCTGGGACTTAGGGACGTCTTTCAGAGTTGCCCCAAGTTGGAGCAAAGGGCCCAGGGCTTTCTACACCCATGCAGATCAATCATAGTTGTGGGCCACCTCTCGAAGGCAGTGTGGCCCAGGTGGAGGCAGCTTTCTTCAGTCTTCATAGAGGGTGGTCTTCCAGCAGTACTGCTGGAGCAGGGGGAGTGAGGCCTTCCTTCCTGAAGGGGAGCCTAGTGGCCCATCACTGTGTCCCTACGGTGCCCTGGGACTGAGAACAACATTAATCCAGTCCTGCTGGCATAGAGCTGGGAGGTTAGGGATGGAGGCTGCTCTGCTTGATTCTCATAGGCTGTGGGGGGTTTGCCTCTCCTTCTCTCTGTTGCATTCTCCTAAATACCAGCTTCGACCACCTGCTCACTTTGCAAATGGCCCAAGATGGCCACCAGCCCAGGGGCTGCACGGCTTTAGGTTCCAGTGTTCATCTGGAACCTAACATTTGTGTCTTAGTTCAAACGTTTGAGAGAGAGAAAGAGAAGCTAGCTGATTTTGACCAGCATATGCGTGGACACCCTCTCTCTAACTCTGGCTTGGATCACTGTTCATTCTCAGTCCACTCACTGGAGGTGGGAGGTGGGATCATGGGGTACCTCCACTTCCCAGGGGGTGTGGGAAGTGGCCAGGCACTGTACATATATATCTGTGGGACCCTTAACATGGATCTATTGAGCACCTCTGGAGTGCGAGGCAGTATTCAACATATGGATGATACTGCCACAAACCCAACAGACAGTAGTCCCTGCCCTCAGAGTACATTCCACTTGGGGTAGAGTGACCGTGGAGAAATCAGTAAGACCCGCCCAAGGCAGGGGCCCAAGAACAGCGTCTTCTTAGGGCACATGTGGAGTTGTTAGGAGGGGTGGAGCTGCTCCTCTCAGGACCAGAGTCTGTCGTCATCTTCACTCTCTCCTGCACATTTATTTGTTCCCTTCCAACTGCCCCCTCACCCATTGCGTCCTTCTCCTCCCAAACCTGTCCTGCACTTCGTAGCACCTTTTCTACTTCCGCTGTCCTTCAAGCTCCTTGCTGGTGCCCTCAGACAATTCGACCCAGCTATGTCTGACAGCCACCTCCCGCTTCCCTGTTGCAGTGGACTTCACAGTTGTCCTCTCAGACCTGGAAGCTGAAGATGACCCATGGCTCTGCTCTTTCCATCCGGCCGGTTGTCAAACCATTTGGAGTCTGTTTCTCACATCTGTCTCCTCTTCTCCCAACAGTTCTGGCAGGATTTTCTTAATTGCTTCTCTTGGCTTCAGTCTCTCTTTTCCAGCCCATCTCATTAGTCAGCAGACTAATATTCCTGAAATGCACTCCTGACATCATGTTCTTTGACTCAATATTATCTTCTCGACAAAGTTCAGCCTCCACTTTTGGCATCTAAGAACTTCCTTGATCTGGCTCCAACAGGTCTTTCCAGCTGATTTCCACCTTTTCCATGTTGTGATCCAAGCGCCCAGAATGAGTCACCAGGTGGGTTTCAGGCTTCCTACCTCCATGTCTTTCACATATTTCCTTCCCTCTGAAGACCTTTCCCCTAGTCTCCTCATTCCTTGACTCATCTTTCCTTTTGGAAGCCTTGCCTGATCCACTGCACCAGATACGGCTGTCGTGCCCTTGTCTGAACTCTTCAAATTCTGTCTGAATCTCACTGCCACCCCCTAATATTTATAAACTATATTGCAGGCTATTCCACACATATTTTATCTGCCCTGCTCAGTGGCTGAGCTTGAGGTGACTTCCCCACACCACCCCAGAAAAATACATATCTGAACAAAAATCAGGCCTCGCTATTCTCAGCTAGCTCCAAGACAGTTCCCCCAGTGTCTGCTCCCAACAGATCGCCACCTGAAGGCTCTGCCTGTGTAGAAAGTCTGGAGTTGCCCCAGTTTCTACTGGACCGGAAGTCTTAGAGGACAGGATCCTCTTCCCTGGCATGTGGTTGGGGCTTGCAGAATGTGGCCGGTTAGGGAGCACTTCCTGGCTGAACTAATGAATGGATGGATGAATGAAAGCCACAACATACAGCCTCCTCTGGGATTTTCTTTTTCCCTTTCTTCTTCATAGAGATGAGGCATATGAGGGGGCAAAAGTAGGTTAATAATAACAATTATAAATACAATAAATAAGTAATGACATAAGAGTAAACTCTGTGTTTCACATACTCACAGCTACGAACCTGCTTTTGCCCCACCCTGTCCTTTGGCCCACTCCAGCTGGCTGGCACAGTGCCGGAGGTTCCAGCAGCGAGCTTTCGTTTCCTGATTCAGGTCCTGTGTGAGTATCAGCAAAGAACCTGCAGCTTTAGGCAGGTAGCAAATGCCCCTTACAGTTGAGGAGCAAGAACTCTTCCTGCTGCCCCAAGGAGGCTGTCTCCAGGCACCGACCCTCTAAGCGGGCACTGAAATGTTCTGTGGCCTTTGCCTTCTTTTCTTCATTTGTGCGTAGAAAGTGTTCCTGGATTTGCTTGGCTTTGAAAACAAATATGGGAAAAGTACCTAGAGTGATATTTAGGTCCTCCTGGTGCTAGCCTCTCTGGACTCCCTTTTCCTGTCCCACCTTACCTCTGGGCTCCAGCCAGCCAGTTCCCTCCCTCATCAGGCCTTTGCCAGGCTGTGTCTTCTGCTGGGACCATTCCCTCCAACAAGTCCTTTCTAACCCTGCAGGCTCCTCTTTGGCCTTTAGATTTCCACTTAGATATCATTGCTTCCAGGAAGCCCTCCTGACTACCCATCATCCACACTTGTCTCAGTCAGGTTCACTTGCCTGGTGCCCCTACTGCACCCTGTACTTGCCCTACCTCTGTTCCAGCTTTCCTCTCACTGTCCATCCTACTCCTGGTCTGCACACTCCAAGAA
Source organism: Sturnira hondurensis (assembly GCF_014824575.4). NCBI lineage: Eukaryota > Metazoa > Chordata > Mammalia > Chiroptera > Phyllostomidae > Sturnira > Sturnira hondurensis. The sequence continues at coordinate 1,445,492 of NW_028081354.1, forward strand.
GGTGAGACAGGCTCTATCTTGCTTACCACCCTATCCCCAGTGCCTAGCACAGTGCTGCATACATAGGCACTCAGCAAATATGTTGAATGAGTGAAGGGGTCATAAATGGATGAATGGGTGGGTAAGTGGATGAAAACAGGTGCCATGTATCTGTTAGCCACTGCTGTAGAATTGTGCATGACAAACAACCACAGAATCTCAGCGGCGCTGGTAACAAGTGTTAATTGCACATGCATCTGGAGTGATCTGGAGGTCGGTGGGGCAACTCTGTTGTTCTTGGCCAGGCTCATCCATGTGTATGAGGTTGGCTGCTTTTGGCTGGGGTGACTGAGGCACGTAGGGCAGTGCAGCTCCACTCCTTGTGTCTCTTACCTCCCACCGGGCACGTGCTCCTGGTGATGGCAGGGGTAAGAGCATGTGGACATGCTCAGGGTTTTTGGGGGGCCCCGCTGGAACCAGCACACCACCTTCCCTTGGCTAAAGCAAGTCATAGGTCTGCCCAGATTCAAGGGGTGGGGAAATAGACTTCTCTTTAGTGAGAGAGGAACTATAAAGTCATATGGTAAAGACTGTGGGTACAAGGAGGGGCTGAAGAAGTTTGGGGTTCTTAATGCAATTAATCTGCCACACTGAGCATCAGAACTCCCAGGTTGTATTTCACAACTAACTGGGGCCTTAGGGAGGACACCTTTGTCAAACGGGTGTATGAGCTTCAGTTTCCTCACCTGGAAAACAGATCTGATGGTTCCTATCTGCCCATCTCACATGATAAGCAATTTATTTCCTTCTTTTCTTCAGCCCACACTCAGTGTCCGGGGAGGACCATAAACTGTGAAGTGCTGTGATGTGGGAAGCAGGATTGTTCCTCCATGGGCGCTCACCCAACAGGACTGGCAAGGAGTGTGGGCAGTGGGGAGAGGGGGTGGCGAGACGGGACCCCGCCTGCTGACCCTGCGTCCTGGGCTTCGACATCTCAGGTTCTCCATTGTGAATTAGGTGCTGTTGTGGGGTCTAATAAATAATGGATGTAAATGGGTTTTGAAAAGTGCCAAGGGTTTTGTGGTTATGAGGTATTGTTAGATACAGTGCCACCTTTGCCAAAACAGCTATTTGACAAGCCTGGCTTGACCACGAGGCACTTCCTCAGTCTCCCCAGGAGATGAGATAGTTGGGAGCAAATTGTTCTGTAAAGATGTTTCCATAGCCCAAGAAAATGATGAGCAAGACTTATTTGGTACTTTTTTTTCTGCATGAGCACTGTGAAGATTGCCTGCAAAATTGCTGGTGATTGTACCCAAGGTTCTTCTGTCTGTTTTCTGCCCAGGGAAGAGAAATGCTAGGGTTGGTGCTTTCCTGGGGGCATCTTCCCTTTCCAGTCCTACTTGGTCATCCCTCAGAGAAAAGTCTGTGTTTCTGGAGGTGAAGCAGGCATCACAACATTTCCGAGATGCTGATGAAGTAAAGTTCACTTGGGCGCTCCGGCTAAACTGGATCTGGGGACATTCCTCCCACTGGCCTTGGAGGAAAACACCTGTCAGAACAACACTTCCACTCTGACTCTGGAGACAGTCACAAGGGTGGAAGGTGGGGCTTTGGGTCTTTCACGCCAAACTTAGAAAATTGGGGTGGTTCGAAAGATAAGTCTTTCAGGGTGGGAGGGAGAGGCCAGAGAACGGCAATCCATTCCCAGGGCCTGGGTGCGCACTGGAGCCTGCAAGACCCTGGCTTGCACCATGTCATCTGTTTTTGCGGTTCAAGCGCAGGCTGCATTCCTTTCTTTCTTAGCCTTCACATCTCTCCTGAGGCTGACGCTCTGGCTGGCTGTGTGGAAACACCTGGCTCAGAGTGCATCCAACTCTGAAGTGCAAAAGGAAGCGCTCAAATGCTTCTCGTCACAGAGCATTGTTATTTTTCTCTTCTCTCTCTCATGAATCATTGTGCCTGGAATCTTTCTGGGAAAGGTTTCTCTGGCTAATGATTCTGTCCCTAGAACTGGGGACTCTGGCATGCTGGTGAGCGGCGCGCCAAGGAAGCTGAGATTCAGGGAGAACAAGCCTTACTGGGCTCTCGCAGTCCTGGGCTCAGGTTCTGGCTGCAGCAATGCCAGCTGCGTGGCCTCGGGAGGCTCATCCACTAAACCTCAGTTTTCTCATCCACAAGCTCCTCTGTTGCGGTCCTCGTTAGATGAGAGCAGGGAAGTGAAACTGCTGTACACAGATGGGTTTTGAATCTGATTCAACACCAGTCATCACTTAGCCCTTCACCCCACTTCTCTGGTGGCTTCTTCGACTCTGTGTTCATGTCCTCTGTGGAAGGCGAAATCCAGACAGGAGCCTGGCAGTGTCCAACTTCCCGAAGGTCTCTGATATGTGCCCTGAACAAGCCTGCTTGCCCTGTAGTTAACGTGCGCCTCCTGCCAGGCACCCACAAGTGAGGCATTGTCTCCTTGCCCCGCTGGGGTGCCCTCAGGGGATCACTGCTTCTGTGCCAGGACCTAGTCCTGATGCTCTTCGAGCTGCATCTTCTCAGGTGCCACTGAGTTCCCTCTGAGCCATCCCTGTTCTAAGCCAAAATGTGGAAGAAACCGCCCACCTCTCCCAAGCTTTGTCACAAAATCTCACGGTGCCTCTCATGGCATGTCTGAATTGGGCCCTAATGTATGAGTAGGAGTTTACTGGGTGAGGGGTGAATGTAATGCATATTTTACTTAGAAACTATCTCTTTACTCGGACTGACTTCCTCTTCCCAGAGACGCTGCTGGGGCTGTCTGCCAGACTCCTCCGATCTCAGCTGGAGCCAGGGACTGGCTGCGCTGTGACAGCAGCAGCACGCGCTGCCTTCATCCCTCCCACTGCAGCTGTAGGACTCTGAGCTGGACTGTGAAGGCTGTGTATGGCCTCTACTACTAGAAACTTAGCACTTGAAATTGGCCTTGTGGCACCACAAGGCTCGGGGCTCTTGAGAAAGTTGGTATACCAGGGTTTGTCATCATGCGAAATGCCTGCCTTGTGGAAGGAACTTTATAAATGCCTCTCAGTTGCCTCTGCCTGCCCCTGACTGTGGTATCACAGTAGCCTCCTGAATTGTCTCCTTGGGTCCTGTCTCCTCCAATGACAATTCACCTGTCCCACATGCTGCCACCAGGCTTTTCTATAGCATTGACATTGGGCTGAAGTCTAAGCCCCTGAATGTGGCCTTTGAGGCTGTTCACCATCTGGCTCCGAGGAACCCCTCCTACCTGAGCTGCTCCTGCCTCCTCCAAACGTTTTCACCTGTAGCTCTGCCAAACTCTTTGCCTGTCCCCAATCATGCCATGGGCTTCCACACCTTGACCTTTGACCACTCACTTATTTCTGCTGCCTTCACTGCCCTCCCCTCACCTATCTGAACTTCAAGGACAGGCTCAGGTGCCAAATGAAGCCTCTGATCACTTTGGCCTGTACCATCTCCCCTGCAGAGGTCCCTGCTTCCTTCTTAGTGTGCATATAAGTACTTGTGTGCATGCCCCTCTTCAAGCTCATTGTGATGTTATAATTTTTGTGTATGTTAGTCTCTGCTGAATTCCTCAAGGGCAGGTCCTGTGACATCACTGTAGCTGCATCCTCCTGTCTGCAAACAGAGCCTGCAGATGCTAATGAATGCATGTCTAATGTGGAAATAGGAAGTTAGGTATGAATTGGGTCATCCATGCCTTAGGAGGAAGGGGGGTTTGAATATTTGAGTGAAACATAAAATATATGACATGGAGAGAAAGGAAGAATCTGTGAGACTTCTAAGACTAGGTATAAGCAAGAAAATTTTTATCTCCCTTCTGAGCATTCTGAAAGGCTTGCTAGAGTTGAAGATAAATCTTTTGACTTAAGAAAGAGAGAGAAGGAGAGAAAGAGGATGGGGGGAGAAAGGAAGAAAGAAAGAAAGACTACATGGGCATGAATAAGAATAAAATTTCAGATTTAAACATGTATAGTGTATATGTAACATTACTGAATACTCAGGCACTGTGCCAAGCACTGTACATGCATAATCTCACTTAATGCTCTTAGCAACATCATGAGGTAGTTGTTCAGTTTCTCCAAACCCGAGACCTGAACATAAATAGGAGTTAGATGGGATAGGAAGGAGAAGTGGAGAAAAGAGAGGGCATTTCAAGTAAAAGAACAGCAAGTACAAAGGCCCTGAGGCAGGAAAGAACTTGGTATGTTCAAGCACTAGAGAGAAGGCTGGGTGGGGGACTAGAAGATAATAAGCAGGGGTCAGATGAGGCCATGGAGACATAAAGACTGCATCCTGCAGCCTCGTTGGTCATATTAAGGTTTGGGCCATTATCCTAAAAGCACGTTAACATTTCTGCCTTTATCCTAAAAGGGATGGCAATCCATCGAAGGATTTTAAGCTGGAGGTAGAGAGTGGAAATGTGCTGGTGCTGGCATGAAATAGATTTTTAGTTTCCAAAGAACAATTGATTTGAAAATTTCGGAAGGGGGCCAAAGGTGTGGGCCCTGGTTTAGGAGGCTGTTGAGGTTATTCAGGCCAGAGATGATGGTCACTTTCACTAGGTGGCAGAAGTGGACATGGGGAGAAATGGTGAGTTCAGAAATGTTGGGGCAGGAGGATGGAAAGGACTTGGTGACGGGTATGATGGAGGGGTGGAGGGAATGGGGAGGTGAGGTAATAACCAGTGTCCAGGTCAAGCATGCAGGGGAACAGAGGCTCCATTTCCTCACATAGGGAATATCTGAGTGGCAAATTTCCAGGTAGAAATGAGGGGCAACTCTTGGGCTCGAGGATCGGTGGAATTTTCTGGGGTAAATGCTGGCTTTGGTGATCACTAAGATCTCTAGAATTTCTAAAAGTAGCCGCTGGTCCGGACCACCACCATTCCTCATAGTGCTGTGTCCCTTTCCTATGGGGAGCAGGAGACTCAGCCTTGTGATGATTGTAGTTTTGCCCATAGTTCCTTGACCTTCGAAAAGACACTGAAAAGGAATCAGCATCACTGGCATCTGCCACACTCCTTGTTGGTATTTTGTATACTTCATACCGTGAAGTAGTTTCAGGATCTGAAAGTTCTGGTCCTAGAAAGTGGAAAGCAAAATTAGATGGCATTTTATTCATTCATTTCCCTGATAAGCCAACCCACAGTGACCTCCTTCATTTAGGAAGGAGAATGTATGTGAATTGAAAAGGTGGGACGAGCAGTGCTTCAGAAGTTACCATCTGTTATTACAGTGTGCTTGCCAGGACGGCCTGCACCGGGCAATGCACCTCAGTGCGAGGGAGAAATTACTAGAGACCAAGAGAAGAGGAAGGGGAAGGGCTAGGGGCTGGAGTTCATTTCCACGCTGTAGTGAGCACCTTGGCTGGAGGTGACAACCTGATGTGTGCCCAAACGGGCCACAGAGGTGTGTTAGACTAAGACATTGCTCATTTGGTTGATCTCCAATAACATCATAATGTGGAAACAGACTTTAATCCAATGATCCCACTTTCTGTGGAATTTGAGGCCTGGAACTTGGTTCTCAGTAGGACCACAACAGCAATCTGCTGACCAACTGACCGAGAACAGTGAACTGTCTGCCCCAAGCCTCATGAAGCCCAATAAATTTTATTTATGTGTGTATGTATATCCAGAAAGTATCCAGCCATGTAATATAAAAAATAGAGAAATTTACTGAAGAAGATATAAGACACAAGAAACATTGTACATAGGACAATAACACTTCAGTCCCCTTCAAAGTAGGCACCTTAGGACCTCGCACAGTTTCCTCAATCACCGTGAGCTGCTCTGTCATATTTTCCTGAATCTCATCTACAGTCTAAAATCTCTACCCTTTCAAAGGTGATTTTAGTTTTGGGAAAAGCCAGAAGTCACAGGGCACCAAATCTGGGCTGTAGTGGGGCTGAGTCACCTGGGTGATTTGGTATTTTGCCCCAAAACTCTTCATGAGACACATGATGCATGAGTGGGCATGTTGTTGTGATGAAGCTGCCAATCACCAGTTGCCCGTAGCTGAGGCTTTCTGAATCATCTGGATATTTTCCATGGAGGAATGTTCAAGCTTAATAGAAAATTGGATGCAGATTCATTGCTCTACTTTCTCAGTCATTTTGACTGCGACAGCCACACAGTACATATGCTCACTCAATGGCATCTACTGCCCCCACTGACGAGTACAGTGAAGTTGTCATTGTTCACACGTGCACATTCCAGTCCACTCTCCTTGGCTGCCAGGTTACACCTATGTTGCACAAACCATTCTTGTTATATTAACAATGGCTGGACTTTTTATGCACAGATGACATTATATATATATATATATATAATGTATATCATTTCCCAAGCAAGGCACAGAAAAAAATCACTACACCATGCTGCCAATGGTAAGATAATAAACATGAGGTGTTTTTAACCTTTGGTAATAAGACCCAAGACATAAAATACGAGGTTGGCAGAGAGTTCCACATCACATTAAAAGGACAAACAGATTTATACTGGGGTAGTAAGCACGCACTCTGAGCCCAGGCGTGAACGATTGGATCCCAGCCTGAGCACTGAAATTCACTACCACACTAGGAGACAGGCTGGGTCTGCTAAGGGAGCTGCAGCCTTCCCCTCTTTGGTTAATTTCGTGTCAGTATCGCAGTCAGGGGATATGCAAGCAAAGGCTTTGGACTCCTATAAACATAATAATTATACCATGACAAAGTGTCACACCTGTTTGTAAAACTTTTTACTCTTTATAGAACTCTTTCATATATATTTCCTAATTTGATTTTACCACATTCTTAGGTGGGTATCATTATTCCCAGTTTACAGATGAGGCTTATGCCTTGAGGCAGAGCTGGAACTGACCCAGAACTTATGTTTTTGTCCATGTTTGAGTGTGAGATAGAGTCACCACACCATAGCATGCACATTATTGGTGTTCAGGCTTGTAGCCTTCTATTAAGCCATTAGGCAACTATAATAATTTTAAATTTTTTTCCAAGGCTTTCCCTAAAAGTTTGCTAGACTCAGCATTTGAGAAGGAACTTCTCTGAATTCCCTTTTGCATGTCTGGCTGTACTTCATCTATCCTCAAAGGCATGGAGGGTCTCTGAAGTTTCTCTTGCTGGTTCACCTATTGATAAGAATTGATGATGTAATTATAACAACTTGCTTGATGTGTACGTAAAAAGGAAACCCCTTCAAATAATTAGGCCCCACTCACTGATCTTTTAAAAAATTTACACACACACACACACACACACACACACACTACACCTGAAATCAGACTCTCTTTGTTTCTCCTCTCCTTTCCAAAAATCAATTGGCAAAAATTTGCCAAGTTGCTAGGATGAGGTAATGAGCAATAACTCACATGGTTTTCAGGAACATAAATCACTCTGCCTGGTGTAGTGCGTTTGCATCCTGTGACAAGCTTTCTGAGCAGTAGCTGCAATGTGCATAAACTATTGGGGCTTCACTGTGGCCTTGGATATTCTTCCATGTGGCATTCTCATCAGAAGGTCGGGGAAATTCATCCTGCATCCTTATTACTGTCAGGTGAACGCACACATGGCCGGAGGCACCTTCTCAATAAACATGAGCAGCTTTTGCCGGGTGGTCATTGCAGCATGAGTAATAGGGTCAAGGTGAGGACAGCTGTCGGGGGTGGGGGCCTCCCTGCCCTGGGTGTGAGTCCAGCAGGACTGGCACTAGCTAAAGTGGCATTTGCTGGGAGGGTTTTCCAGACTCATGAGCTTGAGGTTTACATATTGCTTTTGTTTAGCAGATAAGCATTAACATTAAAGAGTAAATTTGGATGCATTTGGTCAGATTTGTGTTCTCTGTGTTGTTCTATATCACGTCTCTAATCACACTTTGGTACCTGTCTAACACCCAGGGTTAGGCGAGGCTGTCAACCTTACAGGAGATGGTAACTTACTATGCCCCAACCACGGCCTTGCCAGGGCCACTGATTCTGAGCATTTAAATTTTTTCTTGCTTCTCTCCATATTAGAGAAGTAAGGCCTATTATGTAGAAGATTTGAAAAATATAGAAAAGACAGTGATTAGTACAGGAGTTGGCAACATATGGCCAAATCTGTCCCATTGCCTGTTTTTGTAAAGTTTTATTGAAACACAGCCGTGTGCATTCATTGCCGTACTGTCTCTTGGCTACTTTTGTGCTATGAGGGCAAAACTAAGTAGTTGCAACAGAGACTGTATGGCCTGCAAAGCCTAAAATGTTTACTATCTAGTCCCTTACAAAAAAGTTTGCTAAGCCCCGGCTTAACACACAGATGCTTGATAAATATTTAATAAAGGAATGAATCAGCTGTAATCCCACTACCTGGAGATAACCATGATGAACATTTGGGTGTATATTCATCAGTTTTTTCTGTGTATAAATAGCTATATTTATATTTTGGGAGGACTAAATCATACATCCTATTTTTGTAATTCACTTTTGTCATTTGACTGTATATTATGAGTATTTTTCCAAGGATGTTTACTATTTTACATGATTTTAAAACTGCATAGGGGTTTGTTGTATGGATATGCAGTTATGTTGTGTCCAATTTTTCACTTTTGTAAATAATATTGTGATAAGCATCCTCTAACATATATTTTTGTGTATGCCTCTGATTGTGAATTATTCCATCTCATATTGCTAATTTGTTTTTCAGCTAGATATACCTTGTCTTCCCAGTGCATTGGGAGTTCCCTGTGCATCATATTTCCATCTAGCACATGTGATATCAATATAATGCCCTGCTCCTTCCCTCTGTTGTCTGGACCCCCCAAGTCCTGCTTCAGCTCTCTGCCTTCATGAGGCCTCAACCAACTCTTCAGCACCCCTGGTCCCCCCCACTTCTGGTCATCTGACTTTCTATATCATTCACTGCTTAAATCATATTCTATAGTTCATTAGAACTTTCAAAGTGCACATTGCATTAGTTTCCTATGGCTCCTGTAATAATGGACACGTACCTGGTACCTTAAAATAATACACATTAATTCTCGCATGTTCTAGAAGCTGAAAGTCTGAAGTCAGTTTCACTGGGCTAAAATTAAGCAGTAGACAGTGTCTCACTTGCTCCTCCCAGAGACATTAGGAGAGAATTCATTTCTTGCCTCTTCTAAATTCTGGTGGCTGTCAGCAATCTCTGGCTTGTGGCCACCTCATCAGTCTCTGGCTCTCTGGTCACAATGCCTCCTCCTCTCCTGTCTGTGCCGATCTCCTTCTTTTCTGCTCCTACAAGGACACTAGTGATTGCACCTAGGGTCCACCTGGGTTGTGCGGGCTAATTCCTCATCTCAAGACCTTTAACTTAATTATATCTGCACAGTTCTTTCCTGTCAGTCCAGGTAACATTCACAGGCTTCAAGGATTCAAAGCTGAATATATTTTGGGGGTCGTTTTTCACCCTACCACATACATCATTTCATTTTACGGGTTAACTGATTCATTTAAAAATATTTGTGAGGAACCGACTTGGTGGCAGGCGCTGGCACAGTGCTAGCTACCTTTCGTCATAACAGGGCAGAAAGGACTTGAAGATAACTAACTGCAGTCAGAATAGCTGAGCACTGGCCAAGCAGCCAGGAGACCCAGTCACGGTACCAGGGTGAGGCTCTCTGTTCTTCAGTGTCCCCTTTATGAATTAAGGGGTTGGACCAACCACCGTTTCCTGAGGGACAGAGCACTATTCTTGGTACATATGTAGGATGATTTTAGGTGGTTCACAGAGACAAAACTAAATAGCCTTGACTCACGGAAACAGACAGTTATTTCCTCTTTAACTCTCCTTCAACCCTTCTGATTACCTTAAGGAGAAAGTCGCTTTTAGGTTCTAGCATGCCTTAAACACTCTCTATAATACTTGCCAAACTCCTTTTATTGACTAGAAAGCAGGTTTCAGGCTACAAAATCTAGGTAGAATTTAATAACATTATTTTGTGTTCATTGTATTTATTTTTAGTTACTTTCCATTCATGGTGATTCAGGTTTTTTCATCTACAGCAGTACTATGAATCATCTGATGTAAAAAACAAGGCGATTTAAAGAAATATATTAAATTAATATAGAACAGACGGTTTTAGAGAGGACACATTGTGAAAATGGCTCAAAAGTTTGGGAAACACTTAGACCACAGGTGGTGAACACAAGGCCCATGGGCCGAATCCGGCCCTCCACCTTATTTTATCTGGCCCAGCACCTTGTTTCTACTTGGCAACAGTGCCGAGCTCTCGCTTAACTGTTAAGGAGTAGTTACATTTATACGGTCCTAAAATGACATTCACCTGTTTGAAGGCAACAGCGAGGCCTGGTGAACATGAGTTTGACACCCCTGCCTTAGGTATTTCCAAGCTGGTCCCAGTTCTCTGACTTCTATTTTAGTTCTGGGAGGATGGCAGGCTTGAAAACATAAAAAGGAGCATGCTCATTAGAGGACACAGCTGGAAATTCAGCATTAATGAATCCTGATCTCTTCCCATTTAAATGCATCTGATCCTTCAGGGACCATTGGGCAGCAAAGCTGTGAATATTAATATTGTGTTGAAATGGATCACAGCCCATTTTAGCTCAGAGCTTCTGATAGGAGGAGGTGTGGCCTTATTCTGACCCTTCTTTGCATTTCACTAAACATCAGGAATGCAGGGAGGGACTTCTGATTTCTGCATGAGAGGGAGTGGCTATTACAAGGACATGGCACAGGTGCTGTGGGGAAACCCTCTCCCCAACCCACTCTGCTTTCCTCTTTCTGCTCAAGGGGACTGGTTTAGCAATCCAGGTTGGGTACTCAGGGGCTGATGGAGCTGGGTCTCTGCTTTTGGAACTGAGTGGGAAGTGGGAATCTCCTGTCTCCCATCTCTTTAGCCACGAATGTGTATCCAATGCTAATTCCCTGGTGTGTTTGGAATCATATCATCTTCTCTTACTTCGAGAAAGATTTTCCTGGTTGACAGATACCTTATCATTATTAAATAACTCTTATTTTTTAAAAACACTATCCCATATACTGTGCTTCCTTTTGCGGGGAGGGAGCAGTGGTGAGAAGTGGAGGGGGAAATGCAATCATTTCACTCAGCTTCTTCCCAGCATATGTGTTTCCCCACCCACAAGAAAGTTGGAAGCAGATGGAATTTGTTCAAGGAAGTCTCAGGAATTGACGTGCTTTGGTTATCTGTGCTAAGCCTGGTCCTTGCTACTTTGAGTAATTGAGAGACGGCTGGCGACTGACTGTAAAAACTTGGTTACCTGGTACGGTACATGTGGCAGGTGCACAGGAACCATTCCTGGCAAGAGGAACAAGATTTGGAGCCCAAAGACTTCTTAATGTTTAGGTGAAATTAGGCAAGTCACTTCACCTCTGTGCCTCAGCGCCCTCCTCTGCAAAATGAGATGACAGTGTAGCTCTCTTAAGGCTGTGGCTAAATTTTCACTGCTTTGCTTAACGAGGGGACTGTTTGAGGGAGAACTCAGTGCCATAGTTGTCTGCTTTTATTCTTTCAGTTTTGCAGCTGAGAAACCCAAGGCCCGGGGAGGTTTCTGACTTGCTGAATATCACCCAGCTGACAAGCTTCAAGGCCAGGCTCTGAACTCATCGGTTTGAGTTCTTGGCATTGCATCATCCAGCCACCCATTTTAAAAGTCCCCTGCTGGGGCTTATTGCCTCTGGTCCCTGGGTTCAGAGCTAGACCAGGGCAGTGCCTGTCAAGGTCAGACCAGTCAAAATTGGAATCTTGTGATCAAGCAGGTCCTTTATTTTATCATGGGCCTCGATTTCCCTGTCTGTAAAATGGTGTGATAGCCACCCCCTCCCCACAGCCCTCTGAGGTCAGAAGCAATGAAGGCTTGGTCAAGATTAATAAAGGACGGACTGATGCCATTGGTAGGGGTCCTTGGCCTAATGAGGGAGACGATACAAGGTTCTAGGAACTGCTGGCATGTGCAGAGAAGATGCACAAAGCAGCTTGCTCCCAGATACCAGGCTGGCTCCACCCAGCGTGGAGGCAGCAGAGACAGTGGCTGGCATAGCTGGACAGGCAGTGGTTGCTGGGTTGCCTGGGAAATGGCGGGTGGCAGCTGTGTCTGGCCTGGCAGCTGGTGCCCTCCCGAGAGGCAAGAGGCGTGGAGTCCAGGAGCCCCCAGGGCACAGGGCCCCCAACAGTCTCTTCACACATTGGAGGCTGGGGGAAGGGGAGGGGATGCGTAGTCTTTTGTGTAGGGCCCAGAGAAGTGGAACATGGGCCCAGGCTTGCAGGGAGAGGGGGCAAGGAGGCGGGGACCCAGCTCAAGGGGTCAGGGTAGAAATGGTCGCAAGTAATTCAACAATCCTTGTGAGGTTGTGGACTGAGGGCAAGAGACAGGCCTGGGAAACACCCAGCATGCTCTGTGCTCACTCTGTGTGGCTACAGTGGCAGTGATGGCTCATTCCTGCTATTGACTGCTTATCTGCTCTGTGCCAGGCATCATGCCAGGTGCTTGATATGCATGCCGTCTCTCAGTTGACAAACCCACCAGGAAGGTATTATTATTCCCCATATTACAGATGAGAAAACAGACTTAGAGAGCTGACGTGACTTCTCCAAAGTGGAGAAAACCAGGGTGGGAGTCCAGGCTGGGTGTCCCCAAAGCCAGTGAGCATGTGCCACCACTCTATGAAAGCTGTTTGCTGAGGGTTTCCTGGGTGCCTGGCACGTTACCCACGTTATGACTAGTCTGAGCCTTGCAGCGACCCTGCAGGATGAGCAGAGCTACCTGCCTTTTACAGATGGGAAAACGGCTCAGAGAAAATGACTTGCCCACCCAAGCCCTCCCCTGGCAAGACAATAGTTCACCTTATGGCAGCAGCTGGAGTCCAGATTCTGTGGGTCTATCTGCTCTGCCACGCAACTTCCCTCCCCTTCAGGGAGGTGGGTGTTGGGCTGGTGGCAGTGAGAGTCTCCCATTACTATGCTGTTCTAAGGGCCTCACAGACCCTATCTTACTGCTTTTGTTGGAGGCATTGTGCACAAGTTCTTAGTCATAAAACGTGGGTGTCATCCCTGACTCTCAGGACCTTATTTTCCATTTGAGGAGATGAAAAATGGCCACAAAAGCAATAAGAATAAATGATAATTATAGCTAATATATTAAGCCTCTAATACTGTGCTGTCCAATATAAGTTTCTGCAGTGATGGAAATATTCTGGGCTGTTTAATACAGTAGCCACTAGCCATATGTGCTTTCGAGCACTTGAAATGTGGCAAGTGAGACTTAGGGATATATTTTTTATTTTAATCAAATTTAAATAGCCACACATGGCTTGTGGCCAGTGTGTTGGACGGTGCAGTATTAAAATAGATGTAGCACTGTACTGAGAGCTTTCTCAAATGATCACTTATTATCCTCACCACAATATGAGATACATTACTATCCTCTCTCCCTTTTACAGAGAAAATTTAATCTCAGGGAAATGAGGAAACAAGCTTGCCCAGCTGAACATGTGGCACGTGTGGCAGGGCCAGGATTTGAACCCCCCACCCCTCGGGCAGGTAAACCCAGAGCCTGCTACATTGTGTCACCAAGCCAATGTTTCCCTCCACCACAGGAGGGCTTGAAGTCAAGGTCAGGATGTACTGGGATAGAGATATGACAACCAGGACCAGTGAGAATGGGACCAAGATGACCAATGGAGTGTAGGGTGGAGACTGGAGGTGGAGCAGGACTTAATCCCTGAAAGGGGAGGCACTGGACACCCCCCCCCCCGCCTCCGCCCGGAACAGCGCCTCGACGTGGACACTGGGTAATCGTGGTTCCTGTCTGCCCCTTACTACAGATTTGGGCCCTGGCTCTGCCACTTTCCAAGTGATCCTGGGCAAAGCTCTGTGGCTCCTTGAGTCTCAATGGTTTCATCTATGAAACAGGAGCGATGGTAGTACCAGCCTCACTGGATGTGGTGATAATCAGGCATGACTGTGCATAGATGTGATGAGGCCCTGCCAGCTCTAACCTGCCACACACACAGTTCCTCCTCCTCGGTAGCTCCCGGATCGCCGTTGTGGGGAGGTTATACCAGCTGCCTCCGTGGAGCAGAGGGGCCGAATGCTCATGTGATCCTGATTTGGGGGGTAAATATGGACTGTGAAAGTAGGGCCTCACCACCTCAGGAGATGTCAGAAAAGTTACCTTGTTCTCGGGACAGAGTCCGAGAATCAGAATTGGGTAGGGCCTGGGAAGCTGTATTTGAAACTGCTTTTAGGGTTGCCCTCTGGCCTCTCTTTCTAACCCTGGAGAAGCGTCTGCAGGCTTGGGACAGAGGCCTCTGGGGACAAGTCATTGGCATTCCTAACCGGTCAGACCTGTTAACCAGAGCTGCAGGCTTTGTATCAAGTTTCTGGCTTTGACTGCCTTTCTTTTTTCTCTTTTTTATTATGGAAAATTTCAAACCTTACAAAAGTAGAGAGTGTAGTATAGCAAGCCTCCTCCCCATATCCATCACTACAATTACATTTCCACAATGAAGGCCAATCTTGTGTTACCTATAATCCTAGTACTCCCCAGCCCCCCACTTCAAGGTTATTTTGAAGACAATCCCCATAGGTCTTTTTTTAAGTAAGTCCCCATGACCCTTTCGCAAGGTTCTGGTGGGAGTCAAACGGCACCATGTCAGAGTGGTCACCACTTCCCACAGGGGTGAACCTGGGCACGTGCCAGACGAAGCTTGTGTGTGGCTACTCGTTCCAGCGTTGTTGATGATAGTGAAAGATTATTTTTAAAAAATTCAGAGAAGAGGACTGGTGACAAAGTTTTCCAGTGGAATGCTGTACAAAGGAAGAGGAAGTTCTTTATAAAAAGATATGGACTAATCTCCTGGATGCAGTCTTGAAAGGTGAGGTATAGAACGCTGTGAATAAAGGTGTGCTATAATACACATAAAAGAGAAGTGATGTACTTGAAATACGCCATTACTTCTGGGAGGATGCACATGAACCTGGTGATTGGGTTTCCTTGCTTCAGTGGGCCAGGTGGTTGGCGGTCAAGGGTAGAAGAGAGGCTGTTCTCTTTGTACCCCTTTTACCTTTGGAGTTTTGCAGTAATTTTAAAAATTCCCATACTTCCTACCTAAACATGAAATTCTTTCTTTCTGTAAACCTAAAACTTCTCTTAAGTGTATTAATTTAAAAAAAGATTTATCCAAATGAGTTGAAAACTTCTGTCCATACAAAAACTCGCACAAAATCTTGCACAAAATATTCAAAATTGCCAAAAATTGGAAGCAACCAACATGTCCTTCAGTAGGTGAGTGGATACGCTGAACATTAGTCCAGACAATGGAATATTATTCAGCAATGAAAAGAAAATGAGCTATCAAGCCATAAAAAGACATGGAGGAACATTAAATGCTTATTGCTAATTAAAAGAAGCCAGCTTAGAAAGCCTGTATAATGTACAATTCCAACTTTATGATGTTCTGGAAAAGGCGAAATTGTAGAGGCAGTAAAAGATGAGTACTTGCCAGGGCAGAGAGGGGGACGGGAAGGGCGAGCAGGCGGCGCGCTGGGTGTTCAGGGCAGCGGAAACACGCCGTAGGACACTGTAATGGTGAAATCATGTCACCGGTGTGTTTAGACCCTAGAATGCAGAACACAAAGAGTGCGCTCTAATGTAAACTGCAGACTTTTGTCATTAATATGTATCCATATTGTTCAGCAGTTGTGATAAATACGCTGCACCAATGCAAGATGTTAATAATGGGGAAATGTGCAAGAGACAGAGAAGGGGTGTTTGGGAACTCTGTACATTCTGGTTAATATTTCTGTAAACCTAAAACTGCTCTACAAGCAGTCCATTATTTAAAAAATACAATCCCTAATTACCTTGGATCTTCCTGTGCTCTCTGCCCGTGACAGTGTGGCTGTGAGAGGGGTAGGAGAGTGAGGAAACTCGTCCTCCCGTGATGCGGGTCACCCTAGGTGTTGCCACCAGTGGCAGGACTGACACAGGCACAGTGGTCTTTGATGAGACTGTTGCTTGGAGAGTAAGCAGGAGCACTGTGAGGGCTGGACACGCAGGCTGTAGATTCTTGAGCTTTGAACGCCAGAGGAGTTTGGCCTTGATTCTATACACAGTGGGGAGCCATGGAGAATTTTATCAGGAGACTGACATGGGGAGAGCTGTGCTTCAGGAGACCTGGGCTGCAGAATTAGTTCTGCCCCTTCTCTGAGCCTCATGCCTCTGCGTGTTACCCAGGAGTCTGCACCAGGCCATCAAGGAGGTCATCTTCAGCTCTAAGGTTCTGAGATCAAAGCCTTTCTCCACTTTCCAAGACTTTCCTCCTCCCTGCCCCACCCCCTTTTTGTTTTTTGACACCCAATGTTGTGTGCAACTGCCCCCCCCCACCCCGCCCCGGGGGAAACGTCTGCTAAATGAAGTCTGTGCCTTGGGAGCAGTCCTGTTTTGTTTTATTTTTTCACCTCTTTTGTAATCTGAAAGGAGAAACCCCAAATCTGTGCCTGCCCCAAGGAGGAACAACTTGCAGGGGGGTTAGCAATAAAGAGATGGGTCATCAAATCCCCCCCCCCACCGGGTTCCAGGGCACGGGCGGGCTGCGCTGGCACTCCTGCCAGGGCCCCTTCCAGTTAGAGAGACTTGACTCTGAGGCCGCCAAGCTGCTAGAGGTTCCAGGCATGACCCAGCCTTGAAGGCTCCAGCTGGTTGTGTGAATTGGGGGAGGTTTCTCTGCTCCTTCCAAATCAGCTCCTGTCATCACAGTGTGATTTATGAGCTTTTCCTCTAAAATATGAGAACATTGGCTCCTGATTGTGTCCTGGAGTGGAGAGAGGCAGTGTCTGCAGCATTTCTAATAAATACTATCCCTTCGGACCGCCATCTTGTTACAGAAAATATGCAAGAGGTTGAATACAGATAGATTATGGCTTTTTTTTTTATAACACAGACAGTCTAGTGAGGTGTCAGGGAGGGGGGTCATTGCTCCCATCTGAAGGCTCTGGGCTCGATTTCTCAGTCAATCGTCATACACCAGCTGCTAAGGCAAGAGGCTACTTACCTCTGAGCCTCCATGTCTTCATCTGTGGGGAAGGAGTGGGGACACTTGTAGCTCCCACTTATAGGGGAAACTGCGCAGGCTGTGTGAGATAAACATCTGAAGAGCTCCAGAAGTGCTAGTGATTATTGGGATTCATGTGAGTCTCAAACAGTGGATGGTCTAAAAGTAATTTGGAAAATATTTGGAAAGCATTTTTGTAATTATGTGTTAATATGGCAGGTCTTGCAGTTGGAATGATGGCATCTGAATCCAGTTCAACAAGTAGGTCATGTCATAGAGAAGGTCATGTAGAATTTATTATAGTTCCTAGAACAAAATCTGACCTTGGTCAAGTTAATGATCTTGGCTTACACAGAGCCTCATTTCTTCACCTGTACAAATGGATAATAACAATATTCACACCTTATGTATGCTGTGTTTATTTGTGTGATATGTGTTGTGTGTTATATGGTGTGTGTGTGGGATGTATGTATATATGAGTGTGTATGATGTGTACATGTTAATGTATGGTATATGTGTGGTATGTATGTGCATGCTGTGTAGGATATATGAGTATGTGTGGGGTGTGAGGTATGGTATGTGTGTGGGGTGTGTGTGTGTTTGTGTTGGGAGAGACTCCCATAATCACAGCACTTAATGTCCTTGGGTAAAAGTGCTTGGTAAAGGTAAATAATAATTTGCTAGACAGATGTTTATATCCCGATGACTGCTATGTGCTGGGAGAATCCACCCTCAGCGCTTAAATTTCCCGTGAGGAGCTAAGGCAGTTAAGACACATACATGAAAGAATTAAAAAGCAGCATGAGATGATCTGAGAGTAACTGTAAGCTCCACGAGAGTTCAGAGGAGGGTCACGGGCTGAGCAGTCCAGACTTCCTGGGAGGAGCAGTGCTTGACATGGGCTCTAAAGCAGCGGTTTTGGTTTTAAGACTTTTTTGCTTGCCTACCCTCTAAATGAACTTCAGGAGGAAAAAAGTCTCTTTTGCCTCACACATTTTAACTTGACATCTGAAATGTTCCATTATGAGTTTAAGTAGTTGCAAAGGATATAATGTCTGCTGTGTTGTAAATATTGACCTTGTAGAATAAAATTACAATACTCTTTCGAATGTATCAAATGGAAACTAAGCAATTTCTAATAGCAATTTCTAATTTTGCCTTTTTGCTGAAGTATCTCTCACATACAGTCGAATGCACAGGCCGTCAGCATGCAGCTTGGTTCACTTCTGCTGGCGTACTGACCACCCAGGTGGAGGCGGGTTATGTGTCCAACATTACAGAAGGCAATTTGAGGCCCCTCTCAGTTAATATCCCTTCAAAGGTGACCATTTCTCTGACCTCTAGCATCACCATATTGTAATATATACCACCACGATCAAGTTTTGCATGATTTCCTTTGTCTTGGCTTCTTTTTATCAACATGCTGCTGCCTCTGAGATTCAAGCATGTTGCTGCAGGTACCTGTAGTTCATTCTCATTGTTGTATAGTATTCCATTGAATGAATATTTCACATTAAAAAATCTTATGTACTCTTAATAGAAATTTTGGGTTGTGCCTACCATTTGGCTATAAATGTGAGTTTTCTTCTCTCTATATATTTCATTAACATAAACATTGATTTATTTTGGGTATGAGTGCAATTAACAGGTCATAGGATAAATACCATAATATGAGGTCTGTTGATACAGTATACAGTCATGTAATATAAAAAAAATAGAGACCTTTATTGAAGAAGATACAAGAAACATTGTACCTAGGACAATGACACCTCAGTCCTCTTCAAAGTAGGCACCTTGGGACTTCACACAGTTCTACCAGTCACCATCAGCTGCCCCATTGTATTTTCCTAAACCTCATCAGTGGTCTGCAATCTCTTCCTTTTCAAAGGGAATTTTAGTTTTGGGAAAAGGCAGAGGTCTCAGAGCGCCAAATCTGTGCCGTAGGGTGTGGAGCTGAATCACCTGGGAGATTTGATGTTTCACCAAAAAACTCTGCATGCGATTTAATGCATGAGCTGGCTCATTGTCATGATGAAGCTGCCAATCACCAGTCGCCCATAGCTGTGGCTTTCATAATAATCCGAATAGTTTCCATGGAGGAATGTTCAAGCTTAATGCAAAATTCAATGTAGATTTGTTGCTCTACTTTCTCACTCATTTTGAATGCAATGGCCACACAGTATACGTGTTCAGTGAACAGTGTCTACCACCCCTACTGATGAGTGCAGTGAAGTCATCATGGTCCATGCATGTACATTCCAGTCCACTCTTCTTGGTTGCCAGGTTACATCAATGTCCCACAAATTGTTCTTGTTATAGTAACAATGGCTGGACTTTTTCCAGACAGACCTCGTACATTGGTATCCACTGCCATCCTTCAAAAATTACCTGCAGAAGTCAGAAATTTTATGTTGTTTCTTTCTTTACCTTCTTGAACTCTTAATTCCCTTCCACTTCCTTAACAAAATTTTATCTCAAATTTTATCTTCCTTAACAAAATTTTATATTTTTATGCTTGAAAAACTTTTTATTGATTACTCTATCATACTTCTTCTTACTCAAACTATGTATATGAATGGAAATGGATGTTTAAAAAATTTCCTTTGAACATAAAACTCTAAGTATCTTTCTCTTGGATTGATTTATCACACAGCTTATCATAATAATATCAATATTTTATAATTCGATAAATAACTGCTGAATGTAAAGAGATAGTATGGGAAATACTTCTCGTAATGAGGTGGATAGGGTGGTTGATGGCAGAGCCTCTCATTAGGTGCATAAAGACCACTTGGATATCCTGATAAAATGCAGATTCTGACACAGAAGGTCTAGGTGGGAGCCTGAGATTCTGCATTTCTATAATCCCAGCAGCAACGCCAATGCTGTTGGTCCATGCATCACATTTTGTGTAGCAAGGGTTTATGGTCCCTAGATTAAAGGAAGATTTGCAAACACCAACATTCTCCATTGTCCGCTTATTTGGCACCCAAGTATCTTGAGACTTAGGGACACTGAATCTTAGTCAGGTCCTGGATGAGGGAGAAGTTGCTTTTTCTTCTGCTAAGAGGCAGAAGCACTGTTGTGCAGAGGGGGCTGGGAAAAGAGAGGGTCATGCCATCTGGACTGAGGCACATTCTCAGGCAGAGTAGGAGAGTGGGAATGGAGACGGGATCTCCAGCTAATAAATCTTCCTGCCTGTCTACCCCGTGGGGAGTCTTCCTGTACCCCAGCCTAGAGCTGACCCCTTTGAAGACCACTTCTCTAAAGGATGCTGAGATAGTGCCAGCCACCATTTCAGACAGGGTGTCCACTAATGCAGGTGGGATGAGGCATTCCAAGGGCTGGTTTGGATAGTCTTACAGTGTATTGGGGGAAAATCCTTAGAGGGTGAGTTTGGGGCTGGGTGGTAGATGGCCTTGAATTCCATGCTAGGCAGTTGGACTTGACACTCAGGCAGAGGGAGCCGTGGGATGATTTGAGCAGGACGCTGACATGAACAGAGTGCTGTGGGGAGACTGATTTTCTAGCAGAGTGTGGGGTGGCTGGGGAAGAGTTAACGCAGTAACAACACAATGGGCCAGATAATGGGTTGGCTGTGGTTATTGGGATTTGCTGGCTGTGATTTTTATCTCCACCACCCACTCACCCCTGGCTTTTGAACTTTGGCCCTGGTTGCACAGACCTGGTTTGCTCCATCAGTGTTTCCTGAAGTGTGGGCCACATTCCTCCAGCGGCACCTGAGCTGTTTGTACGTGGAGCCCCAGATAATTCAGAGTGGAGCACGGACACCCAGGAATGAACCGGCCCCTCTCAGCCCTTTCTCAGTCCAGACAACATCTTTCTGCCACACTGCTCCCTCGTTCCCATTGTCCTTTTGTTGATGAAACAGCAAGCAGTTTAGGCTTAGCAATAGTCTCTAGAGAGAATTTTACAATTTTTTTGTTTTCATTGAATTAATTTTCTATGTTTCAGCATGGCAAATGGTCCTATTTTCCCTCTTCCTGCAGTGACATAAAACTGTACATTTAAAATAAGTTCATCTCAGTAAGAAAAGCGAGCTAATTTATCAGATGATTCGGAAGAAATAATGCTGGAGGCCTGGGGATATGGCAAATTGTGGTGGAGATAATGCAGTGGTTCAACTTTGGGAAACATTGGGTCAGACCATGTGGCAGAAACGGGCAAGTGCCGGATCCTTTCGCCAATGACTTAGAGAGGCTCTGGGTGGTGGGGGGTGGGGGGATGCACTGGGTCAGCTGGGCGGGCCCCACCGCTGTCCCCACCACCAGCCTGACCTCCTGTTCCTCGCCCTTGCCTCTGCCTGCAGAGATCCGCACGCAGCTGGTGGAGCAGTTCAAATGCTTGGAGCAGCAATCCGAGTCTCGGCTGCAGCTGCTGCAGGACCTCCAGGAGTTTTTCCGCCGGAAAGCGGAGATTGAGCTTGAGTACTCTCGCAGCCTGGAGAAGCTGGCGGAGCGGTTCTCCTCCAAGATCCGCAGCTCCCGGGAGCACCAGTTCAAGTGAGAAGGGGCAAGGGGTCTGGGCGATGGGAGGCAGTGTGACGGGGTGGGTGGGCAGTTGGCTGAAAAGCTGAAAGGAGGGGAGGATTCAGTGGAGGGAGATGGCTGCCCCTGAGGCTCTGGGTCTGCAGGACGCTTCACCTCCAAGCCTCTCTTCCTTAGCAGAAAATGAAGGTAGAAATAGTTTCTCCACATAAGGATACTCCAGGGAATAAATGAGTAACCAGCGAAGGCTGCTTGTCTCAGACAGTAAGTGCTCAATAAATTGTTGTTGTCATTCTTATCTTACTGTGCTAGCCAGCCTCCATTTAGGCCAAGGTGAGACACCCCACCTCCTTTGGGGTATTGTGGCCCAATCCAGTTCTCTTGTATTTTGGGGTCAGCCAGCCCACTTCCGAATTCCAGCACAAGGACCTCAGAATTTTTCCTCCATGGAACTGATGCTCGAAGCATCCCTCTCCCTTGCTCCCCTGGAGGACCTGCGCTGGGGCTCTTTCTCTGCCTTGTTACTTATTTGCGATACACAAACTCTCTGTGTGCTAATTTCTTACACCCGGAGGGCTGAGTTCCTAGAGGCACCCTCCTCTCAGGTATGTGGAGACTCCAAGTCCAGCTACCAAACCTATGATGAAAAAGTGGAGGCGGGAGCTCCAACCTCACGGGAAAGCATTCCCCGCGCTGGGCAGCACCACTCTGCAGCCCTTTTGCTCTGCCGCACTCCCCAGACCTTCCCCTTCTCAGAGCATCTCTCCAGTAAATGGCCCTCAACCCCAGAGACCAGAGACTTCCTTTAACCCACCTGACCTGATCCTTTTCCTCTGTGTCCAATGTCTTTCTTCCTTTTCACCGTATTTTAAAATTGTGGTAAAATACACATAATGTAAAATGTACCACGTTAGCATTTTTAAATGTACAGGTTAGTGACATTACACACGTCCACATTGCCATGCACCCAGCAGCACCATCCATTCGTCCCCAGAACTTTCTTCATCTTCCTGAACTGAAGCCCTGTACCCATTAAAAACTAACTCCCCCCAACCACTCTTCTGCTTTCTGTCTCTATGAGTCTGACTGTTCCATGGACCTCATGTAAGTGAATCACACAGCGTTTGTCTTTTGTGACTGGTTTATTTCACTTAGCGTTAGGTCCTCGAGGTTCATCCATGCTGTAGCCTGTGACACATTTCCTTCCTTTTAAAAGATGCAAAATGTCCCATTTATGTACAGACCACATTTGTTTATTCAGTCATCTGTCAATGGACCGTGGGCTGCTTCCACCTTTCCCTGTAATTTTGCATTCCCCTCTGGCCAGGGAGCATGCTTCCTTTAAACTCCCCTGAACATCTCTCTCAGCCTGAGCAATGGCATTGGAACACTCACTTTGTGCTTTCCCCTCTTGACACTTGGGAATAAGCAATTGCTTTATTAAAGGGCAAAAATTCATTGCTCCGGTGCAAATACCACACTTGTTTTTCTGCCCAGCTGCATCTCTTTGAACTTTCGCTGCAGAAGGAATCTCCCATTAATAACGTCCGCCCAGGCACTGTCTGGGTCCTTCCACCTACATCATCTCATTTTTCTGATAGATTTTTTGGAGAAATTTTGTGGGTTTTTTTTCAGGCACCAGAAGTAAAATGCTCATTGATACACTTTAGAAAGTACAGAAAAGTAGGAGAAAAAAGATCTCACAGTCCTGCTGCTCAGAAGCAACCACTGCTCACGTTTCGGTGCCTTTTCCTGCCTATTTTTTAATAATAACAGCAACAATAATTTATTGAGGGTGTTAACTGAGCACTTGCTTTGTGCCAGGTATGCATCACTACTCCATCTTAAAGATGAAGACAGTGAAATTCTGAGAAAGCGGGTTGACTGAATATGCCTGTGAACCAGTCACTGGAGACAGACTTGAACTGTCAGTCTGGTTCTGCCTCCTCGGCCTGGATGTAGCCGTGGAGTCGGAACATTCCCCTGAACCCACAGATGCAGACACACGCGCAGAAATCTGGTTCTCGGGCTGAGCTCTCACTGGAGCCATCCGGGCTGTGTGGTTGGGCTGGAGCATCAGCCCCTGCCCCCTCCTTCCTCTTGGTTTGGAATCAGCTCCCTTCCTATTCTCGGTGTGAACATGGAAGAGAGGGAAAAGGCGGGGGTCCCTTGTTCCCTTGCGTTGCCTGTAATGAGCTCAGCCAGCCCTCATGGGTTCATTAACCAAAGCCACCAGACAGAACAGGAGCCCCAGCTGGCAGTTAGGCCTAGCAAGCTGCCTGACATGGAATGAAAGTCTAATTAGGGAGTGGGCCAGGCCAGTGCAGCTGGAGTGGGCCCTCTGCACGATGCTAATGTGGCAGCAGAGCCCCCAGTGGCTTTTGGAAGCAGGAGTTGCTAGAGGATGTCTGGACTTGCCCTTTGACCCCAGCACTGACCCTTGGCTGCCTCCTCTTTGGAGCTCAGCCCACAGGATCTTCATCCTGGTTGTCCAGAGAAGCCTTGTCCTGCTGTCTTACAGATATTTCATTTAAGAGTATCTGTCTGTCTTCTAGGTAACCTCTTAGGGCCTCGAGGGCAGGGTCCAGGGTCTTGCCATTTTATTCCCATTGCAGTCAGCCTCGTGCTGGGCAGACATGGGTGTTTGCCAGTGAGTGGGAGGCAGGGAGGGAGGGAGGGGATGTGCTCAGTCTATAAAGTTCACTCTGGCTGAGAGATGTGGTTCAGAGAGGAAACTGATTTATTCAGGATCTCACAGCAAATTAGTGGCAGAACTGGGATGGGAACCATCTTCGTCTATTCAGCTGCTGTAACAGAGCACCACAGACGGGGTGACTTATAAACAGAAATCTATTTCTCACAGTTCTGAAGGTTAGAAGTCTGAGATCAGGGTGCCAGCGCAGTCAGGTTCTGGTGAGAGCTGTTTTTCAGCTTGTAGGCTGCTAATTCTCCTTGCATTCTGACAGAGAGCAGTGAGAGGAAGCCAGCTGTAAAGACTCTTATGAGGGCACTAATCCCATTCGTGGGGTTTCCACCCTCACGATGTCATCTAATCCTAATTACCGCCAGAGGCCCCACCTCCTGATACCATCAGGTTGGGGGCACTGTTTTAACATGGCTTCTGGGGAGCACACACATTCAGTCCATGATGGAAACTCAGGTCTCCTGACTCTAAGTCCAGTGTTCCTCCTTTGCTGTGGGCCCAGCTGCTCCCTACCCACCTAGACAATAAAAAAATTTACAGTTGCCCAGGAGGTGCTGTGTCCAGGGCTAGACTTACCTGGTCTGAGTTCTGGGTGGCACACAATTTGAAGAAAGTCTCAAACTATGGTTCTGAGGGCTTACCTGGGGCAGATGGAATATTGAGAGAACAATACCATCACATATTTCTGTTCTAATCACACCTTTTTCAAAGCACTTTGTCATCTTTGCTCTCTTGTAATCCTTGTGATAAGCCAGGGACATAGAGAGGAGCTAGTGGTTTTATCTCAAGCCAGTTTAGTGCCAAAGAAACTGAGTGGCATATTTTACAAAGAACCCGCAGCAAGCTGTTGCATGGGGAAGCTCAGGGTTCCTGAATTTCAGCTCCGGCTCCTGTCCCCAGGAAGCCGTGTCAGTCATTTATTTATTTGAAATGCATGTAATGAGGACCTCTTATTTTCTTGGACTGTTCTCTGTGCTGAAAACACAAAGATGAACGAAGCACAGCCCCTGCTTTAGATACTATCTTCCGAGAGGCGGAGCGCAGGGCTTGGGGCATGCCCGTGGTTGGAGTGGTTGGGGCAGGCACCTCGTCCCAACAGCTCCGCTCTTTGAGCCCTGCACCCGCTTGCTCTCCAGGTCAGGGTTTGCATGTCACGTTGAGCTGTCTTAAGTGTGACCTGGTGCTTCGTCCGTGTGCCCATCATATTCTGTACCTGCGATTTACTTAGGCAGCTAATATGTACTGAGCCCCTGCCACGTGCCAGGCCCTGTGTTACAGTGGTGAACAAGACAGATGTGGTTCCTGCTACTGTGGAATTTAGTGGAGAAGAGAAATGACAAATCAAACATTAAAAACAAGAAAAAAGATGATGTGCCATCAAGTGATTGCTAGAATGGAAGTAAATATAATACACTGTGTTCTGGTTATCTATTTTATGTAACCACAGTTCCCCCCAAACTTACAGGGTCTCATGATTCGGGGTCAGGAATTTGGACAGGGCTCGGCTGGGTGATTTTTATGCTTTGTGTGGCATCCACTGGGATCGCTTAGCGATATGCAGCTGGTGGCTGGGTTGGACTGGAAGGTCCAAGACGGCTTCACATGTATACCTGCTGCTTTGGTGGGGATGGCTGGAAGGCTGGCTCGGCTGAGCTGCCTCATTCTCCAGGTGGTGTCAGAGCCTCTCTGTCTGGTGTCTGAGTTCTGAGTCAGATGCTGGACCCCAGACATGGTATCTCAGGACTCTGAGAGAGCAGTGGGGATGCTGAAGTCCTCTTCAAGGGGAGGCCTGGAATGGGCATGGCATCACTCTCAGCCCTGGCTCAGCATCAAGGGAACAGGAAACAAAGCCCTCCTCTGGCTGGAGGACTGTCAAAGGATTTGCACCCCTCTTTAATCCTCCACACTGAGCTAGAGTGGCAGACAGGGAAGGCTTCTGGAGGCAGTGGCATTTAAGCAGAGACTTGAGAGATGAGAAGGAATAGCCATGGGGCAGTGTGAGGCAGAGAGGGGCCAGTGGGGCTGGAAATGGTGATGAGGGCAGAGTGGGAAGTCCCTGAGGCATCCTAAGTAGGGAATAGCATGATCCTATTTCTATTTTTAAAAGGTCATCCTGGATTAGAGGGGGCAAGAGTGGAGCTGAGGTGGGTGGGAGTATTGCTGTCCAGGCAGCTGTCAGTGACTGCCTGGGTGACAGCAGATGAGGAGAAGTAGACGGATGTTGGGAGATCTTTCAGAGGAAGAATTGGGGAAAAGAGGGACCAAGGAAGTCTCACTTCTAAGTTGAGTACTGGAAGGACTTGAGGATGGGGGTGAGGCAAAAGCCGCCATCCCATTTTATACTTGCCTTTGTCCTCGTCTGTCCCCCTTTTGATGATCACTGGGCTGCCAGCTTTGAAGTGGCAGAAAGAGAGACAGGTTTGGCATGTGATTGACACTCACTAAATGTTTGTAAATTAATCAATAAAGGTCAAGTGATAATTAGAGTTGCTCGGGGCGGGGGTGGGGGGAGGGAGAAGGACAGTTACCTTCTGGCTGCCTCGGGAGCTTGGTGAGTCCATCTGGGCCGCCAACTCCTCTGCCTGGAGCCCAGCTCAGTGTGGCTGGGAGGACAGAGTGTGGATTCCCTGACCGGGGCGTGGGGACCACAGAGGCTGGGGCACTAGTTCACAAAGTGTGGTCCTGACCAGTGTCATTGGTATCATGGGGATCTTGTCAGAAGCGCAAAACCTGCCCTGCCCCACCCCCCAGACCTGATGGGGTGGGGCCCAGCAACCTGTATTATAACTAGTCCTCCAGGGTATTCTGGTGACCACTGATGTTTAAGTCCCCAAATATAATGATTTTCTGGATGATAAATTATTTATAACTCACTTTCAGGCCATGCTGGCCTTCCTGACCCCTCCTCCTCTCCGGTGTAGACTCCATATTCCACTGCCCTTTCCCGGCTGGGCCAGGCCTGAGTGTGGCTTGTCCTTTTCAAGGTGTGGAGCTGGGAGCCCCTCCTGAGCAGGAGTGTGGTGTGGAGGGACACACAGGGGGCCCCAAACCTGTCTCTTGTGGAAAGTGGATGTTCACCATCAAACTGGACAGTTCTAGAAAACCAGAGGTTTCCTGGGACTAAGGCTTTTTCTCTTCCCAGGGCAGTGTTTTGTAAAACACCAGTACTTTAAGATGTTTAGAGGGAGGAGGGAGGGAGGGAGGGAGTGAGGGAGTGAGGGAGGGAGTGAAGTAGGGAACAGCTGCCCACTCTGTACATTAGGATATGGAAGGCTCTCAAAAGTTTTGCAATAAATAAACCTGTTGACCTCTTTCTGAATGCTATTTGACCACACAAGTCTCTCTCACCCACAGTATCGATTAATATTTCCCCAAACTCTCACTTGTTGTTTAAAAAGATCTGGTCTAGACAGAGGCCGGATTCCCTCTGGAGTCCACATACAAACAGTACACTGTAGCCGAGGTGACAGAGCCCTTTTATTCTGACTCACTCAGCTTCCACAGGCCATACCTGATAAAGTGCTTTCTCTAGAAGTGTTGGTTGTTGCTATTTGGACAGGTTTTTTTTTTTTTTTTTTTAAAGAAAAGCACATCAGGGAATTCTATTCAAATATGTTTAAAATAAGGGAAGTCAGAATTTGGAAAGAGCTGCAAGGTGCTTTGCTAGTTAATGAGTAATGCTTAATATTCTCTGCAAAGGAGGTTTGGAGCATCTCTCAGCTTCACAGAGCAGTTGGGAGGGAGGATTCCAGTGAGCCACTAATTTGAGTGCCAAGAAAGTGCTTTTGTGGGTGATAAAGCATCACAGAATTTTTTCACAGAGGTAGCATTTCACTAAACGATGCTATAATTTAGACTTAGCCCTTCAGGTGAATACTAAGCAGAGAAGCACTTTTGTAGCTGGTAAATTGAACCTATAAATGTGCAAAATATTCAGGATGAAAGCTTTGCTCAGAATGAAGTGGGGATAATGGGGCAGGCCCTCCAGGTGGGGCTCGTGTCTTTATTCATAGCTACTACTAAACTACTATGATGACTGTCACACAAGTGACAGCTTTCTAGAGCTGCTGTTATCCCAGTATGGTCTGCAGCACAGATCCTTCTCGATTGCTCAGTGTCTGTGCTGTGCAGGTGTGTGATTTTTTCAAACACCTCCACATCCACATTACCACACGACAGTGGCTCTACTAGGTGTTTTTCATGCACTGTCTCATTTAACCTTCACGGTAAATGTTGTAAGCAGATACTCTCTCTGTCTTTCTAGCTGAAAGCATTGAGTAATTTGTTCAGAGGGACACAACTAGAGCAGATTAAGTAGCAGAGCTAAGATTCTAATCTAGAGTCATCTGGCTCTAAAATGCAAAACTGCTTCTAGCTGCATGACTTTGAGCATGTCCTCTCACCTCTCTGGGCTGGCTCAATGTTTCCTGAGAGTCATCTACCACATGGTTCTTACATGGGCATCAGGGGTGCCCTCCTCTCCTACTGGTTAGCCCCTGCTCATCCACCAGGGCCAACTCAGGTTTTGCCTCCTCTGGGAAGCCCCTGATGCTGATCCCAGCCAGACCCACAGTAATCCATGTGTTGCTCTTATGGGGCTCCAGGTAGATTTTCAAGGACTGTTCCAGTTCATAGATCTGGTTTTCCCATTTCAGTCTGCCAGCTGCTAGAAGAGAACCATTTTTGCACTCATTCTCTCTCTCTCTAGTATAATAGAAATACTATAAAAGTTTTTTGTAACTTTAAAAAATTATTTAAATATTTTTGTATTTTTTAATTACAGTTGACATACAATATAATATTAGTTTCAGGTGTACACCCCAGTGATTAGACATTATATAACTTACTAAGTGATTATTACAATAAATTTTGTACCCATCTGACACCATACATAGTTACTAGAATATTATTTACTATATTCTCTATGCTGGACTTTACATCGCCATGACTATTCTGTAACAACCAATTTGTATTTCTTATTCCCTGCACCTTTTTTCACCCATTCCCACTCGGCAACCATCAGAAATGTTCTCTGTATCTATTAGTCTGTTTCTGTTCTACTTGTTTGTGTATTTTGTTTTTTAGATTCCATTGTTGATAGATATGCATTATTGCCATTTTATTACTCATTTTTAATCTCTTTTTCCTTCATAATTTTCTTCTTAAAGAAGATCTTATAGCATTTCGTGAAATCCTGGTTTAGTGGTGATTAACTGTTTAGCTTGTTCTTGTCTGGAAAGCTTCAATTCTAAACGGTAGCTTCACTGGCTAGAATAATCTTGGTTGTAGGTCCTTGTTTTCATCACTTTAAATGTTTCTTGCCAGTCTCTTCTGGTCTGCAAAGTTCCTGTTGAGAAATCAGCTGACAGTCTTATAGGAGCCCCCTTGTAGGTAACTAACTGCTTTTCTCTTGCTGCTTTTAAGATTCTCATTTTGTCTTTAACCTTTGACGTTTTAATTAGGATGTGTCTTTCTGTGACTCTCTTTGGGTTTATCTTGATTGGGACTCTGTGCATCCTGAACTTATATGTCTATTTCCTCCATCAGGTTAGGGAAGTTTTCTGTCATTGTTTTTTGAAATAGGGTTTCAATTTATTTCTCATTCTCTTTTCCTTCTGGCACCCCCCTGATGTGAACATTGGTACGTTTGAAGTTGTCCCAGAGGCTCCTTACACTATCTTCATTTTTGGGATTTGTTTTTCTTTTTGCTATCCTAATTGGGCATTTTTTACTTTCTCATAATCCAGATTGCTGTTTTGATTCTCAGTTTCATCTACTCTATTGTTGATTCCTTACAAATTATTCTTCATTTCAGTGAGTATACTCTTCATTTCTGACTGGTTCTTTTTAGTGGTTTCAGTGTTCTTTTTTATGCTGTTGAAATTTTCACTAAGTTCATTGAGCATCCTTGTAATTAGTGTTTTGAACTCTGCATTTAGGTTGCTTGTCTCTATTTTGTTTAGTTATTTTTCTGGAGATTTGTTCTGCTTTTTCATTTGGGACCTGTTTCTTTGTCTCCTCATTTCAGCAGCCTCCCTGTGTTTCTGTGTATTAGGTAAAGCTGTTACATCTCCTGGGCTTGGTAGAGTGGCCTGATGTCAAAGGTGTTCTGTAGGGTTCAGTGGTATAGCCTCTCCTATTACCTAAGCTGGTCATTGCAATTGCTCACTCTTCCCTGTGTGTGCTGTGTACACCCTCCTGTTGTAGTTGGGGCTTTATTGCTATTGGCACATCAGTGGAAAGGGGATTTACCTCCAGCCCAATCAGCTGCAAGAACTGGCTGCAACCACTGATCACCATGAAGGATCAGCAGTGCAGGGGCCCACCCCACAGAGCAGGACTTTCTTTAGAAGGACTCTGGTGCTCACTGAGTCTACCTCTTGAGTCTGTAGCTTGTGGAGGTGGCTAGGTAGTGCACTGATGTGGTCTGAAGCTGTCCACCAGGTGTGCTGGATCTGGCGCCTCCTGGGAATTGTAGGCCAAGGTCGACCACTGCCTGTGTTCTGCCCTGGGCCACCTGGCATGAGCTACAAAGTGAAGTGTAGATGGCTGCTACCTGTTCTGGGCTTGGAGGGGCCCAGGCAAGGCCAAGCTGTGGACCAAGTCCAGCTGTTGCTAGTGCTGGGGCCCAGTACCACTTAGTGAGGGGTACAGGGTACACTCAGGCCAGATGCTGCTTATTTGAGAGATTTTAGGAAAGTCTGAAGCATGAATTAAGACACACCATTCATAAGAAAAAGCCACTGGAGACAGCTTGGATGGGTAAACCTACAAATTGGGTGTGGTAGGGTCTCAGGGAATCACCAGGGCATGGCTAATGATGTTAGCCATGTTGATGGAGACTCAGATATGGTGCCTGCCTGCCAGTTCTGTGTGTGTTTGGTGGGGGGAAGTCTCAGAAAGGAAAATTGGCCTCTGCCAGCACTTCTGTCTGAGAGAAAGCTGCCCCTCCAGCTGCTGGCCCTGATGCCAGACAACTCAGTTTCTCCCTGTATGTCTCTGGTGCCTTTTGAGCTGCTGCCCTAGTACTGAAGCTTGAAGCAAATGAGTCCAAGTAAGTCTGTGCACAGGCCCTTTAAGAGGAATGCCTGGGACTCCAGAAACCTTCATTTCCCTCAGCTACAATCCCTGCTGGTTTTTAGACAGAAGTTATGGGGACTTACCTTCCTGGCACTGGAACCCTGGGCTGGAGGGCCTGGTGTGGGGCTGTGACCCTTCACTCCTCAGCGGGGGACCTCTGTAGCTGAGATATGCCTCCTGATTTTTATCCACCATATGTGGGTGTGGGACCAGCCTGTTTCAAGTCTCCACCCCTCACACCAGTCTCGATGTGGTTTCTCTTTGAATCCTACTTGTAGGACTTCCATTCAGCCTGCTTTCAGGTAGTTCTAAAGGATGTTTGTTCTGTAGTTTAGTTATAATTTTGATGTCTCTATCAAAGTTGTTTGAATGAATAACTGAAAAATCCAAATTACAACAAAATGCTTTCTTCAAATAAATGAAGGAAATAGACCTATTTTGTGCAGCTGCAGAAAGAGAGAAATGAGATCCAAAATAGCATTTTCAAAGAAGCTGACTTCAACTTAGCCTTGAGAACATGCCAGTATCCAGGGCTGCCCAGAGCTGGCTAGCACACAGAAGGCTGCCTTGGGAGGTGTGTATTCCTAATCTGTGGAGGTGCATACTGAGAGGCTGGGTTTTTTAGGGATGTGTTTCTGTAATGTGGTGGGTGGTCAGACTGGATCAATGCTCCTCCAAATGAGGAAGCGATCACTGATTGCACATGAACCATAAGTATTGAGTTATCTTTTCAACTCTCCTTCCATTGTTGGGTTGCCTCAAGGAGAGAGTCTGAGTTGGCACTAGTGTGTTGCTAATGCCTCTCTCATCTCCCTCTTTACAAACTGCAAAAGACCTCAGGCATCAGTATCCCTTTGGAACTGGTGATACTGTTTTGTTTTTCTTAAACTTACTTTTTCAGTTACCCTTTATTTATGCCAAGTGATGCTGGTTTTAAAGTGTTATTTTAATTAAGACTAGGGAAAGTGCTTTGTAAATAAATTCAGTTGAGTAAAAGAGGACAATCAACAGGGAGGTATTAAGTATGGTGACGTGCAGGAATGGCAAAAATCCTGAAGCCAGCATGACACCCCTGGGGCTCCTCCTGGAAAGTGAACGTCTTTCCCTGTCACCCTCTACATCCTTTAGCTTCTTCTCCTCTTTGCTGGGAGGGGCTTTCAGGCAGGAGGCTCAGCCTAAAGAGTGGTCTTTGCAATGGCTGCAGCCCCTTTTTCTCCTTCCAGCTTTTCTTTCCAGTCCTTTCCCAGATGTCCCCCAGATTTCCTGGGGTCCTCAAAGACTATAGTAGCGATATCCAAAGTGTGAACCAGGATGTGATTTCTTTATGTATGAGATGCTTGGTACACGTGATACAAGCATATCATTTAAATTTTATTCTAAGATGAAAAGTAGGTGTTGTAATAAAGATTTTAACAAGCTGTAATAAGCAAGGGTTTAGTTTTCACTCAATTCCATTAGGCACATAGGATAACAATGACCTTTGGCAATTATACAGTATCTGACACTTTGCAAAATGCCTCCCCACATTTTAGCTGCTTAAATCCTCCCAAGAATTCTGTTGGGTTTGGGGGAGTCAGGGAAGGTGTCATCATCCCCCCCTGACAGGCAAGGGACCTGATGGCCAGGCAGGGTGAGCCTGGCTTAAGTTCCTCAGCTAAACAGTGAGTGAATTGGGCAGAGGAGCCATGGGTCAGGGCCCTTCCTCTGCCTAGCCGTGTAGACACTTCTTGGTGCACCCATTTTGCAGATGGACAAACCAAGGCAAAAGGGGCTTTGGAGGGAAAGAGAAGATGAGGTTGGCCAAGCATTGCCTGGAGGCAGGGATTTTCATTCTGGTGCCAAGAATACATTCAGCAAGTCCAAGGGAGCTCAGAAGTAATACACCAGACCCAGTGTGCCATCACTTTGAGGTGTGAGGAACAAATGGGTGAGGGAATAACTCTGCCCCAGGGTGGAGGGGGAGTTGCAGGACCATTTGCACTGGGCCTTGCAGTACATGTAGGAGTTTGCAGGGGGGAAGGTAGTAATAGGAGGAAGAAAACCAACATTTGTAGAGAACCTATCATGGGCCATACATCTACATACATACACCAGTTGTTGGATTTTCCCAACATCCTAGTGAGGTGCAGGGGTAATAATAGTGATGATAATAATAATTGTTATATGCTGAATTTGATGGTAATAGCATCCTATTAATTACTTCATTTAATCCTTAAAGTATCACTATGAGATAAGTGTTATCCATCCATTTTTTAGATAAAGAAAGAAAAGGTTTAATTAAATTCCCAAGTTCACCCAGCTGTGGAGGGGCAGAATTGCTATTTGTGCGCCAGCCTGAATGCATAGCACATCAGCACAGTAAGCAGAACCTGTTTCGGTCATGTGACCTAATGTCTTTCCTCTTTTGAATTGCTGTGTCTCAGGGCTGGCATCAGCCAAAGGCAGCTTCCAAGGCAGTGGACTTCCACCGGCACGAAGAGGCTCCCTGCACTGAAGCCTCGCGCCTGCTCCATATCAGACTCATCCCCTCACCTGGCTGCTCTGCTTCCCACCTGTCCTTCCTGCCCCTGTGATCACATCCCTGGCCCACTTAACACCTTCATTCAGCCTTGACTTGTGAGTCCCTTCATACTCTGGCACGTCTCGCTGCCTCTGCTTCCACTGTGCCCCGCTTCACTCCCTCCTACCCAGATGGCTTTAGAACAACCCATGTCTGATGTCACAACCTCACACTCACACTTCCCTCTGCCGGTGGGATGCTGTTATTACTCTTTGCCCTTTCCCCTGGCAAACTCTTACATGTACTTCAAGGCCCAGTGCAAATGGTCCTGTGACTCTCCCTCCACCCTGAGGCAGAATTAACCCCTGCCTCTCTCCCTTACTCCTCTGGGATCTCCTCACAAAACATAACATAGTAGTCATTTGCCACTCTGCTCTGCAGCATCTCGCCCCGCTTCCTTTGATCTCTGGGGAATCATCCCTGAGCGATGGTAAGCCTGTGACCAGCAATGCATTATCTTGGCCACAGAGCTTTCATCTAGTGAGATGCAATTCCAGGCCTTTTGGTGGAACAGCTGGGGAAAAGCTCTCCTTCTCTGGGAATTACTAGCAGTCGGGTTATTTTTGGTCTGGAGAGGGCCCACTTGAGGGTGAAGCCAGCCAAGGAAAGCAGAACCAAGAGATGGAGAGGGTAAGACTAGGTCCTGATGACATCCTATGAGCTTCTGGAGCCAGTTGTGTCTGAGGCCAACCACCTCCTATTTCTTTGTATTTTTTTTATTAAAATTTTGGAACCCTCAAATTTCTCCTCCTCCTGTTACTATAACTTTTGCTTAACTCAGTCTGAAGCATTTCTGCCACTTCATCTAAAGGTGTTCTGACCAATAGCCATAATTCTGGGTTGGTGTTAGTTTCATCCACTCTATTGGGAGCTTTTTCAAGTCATATCCAGTCATCTTTTTAATCCTCTGTGACTAGCACAGTGCATAGCACAAAGCAGACAGAAAAACCATCAGAAGAGTGAGTGAACAAATGAATGAATGAATGAGAGTCTGCCAAGGACTAAGGAGGGATATAAGAAAATATAAGAGATTATTTCTGCCTTCAAGAGGCTTGTAGAATAGGGGTAGTCAAGTAAAAATGAAGTCATTAGTAGGGGCCCTAACACAACAAGGCTGATGTCCTTATAACAAGGGAATATGTGGACATGCACAAACATACAGGGAACATGCTATATGAACAGAAAGCAAAGATTGGGATGAAGTGTCTACAAGCCTAGGAACCCCACAGATTGCCAGCACAGCACCCGAGGCCAAGGAAAAGGCCTGGACCAGTCTCCTCCATAGCCCTCAGAAGGAACCAACCCTGCTGACTCCTTGCTATCAGACTTCCTGCCTCCAGAACCGTGAGACAAGACGTTTCTGCTGATCAAGCCACCCAGTGCGATGCTTGCTACAAACAGCCCTGTGTACACAGCAGCACACGGCCCAGGTCCTCTTCCTGTCCTTCAAGGACTGGCTCCTGCAATCTCTCTGGCCTGTTAAGCCCTCACCCTGCCCCTCTGCCCTCAGGCCACACTTACCTTCTCCTCATACTAGAAGGTGCCTGTTCTCACAGAGCCTTCACACTTACTGCTGGGCGTGCTCTCCCTTCTCCCAGTGTGGTGTTGAAGCCTATGCACCCTTCTGGTGCCAGCTCATCCTCTGGGCGCTTTCCATCCATTCAGCTGACTGGCACCAGAGACACAGTGGTGAACTGGACAGATGTAAGCTAGACAGGAGGGTCAAAGACCAGAAACAAAAAGTAAGTGAATGGGACAAGTTCCAGTATGGTGGAGTTGTGATGGCAATAAATAGGGTGGTGTGCTAGAGACGGGGGCGGGGGGGCACTGGGGGTCAGGGAAGGCCCCAAATAGAAACATCTCAGCTAAGGTCTCAGTGACAGGAGGACCAGCATGGTGCAGTGACACCCAACTCCACCTTAA
The DNA here is from genome assembly GCF_014824575.4 of Sturnira hondurensis. Taxonomy (NCBI): domain Eukaryota; kingdom Metazoa; phylum Chordata; class Mammalia; order Chiroptera; family Phyllostomidae; genus Sturnira; species Sturnira hondurensis. Next base: position 1,481,310 of record NW_028081354.1, read on the forward strand.
CCAATAGACTGTCACGGCACCATGCATTTTTCCTTCAAGGTCCCCACCACTGTTGCAATTTCCTATCTGTGTATGTGACTGTTTGATTGACACCTGAGGCCCCCACTGGGTTGTAAACTCTGTGTAGCAGGGAGCATGGCTCATTTTGCTTACCACTACCTGGCACAAAAGATGGCACTTAGTTAATACTTGCAGAATTAATGATTCATGCTCCAAGATAGGGTAATGAATCCCATTTCCTGCCTGAGGCAGCTTAGGTAGTAAGAGTTTAACCACACCTTTTTGGCCCTGGAATCAAATGAGAGAATGCTTTTCAGAGGCAGCTTTGCTGGCAAATGCCCAAGCAAGCCCAATGTAAGGCCCAAGAATGTTCTGGAAGGGAGCAGGGAGCCAGAGGCAGGGACTTGGCATCTAGGCCACCGTGTCAGCTGCAGGAGCTTGCCTTCCTCCCTGAGGGACCATGATCCTAGGGCAGTAGTTTGGGATCCATCTGCAACCTGGGACTCTGTAGGCCTGGAAATGGACTCTGTTTGCTAAGTGGAATTTTCCGGTCCCCTGGTGGAGAAGTTGGAGAAGCTGGCTCACTGCTAATTTCATTTTCCTAACTCACCAGCTTGGCAAGGCCTCACTGCTCTAGCTGCAGTCTCGTGGAGCCTCAGACCCAGCTCCGCCAGCCAAAGAAAGAAAGCTGTGACTCACCAGAAATGTTCATTGCCTTTTTCTGGATTTTATATATATATGTGAAAGTTCTCACGTTATGCCTTAGCTCAGCAGCTTCCACCTGCTGCATAGATGCTCAGATGCTAGATTGGAAAAGTAGAAGAGCTGCTCAAGATGTGCCTCAGACGAGAAAGCACAGGTCCAGGTTCATGTCCACATCTTCCAAAAGTGCAGCTGCAGCAGGCAGAGATGGCTCTCAGGTCCAAGGGGTCCCACTTTCAAAGAGATAAGTAACCCCCCGAAAAGGGAAGGACAAAACTAAAGGTCCCCAAAAGCCAGTGTTCATCTGTGCCATCTATGGCTTAGGTGCTTCTTTCTGCAGTCCCCGTGCAACCCAGATGGCTGACGGGACGGTGATCAATGTGCTAGTCTTGCAGGTACAAGACCCTGCACCTGCCCCCTCCTCTGCCTTGCTTCCTGGGCTCCAGCCACACTGGCCTTATAGGGTTCCTTAAATCCAGTGAGTTTCCTGCCCCCACCCCCGCAATGAGCCTTTGCCCATACTGTTCCCTCTGCCTGGGACTGTCCCTCCAGTCCCTTCTTCTGACCCTCTTCACCTTGCTCCCTCCTTTAGAGCCCATCCAAAAGACCTTCCTCAGGGACACTTCAGTGACCCCTGAAGTCAGGCCAGGCCTGTCCCCCTTGGTGTGCGCTCTCATGGCACCATACTATCCGCTCTAGCTCTCTGAGGGTTACCATTGCCTCGCTAGACTGTGAGCTCCGTGTTGGCCTCCACGTGTGTCTTTACCCCAGGTGTTTCCATCTGGATGTTCTGAAAGCCCTTTGGACTGGTCATGTGCCAATGCCCCTCTGCTGACTGGCTCATCCTCATCTCAGTACATGCCACCTCTGTCCTCCCAGTGGCCCAAACTGGAAAACTTGGGAGTGGTCCTAACATCTTTTTCTCCCTCCCAATTCCAACCCTAACCCCACTTGGTCTCCAAGTCCAGTCAGTTTACCACGTAAGTATTTCATGGACCCCTTACCTCCTCTCTTGGCCCCTGTGAGCCCATCCTCCTCATGGTAGCCAAAACAAAATTTGAAAATTCAATTTTACTCTTCCCCTCCCCTGCTCCAAATCCGTAGATGGCTTCCTGCTGACCTCAGGACAAAGCTCATATTCTCTACTGGGACTTAAAGGCCCTTAGTTATGTGGCTTCTGTCTAATTCTCCAACCTCATTTATCACTCCAGCTCCCCCCGCCCCACTGCTGCAAACACCATGCTGTAGCCACCCCCGCCCCCCGCCGCTATGTTTGGCTGACCAACATGCTCTCTCTGGCCACTGTCTGGGCCTTTGCTCATTATATTTCTCCACCCTGAAAGCTCTGCCTTATGAAGCCATTTGAACCTTTAGTTCCCAGTCTAGAATATGCTTCCTCCAGAGAGCCATCCATGTCCACCGCACTACTACCTCCTTTGCTCTGCAGCCTCCTTCCCATCACTATACTTAAGAGGCTGCATCGTTATCTCGTTTCCTTGTGTGTCTCCCTCACTCGAGTGGAAGGTTTGTGGGGGATCAGGGTCTTGCCTGCTCTGGTCTCTGCTGCATCCACAGTGTCTTGGCACATATACCTGGACAGACAGCACAGGAGTGAAAGCTGGAATTAACCAAGACCTTGATCTCCCAGCAGCTGCTCACTTTGACAAGTCCATGGTTTGCTTTCAGGTAACTTTCTCCCCCTTACCTCCACTCATTCTGCCTCCCCTGGTAATTCCATCCAAGGCTGCATTGCCTCCTGCCCACAGCTTCTCATAAGGAATGTGCTGTTCTTTCTCTCTCCCTTATCTAATCTCCCTGACCAGGTGGCCTAATTAATGGTCCCCAAGCCATCCCAGCACCTCCGCACCCTTTCAAGATCTTTTTTGTATCCCCACTCCCAAAACTCACGTTCTGGCTGGGACTTCCATAAATTTTGCACATTTAATTCCCTGATGCTGTTCAGTTCTTACATCCCAGGCTGAGCTAAGCCCCTGAAGTAATTTAGGTAACAGCTTCATTATCTCATCTTTCCTTTACTCTAATCTTCCCAGTTCTATCGCCACCTAGGAAGCAGTGAAAAATGGGTTGTGAAAAGTATTTTCTGCCCAAACCCATTTCTTCCTTTGCAGTTTTTATCTTGGTTCATGTCATCGGCATCCACCCAGTTGCCTAAGATCTGAACCTCAGAATCACCACCTACCCCTCCTTCCTACCTCCTACTCTCTATTTCCAGGATGTCTCCAACATTATGTGCTCTCCTATTGAGGAGTCCCTGCAATTTGGCTTTCTCTGGCCACCACCCAGACCCTCATTATCTTTATTCTCCTGGACTGAGCTCGCCTCCTGACTGGTCCTCTTGTCTCCAGCCCTATGCTTATGCCCATACCCATCTACCTACCTGACAACTACTCATTTATTCCACCATCCATCCACTTATCTTCCCATCCATTTACCCATGAATCCACTCACTTGTCTCCCACCCACTCACCTACCTGTCATCCATCCGTCTGTCATCCTTCCATCCTCCAATCGGCCCTCAATGATCTTTCTAAGATACATATTGGTCACATCATACNCCTTCCTACCTCCTACTCTCTATTTCCAGGATGTCTCCAACATTATGTGCTCTCCTATTGAGGAGTCCCTGCAATTTGGCTTTCTCTGGCCACCACCCAGACCCTCATTATCTTTATTCTCCTGGACTGAGCTCGCCTCCTGACTGGTCCTCTTGTCTCCAGCCCTATGCTTATGCCCATACCCATCTACCTACCTGCCAACTACTCATTTATTCCACCATCCATCCACTTATCTTCCCATCCATTTACCCATGAATCCACTCACTTGTCTCCCACCCACTCACCTACCCGTCATCCATCCGTCTGTCATCCTTCCATCCTCCAATCGGCCCTCAATGATCTTTCTAAGATACACATTGGTCACATCATACCTCTGCTTAAATAACTTCCATGCTTCTACATTAGAATCTTCTAGAGAATGTTTTAAAAAAATACCAATACCAAGGCTTATCTCCAGAGATTCTGATTTAATTGGTCTTGAATGGGGCCTGGGTCTTGGTGTTTTTAAAAACTTCCCAGGTGATTCTAATGTGCAACTCAGGGTGAGAACTGTGTGGCCTAGAAGATAAAGGCCCAGCTCATTCTCCTGTCATTCAAAGCCCCCACCCCCCCAGTCAAGCCCTTAACCTGTCTCCCCAGCCTCATGCCCTACCTATCCTCTTTTACCACATTTGGAATTCTTGCTTTACTGAGCTACTCGTGTATCTTTGTATCACGGTTCCCTCTGCCTATAAGGCCACGTTTCTTGGCCCCTCTGTTTGGAAAACTTCTACCCATTCTTCAAGACCCAGCAGGAAGGTGACCTTTTTCCATTTATGGGCCCCTCTTTCATAGCATCTCCTATGTGTCATCCCATCGCTCAGCACTGGATGTGGTCACTAAAACAGGAACACTCCCTGCTCTGAAAGAACTTAAAGGTGACGGGGGATGGAAGCTCCTTAAGGCAGATGTTCACAAACTTGAGTGTGCATCAGTATCTCTTGGTGGGGCTGGTTAAAACACGGATGCTGAGCCCATCCCCAGGGCTTCTTATTGAGTCGTCTGGAGTGGCCCTGTGTTCCAATACATCCCCAGGGGATGCTGCTGATGCAGCTGGGGGATCACATTTTGAGGACTTGTGCCTTAGAGTGTGGTCGCAGGCATGCTCTCTGGGGAGGTATCATCTAAACTGAGGCCCAGAGGAAGAGAAAGAGGCAGTCACCACCAGAGCAGGGGCTCATGCATTACAGGTGGAGGGAACAGCGGGTGTGAAGGCCGGGTGGGGAAGAGCTCTGCGTGAACGCCAGAGAGCACAGGAGGAGCAGTGCGCCAGCTTCTCACCCATGAGGAGGCTTTGTCACTTTCCACTGTAATCTCTCTCTTCTGCCTCAGCCACTTGACAGGGAGCCCCTCCAGGCAGGTCTGTGTCACATTCCTCCAGAGCCTGCCTGAGACCTGGCTGGAAGTAAATGCTAAGAGATTTGCGTTGGGTGGTTGAATTTTAGTGTTCTGGTTTATTCTCTAGGCTGTAAGCAATGGAGAAATCTCCCTTTTTCTTAGAGTTTCTAATATATCTGTCCTCTATATAACCAATTCCCTTCTCCCGAATTCCTGCTATCTACACAGACTTTTAGCTCATTTCATGACAGTAAGAAAATTCCTCTGAGTCAGGTAGCAGGGGCTCCACCTACCCGTCACAAGCCCAGGGTTTGGGTAGGGTGAGGGTGTGGGGGTGCTGTGGGAGCTCAGAGGCCCTCAGGGCTTTGCCTTCCAGAACTTGCACTTGGCTTTGAGAGGATGATGCGGCCAGAGCAAGAGTCAGCAGATTTCCCTTCTTCGAAATACTGATAGTGGGAGGCTCAACGTGGCCAGCCCTCATAGGTGGCCCACCCTTAGGGCATAGGTGGAGCAAGGCAGGCCTGGGGGACCCTTAGCCTCAAGGGTAGAGGATGGGCCTCCCCTCCACAGCCTGCCTCTCGACATCTCCTTCCCACCATGGAAAGTGGAGTAAAGGAAGAGTCAGGGTTGGAGGGCAAGATGGTAACATGGGACTGGGGGTCTGATTTTGCCCTCCCCTCTTCCTTCCTGGAGAATAAGATATACATACCCTTTGCTGTGCTAACAGAGGGGTCTTTGAGGGAGATACTCCTCCAGTCTGTTTTTGGCAGCATCCCATTTCTCAAGCTTTGGTTAGCAAGCAATGGTACCCAGATCTGGGGTTCTCAGACTCGAGAGTGAATCAGCATTCCCTGGAGAGTTTCCTGAGATCCACATTGCTGGGCCTGCCCTCAGAGCTTCTGACTCAACAGGTCTAGAGTGGGGCTCCGGAATCGGCATTTCTAACAAGATCCCAGGGGCTGCTGCCGTTGGTGGTCTGAGGATCATACTTTGAGAAACCCTGGCTTAGCGCAGTGCTCAGCCAGAAGATGCTAAGAATCTATCCACCATTTTAGGACAAAGATTTACTTGCCTTATGTGTAGTTTACTCAAAGGAGCTTTCCTTAGTCCCTCCTCCCAAATACAGAACCTGAAACTCTTCAGGCCCAAGTCCTGGGGGAGGACCAAGGGGTTAGGAACCTGAGGGGACCCCAGGGGCTGGGGGAGGCAGAGAAGGGAAAGGGAAGTATTCACATGTTGTTCGTTCCACTGTGTAGTTCTAGAAGTCGCACAAGTATTTAAACATAAATGGTTTAGTATTTCTTAGCCCTGGGGAAGGTGGCTTCTTCCCAGAAGGCAGAGAAGCATGTAGCAAATGTCATATGCTCTGGGAGACTAGATGGGACAGGAGTTAGAGACCTGAGTTTGGGCCCCAGCACTTCAGCTTCCATAGCATCCATCTCCCCAACTGGGAGTGTGTTAGGATAAAACTGAGCTTGAAGGGGCCCCATGGGGTCGGAAGAGCCATGGTGAGTGATACCGTGGAACGCTGTCTGGATGGCAGTTCCAGTGACGCCAACCCGAGCTGTCTCGGTTTCCATAGGAAGGACCAGTACCTCCTCTCACCGGTGAACTGCTGGTATCTGGTTCTGCATCAGACCAGGCGGGAGAGCCGAGACCATGCCACCCTCAACGACATCTTCATGAATAATGTCATCGTCCGCCTGTCACAGATCAGTGAGGATGTCATCAGACTCTTCAAAAAGGTAGGCAAACAAGCCCCCTGACCTGCTCGTGTCCCTGCCCAGGCTGGCCATGGCAACACCGTGCTGGCCAGGTGGCATGTGGTTTGGGGACCTGAGACCAGGAGGGCAGGTGTGTTGATGGGGGCAAGGGGCCGAGGGCTGGACTTGGCATCCCAGATCCTGAGTGTGAAGCCTGGATGCGGCTGGTGGCTCAGCCACTGTGGCAACCACCACAAAAACAAAAACCTTTTCATGCAAAAGTAAGCAGTTCACGTTCATTGTAGGAAATTTGGGAAAATGGACATAAATACACACAAAAAATAAAATGTTATCACTCAGCAGTAATCACTTAAGTGTCATGGGTGTTTCTGTGTCATGTACATATGCAAACACACTTTCTGTGAGTGCTCATTTTTGTACACGTGCCAGTTTACACATACACTTTCCCCAGTGAGATCAGACTGAGTGAAGGATTTTACTGCCTGCTTATGTCGCCTAAAAATTATATAACACTTTGTTGCAGGATTTTCCCGTGTCAATAAATATATTTCCATAACATTTTTGAATGATTAATAGTATTTTATTTCTGTATTTTTTGGACTATAAGACTCACTTTTTCCCTCAAATTTGGGGAGGAATGGGGATGTGTCTTATAGTCCACGTGTAGTTTACCTGGCTTGCTGTAGGTTTGGGGGGGGGGCGGGTGGCAGCCTTATGTTATTTATATTATTAAATATTTCACCACATTTTTTGCTTCAAAACATTTTTTTCTATTTTCCTCTAAAACCTAGGTGCATCTTATGGTCTGTTGCGTCTTATAGTCCAAAAAAATTGGTATATAATGTGCCCTAATTTATTTAACCAATCTCTTATTGTTGAACACTTAAGTTATTCCATTGTTTTATTCTTAAAAACAGTGATCTGTGAGCAATGTTGCACAATACACAGGGTCTGGTAGAAGCAGTTCCTGCTGGAGTGTGGTGGGTGGGGTGTGTGAATGTCTCGCCTGAGATGGACAGCAATTTGGACATTTCACCTAAAATGTCATATGGTGTGGTTAACTGTGATGTTGTTATGTTACAGAATTACATGCTTATGATTTTGAACTAAAAGATTTTGTAATAAAAGAAAAACAGGCGTTATGTGTGCCGGACCCTGTATATACCTTTGTCATATTCACTGCTATTTCCTAGTTTCAGTTTCTCCAATGGGAATTGGGAAGTCAAATGTTTGCTTATTTTTAAGTCTTTTAACAGACTGCTCAGGTGCTTTGAGAAAGGTTTTACCCAGTGAAGTCCCAGAAGCCCAGTGGAGGGAGCAGTCACGGTTTATGCCCCTGAGGTCTCGGTATCTCAAGTCCCTCACACAGCACGGAGCAAACACTAGGTGCTGTGTGCGAATCCAAAGAACTGAACTCACTTCTGTGAACTTCAGTTTTCTCATTTGTAAAGTGGGCAAACCATTTATTTTTGCTCTTCATCTTGCAAATGGTGTTTAGGTCCCCTACTTCCCAGGAACAGTACAGGGGTTAAAGGTAACCGTGCCTGTGGTGTGGAGAAGTGGTTCAGGGCGTGGTCTTTGTGTCCAGAATTCTTGAAATTCCTGGGGATGTAATTCTGGTTCCATCATCAGCTTTCTGTCATTAGTTTTCAGGCTTGTTCCTTATATCTCTGAGCCTCAGCTTCCTCATTTGTGAGGTGGGGATTGAAAAACTCATGGGCAGTTGGGAGGATTAAGAGGGTTTGTAATCCCAAATAAAGCATGGAAAACAGCCCCTGGGGCTAAAGGCTCCGAAAGGTGACCTGGGGTTGCTAGAAGCACAGGAAGAGGACAAGATGATATGAAATATGACAATCTTGTCATGGTCTGTATTAGGATTATCCCCTCTGAGGATGACTTCTGTAGCAAAACTGTGGTCACAGGCTAGTTCCCTCCTTCCTTCCACTCAGTGTGCTCTGGTGTCCTCCTGGGGCCATGTTAATGAAACATAGTCTAAGTTTTATATCTGCATAAGCAAACATAATTAGGATGGTAAATACAGTGCAATTTTAAAAAATCGCACAGCGCTTTGCAAAGCCACACCGAAGCGATTCAGGTCACTTGGTCCCATCACAAGCCTCTGCCTGCTGCCACTGTCACATCTTGTTTCCTCAGGGGGAGTGACGCAAAAAGAAAGGGTCATCAGAGCCTTTAGGAAATGAAGGGTCTTTCTTCTGAGCTGAGGCCGGGGACAAGCGAGATGAATCTTTTCTGTTGTCATTTAGGTTGACAGCAGCCTCACTTGTGATGAGGTTAACAGGGTGGAAAATAATGAAAAAATGTCGACAGCTGAGCTCCTAGCGGCCTTGTTACCAAGCCTTTGCCTGTGTAACAAAGGAAACGGCCCAGCCCCCGTGGGCCAGGAAAGAGATGGGGACAGGGCCTCGCTGCCTGAGTTAGCCCAGCATGGCCCTTTGTGCCGGTTCTAGGTAATCTTGGCCCTGAGGCTGCACTCCTTACCTGACAAGAGTTCCTGCAGGCCTCACTGCAGGGGCTGCTGTCTGGTCAGACTGGGGAACGGGCTCGTCACTCACCCATCTTAGAGATGAGGAGGTAAAGCCTGAGCAGCTGCCAGGAGAACCCAAACTTGGTGACTTTGGGCCTGTTCTCATCACTGGCAGGTGGCAGTGTGGCTAGGCTTTTGGACTCTCTCAGAACTGCCTCTCACTGACTGTGTGACCCTGGGCCAGTCTCTCTGAGAATTAGTTTTCTCAACTGGGAAATGGAGATGGTGACAATGTCTTCATCAGGGGCCTGTTTTGAAGAATAGATGTAGGCAAGTGTTCAGCTCAGGCTTGGCTTTCCGTTGGTGCTCACTGAATGGTGGCTCACCAGTGATCCTGAAGAACGGAGCCCCCTCTGCATTCCCTAGATAGACAGCACTTGGGGTGGGGCCAGAGGGGTGGTGTTCCTTCATCACCTCATCACTTCATGCTCTGGCAATGTAGCTACAGGAGGTGGGCGTGGCTTCCAGGCCAGGTGTCCTTCCTGGGCTTGGGCCTGGGGTAGCTGTCTTGACTGCCAGCTTCTCACAGATGCAAGATGGTATTTGACTTAATAACTACCTTTTCATGATTCTCCCTTTTCCCTTTTGTCATAGAATTTATTTACATGGCTAGAGGAAGCACTTCAAATTCCAGAAGCCATTCTAGGATTCATTCGCGCAAATGGTCTTCTACATATAGGTGCTCCTTGCTTTAAGTGTGAGGTCCACCATAGCAGAATGGAACTGGATGGGGTTTTGGAGGTCATTATAGGGATCAGGACTATTATGTTTGTAAACAACAGAAACCCAGCTCAACCTGTTTGAGAGAAGGAAGGGAATTTGCAAGCTGTCTAGAGCCGAGCCTGGCTTCAGGCACGGGGGACTTCCAGGGCCCAAAGGAATTCAGTCTCTCTGCGGCTCTGCTCTAATTCCTGCCCCGCTCCGCACACCCTTTTTAAAGGGAGAACGTGAAGGGCTCTTCAGTAGTCAATCTGTTTCCACTTGATAATCGGATGGCCCCTGGCAGCTCCAGGCTTGCATCCTACCTGTTTCGAGTTTAGTGGAAAGGAAGAACTCCCTTTCTCCAGAATCGAGTCTTACGGGCTCAATTGGCCCAGTGTGAGTCATATGAGCGCTGCTACCTGTGGCTGGGGGATGCAGTGTGGACTGACCAGGCCTGAGAAACATACCCACCCCCGAAGCCAAGTGTACACTCAACTTCACCTGACGCATGGGGAAGAGAATGAGTGACGGGTGATTCCCCAAGAAAAACTGGGGTGCATTAAATTAACAGATGTCTGCTAGGCTTTATGTTCCAGTCCTTTTATCATCCTCCACAAGATTATTCATCCTCCCTCTTCTAGGTCTCCCTCAGTAAACAGCATTCATTACTGCTCAGGTGGTTTGTTCTATTTGGGGACAACTGTGATTAATAAAAAATTCTCCCCAATGTTGAGATGAAACCTTATCATGTTTCTACTCAGAGGGCCTGGTCATACACTTGAGGGCCACATCAGTTTACATGGAAACCTGTCAGTTGCTTGAAGAAGACAGTAGTTGTGATCATCCACCCAGGTCTTTCCCTCCTCTGGGTAACATTCTGTGTTACCTCCACTTGTCCCTCTATGATTTGGCTTTGTGTTTCCTCCTCACCAGGGATACTCTCCCTGGGTCAACCCCGGGTCTCTTCTGACCCACCGAAGTTAATATTCAGGGCCATTCGGAACACTCTGGTTTTCCCAGCTAAGAGGAGAGCAGAGCTATGTTGACTCTTCAATTCCAATAATGAAATCTGTGATGGCATTTTGCCTTTTTCATGATAGTCTCATCACATGGACCACTCACCAGGTATTTTTATACCAACTGTTTTTTAATCTATCCTCTGAATTCCGCATCTAGTTTTTTGTTTTTGTTTTTAATATTTGCCCTTTTAAAAGTTTGCTATATTAGATTTTGGTCAAATGGGATGGGTATCCTTATTTAAATGATTTTTGAAGCAGCAATGGGGAAACTCTTTTAAGAGGTCCTAATTCTTCCTCTGTGGGAAAAGCCTAGTTTCTTACTTTTCTGTGTCTTCCTCCTTGGCGTTAGCTTCTTCTCTGTGTCAGTTCTTCAGCCACATGTTTGATTCTCCTGTACCTTCTTAGTGGAGAGGTGGAAAGTGGGGCAGAGAGTTGAGAATGAGATACAGTTAAGGTGACTCTTGAGTTGGGTGTTAAAGGATGAATGGGAGTCTGCCAGTGTGGAAGGGGAGTGGGGGTTCAGTGTTAGGAGAAAGGCAAGAGCACAGTGGGTATAGTCCATCATGATGGCAGTCCAAGGCAGCTCACCAAAGGGAGGGGGCCAAATGGTGGTCCACAGCTGAATTCAGTTCTCGAGGGTAGTCTGCTTGGCTCTCACTATGTTAAGAAAATTAGACAGCCAGCCAGGAAAAGCTTTAGGGTGGAGCCTTTCAGTCAAGGTGGTGGCATAAGTAAACATGGCTTACTTCCTCACAGAACCACATCAAAATTACAATTAAATTATAGAGTAACCATCACAGAACCATCAGAAATCAAGTTGAATGGAAGTCTGAAGGAAACCACATCCATCCAGACTGGTAGGAGGGGTGCAGACTCAGAACAGGCCAGTCCTGCATCCACGTGTGGTGGAAAAAAATTTAGAAGGGATATCTTGGGAGTGAGGAGTCCTAGCCCCACAACATGCCTCTCAGCCCAAGGTTTCAGTGCCAGGAAGATAAGTCCCCATAACTTATGGGGGCTGTAAAAAAAAGGCAGGGCCTGAGGTGGTGAAATAAATTGCTGAAGTTCCAAGCAATTTTCCTTAAAGAATCTATGCACAGACTGACTCAGAATCACTCCTTCTGAGCTCCAGCACTGGGGTAGCAGCTTGAAAGGCACCAGTGGCCTACAGCAAAGAACTAAAGTGTTTGGCATCAAGGTGAGTGCTAGAGATCAGCTTTCTCCCAGAGGGAAAGGTAGACAGAGGCCATTGTCCCTTTTATGAACACTTCCCCCATAGAGCCACTGAGCTGGCAGGATGGTACCTTATTTGAGACTCCATCAACCTGGCTGACACTGTTTGCCTCACCCTAGAAATCCCCTGAGACTCCTTCCCACCCAATTTACAGGCCCACCCAAACAGTTAACAGTGACTTTTTCTTATGAATGGCTGGTCTTTGCTCATGCTGCACAGCTTCCTAAATCCTGTCAAACAAGCAACAGCTGGCCTCAGTGAGCCCCCCCCTAGCCTCTGTGCCTCTTGATAAGTGACCTCAGGCCCAGCATCAGTCAGCCTAGATTCACAGCTTGGCTTCACCTAGGTATTCCAAGCCCAGCACAAGTAGCAGCCATCTCAGATTGCTTTAAATTTCATGCAGGGTGGCTCCAGGCAGAATGCAGGTTGGGGCTGACCTTGGCCTGCACCACCCAGAAAACTTCAGAGCCTGAAAACCCAGTGACAGCTACAGACCACATCAGAGCACCATTACCCTGCCCCTGCACAACTGATTCTCCATGGAGGATGGAGGGTGGTGGTCAATAGTCACAGCCAGTTCTTGCAACTGACTGGACTGGGTAAATCCTTCCCATTTACCTGCCAACAGCAACCAAAGCTCAACTACAGGAGGAGGGTGCACTCAGCCCACACGAAGGCTGAACCTTGAGTACCCAGCTTGGGTGACTAGGGAGGCTGTGTCACTGGACTCTATAGGACACCTACTACATTAGGCCACGCTGTCAAGACAGGGAGTCATAGCAGTTCTGCCTAATACATAGAAACAAACACAGAAAGGCTGCCAGAATGAGAAGACAAAGAAACATGGCCCAAATGGAAGAACAGAGCAAAACTCTGGAAAAACAAATTAAACTAAAGAGGGATGAGCAATCTAGCAGAATCAGAGTTCAAAACACTGGTTATAAGGATGCTCAAAGAACTTAGTGAGGACCTCAACAGCATATAGAAGATCCAGTCAGAAAGGAAGTTTACACTAACTGAAACAAAGAACAATTTACAGGGAAACAACAGTTGAGTGGATGAAGCCAAGGATTTAGATCAATGATTTGGAACATAAGGAGGCAAAAAACAACCAAGCAGAATAACAAGAAGACAAAAGAATAAAAAAAATGAAGATTGTGTAAGCAGCCTCTGGGACAACTTCAAAAGGTTCAACATTCTTTGTCATGGGGTGCCAGAAGAAGAGAAAGAGCAAGAAACTGGAAATCTACTTGAAAAAATAATGAAAGAAAACTTCCTTAATTTGGTGAAGGAAATAGGCATGCAAGTGTAGGAAGCACAGAGAGTCCCAAACAAGATGGGTGCAAAGAGGCCCACTTCAAGATACATCATAATTAAAGTACCACGGGTTAAAGGTAAAGCAAGAATCTTAAAAGCAGCAAGAGAAAAGCAGTTAGTTGTATACATGGGAGTTCCCTTAAGACTTCCAGCTGATTTCTCAAAAGAAACTCTTCAGGCTAGAAGGGACTGGCAAGAAATATTCAAAGTCATGAAAAGCAGGGACCTATAGCCAAGATGGCTCTACCCAGAAAAGAGATCATTTAGAATGGAAGGGCAGATAAAGAGCTTCCCAGATAAGAAAAAACTAAAGGAGTCCATCATCATCAAACCATTAGTATACAAAATGTTAAAGGGACATATTTAAGAAAAAGAAAATCAAAACTATGAACAATAAAAATAGCTATCTATCAACAACTGAATCTAAACAAACTAGGCAAACAAGAAGAACAGGGACAGAATCATGGATACAGAGGGTTTTGATAGTTGCCAGATGGGAGAAGGATATGGGGGAATGGGTGAAGAGGTGATCGCATTAAAAAGTACAAATAGGTAATTACAGAACAGCCATGGGGATGTAAAGTACAGTATAGGAAATGAAGTAGTCAAAGAATTTATACACATGACCCATGGACATGAACAATGGTGTGGGGATTGCCTGAGGGAGAGGGAGGTGCTGGCTAGATGGGGCCAAAGGGAGAAAAATAGGGACAACTGTAATAGCATAATCAATAAAATATAATTAAAAAAATTAAATTAAATCAACATTTTAAAATTTGGGGATTTCACATAAAAATCATGATTTTGTGTTTCTCTTAAGAAATCAGAAGCACTGCAAATACCAGATCCACGAGGGTTCATACTTGGCAGTACTTGGCTAAAGCTGAGTAGCGGCTGGCCCCTTTAATCAGGGCACACTCTTTCCACTGTCCGTGGTCCCGCTCTTGTCCAGTGTATCACACATACTTGGCTCCTTTATTTTGCCTCCCCAGACCTTTGTGCATTTTAGTTTGTGGCTTCATCTTTAAACACTACCTACCAGTGGTTGGTGTATAAATTCTAGCTTCAGAGTTTCCTGGAAGACTTGTGGAACATGGAATGCTGGGCCCCATTCCCACAGTTTCTGACTCAGTAGGACTGAGTGAAGCCTGAGAATCTGCATTGCTAATAAGTTCCCAGGCGATGTTGATACTGCTGGTCTGGGGGACCACACATGGAGAATGACCTACCTAGTCCAACCTCCTTGTTTTCCAAGTAAGGAAACTGAGCCTCCATCCCCCTCTGGTAAGCACAGAATCTGGCCCCAAATGCAGGTTTTTGACTCTGGGTCTGGTACTGAACTCATTACCTGCTGTGGTGCACCAGGGGGAAGTTCCATCTGCATCCTGCTTGCTCTCCCTTCCCACCCCAACCATTTCTGAGGCTGGGCACTGAAATCCATTTATTTCCAGCCTCAGCGTCCTTAACAATAGCCACCCATTATTCTATGCTCTGATGCCTGCAGAATTTAATTACTTGCCAGGCAATGAAGTGAATTTGATTGTTGGAAGCTGTGGTGTTCTAGAGGAAGCGCTAATGAGGGAAGACTCTTAGCAGAGAAGAGAGAGCATCTGGGGGGCTTGTGTTTGAAAGCAGCCATTCACTGTGTGGCAATAAGGGCTTGGTCTTAAGTGAGCTTTTTCGTTCCCGCCTCAAAGATGTCTGTCCCATTTCATAAATAAACTGGGGCTTTTGTGTGCAATAATTGCTTTGCTTTGTAACCAAGATCAAAAGCACCAATGGCCTTGGATTCGAAGCCAAGTTTATTTTTTATTATTGGGTTGAAGGAGAGAGTGAGGGTTTGCATGCTGGAGGGTCCAGCTATGAGGCCTGTGTGGTGGGGTGGAGGGGAGACTGTGAGCAAAGTGGGCAGGCTGCCAAGGCATGAAGAACTTTCAGCCAGCCTCTACCGTCTCCCAGGGAGATGGAGTTGTGAATGCTCACTCTTCTTGTACCGCTTGCTATGCTGGTCACCATCAGGCATTCCCAATGCATTCAATAAACATGTATTAGTACTATCAAGACAGTAGATAAACACTGATTATAAATAATAATTAGTTAATGCTTACTATGTGCCAGGGTTCTGGGCTAAGCATTCTATAGACATTTAATTCTTAAAGCCTAGGAGTAAGATGCTGTCATCACTTAATTTTTCAGATGAGAAAGCTGATGCTGATATAGGTGGAGCTGGGATTGGGATCTAGATTTGTCTGACTCCAGAGCCCAGTGATAAAGACCAGTGCTAAAGAAGACAAAGAAATGAGTCAGGCATGATGCCCTCCCCCAAGGAGCTCACAGTGTAGAATGGAAGTGAAGACAGATGTGTAGCAGTGATTCAGATACAGCAGAGAAGGAAGTTGGTTCAGAGAGAGGACCTCCAGTCTGGGCTGTGTGGGGTGGAGGGAGTTTGGGGAAGGTCTTATGTTGGGGAAGTAGCATTTGAGGTGGTCCTTGAAAGATTAGCATCTATCCCAGTAGGTTCCTTGAAAGCTGATTCTGAGACAGTGATTATGATGCAGAGGTATATTAGCTAGTGCTCGTGGAGTGCCCACCTGTAGAAGGAAAGGGAGTCAGCCAGGGAAAGGTGGGTCATGGTGCAGTCGCAACAAAGGCCTCAACTGGAGGGGAGCTCTGAACCTGGGGTGCCCTCCGAGTTGTCCTAGGTTGTGGTAAGGAGGCTGGGTGGACCTTTACCCTCAAGTTGTTCCCAGAAGGGGGTGTGGCCTTGGGCAGATGCTTTTTCTATCTGAGGTAGTTCCCAAAAAGGCTGACAGCTAGGGGTATCTGCTGGTAGCGCTCTTCACAGCTGGAGGGACGAGTCTGTGAGTCAGTCAGTCCTAAAGGGGATCTGGCTGGCAGTGCATCCCAGTGTCCTCAGACATACTCAGAGATTCAGGGAAAGGGAGAGATAGGATCCCAGACCAAAGGAAAGGCCCATGGGAAGAAAAGTCTGGGTCCTGTATCATGAACAGCTAGACCAATGTTGCACTCTAGGGCAGTGGTTAGGGTTATGGGCAGACTTTCCGGCTCAATTCCTTTTCTCCCACTTTCAGGCCATGTGGGCTCATCCTAATCCCTCAATCCTCTAAGTTTCTTCATCTTCAAAATGGAACTGATGATAACCTCCTTCATAGGGTTATTGTGAGGATTTTTAAAAAATAATTTAAACTCCCTACTGGGTACACAGTAAGTAATCAATAAATATTAGCTATTATTGGGGTGAATATTGGACTTTGAGAAACAATTTAGTGAGAGTTAAGATTAGAGAGTAAGATTAAGAATTCAGATTGGGATAGAGGGATATTTTATTTGGGGTACACAGGTTACATAAAGGATCAGAAGTAAAAAATGTGCTCAGTAAACTACTCACTGATTAGTTTTAAATAATGGGGGTCTCATCTCTTCTGTGATAACCTCTTATTTCTTTTTCTTGCCTTATTATATTGGTTAGGACCTCCATCTGGTACGGTGTGAAGGGAAATGGGACAGAAGTGGCACCCGACTTTTAAAAGGCAATGCTTCTAACTTGTTACCATTTAAGACACAAACTCTTAGTGAATTAGGAGTAAATAGGAACTTCCTTAGCCTGACAAAGGATATTCACCAAAAACCAATAGCAAATATCATACTTACTATGAAAGATAGTTCAGCAAGATGGCTGGTAACAAGATCAATGTACAAAAATTAATAACATTCCTGTGTGCCCACCACATTCAATTAGAAAATGTAATTTCAAAATGCATACATTATAAAACAAGAATGATTGAAAATTAATGCCATTAATGCTACAAATTAACTACATCCTAGAAGATTTGATAAGTAATGCTTTCATTGTCATTCTGATATAAATGTTTCATAATTTGCATTACAATTTCTTCTTTGCCTTATGAATTATTCAAAGTTAGGTTTATTTTAGTTTCAAAGATTTTTTGAAAGCTTTTACTTGCCTTTAATTTGTAACTTTATTACTCTATAATTAAAAAAAATAAGGTCTGTACGTTATTATCATTATTATTATTTTGGTATTTTTTGAGTATTTGCCTCATCAGACTATGAAGACTTCCCTGCAGTGATAGTCAGTAAGACAGGCGGCGCTAGAGCAGCAAGGCAAACCGACCAAGGGGCCGACCAGCACCCAGACCCAGCCCTCTGCACATGGGACGCGGTGTAGGGAAAAGGCGCGTTACAGATCGGGGAGAGGACTGAGTCCTTCGTAAATGGGCTTGACTGCGCTGGTTGGCCATCCTTGTTATTTCGTGAAGCGATTTTATACACACATCACACCCATATATTTACATGTGGAAGAAAAGTAAGACCTTCATCTTAGTTCACAAAAACAAGTTCTAGATGGATTAAAGTGCTAAAGGTAAAAAGCAAAACTTTAAAACTTTTGAAAGAAAATATGAGGGATTGTATTTAAAATCTTGGGGATAGGAAAAGAAACATAAAAAGGATTTTTTTTAAAATTTTATTTATTTATTTTTAGGGGAGAAGGAGAGAGGGAGAGAAACATCAATGTATGGTTGCCTTTTGTGCGTCCCCTGCTGGGAGTTGGCCTGCAGGGAACCAGCCTGCAACCCAGGCATGTGCCGGAATCGAACTGCGATCCTCTGGTTCGCAGGCTAAAAAGGATGTTTTATTTATGCCAAAAATATAAAAAGCACAAACCATAAGAAAAAATATTAATTCCATTATATAAAATTAAAACAATCTTACTACAAAAATAATTAACCAGGGAAAATACAGATAAGACAAGAAGGTATGTGGCATGTACAAAATTAATCAAACATTAATACCGAGAACATAACATCAGTTTGTACAAATTAATAAGAAAGGGACAAACAATCCAATGGAAACGTAGGTAAAAGATATAAATGAGTAAGTTACAGAAAACTGTTTTTAAATGGTTAAAAACATAAGAATCGATGCTCGTAATCACTGGTAACCAGGGGAGGGTAAAGGGAAACACGGCACAGTTTGAGTCCCACTGGACTGGTAAAGCGATCCTGCCTGGGCGCAAGAATGTGGAGCTGCGTGGGCTCTCAGATCCCCTTAATAAACATCTAAGTTTGCCCAGACCCTTTGAGAACAGCTGGGCAGTATCTAGTCACAGTGAAGTGAAGGAAGAGGTGTGGCCCCTGTGACCCAGCAATTTCTTTCTAAGTATAACCTAGAGATATTTGAGTATATCTGCACACACTCAAGCCTTGCACAAGAATGTTTGCAGCAATAGTGTTTGTAGTAAAGAAACAAAGAGAAATCATCTAAATGTCCATCATGAAGGGAATGGTAAGTAGGCTATAGGTAGTCGTACAGTGGAACTAGATCTTCATGTATAAATGTGGGTAAAACTTGAAAGATAACGTTAGGCAAAAAAAGCAAAGATCCTATGATATTTTAATACAGTATAAAACAATTTCTGTCATTTTTTTAAAAAGATTTTATTTATTTATTTTTAGACAGAGGGGGAAGGTGGGAGAAAGAGAGAGAGAGAAGCATCAATGTGTAATTGCCTCTCACGTGCCGCCTGCTGGGGACCTGGCCCAAAACCCAGGCACGTGCTCTAACTGGCAATTGAACTGCGACCCTTTGGTTTGCAGGCCAGCACTCAATCCACTGAGCCAATCAGCCATGGCTAAAACATAAATTAGTAGTTCATATTGTTCATTTGTCTGATGCCTATCTGACATAGAGTTATCCAAAGGCAGACCATGTAAGAATATATACCAGCTTCAGGATAGTGACTGAGGGATGAGGGAGTAAGTAGGGTGACAAAGAACATTCAGAACGCTTCAGCTGTAACTATTTCGTTTTCTAAGAGCAATTTTGAAGCAAAAAATGAGAAAATCTTAAGAGTTATCTAACTTGGGTGGCATGTTCTTGGGTGTTTGTTACTGTTCCCTTGACTCTTCTGCATGTTTAAATATTGGAGCTATTTAATACTTAGATATTTAAATACTGGAGAACTGTAATTAAGGGGTGGGGGTGAAGACAGATCAGGGAGGTCCTTGGGTATCAGAATCAGAATCTGGGCTTTATATTTTAGACATTGGAGAACAGTTGCAGGCTCTTGAATAGAGAGTGACATGATCAAAGCTAAGTTTAAGGATGATTAATTTGGTGTATCTGATGGCTTTGAAAAGAGAGATGCTGGACTCTCTCTAACAAGGGAATGGGTAGTTACCTGTTATTAATATATATACACTAATATGCAGGTCAGTGGTGGAAGATAGTAGGCGCCTGGATCGGGGAGGTTGATATGGGAAAGAAAGGAAGGGAGGGATAGAGGAGTGGTGGTTGGATGAGTGGATGACTGAGTGGATTGGTAGGTTAATGGGTGGGTGTGTGGATGGATGGATGGATGGATGGATGAGTAGGTGGGTAGACGGGTGAATGGGTGAGTGGGTGGAAAGGTGGTAAATAGATGGGTGGATACATGGCTACTGACATTTTTGAAATGCCAGTGAAATCCTCATTATATCCTATTCACAAACAATGCAAAGGAAATTGAAGATCAGATTAGAAAATGGCAAGGAGTTTAAAGAAATGTCTGAGGTCAGTGATTCACCAGTGTGATCAATAATGTTTTTTATTGTTTTTTAATAGTATTTTAGGGGTTTTTTTGGTTAGATTTTACTTATTAGAGGTGAAGGGAAGGAGAGAAGGAGAGAAATATCAATATATGGTTGCCTGTTGTGTGTCCCTTGCCGGGAACTGGCCTGCAACCCAGGCATGTGCCCTGACTGGGAATTGAACCGCGATCGCGTGGTTCACAGGCCTGCGCTCAATCCACTGAGCTACACCAGCCAGTGCTGATCAATAATGTTTTAATCCAACAAATAAGCCAGACAACACCCATGTTCGCCTTGAAGATAATGTGGAAGGGAGAAAAGAGCTCAGAACTGAGTGGCCAGGGATTTTCATAGATGTCGATTTTGCGGGAAGACAGCTTTGTCACGTTCCGCAGAACACACAGGCACTCTCCTATCCCCTGAACCTTTCCCTCCTGATCTGTAAGAGATTCGTGGCAAAACAAACAAACAAACAAGCATAAAAACCCACACAGGCTGACATCAGGGACATGGTCAAGCAAGAGTCTCCCGAGTGCAACCTGCTTCAGCAGAAACTCAGCCCAGAAATCCACACCATCTCCTTCTGCCTTGGCCTGGAAGCCAGGAGCAGGGGCCAGAATTGGGTCATAGTTACAGGAGATTTTGCAAAATGGCACTGAGCACTGTATGTTATTTGATAATTATGATGATCTAAAGCAGATATCAGTATGCCTTTTTTGATAAGGCAGAAGAGTATCTATGTTTTAAAATCATCTTGGAATGTTAGGGAAAAAAATTCTAAAGATGTGTAGAGTATTGGCTGTCCCGACGGAAGCAGCAGAGTGAAATGGTTGTGAAAACCACATTTACTAGCCCTATGATCTTGGGCAAATTACTCACCCTCCCTGAGCCCTTGGTGTCCTGATCTTTAAAGTGGGTTTAATGATAATGCCTCCCCTGAGGGGACTGATGTTAGGCTTACGTGAGGTATTACCTGTAAAACATTTACCATTGTGCCTGGCACATTCTAAGATATCAATAGCTATTGTTGATGTTGTTAACTACTATGATAAGTATTATCGTTAGTAATAGTACCAAGCATTATTATTAACAATAAGTATTGTTAACTAATATTTAGCATTATTAATAGAGATCCAGAAATATCTGGCCTGACCACATCAGTTCACTTGTTCATAGCCATCCGGAGGTATCTTTGCACTCCCTCAGACCTGTTATTTTAAACATTTCTGAAAATGAAGGCTTTCGGTGCAAACAGAATCGCAGAGAGATGCTGGGAGTTATCACAGGCGGAAGAGTGTGGCAGGCACGATGCTGGGTTTATTGCCTCAACTCATTGCAGGGCTCCAGTGGGGCCACCACTGCCAACAATCTAGGATGAGAAGTTCCAGGACCCTCCTATTTCCTTGCAGCCTGGTATCCCAGCCCCAGCAATGGGGGGAGAGTTCAAGACTCATGTCTACATTCTACCTTCTTGCAAATACAACATGTAGAAGACAGCATTTGGGGCTGCAGCAACAGGAGATATAAATTAGTTTGGGAAGGAGTGGAAAAGAAGGGAGGTGAGCAGAAGCAGGGGAAGGAAGGCAGTGCAGGGGCAGGGGAGGAAGCAAGGGTCCAGATGGAAGGTGGAGCAGAGGGTAGGCTAAGGATGATGTTGGGAGGCACGGAGTGGTGACATGACAAAGTGCAGGCAGCCGAGTTACTGGCAAGCTAGGACACAGCCAGGAGAAACACTCAGCATAGCTGTCCAAGCTGCCACACTTGGGGATAAGCTGACCTTCCAGGCTGGACTGGAGAAGCCCCATTCCTCCGAGACACGCCTTTAAAGCCTTTGCTTTGGAAATGAAAACACAGTCGCTTTGGGAGATGGCCAGTGCTTACATACAGCAGATAGTTAAATAGGGAACATCTGTGGGTCTCCTGTTCTGTTATTTGATGAGAAAACAAGCTGGAGTGTGGAAAAGCGGTGGGATTTAGAACGACAAGAGCCAGAAGTTTTTGTTTTTATTTAGTTTTGTTAGTTTGATTGCTTCCCATTGTTTGCTTGGAACCCCAGGACTGGGAGCTGTGGAATGTTCCCAAAGGGACCCTACATGGGGACAGCTGGTCAAGCTGAGTGAGAAAGGAGAGCCAGGCCTTGCCGTCACGGGTTCTGGTGAGATCGAAAGGAGGCCTGCAAGCCCCGTGTGGGTGACTGGGGGTTGAGGAAGGCTCCGCCTTACTTCCTGCATTAGAATGTCCTAAAGGATTGTTTCAGATGGTCTCTGAAGACATGGAGGAGGAGTCTTGTCATTTAAACACAACACTTTAGCTCTGACCAGTGTGGCTCAGTTTGCTGGGCATCATCCCACAAAAAGAGGAAGGTTGCCAGTTCAGTGTGAGGTCAGGGCACATGCCTGGGTTGTGGGTTCGGTCTCGTTGGTGCACATACAAGAGGCAACCAATCAATCTTTCCCTCTTTCTCCTTCCCTTCCCCTCTCTCTAAAAAATAAATAAAATATTAAAAAAAATAAAACACAACATTTTATGACAGCATTATCTTCTAGATGTAAAGGGAATGACCCAGTTCTAAGTTCATTTGAGGGAGACAGAGACATGACCTAACAGAACTTTTCAAATGTGCTCATAAAGCCCTAGGACCTATTGTAAAGGTTTTGAGGGTTTTCCCTTTAAAACATGCTTAACTCCATATTGAAAACCAAATCAAGCAGCACATTGCAAAATTCTCATGCTGAAGAGATTTATTTAACTCAGGAACCATTGTGTCAAAAAAATCTAGTCAGCTGGTCCCGTTTGATAACACTCTGTGGGGGGTTTGTGCACAGGCATTCACAGAGCTCCTTCTGTGGGGGCACGTTCGTGATCTGCACTCTGGGAAGCCAGGGCTCCAGCCTTTAAGGAGCTGATGTGCCCTCTGAGTGGTTGGAATGCGGTCCTTCCGCAGGAACTGTGTGCAAGCTGGTGCTGGGTGGAGGGTTTTCAGAAGGCTGTCTCACTCCGTGGCCGTTCTGGTATTTTCACACTGATAGAAGCACGTATTACGCCAGGATTCTTTCACATAAGCAAAAATGAAGATTGCTCTATCCCAGAAGCTGGGGAAGTCCAGGCGTAAATCTCGCCCAGGCATGTCTAGATCCAGGATGCTCATGCTGCTGTCAAGGTCCTGATTCCCCTTTTGATGGGCAGCCCAAGACCCCTGACCCTCTAGCTTAGTGTCTGCAGAGGAGAGATGATCTAGGATGTGGTTGTTGGCAAGCTCGAGAGAGGATTCTTATTGGCCCAGCCTAGACTATGTTTCCACCTCCAACCCAATCACTAGACACAAGGAGCCAGAGCACTCTGGTCAGAGTGGGTCCCATGCCCAATGGGTCAGTCCCATCATATCTCATGGTCTGTTATAAGAAGGAGGAAGGGAGAAGTCAGAGATGGCCATTATGGGTGATTAATTCCTAACAGGGCAGGTGGGCCCACAAGGACCAGGCAAAAGACAACTAGACATGTCTCCATGTGGGGGCAAGGAGCAAGGTTGCCGATTTCTGCACAGGTGGTGAGAAAGTGAATTGGACAGTCAGGCAGTGTTCAGTGGGCATGCCCCCCTTCATACCTTCTTTGTGGCCTGAACTCATCTCCATTACAGCATTTTAAGGGCTTATTTCACCTGTGTGCTTACATATCATGTGAGGCCCTGAGAAAGCAGGCCACAGAAAGTTATTACAAGGGCCATCTTTCGAGTCAGACCGGCTAAAGGCTGAATCCTGGCTCTGCTACTTCCTATCCGTGCAACCTGGGGCTAATTGCTCATCCCCTTTGAGCTTTGGCTAACATCTGCCAAGTAGGCATGATAGTATGACCTACTTTAAAGGTTTAAATTAGATAACGTATGGAGGTGACTTTGGACAGTATTCAGCAAATGGAAAGGACTCCATAAACGATAGCTGTGATCGCTGGAACTGGGGCCTGCATCTCACTCAGCTTTGTGTCTTTGGTGCCTAGTTGAAACTGGAATCTAGTAGGTTTCAGTAAATGCCTGTGGAAATCGAATCAAAGCTAGGTGGGGAACTGGCCACAGAGGTGCAAAAGGAGAGTGAGTTCAGGGAGTGCTGGGATTCTGTGCAGGCTGTGCTATCGGGGTACACGGGGGAACCTGGAGGTTTGGGCGCAGGAAGTGGGCTCTTCAGTGGCTCTCAAAGCTGGGATACGAGAAAGACATTGGTTAAAAAGGCATCCTCACAGGTTCTGATTTGGCAGGTCTGGAATGGACGTCCTTACCAACTGCCAGGGGATTCAGATGGCCACCCCCTGCCAGACCCTACTGGTTTCTGGGTCGTAAATTCAAATGCCCTCAAGGGCAGATGAGTGACGTGGATGAGTGGAGGGAGAGGGCATTGTGGAGAACACATACCCCACCCAAAAGGGTCGCCATGCTGGACATGGAGGCCCAATCTGGATCTTCTGGTTTTTCAGGAGAAGCTGAGAAGCAGCACATGGAAGGGGAATTTCCTGATTTATAAAACCTGGGAAAAGAATCAGATCATCTGCAAACACTGAATGACCAAATAAAACACGTCCAAAGGCCAAAGAAGCTGCCACTTGGAGCTCTTGGTCTGGGGCAGTGATTCTCACCCAGGACTCAGGATTTTGTCCCCCAGGGGCCATTTGTGTCTAGAGATAATTTCTGTTGTCACATCTTGGGGTGGGGTGGGGAATGCTACTGGCTTCTAGTGGTTAGAGGCCAGGGATGATGCTAGACATCTTACAATGCCCAGGACAGCCCCTGCCCCCCTGAAGCTGTGGGCAGAAGAAAGAGACAGGCCTGGGGCCGCCGGCCACCTGGTTTTACAGACTCACTTGGGCCAGGCAGACCACGCTGCACCTTTTCAACCTCGAAGAGCCACAGCTGCCACGGCTGAGCCCTCCTTGGTCCAATGTAATCATACAGTCCACACACTTCCTGTGCATTAAGGAAGCAGCCTGCCACCCCTGACCTCTGCAGGCATGAAAGTCATGTGAGAAATGCGAACACAGAGTGCTAATGTGTTGCCACTTGGTCCCCAAGGGCTGGGTGTGACGGCCTGCTAGAGATTATCAGGGTTTTGGCCTCCTGTTTCTGGTGGAATGTTTGGTTTGGGCTCCTCATTCAGTAGTTTCTGGAACTGTAGTTGAGAATATTTCCCTTCCAACCAACCCCAACCATAACAAAATAAAATTCCTTTGAGTCCTTGCAGTTTAGTAACTATTTGCTGAGCACTCACTCTGTGGCCAGCCTGGTGCTGAGGAGGTGAGCAGAGACTCGGGCGGTTCCCTCTGGTGCCTCACTGGGCCATTGTGGAATCGCAGAACCAGACCTCCAGCTCCTCCCTGCGCAGTCCACCCTCTGTACACACCCCTCGCCGTCTTCCTGGAGAAGCACAGCTCTGATCATCGCACTCACCTGCTCCGGAGCCTTCAGGGGCTCCCAGGTCCACTCTGAATGAAGCCTGCCCTCCATAGGCCTGTGGGACCTGCCTCCCTTTCAAGCAGATCTCTCTCCTGCTGCTGTGCTGCTCTTTTCAGACCAAGCTCTCCCCTACTCCCAGTCTCTGCCTTCGCTCAGGCTCTGCCCCCTCCCTGGAACACGTGTCTGTGCGTTCACGGGATCCGAGGTGGCTCTGGTGGAGGTCCCTGCATCCTCTTCCTCACTTCATCCCACATCCCCTTGTCTGTAACTGTTTTGTGGCCCTTTCTACCTGCCTTAGAATTACTTGGTTTTTGACTCTTGATCTTGCCAAACTTGGAGGTCCTTAAGGAACGACTTAATAAGAAATTCAACTTGTATTTCCTTTTGTGGAAAAGTTCTTAGCCTGGTCCCTGCCTTCAGTGGGTGCCAGTTCAGCCTGTACTACTATTTCCCAAGCTCTTTGTTGATGCCAGGTGTTGCCACGTGTGATACCTCTTTCATCCTCATAGGGACTCTGTGACACCTGCGACATCATCCCAGTTTTACAGATAAGGACACTAAGGCTTAGAGGAACCATCACTTCATTTGTTCATAGATTCATTCAACAAATGAGCACCCACTAGGTGACAGGCTCTGTGGCACTGTAGGGAGGGCAGAGAGGGCAAGATATAGCAGACTGGGTACCCTGGAGGCTGACTCTGACAGCTGGATTTAGCATCTAGCAGAATAATTAGGAATGGTTCTTGGGATCCACGCCTGGAGAGGGGGCGGGGAGAAAGCCTGGGAGCCATGATGCCTTACAGAAGTCATAGCCAGCCTGATGGGCTGTTCTGCGGGCCGAGTGGTGCTTCAGTGCTGTCCAAGTTGAGACAGGAAAGGCAGGCCCCTGTGCCCCACACAGACCCATCTTTGGATGAAGTGCCAGTCTTTGGGAGGCACGGCACCTTGCCCTCTGCGGCTATCCCCAGAGAGTGCTCTTGGCTAGGGGTTGTCTGCTGCCAGCCCTCCTAGCAACTGGGGAAGCTGAGAATCTACCACCAGAGAAGAGGTTGTTTTCCACTCATGGCTTTACATTCCAGTGGGGGAAGCCAAAGACAAGTGAATAAATAAGCAAGCGCAATCATTCCACTTCTCTTTACAGGTGCAAAGAAGGGCAGGAATGAGTGTTATTTTGCAGACGGGTCGCTGATGTGCTGAGAGGTTAAATGGCTTGACCCCCTAGGTCCAGTTCCTGTCTCTGTGGCTCTGAAATACAGCCCTGTCTACTGTCTGTCCAGGCCAGTCAGTGCTAAGTGCCCAGAGCCCCGAAAGTCCAGCTGGAGAGCTGGATCTTGATCCCGTAGGCTTTGAGAAAACTGTGGAGGGACCCAGTGAAATACATTTCTAGGAAGGTATATGGGCACAGGCATGCAGAATTGGGGATAAGAGTCGGACGCTTGGTTCAGGGCCACCTTCAGTAATCTGGGTCCTGCAGTGATGACATGCTTGTTCTGGGGCTGGTGGTGGGAAATGTATCTTTTAGGATGCTTTTGGCTGCAAGTGACAACCCCAGCTAAAGTGGTTTAACCAATAAAGCCACAGAAGTGGAAGTTCACTGGGAGGCAGGCTTTGGGTTTAGTTCAACCAGTTTCTCAGGAAGTCATTAAGGAGCCAGGATTTTTTTTTTGTTCTGCCACCCAAGGCTGCTTCCTTTTATGCCCCTAAGATGTTTGCTGGTAGCAGCTGGGGCTGGAAAAAAGGCTAAAACCTTCCTGTTAACCATGCAAGTCCTTCTCTTCCATCCAGTGAAGTCACTTACCCCTGGGCTAACAACACAGGTCAGAATCTGTCATTTCAAGTTGGGGTGGGGACAATGGCCTTGGAAGAACTCAGCTGGTGGGCTGAATGCAGAGCCGATCCACAGCCCCATTGGGGAGCAGGAAGGGCAAGGTGGCTGTTGCGGAGGGAACCGGCATCCCCTGCCACTGAGAACGAAGGACTGGGCCATTGGAAGGCAGGAGGCAGTGACAGAGTGGACGGAGAAGGAGGGATTTCTTTTAAAGTATCAAGAATAACTCCCCATTTTCTAGTCACCATGCCTGGGAAGATGTCATCCTATTGACAAACTCAAAGGAGATGAAGGAAAGTTCAGGAGTGTGTTTCAGGGCAATTTGAGTTCGATGTGATGAGGGGACATTGAGACCACACTGTTTTTGCAACAGCTAAAATATAGGTCTCTGAGCTTGAGGTCATGGTCGTACAGGATGGAGCCGAGGAGAGAGGGCCATGGAGATGATGACATGGCTGTTGGCCACCGAGAAGAGGAAGGTGGAGCCAGTGGTGTGTGGGGAGCTGGCGGCACAGGGGCTGAGAAGGCATGGCTGGTGGGAACTGTGAAGGCAGGACTTTGCCCAGCACAGCCACTTCTAGGGATTTATCTGATGGGGCCTCTGCCCTTGTGTGCAGCGATCGAGTGCGAGGATGGTCACTGCGCCACTGTTTGAAATATTAGGAGGCTGAAGACAACCTAAATGCCTGTCACTACGCAACTGGTTGGTTAATTATGGTACATCTGGTATACAGAACCCCAAGCAGCTGTCAAAAAAGGAGATGCAAGAGCTACATGGGCTGTGAAGGAGAAACCTCTCAGATATATGGTTAGAAAAAGTGAGATGCAAAGGTATACACAGAACACTCCCATTTGTGTTTCAAAAAGAATGTATGCTATCCAAATACATGCTTGTACATCCATAAACTGTTTCTGGAAGGTACCAGAAGAAACTTTGAATAGCAGTGACTCTTGGGGGGGTGGGTCTCAGAGCCTGGGAGACTTCACATTTACCTTGCTGGCTGTTAGGGTTCCTTTCACCACGTGCATTTAGTACCTTGAAAAAAGCGAGATCATACAAATAAATACAGAAGAAACTAGGTCTTGGGTGTCAGAGAGTGGGTGAGACTGAGCACTGACGGGAGCCACTGTGGGTGCCAGAGAGTCCAGTGATCAGTGGGGCAAACACCAGGGGAGGGGCCAGGGGAGGAACTGTGGCCCAGACTGAGAATTGGGGAGAATAGAAGGAAATGGGGGTAGCTAATTGGGTTCATTGAGCAGCCCTGTAGAAGCTTGAGGTGGAACTGGAGGTTCCCTGTGAGCTCTGCACAGAAAGTTCTGCTGAGGCTCTGCTGTACTTTTGGATTGGGTCCCTTTCTTTAGTCACCAAAGCTGGAGTGAGGTCCAAGCAGATCTCTGGGAATCATCCCAGAGCTTTTGCTGTCTGTTAGGAGATCTGGTGTATACAGGGCTGCCTTCAGACAAGTGGTTCTCGGCAGTTCCAGGCCCAGAAGCTGACAGAAAGGCTGTGGGCGAGGAGCAGGAGCCTGGTCCTGAGCCCTCCCAGCTACCACTGAGTCCAGGGGCTGCGGACCTGCACTCCAGCTCCCCTTAGAAAGTCCATGCGCGTGAGGAAGGTGTAACAGCCTCTGCAGAGTTCTGCAGTGAGAGAACCTGTCTCACTTCATTTAACTAGCTTTTCCCGATGTATTTGGCCACAGAAGCCCCAGTCTCCCTTTTTAGTGTGGTGCCCCCAGAGCAGGCTTCCGGAAGTGTTTCTTTGGTTTGGTGATAGAGGTGGCAACTGAGTCTTCAAGGCCACGTGGCCAGTTGGTGACATAGCGGGGCGAGAACCTCGGTCTTCTGCTGGTGATCCAGAGGGATGTCTGTTTACCTGTGCTGCTCACGATGAATTGAGATGCTAGATCATTATTTCTCAAACTGTGTTCTGTGGAACCCGACTCTCATGGGATGTTAATGAGTATTGAACTAGGAACACATATTCTGGTCACGTAAATGTAGGGCACACAGAAGCAAAGAAAGCTGAACTGGCTGATTGGCTGTGGGGTTTCTCAGAATCTTTTTTTAAAAGATTTTATTTATGTATTTTTAGAGGGGAAGGGAAGGAGAGAGGGAGAGAAATATCAATGTATGGTTGCCTCTTGTGCATCCCCTGCTGGGAACTGGCCTGCAGCCTAGGCATGTGCCCTGACTGGGAATCGAACCGCTATCCTTTGGTTCACAGGCCCGAGCTCCATCCACTGAGCTATACCAGCCAGGGCTCAGAATCTTTGATATGGTGATAATCTCTGTGAATCACCAAGCAGGTTCCCCAGCTTATATGGCCAGGGGAAACTTTGTTTCATGGACACAAGTTTAAGAATTCAAGTCTAGATCGGTGAGATTTATGTTGATTTCTGCAGCCCTCCCCTCCTCACCCCACCCCAAGCATTCTTGCCCTTGCTGTATTGAAAAGGAAATTTAATGCAACCAGCCACCTTCTCCCCTCTGACATTTGCTCTTTCATGTTCCAGAGCAAGGAGATTGGCCTGCAGATGCACGAGGAGCTCCTGAAGGTCACCAATGAGCTCTACACAGTAAGTCCTGCTCAGCCTCTTCTGCCATTGAGATGGGGCCCCCTTTCTTCAGTGCCCAGGGCTGGAGAGCAGCTAACCAGAGGTCTGGGAGGACCCTGGGCCTCTTCACTGTGTCGTGTGCCTGAGTGACAGCGGGTCATTATGGTGCGATGTAGTGTGTTGCAACCCCAGCTTCTCATTCTGTACATCTGGGTGGGACCCTGGACATGTTTACTCTATGAAAGTTCCAGCTGTGGGAATGTGTTACCTCCCGAAGCAGAAGACACAAACTTGGGGTGGTGGGATCATGGACACAAAAGTTCCCGAGGAAGGAGCGTGGTTCGGAGTGAGGACAGGCTGAGGCTGAGGCCGGCTCCTTGCTGCCTGTGGGATCTCAGGCATGCACATAGCTCGTGTGTGCTCACCATTCTCATCTGCAATATGGGGCACTGTTCCGAGGATCACATGAAGTGATGGGGGTGAGCATGCCCTGCTGTCTCTAGAAAATAATTTCACACTCCCACAGTTTGGCCAAGAACTGACCTTGCTAGGAGGCAAAATCTAACTGGACTTGGGATGAGTGTTAGAATCCAAGAAGGTGAGTGAGTGGGGAACACTGGTTGTGATGCCGGCACTTACTTGGTGCAGCAGGACTTCAAACCAGATTTGTCTGTAGTCAGTTTTCTCTGCTGGGATTCTGCATTACCTCTCCTGTTGAGAATTCTCTTTCTCTTCCTCTCTGCTTCTTAAATTCCTGCCCATCCAGAGTGCCAAGCTCAAAACTCACCCTTGATCACAGAAACTCACCCGGAGACATCACTTTCCTGAACTCTTAACTAACCTCTCCTACATGCACACACTCCCCTTCTCATTTCTTCACGCGACAAGTGAGTATTGATTGCTGGCTGCAGCCCCCACAAACTCACAGTCTAGACACCCTCTCTCCCAGGCTACATACCCAGCACATACTAAGCTCTGTCTTGGGCTGCTGTATCATCCTTCACACACTTTACTCTTATCTCCCTGCCCAGATTCTAAACTCCTTGTGGGCAAAACCAGTTTCTTTCTTTTGTTCATATATCCCTCCCTCCCTTCTCTGCTTCAGTGAGTACCCTGGGAACCCCAGGGATGTACAAGACACTTCAAAACCATCTCTTCAAATGTTCACAGCCTGCCACTGTGCCTCTTACAGCTCTGGGCCCACAGCAGGCAGCTCCATTTAAATCCATGCCTGAATTTAAATGAATTTCTGGGCGACTACTGAAGACTCAATGTGCAGTCAACAAATGATCCGTGGAGGGGGGTGCTGTTGGCACCCCAGTGCTCTCTTCCTCAGCATGCGGCACCTCCAAAATACAGATAAAAGGCAATAGAACAGTACCTCCTCTCTCTACTGTATTGCCTCCCTCACTTTTCCTCCCTCTCTCATTTCCTCCTGCCTTCTTTCCATCTGTCTGTCCACCCACCTATCCATCTACTCTGGAAGTCAGCCTCTCTGCCTCCTTTGGTTTTCTTTTCCTCTGTGCTGCTTTCTTGATCAGGCAGGCTTCTCCCAGGTGGTCGCAAAGATGATCTCCCCACCCCACCCCGCTGCTGCACTCACTTCCCGGCCGCTTAGCGCCCCCTAGTGGAAAGAGAACATGCCTTTCCCAGGGTTTCCAGCCAAGCCCAGGGCTGTCTCTATTGGCCGGGCTGGACTCCTGAGATCCAGTCCTTGTGGCCAGATTAACATCATGTTACTAATTGGCCAAGCCTGGATCTCACACCCACCCCCAGGATTGGAGACTGTTGTCAGTTTCCCATCAGCCACATGGAATGAGAATGAGGAGAGGAATTTGGGGGACTTCCTCAAAGAAAATCAGGAAGCCGTTCTAGAAGGAGAAGAACTAGATGATCCTAGGCAGAGAAAAACAACAGATGTCCCCTGAGGATTAGCTGGGGGAGAATAAGGAAGCAGCCCCACACTGGCTAGAGCTCACACAAACGCCTGCTCCTCAGACCTGCTTGGCTCCTGCTCCTGGGCTTAATACTCACACACTCCCTTTGCCTGGAGTGCTGTACCCCTCACCCCACTCCATGCTCTGTTCACCCAGTTAACTGCTGCAGTATTCAGGGTTCAGTTTAGATGTCACTGCTCCAGGAAGCCTTTCTTTAGTGCCCCGTGCTTCCTTCATCATAGCACTTACCACACCATATGACAATCGCCTGTGTAATTGTGTCCCTACTAGAAGGCATAGTCTCTCGGGGCAGAAGCCCTGTCTGTCTTCCACACCGTAGGATTTCCTAGCATAGTACCCAGCACATAGTAACCTGTTCAGGACAAATGTGGTGACTGAGGGGGTAGCTGTGCCCCAGCCCGACTATTTACCAGGTCGAAGGCAGCAGAACTGTATTCTCCCTCCGTTACTCTTCCTCCTTCCTTCCCTCTGTCCCTTCCATCCGTCTACCCATCTATTTATTCATTTGTGCAAACATACATTGATACTTACTGGATACAAACCTCCCCTTCAATACAAGGAATATGATCATAACCAAGGCCCTGGCCCTCATGGACTTTAACTTTAGTTGTGATGAGACTGTTTATAAACACACAAAATGAATACATAAGATAGTGATGATAAGTTCTGTGGAGAATGAGGAGGCTGCAGTGTGGATGGTCAGACTGAAATCTTTTCCTTAAGGTTGTGGCGTGCCCCGGGTCTCACCCACTTACTGCTCTTGAATAGCCCAGGGACGGCCAGCCCTGAGGTAGAGAAAGTGCACCTGGACTGCATGGTTGAAAACCATGTTTCTAACAACTGATCCTTATCTTGCCCCAGCATATCCTTTTATGGATATTGTCAACTTCCAGATTGCCTTTGCCTTCTTTTGCATTTACACGACCATCTGAGGGGCTGCACAGATAATGCTTTCCTGTTCCCAAGAGTTGAGGATTTGGGAAAATGTAAAGGCAAAGTGTACCCAGCAGAAGGCAGTGTGATTATCAGAAAAGACCATGTCCACAGCTAAGAAGGCCTGGCTGTCTGACTTGCTGTGTGAGTTTGGACAACGCATGTGCTGTTTTTGAGTCTTCAGTGTCCTTCAGCAATGGGTTAATACACCAAGATTTCTGGAGGGCCTTCCAAGTGCCTATGAAATGAATCTGGGTCCAAGGACAGTGGTCTCAATTTCCATGTTTCTGTACAGTGCCAGACTTGTTCTGAGGGACCCTCCTGATAGGGTCTGGAGGGCTGGAAAGGGTACCCCCATCTGGCATGAAGCTGGGTGGGTGCCTGTGAGGGGCCCTTTAGTGATCCTAGGTTGGAGACTGGACCTCAGCTAGACTCCTGCATCCATCTCTTTTCCCTTCCCAGCCCAACAGTGCTGTCGGCCAGTCACTTTATAGTCACAGTTTGTGGAGCACCTCGCTGTCTTCCTCCCATGCGGTCTTCACCAGGCAGCACAGAGAGGGCAAGCCTCTGCCGTGGTCACCCAGCAAGTGGCAGGAGGGTTGGGTCTCAAAGCCAGGTCTCCTGGGTCCTTGTGGGGTAGAGGATCCTTTCTTCCCTATTTTGCGGTTTCCTCATCTATGAAGCAGGGATCACATGGTATCCACCTCATTGGGTTTTTAAAGAATGTGTTAGTTGATTTTAGAGAGAGAGGAAGGGAGAAACATCGGTCAGTTGCCTCTCACATGCGCCCTGACCAGGGATTGAACCCACAACCTGGGCGTGTGCCCTGACCAGGAATTGAACCCTCAGTCTTTTGGTGGATGGCACCACACTCCAACCACCTGAGCCACACTGGGCAGGGCCTCACAGGATTTGTGTGTGTGTGTGTGTGTGTGTGTGTGTGCAATAGATGAGTTCCTGTATGTAAAGAGTTCCTACATGTAGGCAGGTAGATGTGCTCTATAAGTGTTAGCTGCTACTATTATTGTTGTTACTGCTATCACATTGCCTCCCAGGACTGGGATAAGGACTAACTGAAATTCCCCTTGAGGATAATAAAAAGAGAGATTTGCGAAGTCTGAGTAATAGATGTTTAAATGTTATTTAACCTATCCTGGACTGGCAATATTGAGCAGACTGTTCTCGGCTGTTGAACTAAGGACCTTTTCATTCTGACTCCTATGTTTTAGTTAATCAAATCAAATAAATTTATTTATCTAGCGGATTCTAGGTGTAAGTAGTCAGTTAGGTTCGTTTCAGAGAGGTCCCCAAGTAAATTCTTTTGTGGCAGCTATTGAACATAAGTCAGCCTGGCCGGGAATTGCTGGTTGAATCACAGACCATGTGGCCCCAGCATTTGAGGACTGTGTTCTCCAAACATGGGGTTTGTGGAATGCGGTTCGGAGACTGCTCTGGGAAGTTTGGCTCGTTGGAGAGCAGGAAGAGCACTCTGTGGTTCAAGAAGAGTAGAAAACTGGGCAAAGGAAAATGTGAGAACACCCTGCTGGGATGCGGGCCTTGAATGAGTGAGTAGAGGGATGCATGCATGGAGGGTTGGACAGGCAGACCTAGCTGCAAACAGAATGCTCTCTCCTCCTCTGACTACCTAATGCAGATGGCAGATTTAGTGGTGAGACAAGCAGACCTCCACAGCTGAAGTAGAAAAAAATGGATGCAGCATGAATGATTGAACCCAGAAAGGGTGGAGGCCAGAAATGAACTTCGCCTGCATCGTGGTGGAGAAACAAAGGGACTGATGGGGCCAGTGAATGTGGAGGGATATTCACAGGAGAAAACTTCAAGAAGGGGAAAGGCAGGGG
Source organism: Sturnira hondurensis (assembly GCF_014824575.4). Classification (NCBI taxonomy): domain Eukaryota; kingdom Metazoa; phylum Chordata; class Mammalia; order Chiroptera; family Phyllostomidae; genus Sturnira; species Sturnira hondurensis. The sequence goes on from NW_028081354.1 coordinate 1,515,687, forward strand.
CCCTGGAGGCAGACCTGAGCAGGCATTTCCAACTCTTAGCTGCATTATGTTCCTGGAGCCATGGCATAAAGGAGATGGTTGAAAATACGCAACTGCTTTGGTTCTCTATGCCTGCAGTCCCTCCTTTTGGCCACTAGATGTCGAGAATGCAAGGGTCCAGCATGCTTTCTGGTCCCTTGAGTTTGGAAATATGCTTAGTGTAACTACCAAAACCAGTGGATGAAATTAGCAAGAATTTTAGGGCAACTGCAAATATGCAAAATATTGGGTGGAATGCCGAGAAGGAGTCTTTTCACCAAGACTGACAAAGAAAAATTGATACCATTTTTATTCATTTATTGTTTTGAAATTTTGGGAGGTTTTCAGGTTGAAAGAAGGAGGGAGAAGCACGGTATAGAATGACTTTTTCACAACAGCTGATGTTCTGTACAGTTTGCAGACATCTTTTTTGCAGTCGAGTGACTTCAAGGCTCTCAAGCCCTCAGCCCAAACAGGAGGATGATGACAATGGTGAGGATAATGATAGCATGGCTCTTACTGTGTGGCCGGCATGTTCTCAGGACTTTACAAAAATTAGCTCATTAAGTCCTCCCAACAAACCTATGAGGTAGGTGCCATTATCCTTATTTTACAGGTGAGGAAGGAGAGGTCAGAGGGGTTATTACTTGCCCGAGGTCACACAGCTTGTAGGCGGCAGCGTCAGGATTCGGCCCAGACATTTGGGCCCAGAGTGCATACTCTCACCTGCCACACTCTGCAACAGGTGCTGCCCCTGCTGACTCCTGACCTCTGGCAAAGGGAACTTTCTGAACCACAGATCAATGCTGTGATTTAACGATAAGAGTCACGGGAGCCCGTATTTCACAAGACTTACTTCACAAACTTACTTTACGAGACTTTGAATGAGAGTGACTAAGGTTATAGTGTTGGCCAGTACTGCATTCCAAGTTCCCTGACTTTAAAGGGCCTGGTTAGGCAGGTGCACTGCACCCCCAGGCGGAAGCTGCAGCTCCATTAGCTGCTGTAGTTCCCCGAACAACAGGAGAGGAGCATAACAAGGCTCAGGAGCCGTGGATCCTGGGATTTGTTGTGTTTTTTAACATAGAGAGTCAGTCATACATTTGATATTGCAAAGGAAAAGTGTCCTTTTAGTTGGGGACCAGGAATCAGGATATTGCTCTAAGGCTGCCAAGGGTATTCAACTGCTGAGAAAATTGTAATAAATTAAGGAAATGGTATTATGTGGTAAAGAAATGGTGGATTAAAAGTCAGAGACCAGGTTTCTAACTTTGCTAAATATACACATACAATATGACTCTCCACTCTGCTTCTAGGTATTTATATAAGAGAAATGAAAATATACATTCATACAAAGAATTATACATAGATATTCATAGCAACTTTGCAAAACTGTAAGCAGTGCATATAACTATCAACATATGAATAGACAAATTGTGGTTTAGTTATACAATGGAATACTACTCAGCAATAAAAAAGAACTTCCAATACCTGCAACAACATGGGAGAATCTCAGAAAATTATGCTGAATGAAGGAGGGCAGACCCAAAAGAGTTCATATTCTATGGGTCCATGTAGGTCAAGTTCTACAGTGACAGAAAGCAAATCAGTGAACACCTGGGTCTGGGGTCGGGGTGGGTATCGGCAGCAGAGAAGCATGGGGCATCTAGTCGGGGCTTCTGATTGTGGGGTTGGCCACGAGGATGTAAAGTCTGGAGACCGTGCTGCTAATACCGTAGGATCTTGGAGAGGCCACTTTGCCCTTCTGGGCCTCAGTTTCCCTATTTATAAAATTCGGTGGCTGGAGTAGATAACATCCAGGATTTCCTCTGACTCAAAAATCCCCTTGTTATAACAATATACAACTTTTATTATGGATGCAGAGTAGCAGAGTGCAGTGTGCTGTACAGTCATTTTACAGTGAAGGATGCGTCTAGTTCAGGGAGCATAGAACATGTATTCAGTTACCCAGTGGTACTCCTTTTGGGGCTAGAGCCATTTGTAGGCCAATTTTACTTAAGGAAATAGAAGAGAAAATAATTTGTATGTGAGTGAGAAGGATATTCCCATGGGAGCTCTGTGAGTATGGGAGGAGGGGCTTTCCTGGTGACCCCACGGGAGGGGGCAGGCTAGAGAGGTCAACTGCAAAGGAGACCTCAAATGCTTGGGGACTATGTTTGCCTTTTTAAATTGTTGCTTGTCCATTCCTGGCACTTAGTAAGGACTTAATGATGGTGGTGGTGGTGGTGATGGTGATGATGAAGGAGCTGCTACTGATGATCATCTTCATTTCCAGTCCTCAGAGAGTTTGTGCAGAAGTAACGAGCTGCAGGAGCTCAGAACGCATCATGGGAGGAGGGAGGGCCAAGCAAACTGCAGCACAGAACTTCGGGGGCCCAGGCTGGGCCCTCGCAGCCTGCCGATCCCCCCACTCATGTGTTCTCAGGTCATGAAAACCTACCACATGTACCACGCGGAGAGTATCAGTGCGGAGAGCAAGCTGAAGGAGGCTGAGAAGCAGGAGGAGAAGCAGTTCAACAAGGCTGGAGAGCTCAGCATGAACCTGCTCCGCCATGAGGACCGGCCCCAGCGCCGCAGCTCTGTGAAGAAGATTGAGAAGATGAAGGAGAAGGCGAGTGAGGGCCCTGGAGCCAGGAAGGGGAGGGCCGGGCCCCCTGACAGCCTCAGCCTCCCCTCTGCACCTTGCGGGGTGTGAGGAGGGTAGAGTAGTGCTGCCTGCAACTGATCCTTTTGCTTAGGTCAGCATGCAGGAAGAGGTGCTCAGCTGACAAAACAGCTGAACTGTGACAAGACTCATACCTCTCAAGTGCGTTCTCTGAGGGGCAGGAGTCACCAGGCATTAGTGGTGACAAGAGCTCACCCCAGGGGGTCAGATAAGTGGCTGGGGGTCAGTTGGGACTGAGGGTGTCCCAACAAGAGGGAACAGCACTAGGCTACCAACCAGCACCTGGGAACTTGGAAAAGAACTATTCCAAAATGGCCATTGCCAAGGCAAAAACGCACCTGCCGGCCCTGATGCACAGTGTTTCTAACTCACACTATGTATCAGGGCTGGCAGGTGCTTCAGTAGGACATGGTGAAGGGCATGCTGGTCTTGGAGGTGGATAGACTGAGTTTGAAAATGCCACATTTATAACACCTCTCTGAACTTCAGTTTTAAAATCTGACGGTGATGGCAAATAAATCTCCCGTACATGCCAGCTCCGATCTGTTGGTAATGGCTGCCCAGGGCTCTGCAGTGCGGATCACGAGCCTCTCCAGGCTTCAGCTGAAAACAGTGCTGGGATCAAGTAAATTCTGCCGTGGCTAGAATTTAGAGGGACAGAGCAAGGGTTGCTCTTCTGTCATCCTAGGCTAGGTGACTTCTAAGGTTCATTTCTTCTTAAAACGCTAGGATTTCTTGTTGAAGTCTCTTCATTCATTCATCCATTCATTCATCCATTCATTCCATGGAATCAGCAGACATTTCCTGAGCTCTTTCTGTGTGTCAAACGTTGTACTGGATGTTTATTCCAGCTTAAATGAGATGGATTCTATGATGACGCAATCCAACAGCCCTTGAAAATTATAGGAGAGTGAGTGGGAACAAGATCCAACAGGACCCGGGTGAGCTGGGAAAGTCACCAGAGGCAAAGAACATAGGGTTTCAGGGTAACTGCCAAATGCAAAGGAAAATAGGCTCTACAATACCCAGGCAGAGACTCGATTAAAAAATGGACAAAGGATTTGAATAGACATTTCTCTAAAGAACATGTACGAGTGGCCAATAAGCACATGAAAAGACGCCCAGCACCGTTAGTCATTAAGGAAATGGAAATCAGAACCACAGGGAGACACCACTTTGTACTGTTAGAATGGCTAAAATAAAGAAGGCAGACAATGTCAAACATGGATAAGGCTGTTGAGGAAGTGGAACCTTCGCACACTGTTGGGGGGACATAACATGACTCAGCCCCTTTGGAGAGTATTTTGGCAATCCCTCCAAATGTTAGTTGTGGACTAAGTTAGCCTCTGATTCAATAATTCCACTCCTAGGTATCTACTGAAGGGAAATTTGAATGTATGAGGTCTGTCCAGAAGGTATCCAGCCATATAATATGAAAAACAGAGACATTTATTGAAGAAGAGACAAGATACAAGAAACATTATACATCAGACAATAACATCTCAGTCCCCTTCAAAGTAGGCACCTTGGGACCTCACACAGTTCTCTCAGTGGCCATCAGCTGCCTCATTGTGTTTCCCTGAATCTTATTTTCCTAATCTTATTAATGGTCTGAAATCTCTTCCCTTTTAAAGGTGATTTGAGTTTTGAGAAAAGGCAGAGGTCACAAGGTGTCACATCTGGTCTAGGGGGGCTGAGTCACCTGGGCAATTTGCTGGCTTCACATAAAACTCTGCATGAGATGTGATGCATGAGTGGGCATGTTATTGTGATGAAGCTGCCAGTCACCAGTTGCCCATAGCTATGGCCTTCTAAATCATCCAAATAGTTTCCGTGGAGGAATGTTTAAGCTTAATGCAAAGTTTGATGCAGATTCATCGCTCTACTCACTCAGTCATTTTGAATGCAGTGGCCACACAGTACGCATGCTCACTCAATGGCATCTACTACCCCCACTGACGAGTACAGTGAAGTCGTCATTGTTCATGCATGCGCATTCCAGTCCGCTCTCCTTGGCTGCCAGGTTACTTCCATGTTGTACAAACTGTTCTTATTATAGTAACAATGGCTGTCTTTTTCCAGACAGACCTCAGATGTCTATATGTTGAAACAACCCAAATGTCTGTCACTGACGAACAGATGAATAACATGTGGCCTATGCATGCAACGGAATGTTATTTAGTCATAAAAAGGAATGGAGCACTGATTCATGCCATGTCATAGATGAATTTTGGAAACAGCATGCTAAGTGAAAGAAGCCAGTCACAAAAGGCCACCTGTTGTAGGATTCTATTTATATGAAATGTCCAGAATAAACAAGTTCATAGGAACAGAAAGTAGATTAGTGTTTGCCAGGGGCTGGGCAAGAGGAGATTAGGGAGTGACTGCTAATGGGTGCAGGGCTTCTTTTGGGGTGATGAAAATATTCCCAATTTAGATAGTGGTGGTGGTTGTATAACTCTGTGAATAGAAAAAAGATGATCAGGGAATTACAGAACTAAACGTAGGGAGATATATTGAGAGATAGAGAGAATACCGTCTGGGAGTCCAGAGACTAATTTTCTGTTCAGAGTTGTGTGCTAATTAGCCATTTGGCTCTTAGACAAACTACTTCTCCCCCAGTTCTCATTTCTTCACCTGTAAACTGGATGAATCAAACTAAGACACCTATAATATCCTTCCCAGGTACACACCTGTCTGAGTCCACACAGGGCTGAAAATGGCCTCAGATCAGAGTGGCCGGAGAATAGGTCAGGAGCATCAGACTGCTCTGCTGGGGTCGGCTGCATGGGTGATGCAGGGTGTTGCTGCCAGAGGTCGGTTTCTGGAATTTCCCAGAATAAATGGGCCCTGGAGAAAAGTCCGAGGAGACCTCTGGGGACACCCCTACTGGAAAGTTAGGAGGAATAAGTCAGTCTGAATAAGGAAGGTTTAAGAGTGTCTAGATGAAGAAGGAAGCCCTGTTTCTTTAAGGAGAGCTGCCTTTTTACCCAACAGGGGGACTCATTAGTCTGAAATGGGCGAGGGCACAGCTCTCCGACCCGTGTACTCTGTACGCCTTCCTGCCCAGCTGGCCCACAGCAGAAGCAGCTTCCCAGGGAGGCAGTCCGGCTCCTGGCCACGACTGGCCCCTCAGGCCGCCCCACTCTGCCTCTCTTACCACTCACATCTGGACAACCAGTGAAAATCATTTAACGGCTGCCTTGTGCAGGGATTGTTCGGAGTGTGGCAGGTGCGAAAACGAACAAGGCACATCCCATCCCCGACTTCAGAGAGCCTACCTTCTGGTGGGGGACACTGAAATTCAGCAAGTGCACAAAGACGTAAAAATATCATTTTGGGTGGGAAAACTGCTTTTGAAGAAAAATAGAGCAATCAAGATGGCTCGTCCTTTGGTAGGTGAATGGATAAATAAACTGGTAAATCTAGACAATGGAATATTCACTAAATATTGAAGCTCCAAGAAGAAATGAGATAGTGAGCCATGGAAAGACATGAGGGGACCTTAAAATACATATGACTGAGTGAAAGAGGCCAGTTTGAAAAGGCTCCACACTGTATGGCTCCAATTATGGGATGTTCTTAAAAAGGCAAAACGACGGAGACTGTGAAGAGATGAGCAGTTGCCAGGGGTTGGAGGGAGGGAGGGTCAAAAGGCAGAGCAGGTTTTTAGGGAAGGGGAGCGACTCTGTGACACTGTGATGATATCCAAACCCATAGAATGTCCGACGCCAAGAGCGGACTCTGCGGTGCTCTGTGAACTCTGGGTGATGGTTATTAACGAGGGTGCCACTCCGGGGGGGGGGGATGGTGATGATGGGGGAGGGTGTGCGAATGTGGGGGCAGAGGCATATGGGAAGTTTCTGTACCTTCCTCTCGATTTTGCCTTAGACCTAAAACCGCACTACAAAATAAAGTCTTAAAAATGAAATAAAAATGAAAATCACTAAAAATTGAATGAAGATGAAATAAGTGAAAAAATAGAACAGGGCAAGGGGATAGAGAGTGGAGAGTTGGGCAACACATTTTGGACAAGGCTGCCATCAGAGTCCCACCTGACCGCGTCACCTTGGGTAAGGACCTGAATAACTTGAAGGACCAGCTACATAGAGACTTAGAAGGATAGCCTGCCAGGCAAGGGGAACAGTTATTCTGAAGGCCTAGAGGCAGGAATGAAGTTGACCTCTTACAGGATGGGCAGAGGGGCCTGTCAATGAGGGAAGGTGTGGAGGAGGAGGGACTTGAGGGGTCACCGAGGCCATTGGCACAGTCTGGGCAGCCACAGAGGGCTGTTGAGTGGGGGTGCAGGACGTCTCACTGACTCAGGCCTGGTAGGGGATGGTAACAGGCTGCTGCGTAATGAATAGTGCTGTTGTTGGTCCATGTGGGCAATATAAGGTGAGCTTTTTTCAAAAAACCCTCACCCAAGAATGTGTTTCTTGATCTTAGAAAGAGAAGAAGTGGGGCGGGGGGAGAGAGAAATGTTGATTGGTTGCCTCCTGTACTCGCCCTGACTGAGGATCAAACCTGCAGCCTTTGGTGTACAGGATGACACTCCAACCAACTGAGCCACCTGGCCAGGGCTAGGTGAGCTTTTTGAACACAGAGCCCAAATCTTACTCACCTAGCGTGTGGAGTAAGGTGTTCTAGAGGGGTGGTGCAAGGATGGAATTGCCTGCAATGACAGTAAAGAAAATCCCAAGTCCCTCCCATCAATGGCTCGGCTCTCACATCTACTCTTTCTTTCCTCCAGAGGCAGGCAAAGTATTCTGAGAACAAACTGAAGTGCACGAAGGCCCGAAATGACTACTTGCTGAATCTGGCCGCCACCAATGCAGCTATAAGCAAATACTACATCCATGATGTCTCCGACCTAATCGACGTGAGCACCTGGAGTCTGGGACTGAAAGGGCCTGGGCTGGCGCCAAGCGTCAGCTGAAGGAGGGGCTGGCCCCTGTCCTTCGCTGAGCGTCCAGGGTGGAGGGGAAGGGCCCTGAGCATGTGGGACCTGGGAGATAAGTTTCTCCTTCCATGGGTGGGAGAGGGCCTGTGGTGAACCCTACACCGTTGGATCAGGCAGCCACATGCTCAGAGTGCAATTCCCAAGCACCCTCCTCTACACCAGCCCCTTGACTGGGTTTGGGGTACGGGAGCGACTGCCCGCAGTTCACGCCCTAGGGATTTCCCAGAGCAGCACAGACGTGTTCAGCACCCCCAGGTCTAGTTGTCAGAAGAGTCACATACACAGGAAAGAAAATTGTCAGTGAGACAGAATTACAGCTGGTCCTTGGACACTGTGGGGTTTAAGGGTGCCAGTCTCCCCCTTCAGTGGAAAATCTGCGTATAACTTTTAATCCCTCAACCCTAACCACAGCCGTCCCTTGCCAACTGCAGATGGTCCATTCCCTGATATAAAATGGTGTGGGACACTGCATATAGTTGGTCCGCTGCCTGCACAGATTCCCAGCCTGCATCAAAAATACTGTCTTCAGTCCACAGTTGGTATCATCCGAGGATGTGGAAGCTGGGATTCAGGGGCCAGCTGCACATTTATTGAAAAGAATCCATGTGTAAGTGGACCGGCACAGTTTAAACCTGAGTTGTTCAAGGGTCCACCGTACACAGGTCAGCTTTACTGGGGGATGTTATCATTGGAGAAATCAGGCAGTCTAAGCCAGAGGAGAAAGGCACACCGACTCCTGAGTGCCAGCTGCATAGGACAGGCTGAAGGGACAGCTGTGCTTGGAGAAAGAACATTGTGAGCAGTGTCATCAGGGAGAGCCTTTGTCATCTATGTGGGAACTGGGACTGCTTCTTGTGTCGTCCCCCACCTAGCAGATGGGGATTTGGTCCAGTGAGTGCTCAGTGAGGATTCCTTAGTGCCGAATGGATCCTTTTCCTCTGGCCTTGGTGTGCACCGTCAGGAGGGCTGCAGGAGGGAACCATGATCACCGTCCCCAGGAGGGGGATCTGCTGGGCCCTGCCTGTGCCTTCTGGTGCCTGAGGCCAGACCCCCACCCCCCACCTGTTTCTTACAACGTTCCTTTTTATTCTTTCCAGTCCTCAAATTTTTATTGAGCAGCTACTAGCTCTAGGTCGTGAAGTGCTACAGTAGACAAAAGCCAGTGGTTCTGCCCTCATGGAGCTTATTCTGCATAACCCTGGCCTGTTAACTGGCAGTTGCAATGCAACATGTCGGATGTCGCACTGAGGGAGGTGGAGGGAGATGTGGACCCCTGGGGGAGGCACATCTGACATAAACTGAGTGGGGAGAACATCAGAGAAGACTTCCCAGAGGAAGTGACCTCTAAACTGAAACCTGAAGGAAGGACTTTTATGCAGGAGGAGAGAGGAAGACTATGTCAGGCAGAGGGGATGCATGTGTGAAGGCCTAGAGATGAGAAAGACTGTGGTGAATTTGGGAAGCTGCTTTCCCCAAATGGCAGTCCCCAGCTCCCCCTGAAGGCGCTGGTGTGATTTGTGTGGTAGGATTCCAAAATGTACAAGGGCCCCAGGATGAAAGATTTTGGCTATGGAATAAGAGGTAATTGTAAGTCATCACAACGGGACAGGAAGTGCCGGTGGGCCCCACCTTCACGTCACAGCCCTCACCTTCACCCTTCTGTTGTGTGCCTGTTTCCCAGTGCTGTGACTTGGGCTTTCATGCCAGCCTGGCCCGCACCTTCCGGACCTACCTCTCCGCTGAGTACAACCTGGAGACCTCTCGCCACGAGGGGCTGGATGTCATTGAGAACGCAGTGGACAACCTGGATTCCCGAAGTGACAAGCACACTGTCATGGACATGTACAACCAGGTCTTCTGTCCTCCACTCAAGTTTGAGTTCCAGCCCCACATGGGGGATGAGGTACGTTTCTCTGAGGAGCCATGCTTGAGGCTGCTTCTGTCTGCGCTCCCAGAACATTCGTTGGATGGGGACCATTAGCCCCCCTTCCACATGCAAGATGTATATCTCAAGGCCTGGGGTCGAGTTCTTGGTCCAAGTGTTGCCCCAGCCAAAGAGTTTACCACTAATACCTTAACCTTGCTGGCTCCAGTTCCCCACCTGCAGAATTGCAGGACCTTAGTGCTCCTTCAATTCCGCCCCCACTCATGTCCAGAAGACCCCAAGAGAGTCCCACATCTGCGTACTTTCTCCCCTTGGATCACAGAGGCTGGGCCTCATCACAGCCACTCTGGCCAGAGCCTCACCAGGGCGCTGCCTGTCCTCCAGCACAGGGGGCACACCACCAACGGCCCTTCCTTGGTACCTGTGCTGCTCAGAGCCTCTCTGTATTCCCAGGGGGAAACCGGGAAACTGGGAAACGAGGGGACAGGGCATTTGTCACTGGCCCCAAAGCAGCGCACTACTTACCCAAGCTTCACAAAATTCCTTATGCAATTAGTTCCTTGAGCTTTTCTGTATCATTCCTCCCTCTGTCTAGGGCTTGGTTCCTGGGCTTGGAACTGGTGGAGGGAGCCATCACACTCTGCCTCCCGTCTCTATTATCTCCACCCCGGGGATATGTGTGCAGAACTTTCTCCCAGCAGCCTCTGTCTGTCCACCTAGATACAGGGTCCAGCACACATAGTGCATTTATTTTGTTACAAAATCTTTCATTACAAAATTATAAGCGTGTAATTCTGTCACATAACAATATCATGGTCAAGCACACCATTTTAGGCAAAATGTCCAAATTAAAACTGTGTTACACCCATATTGTTACTGGACCAACCACACTCAAGTAGGCCTTTCCTCTGCCAGACCCTGTGTATCCCAACCCGGCACCTGGGAGCTCCGGGAACCCAGACCTGTCGGGCAGAGGACCCCACCCGCCTCTGGGTCCTGTGGGGGCTCAGTGGGACTATCCACTAAACTTGTGTGACAGGGAGGGATGGGGAGGCTCAGCAGATGGCATTTGCTGGGCCCTCCGGATGGTTCTACCCACTTCTTCATCCGCAAAAAAGAGGCCTGTGCATGGCTTCCTGCGGCGCCTGCCCCATCCCTCTGCCCGCACATCTAGCCCTTCCAGCCCATCATCTGGACCTGGAAATTCTGACCTTGTAGTTTCCACTGGCGCCTGCAAAGTCTGGGTTGCCTGGTTAGTGGTGAATGGCTAGGAAATAACAGAGCCCTACTCTCCCTTATGACCTCAGCTGAGTCAGCCCAGGCAGCCCAGCCCACAGGTGGTGACAGGGCCCTGGGTGGAACGGATGTAGGGAGAATAGTATTTCTCCCCACTCTTCCTCCTCTCCACCTCTCACCCAATCGGGCTGCGGGGCAGGAAGTTCTGTGAGATGAGACCGCCACGCCGTTGCTTCTCTGCCTCTCCGAAGCTCCTGCTGGGGAATAGGAGCACCGGCTGGTTGTTGCCCATTGACTGTTCTTTTCATTGGCTTCTCTGAGGCAGTTGTTTTCTTACTACAACTTCCTGCCTGGAAATTAACCAACTAGTCTCACTTATTGAGATTATGTCAGAGCTCTTAGTACGCCCTGAAGAGGGCACAGTGTAGAAGTCCACGACTGAGAGGCCAGCGGTGCCATTCGGGAGCGTGGCCCCTTGTTCCTGTCTAGTGTTACCAGGTATGAGCTGTGGCTCCTTTGGCCGGCAATGTAAGGTCTCCGAGCCCGTTTTCACAGCTTTTGGTAGGGATATTTGTGATAGTGCTGGCCCTAACTCCACACAGGTGATGAGGGCACTGGGCGACCACCAGTGGGGGCTGTTGTTTCTACAGGTGTGCCAAGTCAGCGCGCAGCAGCCTGTGCAGACAGAATTACTCATGCGGTACCACCAGCTGCAGTCCAGACTGGCCACTCTCAAGATAGAGAATGAGGAGGTGAGTGAGCCCCTCCGCCCTGCAAGGGGTTTCCTTACAAAGGCCTGGCGTGTCCTGGGGAGTCCACACTCAGCAAAGAACACACAAGAAATTAGGGTTCATTTGTGAGATGGACTATTACACAACCATTAAAACCATGCACACCAAGAATCTTTAATGATAGGGGGAATTCTCACAAGATATTAAGTTAAAGAAATGCAAACAGAAAGTAAAACTGTATGTTCAGTATTATCATAACTAGGGTAAACTAGAGTATGTTCATATGTATCTGTGTTTTCACGGTTACAGAAAAAAGATGGGAAGGAAGTCCTTCAAAATGTTAATAGTGTCTGGGTTGTAATTTCTGTTTTCCTCTTTGTGCTTTTCTCTGTTTTCTGTGAGAGGTTTATGTTATTTTTACCATCAGAAATAATAATAAATATTTTAATTTACACAATTAGGTAATAAATAACCCCAGGCACACTAAATGTGTTGTGGATTCTGAGTTCCAAGGAACTTTTTTCTCACCATGGCCAGCGGATTGCCACTGGGAGGGCACAGATGGAAATCCAGCTGTGGTGGTCCCACTCTGATGTGGACGGATGAGGCCAGGTGGGATATTCCTGGACACCTCCATGCAGGGAGGGTGTCAACCAACTGGGGGACACCAGGATGTGGGGAGTGTCGCCCAGGATTGTGGGCAGGTTTATCATTAAGAAGCCTTCACAGCTGGAAATGGGGAGCCATGGTCCTGTCTTCACACCTGAAGATGCTGTTCTTCCTGAGCAGAGAGGCTGGTTCACCCTGGGTCTCCACAAAGGACAGAGCTCGGGCGGATGTGAGACAGGTCATCTCTCAGGATGAGCACCAGTCAAAGCACTTCCTAGGGGCAGGTTATAAGGAGACATTATGTATTCGCTTTTCAAACCTAACAAACTATTTATTCATGCTCTACATCTTTCCCTGAAACATTTAAAATTGTTTACATGGAACAATATATGGATAATAATATTAATGGAATTTAAATTGGAAATGGGGAAATTGGGGCCACAGAAAGAATGAAGCAAGTGTTCCTCTGTATAGGCTGTCCATGATCATGGAAATTCTTGATTTTGAACCTGAGCTTCTATCAGGCTATATTAGAACTGATTCATTCATTTATTCATTCAACAACTGTGTATTTTGTGAAAACTTACTCAAGTATTTCTTAAGCACATATTATGTGCTAAACATTGTGCTAAATGCGGAGTAAAGAGAGTGAGCAAGACAACATAGTAGCTCCTCTCATGGAGCTTATATTCTACTGAGAAAATACAGATAATCTAAACACAAAAGCAAACAAACCAATGCATGAATGAGTATGCAAAGTATTAGACAGAGACAGGCACTAAGTTAAAAACTGTTGTCCGGGGCGGGAGGCCTGATGTCACTAGGAGGTGACAGTTGAGTCGAGACCTGAGTGACAAGAAAGAGACTGAGCAACAGTAATTTAACAATGAATGCAGGTTCCCCTGGAACTGTTTTTGGAATAACGCCCTGTCAGAATACAGGGCCCAAGCCAGCGAAGGGATATTGTAAGGTGGCAGCTTGTGTTCCCTGCATGTGTAGCCTTCTGGGGTCCCCACTCAATCCCAAGAAAGAAGTTAGAATCCTAGAGAAATGACCAGGCAGTGGTGTCTCAGCATCTGTCTTCCTCGAGGTTCTCTTTTCTGTCCGGCTTTTGACAGGACTGAGATGGCAGATCTCTGGAAGGTCCATTCATTGAGGATGGCCACTCAACTTACCCAGACTTTGTCCCCTCCCTTGAGAGAACTACGAGTATTTCTAGTGTTGTCCCTCCCCAGGGGACCTGTCTCCCATTGAAGGAGCTAGTTTGGGGCTGTATAAAACCAGGTGAAGAGAAACACACCTAGAAACCTGAGTTCCTTGTTCATCCCAATATTCTCTAAGGTTCTCTCTGGATGAAGCAGTTCAATAAAACAACTCTAGATTGGGCAACCTGGGTTCTCACCCCAGCCGGCTCACTGGCCTTGGTTTGCACATCAGTGTAATAGGAATGAATGATTATCTTGTCCTGCCTGCCTTCTAGAGGCTTTGTGTGAAAGAAATAAGGTAATGGTTGGGAAAAGGACTTGGAGGTGTCAAAGGCGTTCTGAAGCCAAAGGATTTTTGTTGACATGTTTTCCCAGGTGAGAAAAACCCTGGATGCCACCATGCAGACCTTACAGGACATGCTGACTGTGGAGGACTTTGATGTCTCCGACGCCTTCCAACATAGTCGGTCTACAGAGTCTGTGAAGTCGGCTGCCTCTGAGACCTACATGAGCAAGATAAACATTGCCAAGAGGAGGGCCAACCAGCAGGAAACAGAAATGTTTTATTTTACAGTAAGTGGACCCAGACCTGCTGTCTGCTGACTCCCTGGCATTGCCTTCTGGGGAGCAGCCCGAGCTAGTGGGAGCCAGCAAAACCGCGGGGGTCAGTTAGACCTACAATTCTTCCAGGATGCTCCTCAAATTAAGTTACCTGGCTTGGCTTCGTGAAGTGTAGGAATTGAGTTACCAGTGACAGTATTGGCATTGATCTTGAATTGACAGTTATTGCAGCTTTCCTGCTCTAGGAAAAAACCAGAGAGTATGTTTAGTAGGGTAAGAGGAAAATGGTAATGGAGCCAGGTGCAAGCCCCACGTAACAACCCAAAAGGTTAGTGGGTGGTTGTCAGGTTGCAGTGTCTTAAATTGGGGTGCAGGCTTTGGAAGCAATGCCATGCATGGTCCATGCCAACTGCTGGTGAGTTGCCCGCCCTTCATATAAAATCCTAGACAGCTAACAGTCCACTGCCAGGGACAGGGAGGAACAAGGGTAGGAGGCAGCAGGGATTCAGTTCGACGTGTGTTCAGTGAACATAGAATTTGGGTTTGTGAGGGACCTTAAACCCTCTGATGCTTGATCCCATTCAACCAGATCCCTGTCAAAAAGCTGTCCAGACTCTGCTTGCACAGCCCCAAGATGAAAAGCTCCCTCTTTCCCCAAACAGCCCTTCTGTTTGGCTTTTCTGGCTATAGATATTGTAATGTTTTCCCCTTTGTCTGTTCTCTTCAAAAACCCGCCTTCCTAGGATTTCTGGCCATTGATCTTGATTCTGTTCTCTGGGGTGATCAGGAGAGAGGCTTAATCTACAGGGAGCTCAGTTTCCATTTCTCCAGCCTTACTGTGTCGGTTCCTTCAGTCCTGCCTCCGAAGGTTTTCTCTGTGTGGCCTCAGTCTCCTAGTGACTCTCTCCGGTACATGGTCCCTTTGTCACTGCCTCTTCCAAAGTGAGGCTCCCAGCAGTGTGGTCTGACAGGCGCGCAACAGAGCTAAACTCACACAGTAGGAGCTATGCTCCTTCTCGTGTCCTAAGATCACATTCCTTCTTAAAAATAAAGATGGGTTTGTACCAGTTAAATCTGTTCTCTACACCCTGGCATTGAACCAGGTCGCCCTACTTCCAAAGGATGAGTAGGCAAGGTCTGGGGTAGGGCTTGTATTTGCCACCAGTGGGATTTCCTCCTGATGGGTTCAGTTCATGGCTCCGGCTGTCAAGATCCTGATCCAGTTTAACACACAGGGGGTGGGACAAAAGTACTTACAGTTGCTCATATGGAATATTTACAGTGAATAATAAGTCATACAAGAATGAACTTTGTATTTCATGGACTCACTACTGTAGACCTACTTTGCTCACCCCTGTGTGTGCTGCCTCGTCAGCCTTTGTGTTACCTGCGGAGTCGGTGAGCATGGCTTTCAACCCGAATGCTTGTCAATAAGAAAAGAAAGCTGGTATGTTGGGGGCAAGGCCAAAGACAGAGTTGCTCAAAATATGCCACTAAGCTAGTATCGATCCACTAATCAGCACTTTCAGATTGTAATCGTTTAACCGTCACAAACTCACCCAGTTCCCACATTCATCTGGTGACAGCCCTTGTCAGATCCCTTGTTAAAAACCAATAGTCAACACGCACTGCATTTCCTCCATCAACACGCTTTGGCCTTGTTGTTTTCAAGAAAGAAAACATAGCTGGTCTTAGTGAATCAGCCGATGCTGACTTCTGGCGTTCACCACTTCCACTGGGGGCCTCCTGTCTCTATCGGGAGAATCTGTGGGTGTGAGAAGTGCACGCGAGTGTTAATTCACTCTGGCAGCAGGAACAAAGGGATGTGGATGGCAGGGCAGAGAAGGGGTCCAGCCTGGTTGAAGCTGAAAGATAGAATTCACCAACATCTATGATAAGGGTCATTGATGTTGTATGTTCATGTTAGTATTCAATTTATCCACCTGGTTGGCTAGTACACCTCATGTCTTGATTTTGTAACATTATACTGGGTATTTATAAGGACATAATATTCCACAGTACAATTTGATGGCATTCTTTCCTTCGTGGGTCACACATGAAGGCTCGGTGAAGCTTGGAAGAAGCGGGCAGAGTCCTCAGGCCCCAGAGACCCAGGGGTGAGTGGATAATCCACTAAGGCTTATCATGTGTTTGGGATTAAGAGCCTCAAGTACCAGGGGCAGTGGAGCATGGTAGAGAGAATATCTAGTTATACCTCAGCTGTGCTTTTTATGGTAAATTCTTAAAAACATGATGGGATCAGGGTCATTACTCCCTGAAGCATTCAGAGAGAGCCTCCGGGAGAGTAGTTATCAAACTGAAGTGTGCATTTGAATCACATGGGAAGCTTGTTCAAAATATAGGTTCCCAACTACTATCCTCTCCAAGGCGGGGCCCTGGAACCGTGAACAGCTTTGGGCCTCCGTGGGGTTCTCAGGTGAGAAATGAGGGCTTAGACTCTCAGTATTCCTAAGCAGAAAGCTGCATTTTGACCCCCTCCACAGCTGGGTGGGAGGCCACGGTCCCTGCACCACACTTGGAGAAAACTGCAAGTCAACTCTCCTTTTATACTGAAGGGGCCATAGAGGCCCAGAAACATTCAGTAATCTATCCAAGGCCACACACCGAGCAGCCGAGGCTCAGAGTCCTGCCTCCTCCTGGCTAGAATGGGAATGTCGATGCTCCCCACCTTTGCCATCCAAGATCCTGGTGATGACCAAGTGGTTGTGTTTGAAAACTGTCCCGTGCTCTATAGATGCAAGGGTGAGTGACTCTTCCTGGCCAAGGGACGAGGTCATAGGAGCTAAGAAAGGCCATGGCCAAAATGAGGGGACATCACAACCTTCTACCAGCCCAGCCACTGCAGAAACCCACCGAGATGGGAGCAGGGTGAGGTGACCCAGTCTCACCTGAGCACACACGTCAGCCCCCACCCAAGGGCCTTGCCCCTACAACTGTGTTCACAGAAGATGGTGGGTTCCAGACACTCCTTCACAGGTAGTATCGGGGCCCTGAGCCTCCAGGGCTCACTCCCCTACTCCTCTGCTCCCCTTGCTGAGCATTCTGGCTGGGGCAATAGGGTAGATGTCTTCGTGAGAAACTAGCTGGCAAATCTGGAGCAATCACATCCAATCATGTGCCTTAATTCCCGGGGTTTTTCAATTGCTATTCCAGCTACTTCCTTGATGTACCTACACAACCCCCTCCTCACCTCCTTCAGGACATGTCAGCTTTGCAGCGAGATCTGCCCCAACCCCCTGTCCTCCATTTCTGCTTTATTTTCATTCACAGCATCTCCCCCATCTGACCAATAGTGGCCAGCTTGTTTCTCTTCTCACCCTTCTGCGTCAGCTCCACCAAGTCAGGGATTTAGCTAAATCTCTCAGCATCTGCTATAGACCAGGCGTATAGTTGTCACTGAATTGGGTGAGGACCGCACCTACAGTGGCTCACAGTCCGCCAAAGGCATGCCGCGGCTGAGGGGACTCCAGCCCCGTATTCGGGTGATGCAGGGTGGCAGGGGAGCTGAGGGAAGTTGGTACCTATGTGAAGGTGTGGCTGAAGCCCTCCTGAACTTGGGACAGGCAGATAACATTTCTATTCTGGGTGGCCCTGTCCCTCCGCGCTGCTTTAGAGTGTATTGTGCTTGGCCAGACCCCTGAGCTCGAGGCAGCCGGGGTCCCTCGGGCCTTGAGCACATCACCTCCCTGTGCCAGCCTTACCTGTCTCATCCGGAAAAAGAAGAAAATACATCCCCCTATGCAGTGGGGGTTATTTCAATAGGACCATCTCTAGGAGCCTGCAGGGTCCTTCCGCCTTCTGAGGCAGGCCAGGTGAAAGAAAGACTTGTTTTGAAGCTCCTCTCTGACAGGTCCGATAAAGCTCTCTTGCCTCAGCTGTGTGCCCCCAGGGATGGATCTGTCTTCGTTGCTCTTGGCCCAGAAGCGCAGTGGAGCTTTGGTGCCTGAAGATGGCCTCTGCTGGGCTCCCACAGCGCTCACCTGACAAAGCGCCTTTCACTGCTCCCACTCCCCCTGAGCTTTCTTTGTGTTCCCAGAGCAGACCTGGAATGCCTGGAGCCCTCACAGGACTGGGCAGCCATGCTCAGCAGAGCTGGGCATCTGATGGAGCAGAGCGAAGGAGCAGCTGCACAGGCCCCCCCTCCCCATGCTGGGGCATGATCTCCCTTTGACCTCTCCACCCCAGAGG
Organism: Sturnira hondurensis; assembly: GCF_014824575.4. NCBI lineage: Eukaryota > Metazoa > Chordata > Mammalia > Chiroptera > Phyllostomidae > Sturnira > Sturnira hondurensis. The sequence continues at coordinate 1,533,790 of NW_028081354.1, forward strand.
TCTGTTCCACAGCAGAGACTGTGGGACTTGGTCCTGCCATCTCTAATGTCCTTGTGCCTTGTGTCTTACAGAAATTTAAAGAATATGTGAATGGCAGTAACCTCATCACTAAGCTGCAAGCCAAGCATGACCTACTCAAGCAGACCCTGGGCGAAGGTGAGTTAGGGGTCAGAGGCCTGTGAGGAGGGGCTGTCTTCCCCACTGGTTTGTATTGTTGTGCCTTAAGCTGTTTTAGCTTAAGGCACTGGGCACTTGGAAGAATGATGCCTGGTACTGGGGCCACCTTCCAGCACTGAGTAGGCTGCTGCAGTCTCTAGTCTTATCGCCCTGGTACTGGTGCTGAGAGGCCTCCAGTCTGGCTGCAGAAACTAGGGGGCAAGTACAAGTTTTGGATTAGTTGTAGGGGAGAGTCTAAGGCAGAGTGCTAAAGGAGTCCCCAGTAGGGAGGGGGTAGGACTTCAGAGATACAGGGGTCTGCATTAATGCTTTTCAGGACTACATTGCAGTGACCAGGATTCTAGGTCCAAAAAAGAAAAATGCATATGTGTAAGGTTGGGTTCTGTCCTTGAGAGGCCTGAGGACTAGGTTTAAATCTACCCAGCTGTTTCCATGGCATACAAGGCCTTATGTCATTTGACATCTGCCTACTTCCCCAACCTCATCTACCGTTTTCTCCTCCCTTACTGAGCTGCAGTGACACTCAGCTCCTCTCTGCCCTTCAAAACTCATTGAGCTTGTTCCTGCCCCAGGACCTTTGTATATACTGTTCCCCCTGCCTGGAATGCCCTTACCCCAGATCTTTGTATGGACAGCTCCTTGTCCTTCGGTTGTCAGCACGAATATCACATCCCTAGTGAGACTCTCCTTGCTTCCCAACCTCAAGGAATCACCACCTCTGGCCCACAATTCTGTTTGATTTTCTTCATCTCATTCACCATCATGTGAAATCATCCTTTGTATTATTTGTTCACTTGCTTACGGTCTTTGGTCATGCCTCCCCCCACCCACTCAACAGTATCGTATCTTAACCCAGTGTAGGGATTTCCTTGCTTATTTTGTCCATCACTTTATTTCCAGTGCCTAGAACAGCATCGGGCTCATAGTCGACCCTCAGTTAATAGTCACCGAGTGAGTGTTGAATAGAAAGGTCACCAGAACATGAACTAGGATCTAAGGTCTAGGATGGTTTACAGCAAATGCTGGTGGCCCTGGAGCCCAGAGTGAGGCTCGGCTCTGAGGGGAGGGGCCTGCTTGGAGCACCATTAGCCCTGCCCCCAGATATATTGGTTCTGTTTGCAGTGGGCTATTGGTGAAGCATGTGCTCCACCAAAAGGAAAGGAAACATGTGGTGCAGGAAATAGGGAGCCAGCACAAGAGAGATGAAGGGAATGTCCCAGGTGATGATGCCAGTAGATCCCTAGGTGACAGCCGGAAGCGGCCCCAGAGGGTGCCCAGGACTTGGGGGCAGGAAAAGCATTACAAAATGAGAGTTGTGCTGGGGCCAGGGCTGTTCTCAGCATGTCCTTGCTCTTCACTGGCTTCCCCTTGGGGGTGCATAGCTCCATGGCTGTGCTCTGGTTATGCAAGACCTCCCCAGCACTGTCCACTCAGCAAACTGTCCACTGGGCCTCCGGATCTGCAGCTCCTTGGCATTGTGAGCCCCATGCTTTACAGGAAATGGTGAGAAATTAAACCATTTCCCAGCCCCAAGGCACTTCTAATCTAGCTGAGAGGCAACTCATGAATTTATAAACTAAATAACAATAGTGTTGTCACACAGAAAGACTGGATGAATGTCCAAATGAGCAGCACACACTCTGAGGGCTGTGAGCCAGGAGGGGAAGGGATCACCATGGGTCCAGGAGAGCTGGAAAGGCTTCAAGGAAGATTAATAAGCTTAGAGGAATAACCAGGACTTTGAAACTAATACCAGTGGAAAATTTTCTATCAACTTTGTTGGCATGTAACTTGTATACAATAAGATGCACCCATTTTATGTGTGGAAATCAGTGTTGACGAACATATGCACCCAGGTAGAACCACTCACATCAAACTATAGAACATCCCACCCCCCAGCAGTTCCCTTGTGCCCTTCTGCAGTCAGTCCCCGCGTCCTCCACCCCACGCAGCCACTGCCCTGATTTCTGTCACCACGGATCAGTTTGGTGTGTGCCAGCTGGCGGGAGCTGGGGAACTCTGTGACGGAAATGCTCTATATCCTGATTTGGGTGGTGGTTATACCAGGGTGTGTGTTTTGGCTAAATTCATTGACTTGGGGGGAGGGGAGGGGAGAGTGAGTTGCAGTAGCCTTTTCTTCATTTCCTCCCACCCCTCTACATTCTGTGTGACCTGCCATTGCAGTATGGGGCCAGGTGACGGGGGCCACTGAGGAGTGTGGGTAACCAGAGAGAAACACAGCAGCAAGAATGGAGCCAAAGAGGAGTCAGAAAGTCCTAGAGAGGAGGTTGGTGAGGTGTGAGGGGGCATCACTCCAACTAGCAGAAAAGATAAAGATTGATCGGTGTTTGTGATCATGGGGCTGGGGGCTGGGGGCTGCTGGTTCTCACGTCGTGTTTTCCATGCGTGTGACATGTGAGTTGGTGGCTACCGATATTTTTGAAATCAGACGTGCTGGATTTAGAAACTAGATGTTCTCTGAAAGAATCAGATCGGAGATGAGACAGCGCCTCTCTCCGGCTCGCCCATGAGTGCCCTCAGAGATGCCTTTCATTACTGCCCCGGCCTGAATGGCCTTAATGAAGTGATGATAGTAACTTTGGTTGGCGTGTAGCTCCTGACCCATTTGGTCTCCACTACACCTTGCTCTGCGATGGGATTCACCAGTCCTTCTCGGTTTTGAGCTGAATAGCAACAAAAAAACTGCAGGGAAGCGTGGCTTCAGGAGTGTGAGGGCAGCGGAGAGAAGAAGGGCCGTCTGGAAGGCCCACCGAGGCCATTTCCCAGTGAGCCGGCAGTGGGGACACCAGTGTGTTCCTTCTGATACCTGATACCTGGGGCAGGGAAGCTTTAGTCATTTGTTTTAAACTAATTGTAGACTTACAGGAAAGCTGCCAAGGTAGTACAGAGTTCCCGTGTACTGTCCAATTCCCGTTATTAACGTCCTACCATAGTATGGTGTATTTGTCACAATTGAAGAATAGTGGTGTACTGGTGTTAACTAAAGTTAATAAACTACAGAATTACTGAAAAAACTGAAGTCGAGACCAAATCTTTGTCGTTGTTGTTCATCGCATGATGAAGGTATATCTGGATTCTTAGGACACTGGGTGAAAGGAGAGAATTTGCACCGACTTAGATTGATAAAGTTCTTGCCCATTGGGCAAAGGGAGGCCTGGAGTCGGCAGGCCAAAAGGAGCTCAGAACTTTGGCTGATTCATTCTTTTGAGTGTCAGATGGCTCACATTTACCTGAGCACACGGACCTACATCCTGCAGAAAGTTCTGCCAAGAGTGGGGCAAGGGTAGGGTCCCACCTGCAGTGGTGGTCTTCGTATTTCATCTGAGACCTAGTCTGTATGCGGGGAGCAATCTGGCAATTGTGAGAACAGGTGGGAAGTGTGGGGCCAAGTAGAATACTTGGACTGAAAAGTTACAAGTTGTTTGTTTTTTTAATTAAAATATCATGTCAAATGTCTCAATTTCTCTCAAGCACTCTTTTGCCAGCTTGGCTGAAAAAAAAACCATTAATTAGAGAAAACACAACATCTTTTGGATCACCTTCACTTAGAAGTGACTTTTTGAACCTGATTGGTCCCAGCACCCAAGTAAAGCAGGTTCGGTTGGCACTCCTTGCTGTAAACTGTGTCACCACCACATCTTGGGCACGGGAGCACCTCCCCTACATACCTCTGGCTGTTGCTATGTTGTTTTACTGGCCAGAGAATTCTTAGTTTATTACTGCTGAGTCTTAGCGCTTTGACCTTTTTATTGCTCTGGGCAGTCTGTGAGCTCCAGGGCTTACACCAAAGATACAGGTGGTGTTTCAATTTACTGAGGCTCCTCACGAATGAATGAATGTGCATTGCCCATGAAAGGGGTGGGACACAACCTTTTCAGGCCAAGATTTCATAGCCCATAACAGAACTCTGTGTCAGCCATCCTGACCTTCTAGAAAATGACTGAGCCACCAACTACAAAATGTTTCTTTTTAATCTCAACAGGTCTCTGAAGGTAAAGGACAGAGTATTTTTGATTTCTTATACTTGTTAGAAGTTGAGACAACAGATTCCAACAGATGTTGGTGATGGGGCTCTTGAGGGCTGGGATGTGGTCTGAAGCTGAGGAGGGGGTGCGAGTGTCTTCCTGGCAGGAAGCCTGCCTTGAGGGCGTGCTGACTGACGTTCCACCGCAGCACCCCAACCCTTCGATGCCTGTCTCCCCACTGCTTCCCTCCCTGCCTGGTCTGTCTGTTCATCTGTGCATCCATCTATCCAAAGCACAGGCACTGTACTTGGCCAAGACTGAGGGTACAGTGTGCACAAGAATCACCTGGGCTGCTTGTTAAAATGTAGATTCCCGGGTTCTTATCTCAGACATGCTAATTTAGGAGGCCCATGGGAGAGCCCAGAAATCTGCATTTTTAGCAAAGGTCCCTGGTGATTCTTACACAGTCAAGAGGCTGTAATCTGAGAATCACTGAAGAAATGTACGTGAACAATAAAAAATAAAATTTATGTGGGCATAGCCCTCTGAGTAGAAGGTACTTTGGGTTTGATAAAAGGCAGTTGTTTCTAACAGACCACAACTCATGCATGGTTTGGTTTTTCATTTTACAAATAATTAAGACCAGTTGATTTTTGTTTTTAGAAAAAGGTGTTCTCTGGTTAAAAAACAACAACTAAACATCAACATATACTTTTCTTTCCAGGGGAGAGAGCAGAATGTGGCACAACCAGGTAAGAGCTGGGCATCTTGTTTTCTCTCACCTGTTGCCCTGAGGTGGGGAGTGGGAGGCGGGAGGAGCAGGAGCGGGAGAGAAGCGGAAGGTGGAAGACGGACACTGCTGAGAGCTCCGACAGTCGGGCTGCTCTTGGAGTGGGATAGCTCTTCACCACTGTTGCAAGGGAGTGATGTTTTTACTGCTGCTCTGCTGGGCTGCTGATGGAGAGGGGGCTGTGGGTCAGTGGGTGTCTCCCCACCTGGAATGCACCGTCCATCAGGTGGGACAGCAATATATTGCAGTGGCTGAGGACAACCAGTAGAGGCCAGAGGCTGTGGGGTAGCTGTTGACCTGTCTTCCCATCTATTACATGGCTGTGGAGCAAACTGCCCAGCTGAGGTGCGGGGCCCGGCCTAGGGTCCCCATTTGCTAAGGCTTTGGATTTGGCTGGAATTGCACATATCTGGGCACATGCATGCGCATACCCACATAAGCGTGCGCAGACGCCCCTAATGCCTGCACCCTGGCTTTGGACCTCACCTGCACCTGGATGGGAAGCCCCTTGTTGGGAAAATAACAAACGGGCAACTTCTGCTTTCTCTCCAGCTTGCTCAGCGTTACCCTTTGTGCCTTCCCCTGAGCAGACCAGAGCCAGTGAACACTTTCCACTGGGCAGCTGGTAGCTGACGTTTCAGCAACTGGACCCTTCCTCCACTTTCACAGAGTGCAGACCCACACGCAGCCCTGTCATTGCCCAGGTCGTTCCTTAGAGCCCGTTTCTTTCCGAGTTCCCAGCAGTAGCTGTCCTGCTGCCCAACACGGTTTCAGCCATGACCCCGGGGCCTGCACTTGTCCAGCTGTCTTTTGACTCATTCTGGGGCTGGCGACCTGATGACATCCTTTCCCCACAAATTCTTCCCATGACCCAGAATCCTGAAAAGCTGTCATACTTGGCAAGAGGGAAGATGAACCCTCAAGTCTCTGCTCCTCTGGAAGGAAGTTGGCTGGGAAGAGCCTTGGAAAACCCTGGGGTTTTCAATTTGCTGGGTCCAGGATGGCGGAGGCTGGGGGCTCTTCAGAAGCTCAGCCCGTGCAGCTGTTCCCCTGGGCCCTGCAAGTGTAGGAACATTGGGATAATTCACAGTGCCTGGCGAGAAGCTCTGGCTCAGGGGCAACATATGTGCACGGTCACTTTCTAAGAACCTTTTACAAACAATTTACTTATTTATTTATTCTGGCAAGAGGATGTTATCATAGTCCCCAAACAACAGAAGCCACATTTTATACCCAAATTTGCAAATGGTGAAACAGATGGGGGATGAATTGAGCTGTCCCTCACGCCCTCGGAATTCCTAGAATTTATGTGGGAGAAGATTGTTCCAGCAGGTTGCAGGAGAGAGCTGTAATCAGTCCACAGCCAGGTCCCAGGGTCTACTTCAGGGAAAAGTTGAGGTTCTTTTTTGCTGTTTTGTTTTTTTTTTAAATAAAGCCCACTGAGTTGTTGTCTCCCACACCTGGGGCCTGGGAAGTCAAAGCCAGGATTGCCAGACCTCCCACTTACACACAGTGCACTAAACGAATGCCCAGTCATCTGCACTCTGACCTTTGGCCACGGTCAAATACAACTTTGTTAGTAAACTAAAAGCTTCCCTTTACTTCCACAATTTCTTTTAACATGTCATACAGTGAATTGTCCACTTGATAATGGTTTTTAAGTTAATCTGAAAGGCCATGGGTGAGATGTTTCTATACTGTGCCTCTCTGTATCTTCCACATTCCTGTCCAAGGTCAGTGTCGTTGTGGATGATCATCTGTGCAGGTCTTCTCAGCCAAGTCGCTGCTGTCCTGTGTAGATGGACCAGTTTGTGCACATGGGCTGTGACACGTGATGTTTTTCTCACACTTAAGACCTTACCTTCTAATAGCCCAGATTCGTAATAACCCTGTAATTTAGGCTGAACAGACACAACAATGTACTCGAAAAGTGTATGGTAAATGTCCAAGCCAGATGAAAATGTAAGGCTTGATTATGGTTATGCAAACTTAAGACTGGCTTTCCTAACCCAGGGCGATTTGTCCCTGTGGTCTAGATTAGAGAGGTCACTGGAGATTTCTGTCCAAACAAATGCAACCCAATGCACACCTACGCGCAGCCGCCCAGAGCCTGACCACCACTGAACTACAGTACTGCGCCATTGTGGGTGTCGACACCCATGCGTAGTGGGTTTTCTAGGGAACAATCTAACCACTGTCCTTCAGCCACAGAGCAATTCTGAGGCCAAATCCTGTGTTGCCAACATTTGTTTATTTTCATCTTGGATGAAAGGCAGAAAGGGGACATTGGTCTCTGGTTTCTCTTCCTCTCCGTGGCTTTCTCTGTTCCTGTTTTCCCTGCCTCTCTCTCTCTCTCTTTCTTTCCTTTTTGCTCTGCAACTGAGCAGCAGAAGAGATGGAAGGCTTAGGCTGCCCCACTTTCCTTGGCTGAGCTGCCCCCCTGCTCCCCACTTTGTGCCCCACCCAGCATTTCAGTAAGTCGGTATCTACTTGGTGTCATGCAAAGTTGGGATAGCTACGTCTCCTTGTCAGAGCTTCCAGGCAGCGCACAGAGCGCTGCACAAAGAGAGAAACCCCAGTGTGATTCCAACAGCCTTTTGCTTTCTGGATTGGGTAGAAGAAGTGGGAAAAAGTATCCTATTTTCCCTTTTTTCCATTTTGTAAGCTTGGAAGAAAAAAATTCTTAGGACTTATTTTCAGGAAATCCAGCAGCTGGGTACCAGGACTTTTTGGTCCTTGGTGTCCAACACCTGTATTAAGTCTCTACTCCTGCCAGCCATGGGAGTTTAATACATAATTTAATGCTACTGCTGGATGTTCTGTGATATAGTCAATTCCCCCCTTTACACTCACACCTGAACCTGGAGTGGAAAGAGCTGAACTCTATTCATTCCCATGACCCTGGGCAAGTGTCTTAATCTCTCATCAGCTCATTTGTCTTATGTCTAAAGTGGGTCTAATAATTCTTGCCTAACTCCCAGGGTGTCATACCATGTGAGATAAGGAGCTGGCCTGAGAATGTTTAAAAACAGAAACTGCAAACAAATACTGTGAGGATTAGGTAGCAACGTTGCTACCTTTAAGTTATTCCTAATCATGAGACTTGAAACCTGTGACCTTGTGTCACAGTTTTTGGCAATTTCTCTTAGAATTTGGAAATTCAAGAGCAGATCCATTGTGAGAAATGCCAGCCCCATACACCCACATCCTCAAAAAAAAAAAGTAACTTAGAAAAAAAGAAATGACATGGACTTAGCTAACCGAATTGACAAAAGATCCAAGATGGGCTTGAAATATTCTTGCCTGTTGTTTCATTTCAAAATTTTGGTCTGTGCTGTTATTTTGGTTCCCATGTTTGGGTGGCATGATATTTGGATTCCACTGTGTCTTTGCCCATGCATGTCCTGGAGCTAGCAGCATTTGCTCAATACTCAAACGCCGAGGAGAAGCTGGTTAGAGCTTCCAGGATGGCGGGGCTCTCCAGGAGACACGCGCAGGGCCAGGGAACAGAGGCAGCATGGCTCTCATTTGCCTTGATTGGCTCCCAAAACCCATAAGACTTCTTGCACATTTACAGAACTCAGTCGAGACCTGGGGACCAGGTCTTTGCTCGTCATGTGTGGACATTATCTGTGCCTGGCTGGGCCCCCATGTGCTGCTCCCCAAATTGTGAACCAAGCCATTTGAAAATGAATGGCTTCTTTTGGTGAGAGGCCCTCCTCCTAACCTCAGAGCCCTTTGCCCTGGAAGGCTGGAAGCACTGAGTCAGGCCAACTTGGGCGGCGAAAGATAGATGAGCAAATAAGCCAACACAGGCCTATGCATGGTGAGCAACTCTGGAGACTGGTCCAGTGCTTGTGGCTGTCTCACTGTCCTGGGGAAATGTGGTGCAGTTTCCCCTCCCTGTGGCCAAGAGTGGAGCACAGGGAATGGAGATCCTGAAGCAAAGCAAGACACTTTCAACCTGACCCCATGGGTCCTCCACTGGCAAGGGTTAATGAGAGGGCGGAGTCTTTGGCTGGAAATGGAGTAGTGCCCTGCGGGCGCCATGGGAAAAAATTTGGATTTGCAGCCAAAGTGGCCTGAGTTTCGGGCTTGTCTCTGCCAGTTCCCTTTCTAGGTCTCAGTTTTTGCCTCTTTAAAATGAGGCCACACACAGGACTGAGCTGATGTTAAATGTGGTAATGGACCTGAAAGTGCTGCAGAGTGTACTTAACTAAAAAATGGGATACAGTCGTCATCCTGGGTCACCCCAGGACCCTAAAGAAGCCGCAGCCTCGCTCTTGGCATCGGTTTCTTTATCTCTAAAATGAGATAGTAATTGCCTGGCTCTCCGATCAGTGACAGAAAGATTAGGTAAGTGCATTTGAAATGCCAAGAGGCATTATTGGGAAGATCAGTGCCCTGATACATCGGGAGTTGACACTGGTGATAAATCTAAGCAAAAACAATGAAAATTAACCCTTCCAATCATCTTTGGAAGTCTCTTGCTTTCTCAGGCTCCAGATTACATCTGTCTCCTCTGACTCCCCCTCCATCTGGCCAGCTTTGCAGGATGGCAGCCTCTGTTCGGAGGGACAGTGGTTTCCTGGACGCGCACTGTGTCCCTGCGATGATTCAGAATACGTTCGTGTTAAGGGAGTGTTGCTGCTGCCTAACACTGTGGGTGAAGCAGGAGCCCCCAGACATCCGAAGGCCTTCAGATGGAGCATTGGACAGCCCTGTGCTGGGGGTTCAGGGGCTCCCGTTTGCATTTGTGTTCTCCCATCATGGGTTTTAAGAGCATCTTTCCCAGTTGTATGTTTACATTGGTTGCTTTCTTGATTTCTTTTGTTCCATTTTCCCCTAGGCCCCCCTGTCTTCCCCCTAAACCACAGAAAATGAGGAGACCTAGGCCTCTCTCAGTGTGTAGCCATAAACTATTTAACGGCTGTATGGAAACGTTCATTAAGGTACTTGCTGGGGAGCCACAGAGTCCGCGAATGCGCCCAATGTAATGGCAGCCTTTTTCCACCTCCCCCCTTTGGCCAGCAGCCTGCTCCTACCTGCTGGAACTTTCTGCTGTGCCCTTGGCCAGGCCCTATGGCAAACGAGTTCCTCCCTGCAGCCTGCGCTTAGCTTTGGTGAGGCTTCTAATCAGAGCTGCCGCTGCCTTTGACCAGTTGCTCCTAAGTGCCTTCCTGTGATTCTCGGGGGTAAGGTCATGAAGACACCCAGTGACGTCTGAGCGGGGCTGAGATGCCAGCCCTGCCTTGCTGCTTCAGGAACTGTGGCCCTCACTAGCCAAAGGGGCAGCCAGAGAAACCCCCTACCTCACTTCACACCCACATCTTCCAGGAGGAGCTTGGTTGGAAGGAACACAAAGAACATTCCTGTAGGCAACAGTGTGATTTTTTTTTTTAGTTAAGAATATGCCAGCAAAGGAAACATAAAGTTTGTGTGACAGGACACCCTCCGACCTAGTTTTGCTTCATGTTAGGTGGTTTGGGAGGAGGGAGAAAACCCGAGACAGCCCCTATAGAATTCCCGTTTAACCTTTTACACCTTAAAAACAAGAGTGTTTCACTAAGGGAGTTTTCTTTCCTTGCTTCTTGAATGCAGAGGGTGCGGGACCAAGCCATCCCAGATGGAATGGCACAGGCAAATGCAGGTGGTGTGCAGTCAGAAAGGGCGCAGGCTGGGGAGGGACTGAGGAAGGAGGGCGGGAGCAAGAGCGAAGGCCCTGCCAGAGCTCCCCACCACCCAACAAAGATGCTTTCCACAGAAAGGGAGACTGGTGTTCCTTGGGGGAAACAACGGCTCTTGGGCTCTGCTGCCAGTTTTGGAGTAGTGGGGGTCCCTTGCCCTGCCCTCACTCCTCCGTCCTCAGGGTACACACAGGACATGCAGAGAGGGTGGGAGTGGGCAGTGCACCTGGATCTCGGCCTGTTTCTGCCCGTGGGCTGAGTTCTGGGGCAAGGACAGTGGGGCACAAGTTGAGACTGCCCAAGTGGGGAACAGTGGGGGCTACTTCAGGTTACCTCAGAGGAGTGAGGCATGGAGGGTCCCAAAGGGTTGGGTGCTGCTGGGCGAATCAGGAAAGAGGTGCCATGTAGAGGTGTCCTTGAGGGAGCACTTCTCTGTGTCCTAAGCCGCAGGAGGATGAGGCTGTGTCAAAGGGTCCTTCTTTCTTCAGCCTTCCTCCTCTCGCTGCCAGGACTTCATCCTGGACCTTGGAAGAGCCACTCTCCATAACTGAGTTATGAAAGGCGTGTAAACTGTCCTCCCCGACCTCCAGAAGCTTGTAGTGTCAGTGAGGGGGATTTCAACACAGAAAGCGGGAAGTGTGAGGTGATTCAGACAAGCACTTGGTGTGTGAGCTTAAAGAAGGAGAGCTCTGAGCGCTGGGGAGGCTGGGGAGGCTGGGGTGGGGCAGGGGCAGGGAGGGTGGCACTGCAGGGAAAGTAGAAATAAAGCAGAGAGGAGTAGGGCAGAGTCGTCCCTAAAAGGAGGAAGAAAATGAAGGCTCAGAGGTAGGACGCCCTCTCTACCTTGCTCAGCTCTTTGGAAATGGGTGACCAGTGAGAACATGTGGAAAGGGCTCTTAACCTGACAGGATTGAAAAATTAGGTGTTCTAATGAAACAGCCTCTTAGCAGACAGCTCCTGCATAATGTGTGACTGTCTAGTCATCTGACTTCATTCCTTCTGACAAACACATGAGAACTTCTGCAACCATGTGACAGCTTATCCCTTGCAGGTAGTCACCGTGGGCAGCTACATTCTTGTTCCACTTATATACTGTAGCCATTGCTTCAGTTAGCCAGTCTTCCTTCCTTAGAGCTTGTAGCATGGCCTTTGTCAGTGGTGCCAAACTTTGTATTAGAATGAGCACCCTGGTCCTTCAAAGCTCAGCTTTGCAGTGCACTGGAGGTACAGAAAGGCGAGAGGCACATGCTTGACGAGGCTGGTGGACCAGCTCTGAAAGGAGCCCGCAGTGAGGGACACCCCAGAGCACCGGGCCATGGCTCATAGGAATAAGTGCACGGCCTCCTCAGGGGACTGTGTGACCAAAAATGAAAGAGGTATGTTTGTTAAACGAGTGTGTTTCTGCGAGTTACACTGGACTTATGCCACGCACCTTCTGTGCAGTTCAGCAAACTTCTGCGCACCTGCTGTGAACTAGGCAGTATGTAGACAAGCTTGCATGCAGCATGGTCTTACTCTCAAGAATTATTAACTTCCAGAAAATGAAAAGGCAGTATAATATGGCCAATTCCTCAACCTCTGTGAAGAATTTATTTTTCTCTTATGATTCACAAGCTATCTGGAAGAACATTCTGCATGGACTTAGAATCCCCCGCTTGGAAATGCTAAACCTGTAAAGGTTTTCCAATAAAATCACGTCACTGGGACTCCATGATTCGAGGGACAAGGAAGCATCCCCAAGTTAAGAAGGACAGATGAATGTGTTGGAGTTATGTAATAGATTTCCAGGGCCCTACATGAATTGACCCTTTTCAAAATCCTTGACTTTCTTCCCCTCTCAGGTAGAAACCCAATTTTTTATTATAAATTTTGAAGCCTAGGTAGTCTGCCCCTGGGGCAGAGGGGGAGTCCTCACCTCGTCTCTGTAAAATGAGAATGGTAATTACCTACCTGTTGAGTGTGTGATACTGTCAGCCCCAGTGAGCCCGGAGACGCCACGTTTCTAGGGCACTGCCTCTCACGTAGTAAGCTCTGCGGAAGTGTTAGCTGTTACCATTGCCGTGCGCTGTTAGGAGATTGTTCACAGAGCCCCGGCGGACCAGGCTGCTTGCTCAGTCCTAGGATGCAGATAGGTTTGGCTGACACATGATAGTTGCAGTTTTCGAGATGCCAGCGACTGGACAGATGACGCCACCTAGAAGGTGCACGTCCTCCAGCTTCCCAGTTCAGCCTCCTCAGAAGCCTGGCAGAGACGCAGCGCCCTGCCCCGCTGCACCACAGGAAGAAAAAACAGACGGCGCTCCCCTGGAAACGGGCGGCTTCAGCGACCTCAGTGAAAGCAAAGGCAGTGTCCTGAAGGGGTTCTCACTCTCTACTGCTCTCCCTCCCCCAGGCCTTTCTCAACTTCCGGTTGAGGACCCAGGGTGGGAGGGAGAGAAAAGCTGAGTGGAGACCCGGGAGAAGCTCCCCAGGCTGTTCGTTAGGAAATCCTGGGAAGCTGTTTGGAATTTGGAATCAGGAGGAATCCTGCCGGGGCCTATCCAGAGGGCACGGGATAAACATGAGCTTAGTAAAATTAGCTTTTCACCAAGAGTGAGCTGGATTCAAGGGACAGTGTTGCAATGGACACAGGAAGGTGTGTGTCTCTCACTTCAAGGGGCCTTAGGTGGGCTCCTGCCCACTGGGGAGTGAAGAGCTGCTGTGTTGAAGGGAAGCCCCTGTGCGATGAGGCAAGTGTTTGGTGCACACCGCTCCTGCACTTTGGACAAGGACTCAAAGAGGCCTCCACGTCACCTGGCGTCCAAGGCAGCCACACGGGAAGGCTGGCTAGGGCAGGGTCCAGCCCCCCACAAGGCCCTGGGTCTCGGGGAATCCCTCCCTGCAGGCTGGCCTGCAGTCTCCCCAGGACCCTTGCTGGCTGCCATTGCATTCTGGCGTTCACGGACTCTGAAGGATCTGCTACTCTAACTGATCTTACTCCTGCGTAATCTTTTCTTTTTTTCCTGCTCTGCTGCCTGTTTGTTTTTTGTTATCAGAGGAAGAAGAAATGCTCGAACCAGGAACCAGGTATTTACTAGAAAGGTCCGTTAGCCCCATTCGGCTGGATGAACCCTGTCTTTAGTATTGACTTCTAGAACAGGGCCCACCTTGCCTGTTGCCTGTGGGTCTGTTTTATTATTGTCTCCCTGACCATAGTTATTAATCAAGGAAGGATTCACAGGTGGGGTGTGGAGGAGCCACGAAAGCACCCAAACGCCCTTTACAAAAGCAATTGTGTGCATGCGCCTTATTGTTTCCTCGCCTGCCGAGGAGCCTAGTAATTCAGTGTGACCCCCTTTCAAGAAAGTTTTAAGGTATTTTATGCTCTTTAGTGATCTGACATAGCAGAAAGGCCAACCAATTGCAGAATCCAAAAGAATGTTATCGCTTGCTCAGCCCTCGCTGGGCCAGCTTAGGAAGGTGTAGTTGAAAACACACGCACACCCCAGACGCCTGTGCTCAGAACAGGCATCTTATTCAGCCTGTTTGACTAGGGCTGGCCACTCAGTGGTCAAGGGCTGACGCAAGCTGTTTCTAGAACCTTTCTTATAACAGTTTACTATTTACCAAAGTACCTGGGTGCTTAGGGTGTAACATACTGAGTAGAACTGGGCTTCCCTTCCCAGAGCTCAGAAGGACCCATGGGGTCAGCCTTGCTTCTCGAATAGGATGCTCTTTTTAATTCCGGCATCAGGTTCTGCCCTCCTGGGAGGAGGCTTCAATTCCCTTTTTCTGTACCTGAGCGCTGGGAGAATAGGGTTGAGTGAGGCAACGTGGAGCAGGAGGCAGACTTTACCCCTCCATGCAGTGGGCCCCCTCTCCTTCCCAACGGCCCATCAAGCCTCCTGAACCCTGGTTCTAAGGGTTCCCCGCTAAGTAAGAAGACAGAGCATTTCTTTAAAGTTATCGTGGCTATGCCTTTCTCTGCACATAACTGAAGACTTTGTATTTTAACTGTTTGTAGAGACTTTAAGATTAGCAGTTCCTTGCTTGTTTTCCTACTAATCTGATGGTACTAATATTCTGGCTTGAGTTTATAATTTGTGTTTGTAATGTCTGTTTCCCCATGGTGGTTGCCAAGCCCAATAAAACCCACAATTCTTTTTCTTAAGGATTCGGGACAAGCTATACCACTTGTAGTTGAGAGCTGCATCCGATACATCAATTTATACGGTAAGCTCGATTGTGGGGCAGTGTTTTCAGCTCTTTCCAGAACAGGTGCCAGGCTGTGCTCACAGGAAATGAGATTCCAACTCATCTGGAAGACTTCCTGTCCCTGCTGCTCTTCTGAATGCTGCCTCTTGAGCCTTGTGGGGAGGGGAGCGGTGGTGAGAAGACTCAGGAACCAGGGAAGTCGAGGCACAGGGAGGGCACGGACGGGGGTACCATTTGAGCTCCTTTCTCACTCCCACCCAACCCTAGGGCTCTGCTTTGAGCCCTGAATGCAGTTGGCCAATCAGTTAATGCTGCAAGTTTGTAGTAAGCTCCATGAAGGAAATGTAGTGGCTGGGATTTGCTAGGCATGGTATCCCCAGCACTTAACTTGTACTTCCCATCAACTGATACATTCATTCCTCCAGAAGTATTTGTTCAGAGTGCATAGCAGGCACTGTTTGGATGGTGGGAATACAGGCTTGTACAAAATGCTAGTAAGGTGCCAGCCATAGGTAGCTTACATTACCAATTGGGAGGGCAAGGAAATAAAAAAGTGGAGAAATAATAATGCAATGTCAGATATTGATATTGCCAAAAACTAGTGAAGAGGGAGTAGAGAGTGGCTGGAAGGGCCAGGGCTGGTTTGGTGAAGGTGGTAAGGAGAGACCTCTCCGAGGGGGTGATGAAGACTCCAGGGCCCTTGAAGACTCTAGTGAGTAGGGGGAGCCAGCCGTGCAGCCCCGGTGGAGAGAAGGGCACGTGTAAAGGCCTCATATGGGACCAAGGCCAGCTGACTGGACAGGAAGGCGCCGTGACACGGTGCAGAAGGTCAGTATTGGTTAACGGAAGAAATGACATCTCCTGAGCACATGATATGTACAAACCAAACTTTGATGCAAGTCTGCCTTTTGAGAGTAAACACTTTACTAAATTGTAATGTGGAGAGTGGTTTTATACAGGAAAAGCCAAATCCCAGGGCAAGGATCCGAGTCTCCCCCACTCCTGCCCATTTCAGGGAAGGGAGGCCCTTCCATTCCCTCAGTCCTATAGGATGCTGATATGTCGTTACTGTTAGGTCAGGTGGCAGGGTCTCCTTTGTTCTGGCCTTGTAAAAATTTAAGAAAATGAGATCATTTCTCTTTAATAATTATCTCTCCTAAATTCCTCAATCCTGTCAGCATATTCTTTAGACGCCAGCTTTTCTTGAAGAGAGAAAAATTCCTGTGTCAGGGGAGGGAAGGGTGAGGCAGTGGGATTGATCCTGCTTGTCCAAAACCTCCGTGACCATTCCTCTCAGATGGCATTTATACTCTCGGGCGAAGGTCCTTGGGCCCAGTGCCGCTGGTAAACTCGGTAGCAGCGTGCACCGACAAGTCATTTGCCTGAGCCGACATTGGTTAAATTGGAAGTTATCCACAGATCCAGTCTTGATATAAACTTCTTATGGCCTTTTCCTCCAAGTCCAAACTAGAGACACAGACATATGAAGTTGGTGTGTCTGAGTATTTCGGCCAGCCATAGTTTATTGCAAAGGCCGTTTTGGGCTTCTGCCAGGAGACCTTCATTGAGAATGACTGTCTGATAAAGGATGGTGAGAGAAAGAGACAAGCAATGGAGTCATCAAATTCCCACTGGCCTGGTGAGCTCAAGGCCTCATAGCATTTTTCTCTTTCTTTTTTTTCCCCCTCTAGGACTCCAGCAGCAAGGGATCTTTAGAGTGCCAGGATCTCAGGTTGAAGTCAATGACATCAAAAATTCCTTTGAGCGAGGTAGGTGCAGAGTGACCCTCTCAAGCTTGTGGCCAGAGGGGCCCAGGGTGGTGCTAGCACATCCCTTAGAGCCAGTGGTGTGCAGGCTGGCTCCCGTCGACATCTCTTTCCAACTTTGCCTTCAGCGACTTCACCTTGGTAGCTTGAAATCAGCCATGGTGGGGGTATTTAACATTGCAGGAATTGGCAACTGCTGAGACCTTTTGTTTTCCTTTTTTCCCTCCAAGGAGCGAGCTGTTAAACATTGGCCAGCACATTGGGTAACTCTGGCAGGCTGTACGGTGTTTGCTGGGATAGAGGGCCTTGTGAAGCCCTCTGGACTGATTATGCGAGTCTGCAAAGGCTGCTGTGTTTTAGAAAAGTTGGAAGAATACTGATAACACTGAGTGGCTTCCAGAATATCCTAATTCCTAATTTTCTATATAGTGCTTTTGGCAAAGCTGTACACTGGGAGGAGGAGACCATGCCCTCTTTCCGCCCCCAGTGAGGTCACCTAGTTCTCACTTTGATTAACTAAGGGTAGAGAAGCTCATTAGAAACAAAGTGACCACTAGAATAGGAGCACAAATGGCTTATTTGGTACAGCCTCCCTTGGCCTCAGAATCCCTGATGAGGACAGACAGATGGCCAGTGACAGTGTCCATGCAGAATAAGGACTCCCTGGTCTTCATACACCTCTGCCCTTTTATACTAGGTGCTTATCTTGCATCCTAAATGGTATCTTTGCCTCCAGTTTACCAGCATTTTGGAAGGATAACATCTCCACAGTCTATTCCTTTTAACTCTCATTTCTTACTTTTTTCTCTGAACGGTTTGATACTAAGTTTGGTCTGAGGACCCCAATTCCAAACCCATTTCCCTGCAGTAGATCATGTCCCAGTTCACAAAGAACTTTTTCAGCCATTGTTCTAATAGCCTTGGGAGGTATATATGGTATGTTCCTATTGGCTGTGCTCTGAACAGGGGGTTCTGGCTCTAGAATTCCCCCTACTTATTATGGGGCTTCTCCTGAAAGGGCTGCCTCCTCTGCACACTCGCCCCCTCCCTAACCTCCAGTTCCATCCTGAGGTCTAGCTCAGGGTGGAGGAAGCATTCTGTCAGCCCCAGGTGGTCACCACCACGGCCCCCAGCACAGACCTCTGAGGCCCTAGGCACTCTGACTTGGAGCCAGGTGTAGAGAGTGGATTTGAGTGGATGGGGCACTCGGTGGCCTCGTAGGGCTCAGGGGAGCTTAGGTTCTGGAGTGCATTCCAGAATCTTGGGCACTCAGAACCAGAAAGCCCAAGAATTCCCCTGTTCCAGACTCCTACTCTTTATTTATCCATTCTCATCAACTCAACCAGCATACACTGAGCCCTACCTTGCACTGGGTAATAGACCAGGGCCTGAAAATGAATAGGAACAAAAAGACAGTCACTGCTAGTCAGGGAAAGCACAGGCAGCAGGGTCAGTGCAGTGATGGAGTGAGCACTGGGTAGCAGGCCCTGCTTGGATGGAGCTGAGAGGAACAGCAAAACCCTGGAAAGCTTCCTGGGGAAGAAAATGCCTAAACTGGGCTTGAAGGGTAAGAATCAGGGAAAGGGGATTCCACACCCAGGGAACAGTGTGTGCAAAGGCCAGAAGGGAAGAGGTATCTCCCTGATGGCAGTGTCGTTCTTCATTCCCTGAGCTTCTCTTGACAACACTGGGTGGCCCAATCTAGAGCTTTGTTTCTGCATTTCCCTAGCTCCTTAGCACCCCCGCTGCCCTGCATTCATTGTAAATGAGTGGAGACATGTCTGGAACCTTTGCTGGTCCCATCCTCCAGGGCTCATCCTATTATACAGAATTCCTTGAGTCTCACATGGGTAAACTCACTGTGTGGTGCCTCCAGCCTGGAGCACTTCAGCCTGGCATTTTCCTGCTTCCCTTTGTGCTGTAAGTAACCTTGTGCCAGGCAGCCAGGCCCTAACCCTACCCCAGAAGCACTGCTTCCTTTCCTTCTTGAATGTTATCTTCTAAGTTTAGTACCTTCTGTCACTTGCTTGTGTACCTTGCAGGGGTGATATGAAATTGAAAAGAATTTTCTCCTCCCATCAAGCCTTAGACCGCCCCAGACACAGCCCTGCTGGGCAGAGATCACCTGACACAAATCTCAGCTGCAACAAAATGTTTTCTGCTTTTTCTTTGCATCACGTATACAGTTGGCTCCTTTCCACCATTCGCAAGTGAGTCTCATTCTCTCAGCAGCCTGTTCCTTCTGCTCCACCTGAGCCTACAATGAAGCATGGCTTAATTTAGAGGGATTGTTCCTGGTATGTCTCTTTCAAGAAAAATCGTTCCTGGCTTCCTGGGGCTGGCTAGTGCCCAGATTTCTCATTTACTCTTTTCTGCTTCTTGACATACACCAACCAACTGTCCTGTTAGGCCCCTTACCCAGCTGGTCCTCAGGGTTGCCTCCTCCCGCCTCTTCCAAAAACCCTCTGTGTTTCTCCGCCTCTCCTCCACGCCTCTCGCCCCCGCCCACCACCACCATCAACAACCAGGTGGCCAGAGCCTGCACAGGGCTCAGCATTTCTCTTCTTGCCCACTGCTCGCATCCCTCATGCTGTAACATGTGACAGAACTTTCTCTCCAAAACTAGTACATTGTGTGTTTTTCCTTTCTTTCTGTTGTATTTTAAAAAATTCAAATGCCATATCCCTCTGCAGGATGCCTGACCTTTACTTGTTGTTCAGAGAGTTGGGTCTTTCTCTTTCTTTAGCATCCTTCTTTCTCTGGAGCAGAAGTTCTTGCCTGCGTTTCTTGCAAGACTGTTGGAAGAAGCACCTGTCTCTTTTCCTTAATCTTCTGGAAAGTCGTTCTCGGCTTATTCGTTGGAAACCCACTTTCTATTTCTTCTGACATGAGTCAACCAGGGTTTTAGTTGGGGGTATTATTATTATTATTATTGCTGTCAATAAATCTTAAACGCACTCCTCAAGTTTTGAGATCTTCCTGTAATCTTCTGGCAAAATGAAGGAGGAAACGCTGGGAAAAGGCAGGACTCAGCACTGTACCTTGGAGAGAGCTGTGGCTTGCTGTTGCCTCCCAGGCCAGATTTCCCTCTCTCTGTTTCCCTTCACAAGCCAATCCACATCCTCTTTGTGTGTCGAGACAAGGGCACTGCCAGCAGTCTCTCCTATGCAGAGGGAGGCTAGAAAGGGACCCGTCGACCCTTTCTCCCTGCGCACATCATGGCAGGGCTTGGAATTGGGGCTCAAGTTGTGGCCTCTAGGACCCTACACATTCTAGCCTCAACCTGGCCCTTTTGAGACTATTTCTTACCCCAGGAGGAAGGGCACGACCCAGAGATATTGGGGGAGCTGTTAGGTTGAGGAGCCTCTGGAGGGGCTTTCGTGCACCTGTGGCCACAGAGAACTGCCTGCATGAGAAATACTTCCTGCAAGCTTCCTGCCCTGCCCCATCCAGCAGCAAGTTCCCCTGGAGCCTTAACACACACTGTCTGTTCACATCTGCCCTGGGCACAGCCCTTAAAGTCCTTGGCAATGCCCCGGTGACCTGGCTGAAAGTCAGCTGTAGGCAAGCCAGTCTGGTAGCGATTCTAGCTCTCCCAGGACATCTGCTGGCAAAGTATGACCACAGCTTTCTCTCAACTTCCCTGGCTTTTAGCTCTAGTTCTCCTCCTGGAGGAAGCCATCATTCACACAAACCATCCTGCTCATCTTGAGCTCTGGTATTCCATTCACTCCTAGAGCCAAAATTGACTAGTCTTGCAGAGAGCCAGAGGCCTGAGCTGGGAGGAAGGAATTTTACAGACTGAGTATCTTCTGGGAGGCAGAGCAAGAGCGAATGGTGTGTAATATCAATATGTTAATCATGTTTAACAAGGGGAGCTAACATGGAGACAAAAATCCGTGCACTTTTACATCATGAAAAAACTCCCACAAGAGTAGTGTGTGGTAATAACAAGGACACAGCTTAACGTAGTGCAGAGCTTAGAACTCTGACGGTCCTTCAGAGGGGCCGCAAGGGCTGCTACTGGGGTGGAGAGGGAGGTTGAGGGGATGGGCCTTGAACCTCTCCCCCCAGTTCAATTAAGACAGCTTCCTCCAAATGTGGAGAGAAAAAAAAGGTTGAGATTCTACTGTAGAGGAAGCAGGGAAGACGGAGTGGCGAGGGGAAGAAAGGAAGATAGACAAGAGGCACGCAGACAGGCAGACAGAATTGAAAAGGCAGAAGAAGGACCATCTCCCGGGCATTTATGAGATCTGCGAGCTGCCTGTTTGTTCTGTTTCCGACCACACGGATGTGGGCAAGTTGTCGCACTTGTCGGGGCCTCAGCTTTCTCGTGTGAGGGAAGGGCCGCGCCTCCCTGGGCGCTGTGTGAGGATCACGGGAGAGCACGCCTGTGGATGTGCTACAGCGGTGCAGGCCGTGGTTTTCTAATGTTTCTTCTCCTCCTTCCCCACAAAAAGTCTTGTCAGGGAAGCATTCTCTCTCTTCCCACGGGGACATCTGAGAGACCAACCTATGGAACACCAGTGTCTGGCTGCCACTCACGGCCTTTTGGGTTGGGCCCTGCACAAGGGTGCTCTGCCGAGAGGGCAGTGGGGGGACCTGGGTTCTGGCTCTGTATGCCACAGCCCTGGTTCGGGAGAGAAGGGGCCTTTGTCTAATCTGAGCTGTGGCCCTGGCTCACATTCTCCTCCTGCAGAGGCAGGGTGAAGAGGGCTAAGTATGAACTTCCAGTTGCGCTCTTCACTGCTTGCCAGCCTCAGGGTGCTCTGAGCTGCTCCGGGAGGAGGAGAAGGCTGCCCTGCAGACTTCGCTCAGCACCTGCAGGGAGGTGGCACATAGCTCGCTGCTTCCTCTCGCCTCCCCTGCGGACACTCTCCTGGGAGTGAACCAGCTCAGAAGCCCCGATTAAGCTGCAAAATGCTGCTCTCCTGTGAGATCATTTGCCCTGTCCTACTGGCCAAAGTCCGAAAGCGTGACAACATTCCTTGGGCAGGACTGAGGAAAAGAAGCCTTTTCCTGTATTGCAGGCAGTTGTACAGACTGTGCAGCCTCAGTGGAGAGAAAGCAGATATGGCCAAGATGGGTGTGAGTTAATGAGTGTAAGGGAAGGGTGATGGGTGGTTTTATTTTGTTTTTACAACACTGCTGTAGGCTTGAACACTTACAAAATCCGTTGCAGGGAGAACTCTGAACTTGCTGTGTGGAGGAGGTTGTCTCATCTGCCTCCCCTCCAGTTCAGGCTGGCCTCAGGCATCTCTTCTGCCACCTGCACGTTCCCTGCCTCCTTCCCAAGCAGACCCATTGTCCTTGTTTCCTTACAGGTGAGGACCCCCTTGTGGATGATCAAAATGAACGAGATATCAATTCAGTTGCTGGTGTTTTAAAACTGTATTTCCGAGGACTGGAAAACCCACTCTTTCCTAAGGAAAGATTTCAAGATTTGATATCTACTATTAGTAAGTATTTCCCAGGAAGAATGATGATTTCCTTGACAAGTCTTTGTTGCAGTTGCACTGTGAACTCATCACTGTGCGAGGCACATAGGAGGGACCCTGTGAGAGAAACATGGCCCATGTCCTCACAGAACTTAAAACCTAGTTGCAGAAATAACCAGATGGTTTATAATGGAAGAGCTAATGGGCATGGTAAACCCCTGGGTACGGGAGAAGTTCAGAAGAGAAGAACGGAAGAAGACTTGGTTTCTTAGATCATAGCTGAGAGTGATCTGTGAGCAGAGTCTTCAGGAGGGGTGGCTACAGGGATCCTGGGAAGGGTTGGGGAAACCCAGACCAGTGGGCCAGGAGGAGGGTGTCCCGTCCAGAGCATGGTGCAAGAGGCTGGAAGGGTAACATGCAGCAAGAGAGGGAAAAGCTTGGATGCCTTGCAAGGATTCCAGAGATTTTCCCCTTGGGTAATGGGGAGCCATGGAGGGTTTGGGAGTCAGATCAGCAATGTGACAAACAAGGAAAATGGTGAACATAAGGTGACTAGGGGCTTCCTCTAGCCGTCAGAGTCCTCCTTGACTGGTATTTCTGCAGGTGAAGTCAGGAGCCCAGGCCAGGGGGTTGAAGTAAAGGCACCTTGCCTGTAAGATGCCCAAATCCAAGGAAACCTTCTGGCAATACTTTTAAATTAACTTTCAATTTAGAATATGAACAATTTTAGTGTTTTGGGAAACTCTTTAATATGATTGACAGAAAATTATCCCGCCCCCAGTTTCAGTAGAGACACTTCTCACAAAGCTCTGAGTGAGGTTTGCAGCCAAGAAGGTGCCCCAGACGTGGTGACAGCCTGGGGAGGCCAAACCGCATTCTGCGCCTTGCATGGGAGACCCTGTCTTCACCCTTCTGCCCTTCACACAGCTTCCTGCTCATCTTTCCAGACCCACTCTAAGCTCCAAATTGCCCCTGAGAAATTCCGGACCACAGAGGTCCCAGCTTGTCTGAGTCCCATGTCACCTGCCCAGCCAGTGTTTCCAGAAGCCCCGGTAGTCCAGTTCCTAAGCAGGGTCTCAGCAGACAAGGTGGCTGACCACAGGCACAGGCTTGTTACACTGACTGACTTGAATCACAGCCTGAATTGTACCATGAGAAAGAACACCCCTTCTCCATTCCTTCCCAAACCCTGTGATTATTTACATCAAGGAGAAAACTTCATGGCCAATCTCCCTTCCCCACGGAGAGGTGGAATTCAGCCTCAGTAACTTCTGTTAAAGAACAATGTCTACCTATAATTTAGTAACATTGTTTTGATTGCATTGTATCTATTTTTAGTACCTTCTAATTATGGCAAGTGATTCTTATTTTCCATTTACAGAATGAGGTCAAGTCTCCTTTTTAAATAAATGTTCTTAATTAAGAAGCTAATAAATAATAGTGTAGGTGGGAGGAGGTCACGGTGGCTGAAACTGAGGACATGGAGGGGCAGTGGAATCAATAAAGGTGCGAGAGCTTAACTCTGTGGGGAGGCTCCGGCGCGGGGCTCCCCGGAGCCGGACGCTGAAGGTGAGCTGGAGTGTGCCCGACAGACGTGAGAGGTCAGCAGTGTGTGCGAGGGCCTAGGAGTGGCCAAGCCCTTTGTGAGAGGGAGAGGGCAGGTCAGTGGCCTGGTGTGGAGTTCCTCCACGGGGCACTACTGCCGTGTGGGGGGGAGCAGCACCAGCACCCACCCCTGATGCCAAATGCCACTAGCACCCTCCCGTCTCCATGGCAACCTCAAAGAATGCCTCACGTGAGTGTATCTGCAAATGCCCCTTGAGGTGCACTGCTGCTGCTTCATCTGAGAAGCATGGCTCCGAGTCAGCTTCAGACACGTTGTGAAGGGGCAGTGACTAGGAGATGGGCGTACGGGGCTGGTTGAAGCCCCTTCATGAAGGGTCTTGGATGCAGAGGAGAAGTGGGAAAGGTGTGTTTTAGAAGAAACGTGTTGACAGAACGTGAGGGCTGGAGGGAGGAACTATGCTAGGAAAAAACCTTTTTTTTTTTCTGAAAAAGAAACTGACGTGGATTTGTGCATCAGCCCAGCATCAGCGTGGCAGATAAACACCAGAGCTTCGGCCCCTCACTCTTCTTTGTAGTGCCCACTTTCCCTCCCCACAAGGCAAAGCATACGCAGCACTTTGCTCTCCTTATCACGCCCAATTTGCTGCCCCCACCCCTGTCCTGACTGATTCAACACTTTTCCTGAGCACCTACTATGTGTCAGCCTATAGCTGACTGGTGATTGTAAAGGGTTCAATAAAACATAGGTTACAGGTGACAGAAACTCAACTTGTCCTGGCTTATTCTATGAAAGGGAAGGCATGGGCTCACATTCATGAAGTTTTGGGCCGCACTGGACACAGACCCCTCGTGGCCTTGGCAGGAATCTGTCCCCGCTATTTCTGGGCTATTGTCACTTTCGGGTGGATCCTCTCCCATGGGATCCCCCAGCAGCGTCACACTTTCCTCTGTCCAGTTTCAAGAGGGTGCTTTTCTCTCAGTTTCTCTGGCCCAAAGTCCCAAGGATCAACTGTGATCCGTTCTGATGAGGCCATGACCCCTCCCTGGACCTACTCAGTGGCCCGGGGAATATGATGCTTTCATTGACCAAGCCAGGGCCCCATTTCAGTCCCCAGAACTGAATAGAACTGGCTCCCCCCGAACCATGTGGGCTGATCTAGTATGAGGTGGAACTCACGAATGTCTGTTTGGCTCTCTGAGGGTGACAGGCGTCCTGA
The DNA here is from genome assembly GCF_014824575.4 of Sturnira hondurensis. NCBI lineage: Eukaryota > Metazoa > Chordata > Mammalia > Chiroptera > Phyllostomidae > Sturnira > Sturnira hondurensis. The sequence goes on from NW_028081354.1 coordinate 1,558,611, forward strand.
AAGCCCCTTTGTGTTACAGAACTGGAGAGCCCGGCTGAGAGGGTGCACCAGATCCAACAAATCCTCATCACCCTTCCCCGCGTGGTCATCGTGGTCATGAGATATCTCTTCGCTTTCCTCAACCAGTGAGTTGTCCAGACGGGGCAGGGGGGGCCCTCTTTGACTCAACCCTGACCTCTTTTGGGAGGGGGGCTCCTGAGGCTTTCACAGGTGCAACTGTTCTTAAAACATGGGACCCTCCCAGAGTTGAGTGGAGCCCCAAGAGAAGGAAGCTGCAGGGGGAGGCTTTGCCTTTCCCAGGTGACTTGTGGGTGCCTCCTCTCTCGTAGCCTCTCGCAGTATAGTGATGAGAACATGATGGATCCCTACAACCTGGCCATCTGCTTCGGGCCCACCCTCATGCACATTCCCGATGGGCAGGACCCTGTGTCCTGCCAGGCACACGTCAACGAAGTCATCAAAACCATCATCATCCATCATGAAGCCATCTTCCCCAGCCCCCGGGAGCTAGAGGGACCCGTGTATGAAAAGTGCATGGCTGGAGGGGAAGAATATTGGTAAGATTCCATTCCTCTTAATATTACTATTACCATCATTGTTGTTGTTGCTGTTGAGCAGGAACAGTAAGAAACCCTTTAATTTTTCTTACTGCTTTATAGTCTGTACCCCCATACACATTTTCTCATTTGAGCTTCACAGCAACCTGACATGAGATAGATGCACCAGTCAAGACTGTGTTGATTTATAAGGGGCAGAGATGCAACTCACATTGGCTTAAGCTAAATGGGAATTTATTGGTTTACCTAAAAAGTCTGGGATCATGGCTTCAGGTGTAGCTGGACCCAGGGGCTCAACACTTATCATCAGGACTCAGTCCTACAATCCCCAGCCTGTGGCTCTGCTTTCTTCCATGTTGGCTTCATGCGCAGGCAGCCTGTTTCTTGGAAGTTTCAAGAAGGCATCTGGTGCCTTGGCTGGTGTGGCTCGGTGGATTGAGTGCCGACCTGTGAACCAAAGTGTCATGAGAGGCAGCCGCACACTAATGTTTCTCTCCTTCACTTTCCCCTCCCTTCCCCTCTCTAAAAATAAATAAATAAAATCTTTATTAAAAAAAAGGTATCTGGTAACTCCAGATTTAGAGCCCCTTCTCTCAGCATCCCCAGTGGAAAAAAAGAGCTTCTCCTTTCAAATATTCCAACAGTAGCTCAACAACAATGTCTCCCTGCTAAGGCTTGAGTCTGGTGAACTAAGATTAGCAGATGTCATGCTGCCATTGGCCTGGTGAGTTGTCAGCCCATCCCAGGCAGCAAGGAAGCAGGGAACCCCATTCCAAACACGTGAACGGAGAGTGACACACCCTGCCATTGTCCCTGTCACCCGGAGTTCTCATTTCCAGAGTGACCTCACTGTCTGTGACAGCCCCACACCAGGTCAACGGGTGCTAGTTGGTCACCAAAGCGGGTCTGGGGGGAAGTAAGTCAGAACCTTATCAAAATCAGGGCCAACTGCCTTCCCCAGGCTAAGACCTGAAATGAAGTAAGTAGGATTTTTTTTAATGTGGAAAAGACAGGAGATTCAGAACACTAACTGACAGAGACCAGCCAGTCAAAGGGTTTGCATTCTTTCTTTACTCTGAATCCAGGACAATGCACAGCTCTATATTTAGGCATTACCCACCTGCTTTGAGCCAGGTGCCTACAGGAGTCCGTCTTTTGATTGTCAGAGCATTCCTGGATTCCTGAATTGCTTTAGTTTTTGTGGGTGTATTTGGGCAACTGCTTCAAAGAAGAGACATGTACCAGACCCTGTTTCCCCACAGAGAAGGACCAGACCCCGGTGTTATCTAATTGTAACTCTTTAATCTCTTTTGAGGCGCTAGGAGTGAGTCTGTCCCTGTTCTGTAATAGAAACATTGAACGGCCAGCAAGCAGACTTTCTGGATAAAGAGCTTTTCAAGTTTTTGTAGTCATTACCAGCTTTCTGTTTGTGTTGCTATATGTATAATATACAGTCACCATGTTCTCCTTATTCGTATTTGCATCCCATAAGAAAGGAAAACTACTAATTACGTGGTAATTTTAGAGACATTTTCAAAGCCCAGAAGTGAGATTTGGCTGAGGGTCTCATCACAATGGACAACATTCATTCATTTAACAAGTGGTTATGAGCATCTGTCCTGGCTCGGACTGTGGGCTGAGCCGGAAGGGGTGCACCCGGAACAGGATTAACTCCTGCTGCAGGGGGCCCTGGTGGAAGAGGGAATAGGCAGTTCCAGAAATGGGGTCCCCTGAGCCAAAGTAGGGGGTTCAGGAAAGGCTTCCTGAAGGAGATAATGACTTAACTGAGACCTACAGAACTGAAGTCAGCCAGGTGGAGTGGGCAAAGAATGTTCTAAACAAGGAAATGCAGTTCTGTGTATCTGCAGTGTGTCACGTGACGAGAGGGGGTGCTCTGCGGGCCAGCAGGAGCCAAGCGATGAGAGTTCTGAAACAAATGGTTGTGCAGAGTCTGGACCTTATCCAGTAGGCAATAGAGAATTTTTCATGATAAAATCTATATTCCTTTAAATGGTGTTACAAATGTCACCTTCTCCAAGAAGCATTCCCTGACCACTCTGTGTAGGTCTCCTCTGCTCTTGTCTGTTCTTATCTCTGTTCATTGGCTCCTATATAAAACATTCCACTTGCAGCAGTTTTATTTCCTGGCTCATGAAAGCAGGTCTGTGTCCACCAGACCCCTCAGTGCATCCCACCTACCTAGCACAGTGTCAGGCATATATTAGGACTCAGTCAATGGCTCAGTAAAAAAACTGACTATGTGAATGAACCCTAGCCTCAAGAAGTTTATAATCTCATGAGAGAGTAGCAGCTAGTGAAATGATCCCAGTGCATATATGACTGAATTTGACAGGCCTTGACTCACTCTACCACTCTGTCCATCCTGGTTGCCTGCCTGCTGACACCACCCTGACTGAGCTGGACTTCTGCACACAGCATCCCAAGGCAGCTCTGAGGAGCCCTGATGCTCGTGAACTTCACTCCACCTTGCCGAATGCTCACCTCTTGTCAAGGCAGGGAGCCGAGCTAAATGAATGACTCACAGCACTTCCAAAATGCCTTTCTTTTCTGCCCTGTGGTTTTCTAAGGATAAGAGCCAAGGTTTTACCACTGCCCTCTGGATCTTACAGAACACCTTGGCATTGACAACTTTACCAGGACAGCTCAACAAATTCTAGGCCTGGAGGCAGCCCGGGAAGGTTATGCAGTGAGCTTCCCGGGGAGCCAGAAGTGGTTTTCTCTTAGGAAGGGAAGTCCATGGATGGTCAAATGGAAAAGATGGGGTGGAGCAGTTCTGGGCCTGATCTGAGTCAAGGCCCAGAAGTGGACTGGGCTGTTGCCCGAGGGAGGATAAGCGCAGTGTGAGGGTACAAAGTCCCCCATTGAGTTTCCTTCCCATATCTCCTTGCAGTGACAGCCCGCACAGTGAGCCAGGGACCATTGATGAAGTTGACCACGACAATGGCACTGAACCTCACACCAGTGATGAAGGTGAGTGAGGGGTAATCCAGGTCAGGGAGGCCACCTGGGGCCTCTCATGCTGACTCGTGACTGCTCATTGCTGGGCCGGACCACATAACCCCTCCAGCTTTGTACGTCAGCACATCCTCCTCCAGGACACATGGGGGCCCGGGAAGACCTCAGAGGCCTGTGCACTCCCATTTGCCATGTTCCTCATTCCTTTCTGTGTCCTTGCGGGCCCAAGGACATATCCTACATGACAACAGTTTCCTAAGTAGGAAGCATGCTTTGTCCCTCTGTCCCTCCCCCACCAGGGATCTGTCCTATGCCAGGCCTGTGCTGGGACTTGAGGCATGTTGCTGAGCTGGACTTGGGTCGTCCGGGACCTCCAGTCTTGTTACCTGACAGGTTGGGAGCAGCTCCCCATGACCAGAGTGACAAGGCCAGACTACAGATGTGTCCTAGTGTGGTGGGCTGCCAAAGTGTGAAGCCTAACAGGGACGACCCAGAGACGTGGAGGGGGAGAGGGAGAGGCCAGCTTGGGCTCTGAGGGGCTCAGCAGGCCCTTCCATCCCTGCTAGATTAGCAGGTGAGTCTTGGTGGCACTTGGGCTATGCAGGTAAGCAATCTGGATAATACGGGCCCAGGGCCGGCCTATCCATTAGGCAAAATGGGCACAGTGCCCAGGGCCTATGATACTTTAAAATGTCTTAATTTCTTTTAAAGCAAGAAGGAAAAAACAAATATGACCTAGCCTGGGTTATATTCATCTTTATACCAATGCAGTTGTAAAATATAAATTTTAATTTTTTTTTAATGGAGAAAGAGACCCAGGCCAGCAAAAGTATGGCAGGCCTGTTGCAGTCATAGCGCAGCCCACTATCGACTGCGCACAGCCCTCCTTTCTCCCTCCAGAAGCTTTGCTTTTTGAAAATCATTACTCACTAGTTCTCTTAGTGACCTTGGTGCTTCTCTCATGGGACAGTCCCAGGCCCTGTTGGCCACCGTATTTGTCAGAAGAGTTGGGTATGTACTCGGGCGTGGTTTCTGGAAGCTAGTGAAAGAAGCAAGACTGATAGGTGGGTTTTCGTATTCTGGTAAGACTATTTCAATTGCTAATGACAGAATCTCCGACTCAAACTGACTTATGCTTAAAAGAGATTCAGATCATATACCTGAAACTTTCAGGGTAAGTATGGCTTCAGGCACAGCTAGATCCAGGAGCTGAGCGGATCTTGTCAGGGGTTTGTCTCCATCTTCCGATTCTGCTTCCCTCTGTGTTGGCTTCATTCTCAAGTAGGCTCTGCCTGCATGATGGTCTCAGGTGGTTTCACATTTCATTCTTTTACACAAAGCCCAGTGGAAAACAGCTTCCTTTTCGTAATGGTTCCAAGACAGCTCCTGGGGAGGAGTCTCATGGTGCCTTGAATCATGCACCCAGGCAAGAACCAATCACTGTGGCCTGAAAGGGAGCCATTGGGTCAGGCCTGGGTCACAGGTGCAGGAAAGCAAATCTAGGTATAATGTTGAGCTCTGCCAGCATCCTTAGAGGCTAATGTCATCCTTACCTGAGAAAAACGTTGTGCATGAGCCTTTGCTTGGAGGTGTGAAGGCTGCCCCCTTCTGCTTGTTTGCAGTGATTTGCTTTTCTCTTTCCTTCTTTTCCTCTTTCCCTGCCGCCAGCAGTCCCCACTCTCCCTCTACCACTGTTAACACCCGCACTGCCTCCTTGTTCTCACCGTGTGTCTCTTACTTCACTTCTGTGTGTGTGCCTCCCTCTTGCTCCAGATCTTGCTCTTAGTCTCCCTTCTTCCACTGGGAGAAAACACCTCTTGTCCAATAAGATAGACTGATTTCCTCAGAAATGAGATGTGTCGGGACTGCTGCTGTGAAGGCAGTCGTGTCCACAGAAGCCATGCCCTCTGAAGATCATCGCAGAACACCTTCCTGGGGGCTGAGGGCGCTCTCAGGCACTCCATACCTGCTGAGTTTTCTCAAGCTCCTCAGCCCCAGGGTGGAAGGCGTCTGTGGGCCCCAGACTAAGGAAGATGGGGGCCAGAGAGAAGGAGTCTTGCTGTGTGAGGAAAGAAGCACCACAGGAGTGTGACACCACGTGCCCCCCACTGAGAACCCCCCTCCTGAAAATGCTGCCTCTCCCGTCGAGGAGCAGAGACACACAGTGTCCCCGGAATAGGATAAGGCAGAGCTGCCTGTCTGCTTCCCCAGAAGCCCCCTGCTCCTGCAGGAGGTCTTGGTCAGGCTGCCAGTTTCTGAGAATGACAAAGCAGGAACAATCGTCCTAAAGGGCCACCCCTGGGAGAGCCAGTTTCATGCTCCCTGAAGGTTCTCACTGTGTCCTGTGGGTTGGGGGGGGGTGCTGAATCAGGGGCATTCTTTGGAAGAAAGTTAATTGCACTTTCTAAATGTTTGTATTCACACTGACCCCAGTCAAAACCATCACAGAAATAATGAGCTGCAGGAATAGTCAGGGGACACTGGGCTCTGAGAAAGGAGACCTGGACATAAAAGAGAGGGAGAGAACTCTATGGTCAGGTGATCTTTGGCAAGCCACAAAGCCTCTGGCCTCAGTTTCCATATCTGTAAAATGGGAATGACAAGGATTGTGGCCTAGGTTAAAATGAGGTGACATATATGAAGGAGCTTGGCACAGTGCCTGGGACAACTAGGGGGAGAAGAAATACTGACTATGTGAATCCAGTATAGCTCCTTCCTAATCTTGGTAGAGAAACTGGGTCCAGAGAATTGTGTTGACATAACTGCTCTTCGGCAGCCCGAACCTCCTGGTTTCTTCACCTAATTTCCTCTAAGGCGTTTCATTTGGGGGAGCCTCAGTACCTTTGTTTCTCTAGAAAACACGCAGCAGACTTCAAAGGTCATCAGCCATAAGACCACGATTCCGTGTCCTTGTAGTAGATGGATCGCCCAATGAGTGAACAAATTGGAGGAAAAGTTCATTGTTTGGCCACCTACTGCGTTTCCTGTCTCGGCAGGCTCTGTGCCCAGCAGATGCCGACCACCCCACCCTGTCTCGAGTCTGTTAGTGAGCACATCCTCAGTGTACGTCTCCAGAAAATCCACCTGGGCTTGCTGTTTTGGTCTCCAAGATTTACAAAGAAGCCATGGTTAGACTAAGAACCCTTGGTTGTCAGAACTGATCCAAATGAAAACATTAAGGTCGCCTTTCCACAGCAACTTCATTCATTGGATGCTAAATGAGGAACAAGACAGCCAGATAAAGAAACCACTAAAATCTGTAACAAAAACATGTCCGTATAGTTAAATGTATCAATTTTCCATTATGATTTTATCCTCATTCCCTTACTAATATTTTCCAAAAATTCTCCAAATTGCCTTTGACTCCTTGCCCATCATCTATGTCTAGAAAGCCATTAAGCCATTAGTTCTTTCAGAGGTTCACTATGGGTCAAATTTCGTTTTGGTTGCCATGTGTGCCTCTGAGAAGGGGTCCTCAGTTCATCAGATTGTGCTAGGCATCTGCTCCAAATATGTGTGGGATTTTTGTTTGTAGTTCCCAATATTTTCTTTAGCAAAAAATTTCAAACACATAGACAAACTGAAGGACTTTATACAGTGAACAAGCAAACATCTACCACCCAGTTTCTCCAATTGTTAACATTGTGTTTTACTTCCTTTATCATATACTCATCTATCCATCTCTCAATCCACTTCCTGCTTCACACATTTCAAAGTACGTTGTAATCACCAAGGCACACCTCCCCCAAACACTTCAGCATGCAAATAATTAACTAGGGGTCAATATCATTTATGGTTCTTTTTTTGGAAGTAAAATTATATACACAGAAATGTAAAAATCTTAATAGTATCATTCCGTGGGTTTTTATTAATGCAAAAACTAGTGCAACTCAGACCCCGATCAAGAGGCAGAACATTTCCAGCACTCCAGAAAGTTCCTTCAAGCCCCTTCCCAGTCAGTCCCTGCCCCAAAAAGCCCAAGAAGCAACCACTGGCGTGATGTACGTTTTCGCCACGGACAGCTTGCCTGTTCTAGAAGTCTATATGAATGGAGTTATACGGAACAGCATTCTTTGACTCTCGTTTTTTGCTCAGCATAATATTTAGAGATTTATGCCCATTATGTGTATTAGGTAAGGTTTTGATGGTATTGGGGCAGTAATACAGTCAGTTTATATATGAACACTCAATTTTGCCTCAACCACGGCTGCTCTGCCCTGCGAGAAATAAAGAATGGTAGAAAATTAAAAACAGCGGCCCCTTCACTGCTGCCTTGGCTGTTGTTTCTAACTCCTATGCAGAGGTGGTAAGATGGCCTGCAGCGTGTGGCTGAGGCCTGACTCCTAAGGAGGACTCCCCCTTCCTCTTGTTTTAACCATTTTATGGTGATATAATTCACATTGCATACAATTCACCCACTTAACACGTGCAATTCTGTGGTTTTCAGTATATTCACAGATATGTACAGTCTTTATACAATTTTTGAACATTTTAGTCACCACGAAGAAGTTCCATGTCCTTAACTATCATCCCTCACCCCAGCCCTAAGCAGTCATTTGTATATCTTCTCCCTCAATGTATTCCGTCTATTCTGGGCATTTCACACACATGGGATCATGCGGCATGTGGCTGCTGTGTCTGGCTCCTTTCACTCAGCACGGTGTTCGCGAGGTTCTCCCCTGGTGTAGCGCGTGTCTGGAATGTGTTCCTTTCCATGGCTGAATGATAGCCCACTGTGTGGAGAGACTACATTTTGTTTATCCGTTTGTCAGATGATGGACATTGGGGTTCTTTCCACTGCTTGATTATTATGAATAATGCTGCTATAAATATTTGTGTACAGCTTTGTACAGGCGTGTTTTCATTTCTCTTGGGTACACCTATGAGGGAGTTGCTAGGTGATACAGTAGCTCTGTGTTTAATCTTTGAAGGAACTGCCAGGCTGCCCCAAACCCTGGTGGGCATGAAGTGGTATCTCACTTTGGTTTTGAGTTGAGTTTTTCTAGTGACTAATGGTGCTGAACATCTTTTCATGAGTTTATTGGCCATTTATGTATCTTCTTTGGAGAAATGTTACTTCAGATCCTTTGTCCATTTTAGAATTTGGTTGTGTGTTTTTATTATTGGGTTATAATAGCTCTTTATGTAGTCTAAATAAAAGTCCTTTAGCAGATACATGATTTGCAAACATATTCTGTGGGTTGTCTATTCACTTTCTTAATGGTATCCCTCGAAGCATAAAAGCTTTGTTGCTTATGCTTTTTGTGTTATATCTAAGAATCCTTTGCCAAAACCAAGTTCATGAGATTTAACCTCTTTTATGCTAAGAGTTTTATAATTTGAGTTTTTATGTTCAGGCAATCCATTTTGATTCATTTTGAGCTAATATTTGTAAGGTACTAGTCCAGGCTCATTCTCTTGTGTGTGGCTCTCCATTTGTCCCAGCACCATCAGTTGAAAAAATCATTCTTTCCCTCACTGAATGGTCTTGGCCTTCTTATAGAAACATCAGTTCACTGTAGGGGTTTATATCTGGACTTGCAATTCTATTCTACTGGTTTATATGAGTGGGGACCCAAAAGACCCAGAATAGTCTTCTGGGGGGCAGGCCCCTTGTAGTACAGGCTCCCCCTGCTAGGTGAGTCTTCCAGGAACCCATCTTTTTTTTAAGTGTATTTTATTGATTGTGCTATTACAGTTGTCCTAATTTATCCCCCTTCCCTCCAGCAACCCACCCCCCTTAGTTCATGTCCATGTGTCATGCACGTAAGATCTTTGGCTTCTCTATTTCCTCGACTTTTCTTAACATCTCCCTGCCTGTTTTGTATCTACCAATTATGCTTCTTAGTCCCTGTACCTTTTCCCCCATTCTTCTGCTTCCTCTTCCCCACTGATAACCGTCCAAATGATCTCCATATCTATGATTTTGTTCCTATTCTAGTTGTTAGCTTAGTTCATTTTTATTTTTTAGATTCAGTTGTGAGTTTGTTGTCATTTTACTGTCTATAGTTTTGATCTTCTTTTTCTTAGATAAGTTCCTTTAACATTTCATATAATAAAGGCTTGGTGATGATGAATTCCTTTAGCTTTGCCTTGTATTGGAAGCACTTTATCTACCCTTCCATTCTAAATAATAGCTTTGCTGGATAGAGTAATCTTGTATGTAGGTCCTTGCTTTTAATCACTTTGAATAGTTCTTGCCAGTCCCTTCTTGCCTACGTTTCTTTTGAGAAATCAGTTGATAGTCTTATGGAAATTCCTTTGTAGGTAACTCCTTTTTTCTTGCCACTTTTAAGATTCTCTTCTTATCTTTAACCTTTGGCATTTTAATTATGATGTTTCTTGGTGTGGTCCTCTGTGGGTCTTACTTGTTTGGGACTCTCTGTGCTTCCTAGACTTGCATGTCTATTTCCTTTACCAAAGGAAAGTTTGGGAAGTTTTCTTTCATTGTTTTTTCAAATAAGTTTTTAATTTCTTGCTCTTCCTCTTCTACTTCTAGTATCTCTATGATTGAGATATTGGCACTTTGGGAGATGTCCCAGAGTCTTCTTATTCTCTCCTCATTTTTTCTTTTGAATTCTTGTGTCTTCATTCTGTTCTGGTTGAATGTTTATTTCTTCCTTATGTTTCAGATCATTGATTTGAATCCCAGCTTCCTTACCTTCACTGTCATTTTTCCGTGGATTTTTAAAAAAATTTTTTTACTGTAGACTTCATTTCTTCCCTTATGCTTTTGCCATATTTAATGAGTTCTCTAAGCATCCTTATCACCAGTGTTTTGAACTCTGCATATGTATCTCCATTTTGCTTAGTTCTTTTTCTGGGATTTTGTTCTGTTCTTTCACTTGGGTCATATTTCTTTGTCTGCTGGATTTGGCAGCCTCCCTGTGTTTGTTTCTGTGCGTTAGGTGGAGCTGCTTTCACCCCCCGTCTTAGCTGTTAAGTGATATGAGGCAGAGCCTTTGGTATCCACCAGGGTGGGCCAGCCCACTTCACTGCTTTGTGACTGTGTATGAGGGACAGATTGGAGGGGGGACAATGCCACTGAGACTTGTTCAGCACTCTCCCCATTTCCAGTCACTTCACCCCCTTCCTGTATACAACTAGTGCTCTTGTAGCTGCCACCCTATTGGTGGCTCCCAGAGTGGGTGAGTTTGTGTTCCTTCTAGGACTATGTGGGCCCTTTAAATGGCCTTTCCTGGGGAATGGCAGTTTCTTCCACCACTTCAACCTCCACTGGTTTTTACAGCCTCAAGTTTATGAGGCTTTATTTTCTTGACCCTGGAACCCTGGGCTGTGCAGTTGGACCTGGAGCCGGGACGTCTCACTCCCAAGGTATACTGCCTGATTTTATTCCACATGAACGTGGAACCACCTGTTTCACTGGCCACCTCGCCGCCGCCGCCTTCCCACCACTGCACCATGTCCTCTCTGCCCTGATTTCCCATCTCTGCCCCTCCTACCAATTTGGATGATATGGCTTTTTTAAATCCTTGGCTGTCAGACTTCCACATAGTTTGATTTTCTGACAGTTCTAGGTGTTTTTCATTTTGAGGATCCTTATGGTTGTGCAAGGAAGTAAAGTGTGTCTACCTATACCTCCATCTTGACTGGAAGTCTAGGAACCCATCTGTATCACTGTACCAGCTGGCATTGTTGTGAGAGGCTGCATTTGGCTTCAGTGAATTTTTCTGAGGACTCTTTCACCATGTTTGCCCATTTCATAATGGGTGATGTACGAACACACCTGCCCCACCCTCCTTATTTATCCAGTTTTTCCCTGAGTGACTTTTTAAAATTTCCCTGGATGAAAAAAGTCCTGAAACAGAAATGTTTTGCCAATATGGAAGAGGTGAAACAAAAACAGCAGAAGCACTAAAAGGCATAAAACTGTTTTGAGCAGCAGAAAAAAATGTCTCCGTAGGTGTATTGCATCAAATGGAGAGTACTTTGAAGGTGACTGAAGTTTAAACATGTAAGAAAAAATACACATTTTTTATAAGTAAATTCTGGGTTGTTTTTTGGTCCCCTTGTCAATGTATTTATCCTTGAGCCAGTACAGGACTGTCTTTATTACTGTAGCTTTGTAGGAAAATGGAGACAACTGTACTTGAACAACAATAAAAAATAAAAAAGAATAAAATAAACCTAAAAAAAAGAAAGAAACCAGGACATGTGAGTCCTCCAACTTTGTTTTTATTTTTCAAGATTTTCTGGCTAGTTTGGGTTCTTTGCATATGAATTTTGGAGTCAGTTGTTAGTTTCTACAAAGAGGTCAACTTGGATTCTGATCAGGATTGCATTTGAGTGTATAAATCAGTTTGGGAGTATTACCAGCTTAAGAGTGTTAAGGCTTTTAATCCATAAACATGGGGTATTTTTTTAATTACTTAGATCTTTAATTTCTTTCAAAAATGATTCATAGTTTTGAGTGCATGAATTACTTGTTTTGTTAAATGTATTCTTCAGTATTTTATTATTTTTGTTGCTAACATAAGTTGAATTGTTTCCTTAGTTTCACTTTCAAATTGTTCATTACAGATGTATATGAATATAATTTCTTTTAATATATTGCTCTTGTATCCCGTGGCCTTGCTGAACTTAGTCATTCATTTTTATTAAATTCCTTGGATAATCTGCATAACATAACATGTATGAATAGACATAGTTTAACTTCTTCCTTTCCAACCTGAATGCCTTTTCTTTATTTTCCTTGCCTAATTGCCCTAGCTAGAACCTCCAGTACAATGTTGATTGAAGTAATGAGGATGGATACCTTTGTCTTGCTCCTGATCTTAGAGGGAAGGCGTCCTGTATCTCACCATTAAGTGAATGTTAGCTGTGGGTTTGTCATAGATGCCGTTTATAAGATTGAAGTTCCCTTCTATTTCTAGTGTGTTGAGTGTCTTGATCACACCAAATTTTGTCAAATCCTATTTTTCTTCATCTATGGAGATGATTGTGTAATTTTTGTTTGTTTTATCAATGGTTATATTAATTTTTTATGTTAAATAAATTTTGCATTTCTGGGATAAATTCCACTTGGGTATGGAGCATAATTCTTTTTATATGTTGCTAGATTCAATTTGCTATTATTTTGTTGAGGATTTTTGCATCCATGTTTATGAGATACTGGTCTGTAGTTTTTTTTGTGTGTGTGTGATGTCTTTGTCTGATTTTGGTATCCAGGTAATAATGACTTTATGAAATGAGATGGGAAGTGTTTCCATTGCTTCTATTTCTTGGAAGAATTTGTGAAGAATTGTTATTAATTCTTCTTTAAATATTTGGTAGGATTCAGCAGGTGAACCATCTCGGCCTAGGCATTTCTTTGTGGAGAGTAGTTTTTTGATTGCTGATTAAATCTCTTCACTTGTTATAGGTCTCTTCAGATTTTTAAATTTCTTCCTGAGTTATTTTTCCTTTTTTTAAATAAAGATTTTCATATCATCTTCATAGCTTCTTTTCAATTATTGTTCAAGTACAGTTGTCTCCATTTTACCCCCACCACTCCCCCCGACCCCAGCCATCCCCAGTTCCCACCCTCGATCCTACCCCCCTTTGGTTTTGTCCATGTGTCCTTTGTACGTGTTCCTGAAAACCCTTCCCCCCTTTCCCCCATTATCCCCTCCCTCCTCCCCTCTGGCTACCGTCAGCTTGTTCTTAATTTCATTGAGTTACTTTAGTAGTTTGTGTCTTTGTGGGAATTTGTCCATTTCATATAGGTCATTTAATTTACTAGCATACTGGCAAAAATATTCATAGCATTACTTTATAGTCCTCTATTTCTGTAAAGTTGTTAGTAGCATCCCCTTTCATTTCTAATTTTAGCAATTTGAGTCTTTTCTTTTTTTCCTTGGTTAGTGTAGCTAAAGGCTTGTCAATTTCACTGATTTTTTTTTTCAAAGAACCAGCTTTGGGTTTCATTAATTTTTTTCTGTAATTTTTCTGTCCTCTATTTCATTAACTTCTACCCTAACCTTTATTATTTCCTTCCTTGCTTTCCTAAAATGTGACTTCAGCCAGGCCCCGACTGGAATGGTCCTCCACCTCTCCTTCAGCTCGAGGGCTGGCCTCTCCATCTCCTCACTCACTGGCATAACTGTCCTCTCAATCAGCAGGGGTCCAATTGAATACAAACATACAGCATGTATAGATGCACATTCATGTTTACATCGTATCGATGTAAAGGCCCTGGGCAGGAATCAACTTGGCATGTTTTAAAAACTCCAGGAAGGCTTTATCAGTGGTGCCTGGGACCTGGGTTTAGTTGTCAGCTCATCCCTCTCTTACTTGAGTGACTCGCCCCTTACGTGCCACATCACTTCCCTCCAGCCTCAGTCTCCTCATCTGTAAAATGAGAATAGTGCTGCAGATACTGCTGTGAGGGTTAAATGTGATCATGTAAGGAGAACACTTAGCACATAGGAAAGACTTAATTTGTTCATGCAAGTAACAAATCAGTATTGTGTGCCTACTCATTCCAGGGACTGTTCTAGAAGTGGGAAAATAGCAGGAAATAAAGTAAAATCGCTGTCCTAATGGAGCTCACATTTTAGTAGGAAAGATTGACAGTAAATGAGTTTGAAAACTACATGTGCATGTGTGTGCATGCATGCACACATGTGAGTTAAGATTGTCATACATGCTGAGAAGAACAAAGCAAGAGAAAGGTTTAGAGTGATTTGATAGTTGGTGCTTCTATAGTTGCGGGTGGTCAGGAAAGGCCTTGCCAAGGCAATGACTTTGAGTACAGACCTGAACGAAATTAGGAAATGACACACAGTGGTCAATAAATGTTTGTTGAATGTGGATACAGTCAAAGATCTGGTAGAAAAGCATCCCAGGAAAAGTTAGTAAGAAGTACAAAGGCACTGCAACAGGAAAAAGTATGGCCTGTTTCAAAAGCACCAAGAAGTCTCTGTGAGTGTGTATTCTGTTGTGATTAGTGGTAATGTGTGCTTGATATCTGCAACTTGCTTTAAAATACATTTTTAAAAATTTGATGGATGGGTGGAGGGATGGATAGATAGATATGCCATAAAGCTAGTATAGTAAAAGGTTAATGGTAGAATTTAGGTAGTGGGTATATACATGTTCAGCTGCACTTTCTTTGGAAAATGTCATAATCTGAAGTCAGAGAAGAAACAAGAAGCCTCAAGAAGGCTAGTGAGGCTGGAGCAGACTGGGTGACAGGGAGATGAGACTGCAGAGGTCTCGGGGGTCCAGAGCATGAAGGGCCTCAGGAACCGTGAGAAGACATGTGGGTTTTGTTCCAAGCACAACAGGAAGCATTCCCAGGGATTTGAACAAGAGAGTTTCACGATCTGGTTTATGATTTTGAAAGATCCCTCTGGCTATTCCGGGGAGAAATGGTTCCCCAAGTAAGAATGAAAGCCAGGAGAGAATTTTGGACTTCCTACCAAGATGGAGGTATAGGTGGATAGATTTTACCTCCTCACACAACCAAAAGATGGGCAACACAAATTTAAAAACAAAAAATAACCAGAACTGCCAGAAAATCATACTGTATGGAAGCCCAGCAACCAAGGCATTAAAGAAGAAACGTCTGTTCAGACTGGTAGGAAGGGCAGAGATGGGCAGCTGGGGCAGAGAGGATGTGACCAGGTGGGGGCAGGTGAAGTGGTGGCTGGTGGACCAGGTGATCCCAAATTTACATGTGGATAAATTGGGAGGAACAACTGGGGAACAAGACAGATGGTGCACCCAAGGGCTCTAGCATGAGCAAATAAAGCCTCAGAACCTCAAGCTGTAAAAATCTGTGGGGATTGTGGCGGCAGGAGAAACCCCCAGCCTCATAGGAGATTTTGTTGGAGAGACCCACAGGGTTCTAGAACATACACAAGCCCACCTACCCAGAAACCAGCACCAGAAAGGCCCAATTTGCTTAAGATAGTGGGGGGAGTGACTGGTTAGCTAAGAGCTGAGCAAGTGGCATTGTTCCCTCTTGGAACCCTCCCCTACAGAGAGCACCACAACACAGCAACATGGGTTGCCCTGCCCTGGCATATACCTAAGGCTCCACCCTGTACTACATAACAGGTGTGCAGAGACAAAAATATATGGCCCAAATGAAAGAACAGATCAAAGCTCTAGAAAAAATAGAACTAAGTGATGAAGAGATAGCCAACCCATCAGATGCAGAATTCAAAACTGGTAATCAGGATGCTCAAAGAAATGGTTGAGTATAGTCACAAAATAGAGGAAGAAGTAAAGGCTATGCAAAGTGAAATAAAGAAAAATATACAGGGAACCAACAGTGAGAGAAAGGAAGCCAGGACTCAAATCTACAATTTGGAATAAAAGGAAGAAATAAACATTCAACCAGAACATAATAAAGAAACAAGAATTTCAAACAATGAGAAGAGGCTTAGGAACCTCCGGGACAACTTTAAACATTCCAACATCTGAATAATAAGGGTGCCAGAAGGAGAAGAGAAAGAGCAAGAAATTGAAAACTTATTTGAAGAAATAATGAAGGAGAACTTCCCCAATCTGGCAAAGGAAATGGACTTCCAGGAAGTCCAGGAAGCTCAGAGAGTCCCAAAGAAGTTTGGATCTAAGGAAGCACACACCAAGGCACATCATAATTACTTTAGCCAAGATTAAAGAGAAGGAGAGAACTTTAAAGCAATAAGAGAAAAGGAGACAGTTACCTACAGAGGTAGTTCCCAAAGACTGTCAGCTGATTTCTCAAAAGAAACCTTACACACCAAAAGGGGCTGGAAAGAAGTATTCGAAGTCATGAAAGGTGAGGACCTACATCCAAGATTACTCTATCCAATAAAGCTATCATTTAGAATGGAAGGGCAGAAAAAGTGCTTCCCAGATAAGGTCAAGTTAAAGGAGTTCATCATCACCAAGTCCTTATTACATGAAATGTTAAAGGGACTTATGTAAGAAAAAGAAGAAGATAAAAAATATGAACAGTAAAATGACAACAAACTCACAGCTATCAACAACCAAGCCTAAAAAGAACAAAAACAAAATAAGTAAACAACTAGAACAGGAATAGATTCACAGAAATGGAGATCACATGGAAGGGTTATCAGCTGGGAGGGGGGAGAATGGGTGGAAAGGTACAGGGAATAAAAAGCATAAATGGTAGGTACAAAACTGACAGGGGGAGGTTAAGAATAGAATAGGAAATGGAGAAGCCAAAGAACTTACATGTACAACCCAAAGATGTGATCTAAGAGGGGGAATGCTGGTGGGAAGGGAGATATAGGGTGGAGGGGAATAAAGGGGAGAAAAAAAAGGGACAACTATAATAGCATAATCAATAAAATACATTTTTTTTTAAAAGAAAGCAAGCAAGGAGTCTAGGTAGAGGGGCAACAGTGGCAGTGGAGGTGGTGAGACTGGTCGTACTCAGGGGACAACTCAAAGTGGTTGCTGATGGATATTCTATCTGAGGTATGGTAAACCCAAATAACAAATTTCTTAATAACTGGTAGCTATTCTTACTCTTTCTACCACACACTTATATAATGACATCTGCAAACACAAGTGTTCACTCTCAGCTGTGGCTCAGCCTGCTCCTCCCATTTTCTTCTTTCTCTTACATTTTCCACTCCTCATTCCTCCTCCACCTCCCCACCCCCACCCCCTAGCACCAGACTGCCCCCTGTGACTGCAGAGGCTCTGGGGATGGGAAAGACAGGACCTAGAACCAGGAGGCAGCCACACCACACTCCTCTGAGCGTGAGCAGAGCTCTGCTGAGGTCAGCTTCTTTATCGGTTGAATCAGCTCAAAGGAAGCCCCTGGGGTGAGAGCCCAGAGAGCAGCAGCCAGCTGGGTTGAGCTCCTGTTCTGCAAACCCTCTGGCCTTTTTGTTCTCATTAGCGAAACTGGCAGGCAGTGCTAGTACATGGCCGTGCAGCCGAGTCAATGATGCAGCAGAGAAAGACAAAGACCTTCCCACTTTACTGAGAAGGTGACTATGGGTCAAAATCAGTTATTTGACCCCTTGAGCTATGTTGTTATTCTGTATCAACTGTTAGGATAGCATTTAAGACATTCGTCAGAGAGGCAGCTGGGAAAAGCTGACTTAACTGTCTGATGCCTGCTCCCTGCAGAAAGCTGTCCCAGGCACTGAGGACTGTGTGTATCTCCTGGGGACCCTGACACGGTCAGCCCGAGCCAGCTGCTTACAGAAAGAGCGCTAGCACATGTGTATGGTGGGGGTTCGTGGGGAGGTGAACAAGGGGTGTGCTCCCTCTGCTCTTCGATTTTCCAATCTGCCCCACCCTTAAAAGTTCAGCAGCTCTGATGACAGGTAAGTCTCATATGAGTTAATTATGTGCCCACACAGCTGTAAGCCCTTTGTGGACAGTACCTCATTTAATCCGTATAATAGCCCTGTAAGGTATAGGGACTGTTTTTATTCATTCCTATTCTACAGATGAGAAAACTGAGGCTCAGAAAGGAGAACTAAGTTGCCTGAGGTCTCCACAATGGACAGGGAGAGGGCTGGAAGAACAGATGCAGATAACCCATCAGAAATGGAGCACATGGGAGGCCCGGGGAGGCCCAGCACAGGGAAGGTGTCCGAGGGCCAGGGAGAGCAGGTGTCACTTTCGTTACTCTTTTATTCTATTATAATTTACTATACCTACATGTATTATTTGTATAATGTTAAACATTTTTGGCTTGTTTTAATATGTAAGTGCATTATTGCCTATAGACAGTTTTCTAGCAAGTGCAGACACCTCTTAGGATACAAGTATAACACAGGTTAAATCAATCACAGGCATAACTTCTGCTGCTGCCTATACAGTCTCTTCCCCAAACGTCAGGAGCTGTACAGTCTTGGGCAAACCACTTGAACTCTCTGAAGCTTAGATTTCTTGTCTGGACCTACCCCATAGGCTAAAACCACTAGTAATTATAATCATGAAACCCATTATCAGCTGAATACCTAATACATGTCTGTACTATGCTGTCTTTCATCCACTGTCTTCTAATCCTTCTAACAACCCCACAGACAATGCAGCTGAGGTGCATAGGGGTTATGTAACTTGCCTGAGGTCCGGACAAGGGGTGACAGAGCTGGGCAGTAGCAGTGGCTCCAGGGCCACAGCCAGATCCTCATTGTTTAGCCAAGTCAGTGCCTGTCACTCACCAGAGAAGAGGAAATGTTTGATGGGTAAATACACGTGTGCAAAGAGATATGCTGAGCTGCAGCCCCAGTAGGAATTCTTCCTCCCCCAACAGTACGCCCATGGATGACCACGTCAGTCAGCCCCGGCTGCTGTGACAGAATACCCCAGACCAGGTGGCTCAAACAACAGAAGTTTATTTCTTCACAGTTTGGAGGCTATAGAAGTTCAAGATGAAGATGCCATCAGGGTTGGTTTCTGGGAAGTCTCTCCTCCTGGCTTGTGGAGAGCTGCCTTCTCTCTGTGTGCTCACGAACAGAGAGAGGTCTCTGGTGCATCTTCCTCTTCCTAGAGGGACACCCATTCTAGTGCATGCGGGCCCTACCCTTTTGATCTCATTTAACCTCAATTACTGCCCAATGGCCCCATCTCCAAATACCATCACTTTGGGAGTTAGGGCTTCAACATACAGTTTGGAGGGGCACAGTTCAGTCCACAATGGTGAGCTGTGAGGAACCCTTAAGCAGTTCTTGGTACTCTTAAAAATGTGTACAATATTTTGCATAAATGGGAGTCCACATATATCACCTATTTAACTTCCTCAAAGGTAAGAACCATTAACAGTAAGTAGACAAAGAAGGAAATGATTCATGGAAAAATGGAAACAATTTGTATGAAGGGGTAGAAAGAAAAGAAATTTCTTATAATAATGTTCTACTGAGTGTTTTTAAAATTAAGGACAAGCAGAGCAGTGGAAAATAAGGGTGTCATACGTCAGCCCCCCCACTCTTTTTTTGAGAAGTTAGATGGCCCGCCTGAGGTCACAGCCTGGGAGAGCGGATCTGAGCCTAGAGCCCCAGTGTCCTGACCCCGGCGCGGACTGTTTGCTCAGGTGTGCTACCTGTGCTGCCCCAAGGAGCCACGGCCACCTGAGCAAGATCCCTGGGCTGCTCTTACACTGACCTTGTGGATGCGCTTCCTTTTTCTTTTCCTTCCAGAAGTGGAACAGATTGAGGCCATCGCCAAGTTTGACTATGTGGGGAGGTCCCCGCGTGAGCTGTCCTTCAAGAAGGGGGCCTCGCTGCTATTGTACCACCGCGCCTCAGAGGACTGGTGGGAGGGCCGTCACAACGGCGTGGACGGACTCATCCCACATCAGTACATAGTCGTACAGGACATGTGAGTGGACCCTACTTGGACAAATACCATAATCGACTAGTGATGTCTAGGACGGGCCCAGGAAGGGCAGTGGTGGGGGGCTTGCCAGGGATATGTCCTCTCTGATGTAATGCCCTTGGTCTTCTGTAAGAATAGATCTCCTTACATAGTGGCCCCTCTAACAAATAAGCAAATTGCTCATGCTTCAGAGGTCCACTGGATCTTGCCATATACCTTCACCTTCCTGCCTGCCCAGCAGCCAGCGGGCAGCCCACTGCCCCTTAACTGCCCACCACTCTCCATCCCTGAGGTGGCACTCTCGGGGGGCAGGCGGGATCGCCCCCACATTTTGAGTTGATAGGATACTATTTTTTACTGAGGAATAATTGACATATAACATTGTATGAATTACAGGTATACAATATGATTTGATATTTGTATACATTGCAAAATGATCACCACAATGAGTCTAGTTAATATCCATCACCACACATAGTTACAGTTTTTTCATATGTGATGAGAACTTTTTAAGATCTACACTCTTAACAGCTTTCTGATATGCAGTACAATATTATTACCTATACTCACCATACTGGACATTACATCCAGAACTTATTTATTTTATAACTGAAAGTGTGTACTTTTTGACCCCCTTCACCCATTTCACCCCCACCCCCACCGCCCATGAACCACCTATCTGTTCCCTGTATCTATGGGTACTATTTTCTTTTACACAACATCAGGCATTTAAAAAAGCCCTGTATCCCAAATATCCCAAATACCAGCCTGTCCAGAAGGCCCAGAAAGTCTACACCTTCCATTCTTTGAAAGCCATTGAGGGCACCTCCGAGTGCACCTCAGGCTCAGGTGGAACTGATTGACCGAGGAAGCAGCCACCAAGCTAGACCTAAAGGGAAGGGGAACAAAGAGAAGGGCACAGGGGATGGGCTGAGAAAATTTGGGGAATAGGCGAACCCCATGAGGAATGCCCCACTGTGGAGGGCTCTTGGTACTCTGATGTCCCCTAGCCTGTGGACAGCAACAAGACGCTGGAAGGGAGAGCAGACTGGGAGGAGGCAGGCAGGGGACTCTGACAAGCTCAAGCCACCTCACACGTGTCCCAAGCCTTGGATGAGGAGGGGAGGGGTGGCAGCACCTTCTTCCCCGCCTGCTGAGCCCTAACCCACTTCTCATGGAGTCCTGTAGAGACTCGGCCCTCAGTGCCCAGCTTGCTGGGTCCTCCACGCATCTCTCCAATACACCCTCTGGAATTTAGCTTTTCCTCACCCTGAGGAGCCTGGGAGAGAAGAAGAACCTAAAGGAACTGATTTAGGAGGGTGGCAGTGGGCACTCATGGTGGTGAGTTGGGGAGTGGGCGGCGACTCACCGGGAGCTGTTGGCGTAAATTAACGATGAGGTGGGAGCTGACTCGGCCCCTCAGACAGGTCTCTCGGAGCCCTGCACATCCTGGGTCCTCTGGGGAACGCCCAGTTCACATCTGTCCTCCTCCCCAGGGATGACGCCTTCTCCGACAGCCTGAGCCAAAAGGCGGACAGCGAGGCCAGCAGTGGGCCACTGCTGGACGACAAGGCCTCCTCCAAAAACGACCTCCAGTCCCCCACGGAGCACATCTCGGATTACGGCTTTGGGGGGGTGATGGGCCGGTAGGAAACACCGATTCATTTTTTCCCCTGTTAAGTGCCAGGCTCGTTGGGATCCGATTTGGGAGAAACAAGGGGGCGGAAGGGAGAAAAGTAGGCTGTTGTGGCTCCTTGTTTCCCACAGGTGATATCGGGTGCACCTGTGTAGGCTGGCCGGCCCTGGTCTAAGCATGCCAGGTGTAAAACCTTCCAGCTAAGTGGGAAGAGTGGGGGGAGGAGGAGAGACATATTGGCAAATAAGTGCTTTTTGTTTAAAATAATGATAAGGGGGGGGAGTACAAATTAGCAAGTGTTTTTCCAACAACTCTCTAATTCTTGCACCTCCTCCCCTTTCTGTTGAAGACCTAAGGAGTTCTATTTAAAAGTATAAAGCTCATGTACTCCCCGGAGTGTGCTGCACAAACAGGAAACTCACACGCCCTCGCGTACGGGGAGCATTGGCAGTCGACTCCACCCGCTTAGCTGGTGGGAGCACAGTTGCCGACTCCTTCACCCCCTGTGTGGGCCAGGCCGTGTCTCATGGCCTTTCTGCCAAGACAGGAGCTCTGCTCCTTAATCTGCACATAGTTGTAGTCCAAAGGTTGTGGTTGGTTTTTTTAAAGTGAGGAAAAGAGAAGAAAAGACCAAAAAAAAAAAAAAAAGAGCTGACAGGTTCTCACTGCTTTCTTAATCAGATTCTCTTCATTTTTGTGGTGGGGAGGTCATGGGACCACCCCGTACATGTGGGCACTTGCAAATAGAGCCAAGAAAGCAGTCAAAATGGGAACATACATGTACAAGTTCATTTCAGAAACCCCACTGCCTCCTGTCAGCATGTTCTGTTCAGTTAAGCAGATAGTTCAGGTCCCTGTGACAGAGGGTAGTGCTGGGAGGGAAAGTGGAAAGGTGGGGTAGGTGGATGGCGAAGCCACGGTCTCTTGATTCCTAGGGGGAGGTATCTTCTGCCTCAATTTTCCTCTCCCTCCTCTTGTCTGCTTTCTACTTCTTCCTGTCTCAATACCTCTCTCTCTCCAACACCCCTGCTTTGGTCCTGTGGGGGTACCCACAGGCGGTGCTTCGCTTGGCTGGTGGCATTAAGATCTAAAGCGCTGCTGACCCCGTTGAACTTGGTCCCCTGGTCACAATCCATTCCAGCACTCTGTCCCTCCTCCCCACCCCCTGGACAATGCAGCCTTCCTTCCCTCCAGCAGTATCTTAGAATCTCTAGTGACCTCCAGAGGGTGCAGCACAATCTTTCGGGGTGGGACCTTCAATCTCCAAAGTGCTTCCACACTCACTGAATCTCCCCCAAAGGTGGGCAAGGAATATTATGCCCATTTAACAGATGAATAAAATAGGTCTCCAAGAGGCCACAGAAAGTCTGTGACCAACAGGATAAGGACTCAGCCTCCTGATAGACATTCAGGCCCTTTTTCACTCCACCAGAGCCTCCCTGAGGGGTGAAAAGGATCCAAATGCATGGAAGGCATGTTCGACGATGCACTTTTTCCCCTTGAATGACTAGTTTTTCAAGATCTGGAAACCCTCCTAGAAATAGCCCTTTGCGGGGGAGATTGGGGTGGGTGACAACATTTGCTGGTGTCCTGTTCCCAGGGGGGTCCTCCTGTGCTTACAGGGAGCTGGTAACTTGGTACAGTCAAGCCTCAGTGCTTCAGACCAATTAGAAGCCCTTCAGCATCATGGCAATGTCTGAACTGCTTGAAAACGTATCATGGACCCAACTAATGCTCACCAAAGCGTCCCAGGTCGAAATCCTCCTGGCTTTGATTTAAGAGGTAGCCAGGATTCTTTGTGTAATTAGCCTTGATGTCCTGTGTTCAGATTAAGCCTGCCCCCTACCGGTGAGGTCTATGCTTAGCCGGTGCTTTCACTGTGGAATCCTTCAGTCTGGTTGCAGGAGGCTTCACTATACCGCTCCCTAGACTAGTGTGTAGTTCTTGGCCCAGGGGTTGACTGATGCATTCTGATTGCCAGGGTTGACTCTGCCCCATGCCCCCGCCCCCGGCTCCTTTGCAGAGTGCGGTTACGATCTGATGGAGCAGCTATCCCCAGGCGCCGAAGCGGGGGCGACACACACAGCCCGCCCCGGGGCCTGGGCCCCAGCATAGACACGCCGCCCCGGGCCGCCGCCTGCCCCAGCAGCCCCCACAAAATCCCCCTCACGAGGGGCAGGATCGAGAGCCCTGAGAAGCGGAGGATGGCGACGTTCGGGAGCGCCGGCAGCATCAACTACCCTGACAAGAAGGCGCTCTCCGAAGGGCACTCGAGATCGACGTGCGGCTCCACCAGGCACAGCAGTCTGGGGGACCACAAGTCCCTGGAGGCCGAGGCCCTGGCAGAAGTAAGGGCCAGCGGGAAGGCAGGCTGGGCCAATGGAGACCCCTACAGGGGCAGCAGGGTGGGGACTTGTGGACTGGGGAGCCACTTTGCCCTTTATGCCAGTCTCAAGGCTAAGTCGGAACACAGGAAAGATAATGTGAGCTGGCTTTCCCTCTGCCTGCTGGCCTCCCCGTGGGAGTGGAAGCTGGGAAGGCACAGCTGCTGACTGGGACCCTGTTGAGACTGAAGACCCGTCCCCCCTCCCTCCACCCAGTCTTCAGGGCTGGAGGAGGGGGACTCCCTCTAAAGGAAAAGGCGGATAATGGGGATGTAGTAATGGCAGGTGTCTCCACAAGATGGCATAACTGAGTCATTCATTCATTCATTCATTCATTCATTCATTCATTCATTCGTTCATCTATCTGTCCATTCATTCATTTCATTCATTGATGAATAACCAGTGAGCATCTGTTGTGTGACAGTCACTGTGCTGGGTGCAGAGGGTACAATGATGACCCAAAATGGACCCAGGCCCCGCCCTCGGGCAGCTTAGAGTTACCACAGCTGTGAAATGAAAGTCAGGCCAGGTACTTTGAAAGAGTGGTCCGTGGTATTTTGAGAGCCTAGAATGTGGGGATTGCTCCTAGCTGGGAAAGACTTCCAGGAGGGGAGGCAAATGCTCCCCAAGGCTCAAAGGACAAGAGAGCACAAAGCTGAAGCTGGGAGGGAAAAATGTTCCAGGCTCTTCCAAAGTACTGAGAGTTCTTGTTTTTCTTAAGTTTTTAAAAATTAGGTGAGAAAGCTGTGTGATTTTTTAATATATATCAAACAAACCAAACAAATTTCTTTAACACATCTTTAAGAAACAATTTGTTTGTTTAATAATTTGCACTCTGGTGTCATGTGTTTTGAACAGTTCTATCGTATTTCCAAAAGGTTCTATTTTTTTTCTCTCCGGAATTAGGGCTGGGTGCCCATCATGTGCCCACTCCCCTGTGTTAGCTCTCACTTAAGGTAAGAAGTGCAGCCTGAACCTTCTTGGCCATGAGAATTTTCTTTAGCGGCATTTGAATCCCCGGTACAAGGGGAGGGGGAAAGGTGTGGGCTTGGGCCCTGTGTTCCAGAGGCCAGGAAAAGTTCCAGGGAAAACCAACACAGACACAACTCAACCGGCAACTGGAACTCCTGTTCACACCCACAGGGTCTACTGTGGCCACATGTCCCGATGCCCACTCCTGAGAGACACCTGCAGGTCAGCACCTTGGCATGGTCCTGCAGAAGGAGACCAGCTGGTCCTTCCATTCTGAAGGCTGTCCTCTTGGGGAGCATCACCCGAGCATCCATTGTCACCTGGAAGCTCTACCAGGGGCCGTGGTGGGGAGGGGCTCCCTGAGGCCGGCCTAGAGCCAGTGATTCCCAGAGCAGCTCCCACAGTAGATTAGTTGGCAGGATGTTAATGGGGGGAAAGTGTGTTTTGTGGTCAACAAAGCTGAAAGGCTTGTCTGCAAGACTGTTTAGAACCTTTAAGTATGTTAATGTGCCTTATGAATGAATATCCAAGAAAGAGAATAGGGCACACCCCACCACCTAGACCTCTTTGAGTTTTATCCACAGAGCATTTACAAGGCCAGCCTAAAGAATACAGTTGGGGAAGATTGTATGCGTTTTCCCTCGTAAACATGTTTACACACACTGTAATCTGATAGCTGCTGTTCAAGAGCTCCTTTCACAGACAGGTGACATAGGAAAGCCTGGTAGATAATATGTAAGTAGCCAGAAGGGGGCGCTGGGCAGCCTCCAGCCTGTTCAGCACTGGTGCTGACTTTGCCGGCTACAAACAAGAGCTGTGGCAGGGAAGTACTAAGTAGTCAATGGAGTAACCCCAAATACTCTGGTCTCAAAATGTCCCTTAGGACTTAGATTTGAACCCAGTCTAGAGGCTGTTTTGGGAATTTTGCCACACTGACATCCAAAGTGGGAAGATTCAATTTGGGAGGAGGTGAAAAGTGGTCACTTTCTCCCGCAGTCTGTTATCCCCCTCACCCCCTACCCCCAGCATCTTTCTTCAGCTCCCTTCTGGAGATGACAGCCTCGCCTCTCAGACTAACGCCAGGCTCACCTCTAACGCCAGGCTCATGCCTAAACTACTCAGCTGACCTCTCTCTGAGCTTTCTGTCTTTCTGGCTCACACTCTGCCAGGGGAGAGTGGTAGTGGTGGGAGGGATGGTGGTAGAGGGGCAATAATCGCATTTTATTTACTGAAGTTCTACCTTTCAGCTCACACTAGAGTAGAGCAAACAAAGAGCAGTGATGTAACCAGAGGAGTTGATTGAAGCGGAGTTGGGCGTTGAACGCAGGCTTTACCACTGCAAAGCTGGGAGGGAGCAGAGGGAAGAGGGCAGCCATCTCTTCCATCGTGCAGAAAATTTCCACAGCTAATCCTTTTGGATAAAGGCCCAAAGGCTCCTTCCTGAAGCAGCCAGTATTATGGGGCAAAGGATAAAATGTCATGGGGAAGCATAATATTAGCTTTAGGTTAATATTAGCTAGTTAGCCATTAGGTAATCATCAGTAGTCTCTTAGCAGAGTGAAAAGGATAGACTGGGACCTTGTCTGTGGCTAGATTGGAGCCTGTTGTGGAGGCCCAGGACAGGAATCAGGCCACCTGCCCAAAGGGGGAGAAGTGGAGACAAAAGGTGAGGTGGGTATGGAGTGGGTGGCCGGGACATCTCCAGGCTCTAAGGCGGGCAGTCCGGCTGGGCTTGTAGATTTTCCAGATTTGCCCCAGGGCAGAAGAGCAGCGTGTCTTAATAGTCATTGTCCCTGAGGCTGTGCACAGTACCTTCCAATGGTGGTTCTAAGCAGCATCCCTAACTGGCCCCTCAGTGGCCAAGCCCACGCTGCTCTGGCCCAGCTCTGCCTGAGCAGACCTTCTTGCGTGTTTGATGTGGAGGTGTCCCTGTAAAGCCCTGTGTGAACCAAGGACTCTAGCTAAAGGGGCCTTAAAAAACACTGGCAGTTAACAGAGCTTCATCACATCCATTATCTCATTCCATCTTCACAGTAAACTTGTGGGCTTTCAGCAGATGGGCAAAGTATGGTGGGACCGAGATTTGCGAGTGGCAGAGTTGTCTTCTCTCACAAGTCCCAGCCTTATATACCTTAACCCAGGGCTCCTAGGTTAAGTGCTGACATCCAGCGCCCCCTTCTGGCTGGAGGGAGAATGGAGGCTTCGGAAAGATGAAAAGATGAGCCCCAGGCTGACAAAGCAGCCCTTCCCTTCACGGGGAGGTCCCCGGGCCCTACTCTCTCTGTGTCATTTAAAGCACTCTCATCTCTATTAGCTTAAATAGCACAACTTCCCCAGGAATTAAGTAGGCAGATAAGGATGTTCGTTGTTTTTTAAAGACGTCCATTTTTTAAAAAACAAAATTTTCTGATTATAACACAGAGAAGAAAGTAACAGACCCATCAGTTTGGGGTGAACATTCTGATATATAACCTCCAAGGAATTTCCCTGTGGGCAAGGATTTTGTTAAAGTAATAATAATGGTTAGTGGCATAGACTTAGGAGACAGATTACCTGGGTTGAGACTTGGACTGTGCTACTGACCAGCTGTATGACCTTGGGCAAGTTACTGAGCCACTCTGAGCTTCCGTTCCCTCCTGTGTGCAATGAGCTTAATGGTAGTTCCTGCCTCGTAAGTGTGCAGATTGAATGATTTATTCATGGAAAGGGCTGGCTTGGAGCTCAGTGTTAGCACTTATTGCCCTTGTGATTGTCATGGTCTGTGAGTGCTTATTGTTCGCCAGGTGTCACGCCAAGATCTTCACAGGGACAATGCTGTTTAATGTGCTCATCGAGCCCCTGAGGTCTCCATGGCAATGATCTGTCATCTGAGGCTCAGAGAGGTGAGGTAATTTGCCCGAGTCATGTAGCAAGGGCATGGCAGAGCCAGAATTTGAACCCATGTCTGTGACTCTAGGGCTTGCCTTTCTTAATCAGTGGTCTGACTTGCCCTCATTAAGTCTGCTTCCTGTTGAGGCTGTGTGCAGGCCACATGGATTCCCCAGTTGGTGACACCCTGGGGATTTCATCTCCATCCCAGCCATCCAGCCCCTGGGGAAACCTCCCTCAGAAGCCCACAGGCTGCCGAGGAAGGCCTGGACCCCACGACTCCAGACTCGGTGCTGACCAGAGCTCTCTGTGCCCCCAGGACATCGAGAAGACCATGAGCACGGCTCTGCATGAGCTGCGGGAACTCGAGAGGCAGAACACGGTCAAGCAGGCGCCAGATGTGGTGCTGGACACCCTGGAGCCCCTGAAGAACCCGCCGGGCCCCATCAGCTCAGAGCCCGCCAGCCCCCTGCACACCATCGTCATCCGTGACCCCGACGCCGCCATGCGCCGCAGCAGCAGCTCCTCCACTGAGATGATGACCACCTTCAAGCCAGCCCTGTCTGCCCGTCTGGCTGGCGCCCAGCTGCGCCCACCCCCTATGCGGCCTGTGCGGCCCGTGGTCCAGCATCGGTCCAGCAGCAGCAGCAGCTCAGGCGTGGGCAGCCCGGCCGTGACGCCCACTGAGAAGATGTTCCCTAACAGCTCAGCGGACAAATCAGGCACCATGTGACCAACAGGATGGGGTGGCACTGCCCTGGCTCACTGTGGCACACCACGGCCAAGGGTGGCCTCCGTGACTTCCGCATCCTTCCCAGTGCTCCTGGCCTTGTCCAGCAGAGACCAGAACGCCGGCCTGAAAGAACGTCTATGCAGAGCCGCAGCCCTGGCGCAAGCCACAGCTGGCGTCCAGCCCTCAGGGGTGTGAACCAAGGCCCGAGGCGAGCGGGAGCAGGAGCAGCCCCAACAGAGCATTTCCTACGATTATGGCAAAATGTTAAATGGCTTCGCCTGCATATCGTCACTGGAAAACTATTCTTTTGACATTCTCTCTACATACGTAAATATGTGTGTGTGTGTATATGTGGTTACATATATACACATATATGTATGTATGTGTAGGTGTGTGTGTATATATATATTTATGCATCTATATACATATAGTAGATTTGGACACACATACTAAATGTATATAGAATCTCCTTTTTCTTTTTATGAAACTTAGATTTACCTCAGACCCATGCCACCAAACATCTCCCGCTGCGATTTGGTGGGATTTGCAGGGACTTTTCTGGGAGAATCTAGAGGCCCACAGCAGCTGCGAATGAAGCAATATACCACTAACCTGCAGAAAAACAAAACCAGGCTCCCACTGTCTCCAGAAGTCGTGGCCTTCCAAAACAGTCTGCCCCTAAATGAAGGGTGGGGCAGGCAGTGCCCCACATAGGCTGCTCCTTGAGGTGGGGAACCCTGCACAGAGCCGCCCCCTGTCCAGCCCAGAGACCCTGCCTTTCCACCTGAAGGCCAAGGGCCAACTGCACCCCCAAAGGCACGGGAGGACGTTGGCGAGAAGCCCCCTGACCACAGCATCCTGGCGTGTGTGTGTGTGTGTGTGTGTGTGTGTGTGAGAAGGGGGGATAGTGAGAGCCTAGCCCCGCGGTAGCCCAGTGTTATGTGTGGTTGGGAAAAAGGGAAAAAATAAAACGGCAGCGGTACGGAACACCTCAAACCCCAAATGCTGTGGGGATAATTCTGGTAACTATAGAGGTTTAACTTATACAAATTTTCAAAATATTTAATTTCTTCTTTTTCTCTTTCTACTAATTATACTGTGCCAGATTTAGAACTAAACAGGAGAAGAGGCTTTGAATCCCATCGTTCTGATCAAAAATCAGGCTGTGGCTGGCACCCTCTTGCACGAAGTGCATGAACCGTAAGTGCCCAGCTCAGACCAGGGCCGAGGAGGGGCGACCCTTGGCACTCTGGCCTAGCCCACGCCTCAGCTGAGTGGGTGCAAGTGAAATAGCTTCCCTCTCCCTCCCCTTCCTTGCCTTTCACCCACCTCCTCCAAAGCACTTAACATCACTGAAAGTAGGGTGAAAGAACTGTGTGTGATCGCCAAGTATTATCAGCAAGGCTTTCAACTCTTGGCTGGGAAAAGGCCTCTGGGTCAGCCTCTTTTGATTCTATTTGACTTCCTTTTTGGATCTCTCGGTTTTCCAGCGGTGGCTGTTTCTGAGTAGTGGAACACATGCGAACGAGATTCTAATGGGACCACTTTCAGTCACCGCCCTCACGCCAAGCCAAGGGTTTCCCCCCTGTTGTTCTCAAGCCTCATCTCTCTCTTTCTCCAGGCCTTTGAATGTGCCCATGGCTGTGGGTTAGTCAGAAGTCCCGTGTTTGAGTCCCAGCCCTCACTGCTTGGGATCTGTGGGACTCTGGGCGTGTCTCTGCGCCTCACTGAGCCCCAGTTTCCTGCTCCATAAAAATGAAGATAGTAAAGATAACGTGTAAGTGAGTAAGCTGTTTAAAGTAGAAAGCACTGTGCCAACGTGATTATTCTTTCTTTGTCATTAGTAAGGTAGGCCTTTTAGCTGAAAAACCATCCAAGATCTTCCTCTTGAAACCTCCTAATGGCATTTGAGAAGGAGACAGAATTTCCCTACCGGCTTCATAAGACCCCCAAAGCACGGCTCTGCAGATGTATCACCTCTCGATGCTTGAGATTCCATCATTACCATTCCATCCCATTGGCTGAATTTTGCCTTGTCCTCTGGTCCTCTACAAAAAGGTGACTCCACCCCAGAGGGGAGGACCTGCTGAGTCACAGTACTGGGGTGTGTGGGAATGGTCAGCTGTTCGGCCTCACCTGAGGACTGACCTTGAGAGCACCCGGTAGAAGGATGAACCAAGAAAGGGCACAAAAAAGAATGTCAGGGAGAGGCCAATGACAAACTTGACCTTCCTCATTTCGCCTAGAACCAACCATTCTCTTAGCTCATGGACATGAAAGCACCTCAGAACCAGCTAAGAGCCCTGTGTCTTTGTGAGCAGTGTGGAGGTACCCCACTTTACAGTTTAGGAAAGAAAGCAAGGCCTTGGGATATGCTGTGACTTGCCTAAGATTTAGCAAATGTCTGAGAGTGGGGGATGGCCAGGCTCATGGAGTCATTTATTTGCAAGGACTCCATGCTGCCCAGCAGGGTACAAGACATCCCACTTCCGCCCCCAGATCCTCCAGACCTTGAAGGTAGTGGGCTCCTGGGCAAAAGGTCCCATTCTCTGCCGTGACTACCAGATGAAAGAGAAAATCTGAGTAGACTGATCTGTTGCCTGATACGCATAACCCCAGTCAGACCATGTGGCTTTTCCTCTGAATGGACTAACTTCATTTTTCTTTCCTGAAGATGAACCTGCCTTTTGCCGAATTACCTGAAGGCAGAGCTGTAGCTGTTTCCTTTAAGCACCTGTTTTTCCTTTGGGAAAAGGCTGATGAGTTTATGTTTAGAGAAGTTCACGCCTCCCTTGTCCAGCCCCAAATCTGAGCCTTGATGCAGAACCAAATGGAAAAGTACTTTCCTGCCCACCCCTCCCCCCCCCCATCTGGCACTCTGCATGTCTGGGTCCCCCCACAGGCGCCAGCCAGGCCTGCCCCCTGGGGTGCTGAGCATTAGCTTTTTCCTGACTCCTGCCTGTGTTAGTCCACTAGATGTCGCTGTATTTGCTTAAATGCTGGGAAGTAACTGTTAAAATGTGAAATTGTAATATTTAAAAGGTGACGATTAAATTATAGCCAATGCCACTCACCAAATCTTTGCACCTAGTAGATAGTTCAGTGTAAACAAATGCCAGAACCCTAACTGTACAGTGAGTGTGGGGGAGATGTAGTAACCTAGTTAGTAGTCCTCAATATAACCAATTGTACAAGGGGAAGTGGTGTTTACCTACTTGTTCATCACCATTACTGGAAGCTGTACTGATCAGTTTGTTGATAACGGGCTTTTTTTTTTTTTTGGCTTCACACAATTTCTTTTCTTAACCTTCACCTTACCCTGAAGTCAAGCCTTTTGTCTTTATGTGTAACCTACGTTCAGTCTATTCTAGGAATGAACCAGCAAGAAGTTCATTTAAAACTGACCAAAGACAATTCCTTCCTGGTCGAGTTTCCTGGGCCTGGGGGCCCAGCTGCCACTAAAGACCTTCCTTGGATCAAATTGATAACAGGCTGTGCTTCCCTCGACACTCTCCTTCTCTCCCTGTTATTCCCTTTTCCTCTTAAAGAGCTGCTCTGAGCTGTGGGATTCTATGAAAAATTCTTGCCTTTCCTTGTTTTCAGTGCTAACGATTTCTCACCTTGAAGCGCCTTTGAACCCAGACAGAGCACACAGTGGGAGGGACTCGTACGCTTGGGCATTAGACTTGGGAGTCTGTCCTGTGAGGTCACCAGGCCAATGGGCAAGAGAGAAGTGGATTCCCAAGGGACAAATGGTGTCTGTCACACGAAGAAATCCAAGAAATCTGAGTGAGAAGAGACGCAGGGAAATGGAGCCATCCTCTGGCCGCCAGCTGGAACCAGCAGTTCAGAGATCTGCCTTATAAACCCTTTGGAATTGGTTTGTGGTACAGAGGGGGCCACAGTGGGGAAGGGCCTCGACGTGGGCTGGCTTCTCTGTCAGAGGCCCTTGGAGTGCCTTGTCGCTTATATTTCCTTCTCATTCTGGAGGCACAAACCCAGAGGGCTTCCTGTGACCTGGTCGTTACTTGGCACTCGGTGCCTACACGGCTGATGGAAAACCACAAAGACTAATGTTCTTCCTCTCAGTCTTTCTGCTCCTAACTTTTCACACATCCAGATGGTTCCACACTAGAGCGAATGCCTCATTCTCCTGAGAAACCCAGAAAGAAGAATGACTGGCTCACGACCATGATGGGGGGCCCTGTTTGGCTGGAGGAGGCGGGGAGGAGAAGGCAGGAAGGGGTGAGCCGAGTTGCTGTCTAGCTGATTTTCTGCTATGCAGAGCTGATGCTGACGTTTCATGTCAACTTCCCCAGTTCTCTGGGGTCTCCTCTCCTGAGCAGCCGTTGAGAATTCCCCACATCCCAGAGCTGCCCAGGGGAGCTGGGGGAAGGGACTTGGCTGTCAGGTCCGAGTGCTCCTGGCCTCTCTGAGGTGGATCTGCCAGTGTCCTGCTGTCCCACCCTCTGGGACTGGCCAAACGGCCAACACTGCCCCTTGCTGACACCTCCTTTCTGTGTGAACTGTCCCAAGCAAATAACAAAGCTGTCTCTGGAACCAGAACAACCAGAGCGCACTTGGCCTTCCTTAGATGGAAGATTCTGCTAGAGTTTCCGCTCAAGCTCTAGTTCCCGGCAGTGTGACTGTTTACACGGTTTGGCAATAGATTTGGTTCTGATTGCTTCAGAGTGGCTGGTCTATTTTGTTTCCTTTGGTTTCCTTCCTTCCCAAACTGTGTCAGGAAAAAAACAAAACAAAACAAACAAAAAAACCCCAGAAACCACCCTTGGAAATAGCTGGTTGCCTGCCCCCACGTGGTGAGAAGTGCTGCCCTCTTCCAAATATCGTTTCTCCACTTTACAACCAAACGCCCGTCCTATGGAGTGTCTGACTGGATCCTCTGTCGCACATTCTGATGGTGCCTGCTGGTTTGATGTGGAGCTCTCCTGTGAAATAAAACAGCTTAACTTTTCTCAAACGTTCGCTCCAGTGGCTTTTTGACAGGGTGAGGTGGCCCAGCGGGGGGTGGGGAGGTCCTGGGGGTGCCCCTACCCTCCATGCCACAATCTCTGTGTGCTTCTCCCAGGAACCATCTCTGGAATGTCCTGCAGCTCAGACCACAAGGGGAAGGCTGAGTTTCCAAGGAGGGCTTCTTTGCAGTTCGTTGAAGCTAACTGTGGGCTTCCTCCCCCACCCCACCCCACCCCGCCGGAAGTAGGAGCTGGGCAGGTCTGAGCAGAGGCAAGTGGGAGGAGCTGTCTGCAGAGCGCCTTCCAAAGTTTGACACAAAAGGGCGGAGGCCACAGGATACTGATCTCCAGTGTGAAGGCAAATGGAACATTTTAGCTTTTGTTGTCTCCGCACGGGAGATACAGCCCTGCGGGGTTTTTTTCTTATCTGTATTTCTCTGTATGTGTGTGCAGTTTACGGATTACTTATTTCTGTCCCATGTATTAGATTGAGCCCTTTACATGCATTTTCTCATCAAATTCTCACACAGCTCTTGATGGTAAGAACCCTTCTTAAACCCCGCTCTGCAGATGAGGAAACTGAGGTCTGAGAAGTTAAGAGGCTCACCCAAGGGTAGGCCAGGAAGTGAAGGGACCGGAATTTGCCCCCAGTCTGTCTGTCTGACTCCAAAGTCATGCTGCTCACAAGTTCGAGGCACTGCCTGTCACTGAGCACACTGAGTGCACTGGGACTGGCGGCAAGATCTCAAGGGTAGCTCGCTTGCTGCTTGCTGACGTAAAGGAAAACTCCAGGGCCTTTGCTTTCTGATAAACCATCTGGTGGGTCTTCGTGCCTGGGCTCCTTGGCAGAGAGCGCAAGGTCTCTGCCGGCATCGGGGAATCCACTATTCCCACGGTAACCACTTGTCGCTCAATGGAGGCCTCTTGCTAATTCCAGGCTCCCGCATGGTGCACCTGTCCCGGTGCCTTTTCCTCCGTGGGAGGCCTGACACTCAGTGCCCTGACTGGGTGCAAGTTGAGTGGGTTTCTGTTTCTTGCAATCAAATAGAAAAAGAGGAAGGAGTAATGATAGCCAACGTGATTTGAGTGCTTGCTATGTTCCAGGCATTCTTCTGAGCCCTTTCACATGTAAAAGCTAACTTGCCGATCCTCTGGACCACCCCGTAAAGTAGGTCTTCTCACCTTACGTAGGAGGCAATAGCACAGAGCGGTTAAGTAACTTGCCAAAGGACACACTGCTAGGAAGGTGGAGCTGGGGTTTCCACTTAGACCGCCTCCCACCGAGCCAGGTCTTCACCATTCTCTCCCAGCCTCGAGAACCTGAGGGGCCCCTGGGCCTGATTTGGAACTGAGAGCAGCGAGGAATTGTAAGCTTCACCAGTCTGGGTTTGTTTGACCTAAGATACCTCCCTCGAGGGCCGGGTGCCAGGCACAGGGCAGCCGAGGTGGGGCTGGGTGGTCTGCTGCTGCTGCTCAGCTTTAAACAAGGAAACGGGGGCGGATCTCATGCTCTCCCAGGCCGACCTACCTCCGACACGAGTGAGCAACTTGCATGGGACAATGTCCTGGAGAAGCCTAGAGGTGGCCTCGCTGTGCACGTGGGGCACCAGCCCCTGGAGAGGCCTTAGAAGAGCTCTCCCTGTGGGAGGCTGAGAAGGACGGGGGCCAGGGGTGAGGGGCCGGGGGCGTTGGGGAGTGATGGGCAGCAGCAGTGAGCACTTTCCTTTGGTTGCTGAGAGGAGGCTGTGTTTAAATAAAGGACTGTAAGAGGGGGCAGGGGGGGGGTGAGAACTCCCCAGGCCTTTGCAGCGACTGCAGGAAGGTCCAGTCTGGGAGTCAAGAAGCAAATGATAAAGGAAGGCTGTCTTACAGAACCAGCACCAGGCTCACCTGCCACCTTCCTCGGCCTCTCCAGGGGGCCTGGAATCAGATCTCTGGACCCCTCACTGTGGCCCAAAAAGCCCCCCACCCAGGACACCGCCCCTGCCCATCTCAGCCAGCTTATCTCCTCTCCCTCCTCATCGATTCTCCACCTGAGCCCTCCTCTCCTGGAACCCACTGGGGGCTTCCTTCTCAGGGCCTTGGTCCCCGCTCAGCCCTCTCCCTGCGAGGCTCTTCCCAGCCTCTTCTCCCTGCCTCCTGCTCTCCCTTGCAGCGTCTGTTCGAAGGTCATTGCCTCAGAGAGGCCTCCTCTGACCACCTTCTTTAGAGCTGCACCTTCCAGTCACCGTTGAGTTCATTGTTAAAAGTCATTTAATATTATCATTGGAATTTACTTTGTTCCTTTGTTTACTTATACATTGTCTCTCTCCCTCAAACTAGAATGTAAAGTCTAGAAAATGGGGCTTTCTATCTTGACCATATTATCTCCAGAGGGTATGGGACCTAGCATAATACGTGTTCAATGAATATTTATGAACAAAATGAATCTCCATCCACAACCAAGGGAAAATGCCATTTCCGAGTGAGAGGGGCTAAGTGCTCAAAGCTGTATCTTTGGTTGTCATTCACTCATTTAACAAATTCTTAAGCACCTACTGTGTGCCAAGCTTCAGGTGAGCACTGGGGATGCAGCCAGGGGCAAAGCGGACCAAGACCCCTGTGGAGTGTTATGGTTAGATGCTGGAGAACAAACAATGACAACGACAAAACAGGAGGCACCAGTGGGGTGGGGACAAAGGATGTTGGGCCCTGCGTTAGACCAGGAGGGCAGGACAGCCGCTCGGAGGAGAGGTTTAAACTGGGGACAGAAGCCTGGGTGGGACGGAGCCCACCCTGAGAAGCGGTGAGGGGCTGGAGAGGCGACCCGGAGGGCAAACGTCACGGGCTCCGGGTTGAGAAAGAGCTTGGTGTGTGAGACGGAAGGAGGCCGGTGGGGCTGGATCCCCGAGGGCGGCCGAGAGATGTGGACGCAGCCTGGCAAGGGGGAAGGGTATGCAGCGCCCTCTTGAGCCACAGTGAGAATTTATTCAAAGAGCAACGAGAAGCCCTTGATTTTCTTAAAAGCATGACTCAATCCTGTTTATCACTATTAAAAATCATCTCGGGCTTCCAGATTACAGCTACTTTTTAGTGATGGAGGGCTTGAGTAGTGATTGAGGATTTAAATACCGTATGGGGGTGGGTGGGCTGTGATGCAGTGTCATGAACACTGGATTATAAGGCACCTGCTTCTCTGTGCTGGAGGTCTGACAAAGGAGATGGGGGAATTTTATTGTTGTTGTTATTTATGGGCCCCGAGCACCACCCCCCATTTGGTTTCTGGATTTCTAGCAGTGCTTCATTCACACATTCACCCACACATCCCCCATGTCATCCCCCGAGGGGCTTATTCGAATGCTTCCGGGTGTGGGGATCCAGGGCCCACGCACAGAGCAGAATGGCAGACCTTCTTTATAGGCACGTACAGTCCTGTCGTCTACGGCACGAGCTTTTCCTTCTTCAAATGCCTATTCTTCGCTGAACCTTGACCAGTGCTCACAGGTCTTCCATGCCCTGATAAATCGCTTGGCCCTTCCCACTTTATGTCGGGTTGTGCAGGATGCATTGTCAGGACTCAAAACCCCAATCAGCCTGGCTTAAAGGAAAGGAATAATTTTGCCCCATCTGAATGAAAATAAAACAGAATCCAGAAAGGACGATCCAGCTGTTCCAACAATGCCAACAAGCACTGTCTCTCTGCTTCTCTCCCTCTCTTTTTTTTTTTCAAGACAAAAGCTGTACGGTATAAACTACTATAAGCCCGATGAGGTTCAGAGAGGTAAAGTGACTTTTCTAGGATCACACAGTTGATAAGGGTGTGATGTGGACACTGGCCCACAGTGTCCACAGTGTTTTGGATGAGATACCAGACAAATTCACATGGACTACCGAGTTCTGTGGAGGAAAAGGGACAGCCTGGCTACTCTTGCAAGGAGAGAGGGCCCCGACCCTTGCCTTGACAGGCCTTTGTTGCTTTTCTGGGCACATTACATTGAGGATGGTCCTCATTTACTATGCACAGGTTCACTTTAGGTGGCTACCTTTTACAGAAAACAAAGAAGAGGCTGTTGCTAATTACATGAAAAAAAGAAGGATATTTGCAAATGTAAAGGGAAAAGGGGTTGAACTGGTTATGTATGTCCTTGGAAGGTTTAGCATAGATTTTAGAAGTCACTTTAAAGATACGCAGTAAATGTTTGCTGTCTCAATTCAGGGTGAGGGAGTTTTAGCAAAAAGCAAGTCTCAAAGTGGCCCAGGTACAATACAGGCCCGATTCCCCACGGGAGAACTCATCTGTGGGCGTGGGTCCTGTGTGCCGGACCTCGCTTTCCACTGGCCTTTCCGAGTGGGAGCTGGGCCCACGCCATGCAAAACAGTCTCCTATAAAAGTGTAAACCTGAATGTATGTAAAAGAGTCAACTCACACAAGTGGCAGGTCCCCGCCCTCACCTCACCCCCATATTAATTTCTTTGTTTCCGATATGCCCAGCCAAGGTCTCCACTCGAGTGATGTCACACATAGACCTCTGTCTGCATGGACCCAGCCCACAAAGACAGGCTCCTGGTGCCTGCCCCTTCCTGACCCCCAGATGCTATTTAGAGGACAACAGGGACAGGGGTTAATTTGACCCTTTATCTTCCATAGGTCCAGTCCAGGGCCCGTTAGGAAGTCACATGCAAGGATGGAAGGAAATAAATGAATAAAGACTGAGTGGGGCCCTGGGGTGTGTCCAGTTGGTTGGAGCACCCGACCTGTGTCAGGGCACCTACTGAGGTTGTGGGTGGAACCCCCCATCCAGGCACGCCCAGGAGGCGACC
This sequence comes from Sturnira hondurensis, assembly GCF_014824575.4. Taxonomy (NCBI): domain Eukaryota; kingdom Metazoa; phylum Chordata; class Mammalia; order Chiroptera; family Phyllostomidae; genus Sturnira; species Sturnira hondurensis. Next base: position 1,596,809 of record NW_028081354.1, read on the forward strand.
CACCGATGTATCTTCTTATACCGACGTTTCTCTCTCTTGCTCTCTGCCATCCTGTCTCTCTAAAAGTCAATGGACGTGTATCCTCAGGCGAGGATTTTTTTTAAAAGAAGAAGAAATGGGTGATTGCTCTTTTGCATTTCTTCTTCGAAGCGTGGGCCCGCAGCCAGCCTGATCCTCTGCTGTCCTCATGTGGCCCTCGGTAAAATGGCAGGTGGGATGAGTTAGCTCCGATTTTTATTGTGAAAATTTCACACCTACGGGAGAATACAGAGAATAGTATAAAACCAGCCCATTATGTCTATCGTATACTTTTAACAATTATTTACATTCTCCAAATTTGATTTATCTTTTTAAAATTTCAAATTAAAGTCCTGACATCACGACATGTTACCCTGAAATATATCAGCACACATCTCTGAAAATGACATTTTTCTACATGACAACCCCATGATCGCACCTAATAGAATTAATAACAATTTATCCATATACGGTCGTACCTAATTTATATTCAAATTTCATTGACTGTTCCCCAAAATGTCTGTAAAAGATTGGTGTGTTTGTATCAGGATCCAAACAAGGCTCCAACGAGGTCAGGCATCTGTAATCTTCTTAATTGCAGATCAGTGGCCCTGGTTCGTTTGCCGGCACAGTGCCTCGTGATCTGAATCTGCCGGCGGGCTTCCTTGAGCCATCGGCCCCCTGGTTGCTGTCCTCTGTGTGGGTCTTATGAACTGGAGCTGGATCTGAGCATTTGATTACGTTCGGTCGCACCACTTTTGGCAAGAATGCTCCCTAGATGACGCGCACTTCATACTGCGTCACCTCAGGAGGGGCCTGCTGTCCGCTGCCCATTGTTAGAGATGACAGGATCGGCCATTAGGTTCAGGTGGGCTCACACTCACCCCTCCATGCAAAAGCTGCGTTTTCCCAGAGGGTGCAGCTTGATGAGTTGGGGCCTGGTGAATATGCGCGTCCCCAAGAATCTCTCCCTGTTGGTGGTCAGAGCCTGGAGCAAGATGGAAGATGGAAGATGAAAAATGGTGGTTTTTCATCATTTTTCATCATTGGAAGATGAAAAATGGTGGTTTTCTAATTTTATCATTTCTTCTACATTTATATGCTCAGATTCTTGTCAACAAGGGCTAATATTTCCCTAAAGTATAGTTCTTTTTGGGAAGGAAACAATAATTGCTTAATTCTCTCCCCTTCTTTATCAACTTGCAGAGTGATGAGCTGATACCATGACTACCCCCAATGGCAGCAAATGAAGGATCTCCTTTTTTCTGCTGAGACTCATTAAAAATTCCTGGATTTAAAAATATTCCACGTGGTTCAATCAGTAGCAATCAGTAGCCTTTTTTGATGTGACTGAAGTCAGTGGGAACGACTTGGGGCTGTCTCTTGTTTTTGGCAACTTCCTTATTTTGGGCACAATAAGAGACTCCGGGCTTAAAATCAGCCATGTCTCCAAGGAGCCCTGGCTCCTTTCCGTGGGGGCCGCAGTCCATGCACTTCTAGGAGGTGGGGCTGCAGCCTGGACACAGGCAGCCTGACTTCAGAGCTGGAGCTCTTCACTCCTCTGCCCTCTGGTTAATAGTGTGTACTTGTGATAATAACGTTTATAATTGTAACTGTTACTCCCTCTGCCAAAGCTGGACACTCACTGTGTGCTTCCCAACACTTAAAAATGTATTCATCAGAACAGCCCTTGGAGGCGGGCATTATTATTCTTACGTAGCAGAAGCAGAAACTGAGGCTCTGAAATGTAAGCGACTTAACCCAGATCCCGTGGGAGGTGGAAGAGCATGGATGCAAACTGAGGTCCGTGTGACTCCGCATCCTGTCCCCTCAGTCACCATGCTGGTTGGTGAGGATTCTGTCTTGGTGATTTCCACTGTCTCCTTCCCAGGGCTCATTGATTTGCTCCCTTACCCCTGGGCCTCCCTGCGTTTCAGGGCCCCAGAGCCCCAGGGCCAGGCATCGTTGGGTAGCTTTCCAGGTGACCTGCCCAGTGAGCACTTGTTGGGCCCCTACTACACACACAGCTGTAGGGTGTCTAGTTGGGGAGACTAAGTGGTTGCCATACAGTGTGTCTGCCCTTAACAGAAAAGTGTGACCTGCTTTAGCAACCCCAGAGGAACGTTCAACTCTCCAAGGGGGCTCGGGGGGTCTAAAGAGCCTTTGGGGAGGTGTCCAGGCACTATGACAGATGGTAGGGGTTTGGTGGCACGGGACTCAGCTGCACACCCTTCAATTCCTTCCAGGTGGATGGTGGCCTTCTTGTAAGGAGAAATGCCTGGGAGCCCACAGAGACAAGGAGAGCTGCATACGGGTGGCTTTTCACAAAAGGGCTGTCCTGCCCCTGGCACCCATAAAGTTGGCACCAGATGGGAAACAGAGTACAGACACGTATTGGGGTCAAAGTGAGCAGGAAAAGATTCCTATGGGGAGAGGAGGGACCATTGGGCCAGGGGCTCCAGCAATCCTCTATCTGGGGGCTCCCAAGCCAGCTCCAGGCAGGCAGAAGATTCCTGTGGAGGGTCACTGTGGTTTTTGATCACCATAGCAGACCACCCCCAAATTTGGTGGCTGAAGATAATCAACATTTATTATTAACCATGTGCTATGGGTGTGTTGAGCAGTTTTCTGGTCGGAGCTGGCTGAGCTGATTTCTGTGGTAACCCTGTTTGGCTGGAGCTGGATGGTCTGGGATGGCCTCACTCACATGTCCTGCAGGTGGCCCAGTGTGGCCCTGGGTGGTGAAGATGACTTGGCCAGTTGTTTCTCATCATTGTGGAGGATAGTTGGGGTTTGTTTACAGGGTGGTGGTTAGGTGGTTCCCAAGAGCAGGGGGCACAGGGCAAGCTCCGGTGCTCAGGCACTTTTCACCTCTCTGTTTGCATCCCTTTTGTCAATGGTGATGCATCACATTAGCCAAAGCAAATCACATGACCTAGCCCAGCAGATTCAAGGAGTGAAGAAATAAACCCACCTCATGATGAAAGGGCTCAGATCATAAAGAGGTGTGGATGTAGATGGGGAAAGAATTTGCAATCTGCATGTTTATAGGTATTTATTACCTCTCTTACTATATATAGAACCCCAAAGTTCATTTGGGGCATCCACCCTTACTGAGGGCCTAGATAATCTGAGGCACCATGATTAGTTCAAGGATGGAACATGTGACCCAATTCTGGCCAATGAGATTCAGCCCTGGCACTTTTACTGGAGACTGCTGAGAATGAGGTGCTGTCTTTTCGCTAAGGCAGCTGTGCTAGTAGAATGTAGGCCTGGGTCTTCTGCAGGCCACATCTGCCACCGTGCATATGTGTGGGGGGACTGCTGGAGCATTACACCAGCACTGAGGAAGGCAGATATAAGGCACTAAGAAACAGAGACTGGAGGAAGGAAAAGAGACCAATCTGATGATACCTGAATCAAGCCACACCTGAATACCTATTTCTGGACTCTTACATGAGCTGATCCATACCACCCTTTTTTAATTTATTTGATTAGGCCATTTTTGTGTTGGTTAAGTCAACACTTGCAAGCAAATGAATCCAGACTGCCCTGGCCAGTGTGGCTCAGTTTTTTTGAGCATCATCCCATGGACCAAAGGGTGGCAGGTTTGATCCCCGGTCAGGGCACATGCCTGGGTTACTGGTTTGGCCATAGGTTGGGGGTTGGGGGCACATGCAGGAGACAACTGATAGAGATTTCTCTCTCACATCAGTGTTTTTTCTCCCCCCCCCCAACAAAATTAATCAGTGGGTGTGTCACTGGGTAAAAATACAAAAAACAAGCATACAGTAATACAAAATAATACATCTCCCTTCCTTAAAAGTTTCTTCTCTCTGATCACAGAGCTCTTCCCATCTGTAGACATTGATTTGAATGGATATTCTTTGTCTAGTTTACTGCCTGTTTCCACTGCCTGGGCATATAGTAAGTTCTCAGTAAACATTTGTTGAAAGCATCAGTAGGAGGGATTGGGACCCCTCCCAAGAAGAGGCTGTGGTTACAGACATGTAACCAGTCTCAGCAAGAAGCTCCCAGAGGTGGCTATCTAACAGCCTGTGGGGGAGCTTTGCCCAGCAGAGCCCTGCCCCGGCTGTCACGGATGAGAATAATTTTACCAAGACATGATCTGCTTGGGGAAGAAAGGTAGCCAGTCTCTCAAAGAAGAAGGGCCTTGAGCATGTTCCTCAGGGGGCTCTTATTGCGTTCAGTTTGCACAGAAATATAGGTAAATCTCATCAGTTATTGTCAGGGAGTAATGATCAAACAATATATAACATTCAAAGAACATTGAGGGTTTATTCTGAGTCAGGATCAGATAGATAGAGTGACACCAAAGGGCCATAAAACTTTGGAAAACAGACTCATTCTATACTTGGACGCTCATCATTTAAATTGAGGGTATTCTTAGCAAAGCAGGTTTCACAGGATTTAATGCATTCTTTCTTAGGCCTGATTGCCCCTGGAAAACTGCTCATTCCAGCACAGGGCCACACCCACCTCCAGCATTATTTTAGTCTTAAAACAGGCAGCCAAGAGATTAGGAGGTTTTTTACAGATAGAATGAGGACTCAGGCTATGACAAAGCCAAGGGGTGAAGGTATATCACCCCTTTTCTACAGACCCTCAAGTCCTTCCCTGATGGCCCCTTCATGACTGTGCCTGTCTTAGGTAATCCCTCGCTTGAGGAATTGTACCCATCATTGGCTAACCAGTCATCTGCTCCAGGCCAAATAGGGTGAAGTAAAGGGGGCAGAGGCTCTGCCCCTGCTGGGAGGATACACTTTGTCTCCTTAGTGTTTTATGGTACCAAGGTCTTACTCAGCCTTAGCCACGGGGTGTTACAGCTTCTGAAACCAGGCAGGGTGGTTCCCAACAACAGACCAGCAGAACAGGTGATGGACACAGTCTGCCAGTGTCAACTAGCCCTAATGCTGGGGCTCCAGGTGACAGGGTCTGGTGAGAACCAGACAGGTGCTTGTCTAGGAGGAATCAGGACGGGCCTGGAATAAGGGCAAAGCAAGGCCTTGCTGGCAAGTCCTAAGTAAGCATGAGGCCCCCGACAGTCTACTTCCTCCTGACCACTTTCCCCATGGCCCCAGACTGTTTCCACTTCTCCCTGGTTGGCACTGCTGCTCTTTCTCCACTACAACCCCTTCTTCACCCAGCAGTGAGGGTGACATTTTGAAAATGTAAACCAGATCACGTCCCCTCCCCCGACACACACACCACCTAAAACACTCCAAGGGCTTCTCCCTGTGCTTATAACAACATTATAATAATGACAGATGCCACACTGCTTGTTAGGTGCCAGGCACTGTTCTAAGAACTTTATTTACAATAACTCATCTAATTCTCACAATATCTCTATAAGACAAATACTGTTATTATCATCCCCATTTTACAGACGAGAAAATGGAGGCACAGAGATTCAGTAAATTGCCAGAGTCCTCATGGATTACAGTCCAAATTCTTTATCATCCCCAGGTCTTTGCAGGGCTGCCTCTATCTTATCAGCTGGGTCCTAGCACAACCGTCACCTTCTCAGAGAGGTCTTCCCAGATCATCCAGCTGACAGTGTCTTCCCTTTTCCAGCACGACATCCTGGTTTGTTTTCACATCACTTACCATTATATTAAATTAGCTATCCAATTTCCTAACATACTGGCTTGTTTCTGGCCTGGCCCCATCCTCCACCCAGGGTGTCAGCTCCCTGACAGCAGGGACCAGGACTCCCTCGTTCTCCAGCACCTGGCACAGGTGGATAGCAACTCAATAGACATTTGTTAAAACAGAGGCAAGAGTGGAGGCAAGGACGGGAGGGAAGAGGAGATAAGACCTGAGCCTCTCTCCCAGGACAAGAACGAGGATGGGTCCTGGAGGAAGAGAGAACGGAGGCCAGAGAGGAGGGGAGACCCTGGAGAGGGGCCCAGGGCCCTGGGACTCCTCCAGGTGCAGCCAAGCCAGGCCCTTCCCTCGGCTGGGAGCACATTTCCCTGACTGGGGTTATCAGATTCGGCAAATAAATGCTCGGTTAAATTTGAATTTCCGATAATCAGGGAATAAATCTTAACATAAGTATGTCATGTACAATATTTGGGATGTACTTATATTAAACGATGTTTGCTACTTATGTGAAATTAAAAGTTCCCGGGCATCCTGTGCTTTGTCTGGTGGCCCTGTCCCGGGCCCTCCCTTTGTGCTAAGTGCTACATGAGACTACTGAGCACTGGCCTGCTTTTTCAATGGGGAACACTTTGTGTTTATCCTGAAATAAGGAAGGGCCATCTCTTTGTTGATTTAACAGAAGGAGAATATCTGTGGCAACAGCAGCTTGTTAGAAGAGATTGGTTCCCAGGGTGGATAAACACCACAGGAGAGGCGAGGCAGAGATTCCTTGCCCTGACTCAGGGGGCCTTCAGTCCTGCTTGTGCCCTGCGACTTTGCTTCCCAGGTCCACGGTGCATTTGAGTGGGTGCTGTGAAGGAGAACAGGAACAGAACTGCTCCACCTGGGAGGAAAAGACTTGATGGGAACATGGGTTTATTCATTCATTTGGTCTCACTAGGCAGCCGGTGGCAGGAACTCAGAGGTGAATAGGATTGAGTGCTGCTCTGGGGGCTATCCAGACTCAGGAAGAGGACTCTGGACCTTTGGACCAACCACGGATGCCTGCTCCCAGATCCGCCTTCATGATTCAAGGGGAAGAGTACATTTCTTTCCTTTCTTCCCTCTCTTTCCTTCCCCATTTTTTCCTTTTCTCCTCTTCTCTCATCTACTAGCCCTTTGTCACATTAAACCTAATTACTTTGTAAACAACTAGGACCATAAAGGAGCAACTACTGGTGCACTCAGGTGGGGGTCCTGGTCCTTGTCCCAATGCCTTTGTCTCTCCAAACCCACCCTACTATCTCAGCATCCAGATCTAGGTAGGCAAGACCATCCGACTCAGCCAAGAGTTCATTTGCACACCATTTCCTGATTGGCGGATAAAAATCCACTGTAGCCTCCATCCTTCCCTGCCCTTCCCCACCTTCCTGTTGAAGCCCCAGTAAGTCCAGCATCCTAGAATCCTCAGACCTCTGCCTTGCTGCCTTGTCTGTTCAATTATTCCGTGATAAAATGTCAATGGGTGATCCCTCCTGGTTTGCGGTTGAAAGACCTAGGATCGAAGCTGGACATTGCCACTGACAAACTGTGTGATTTTGAATGAGTTCCTTTGCCTCTCTGAGGCCCAAAGACAATGTCTATAAGATGGGAATACTTCTCATAATGAAGGCCTTACGAGACAATTCTGTAGTGGTTAATGTGGACTCTTAGGCCAGAATACTCAAGTTCAAATCCTCCCTCTTTCACTGTACGCAGAGTTCACTAAGCAAGTTTCCTTTTTACTTCTCTTCTCTGATCTGGTTGGAGTGGGTCTGAAATAAGTCAATATGTGTAAAAATACCTAGAACAAAGCTTTGCGTACAAGTGCCTAATAAATGTCAGCTATTATTATAATGGATATTGAAGTCCTTTGTCCAGCTGCTATTAACATTATTATTATTGCCCAGTGAGTGTTTGGGAAAAATCCATTGAGTGTAGGTCTGGCTCAGGGGCCTCAGGCTCATTATAAAAAGAGGCCAAACAAATGGAACCTTAACCGCTCTGAGCCTCAGTGTCTTTGTCTATAAAATGGCGATAACGACCCCACCTCTGCCTGCTTCATAAGGAAGAGTGAGTGCCAATGGTCAGCACTTAGAAAAGCAACTGTTGAATGAATGAATGCATGGATCATGAGGGGTGGCAATGGCAAGGTGCCCTAGGCAACATAACTGTGTTGACTTGCTGCCCAGGAGACCTCGTACAGTGGAGACCCACCTAGGGCAGAGGATGAGTGCTGAGTTGAGCAGACAGGCTGAGTGGTTTGCTGGTCGGCTCTTTGTATTAGGATAATAGGTACTCTGGCACTAGGGGAGAGTGGAAATATGTTGGTACAGTTCTTTTTGGAAAAACACGTAGTGCTAGCTAGCACAGTTTAAAAGTATAAACAAATTGACCTGGTAGTTTCATCTACAGGAAGTCATCCACCAGATATCTTGGCTCAAGTGTGCCAGGATTTATAAGTGTGCTCTCTGCAAGTCTTTGCAATAGTGAAAAATTGGAAACAATATAAACATCCCTCAGTATGGGAGTAGACAAAAGAAATTGTGGTGTATCTATATTATGAAGTACATAGCCATTAAAAAGAATGAAGTAAAGCTATATGTATTAACATCCAGAGGCCTCAAGATGTATGAGTATGGTTGCGTAAACAAACAGAAAAACTCAGTTGACAGAGTTATGCATTTAATACAATATTTGTGGAATAAAACCTTATCTATGGATCTGCATAGGAAGTATCTGGAAAGCTACACGAAGTCAAGGTGGTTAAGAAAGGGAAAAATTTTAAATTAAAAATTTAATTTGATAAAAGAAAAGCACACCTTTAAAGTCCAGAGGCCCTGTTTGTATAATTTGGGCAATGATACTCCATGACTCAAGAAAACTCTATTCAGTTTTTTAAAAGATTTTATTCATTTATTTTCAGAGAGAGGGAAAGTGAAGGAGAGAAACATCGATATGTGAGGGATCTATGATGGGCTGCTGCTCACATGCGCCCCACCCCCAACTGAGGACCTGGCCTGCAAACTAGATATGTGCCCTGACTGGGAATCAAACCCACAACCCTCTCGTTCACATGCCGGCATACAACCCACTGAGACACACCAGCCAGGGATCAATTTTTTGAGCAGAGTATTTCTTTTATGACACTGACAATGATAATGCCTACCTCCCAATATTATGATAGGATTAAATGAAATGATAGATATGAAAACCTCTGCTCAGGGCGGGGACAGATGATTATAGCAACCAGGGAGGGCAACTTAAAGAAGACATTAGCCTAGAGACACTAGCCTTGAAAGATTTGGTGAGGTATAAATTTGGTTTGATACCAGGCTGTTTCTTCCCAACATTCAACACGCAGTTGTTTATTTCGGGTCTGATACAAAACCGGATGTGCACCTTCAACCGCTCGTCCTCTGCTACAAAAGGTGAAGATGCCCGGCGCGTGCGCAGTAATAGCATCTTGGGCTGCGCTCTGCCCACGTACTACAATTCCCGGCAGGCTCCGCGCACGCAGCCCGCGCATCGCGGACCACTGCGATCACGCAGTAGCGCGGGGAATTTCGAGTGGCAGTGGAGCGCAGGAGGTCAGTGGGCAATGGAGCCCCCGGGAGTAGCCATGAACTCTCTAGTCGAGCCTCGGTGGCCTCCGGGCCTGGAAGTCTTGAAGGTGAGTGCTTCGGAGAGGTTGGGGATGCCCAGGTGTCGGCGGGAAACCGGCCCCGCCTTCAGAGGACCGGGCGCCGGCGGCCGGCTTGGCCCTGGGTGCCCCGGGCTCTGCTCTGCAACTTACCATCCGCGTGTCTCTGGCCGCAGTTTCTTGGGGCCTCGGTCCCTCATGGTGAACTGAGGTTGGCAGTCTTATTGAACCGGCTGTTCTGCAGTTTAGCCACAACAACGACAATGACCTAGAGAAAAAGTTACTCTGAACGGTGAAAACGACGGGGACAACTAACCCTTTCTAAGGGTTTCCTGTGTGCCAAGTGTTATGTAAACGCTCGCAGGACGTTAGTTGAGAATTTCCCATAGTGTCACTGGACATGGTTTTGGGTAGACCTTGCATCAAAAAAAGCGACTTATTTGCTCACTTAGCGAAGCATATGGTTTCCTTTACATTCTGTTCTGTTTGTTCTAATTATCCTCAGTAAGCCTAGTGCCGGTTTGCTCTCCTTCCTGAGTGTCCTAACAGTTGTGCATGTCTCCCTTTTAAACAAAGACATCAGGACTCTCATTGTTTAAAGGATCAGCACTAGCCAGCCTTTCATTTAATTGAATTAATTCGTTTAAATAACATCGACTTGGAGGCTACTTTGGTTTTTGGCAAGGCGTTTCAGTTTCCACTTATCAGTAGCAGTGAGCCCTGTATTCCAGCTATATTTGGTGAAGAGCAAATACATTTTGCTGTGCTAAGAATCAGTTGCTTGGTTTTCCTCCTTGCAATGTGATAATTTCAGTTTTGTGGGCAAGATCACGTTTTCATTCTCTTCCTCAGACCATAAGCTTGGGGATTATGGTCTCTGTCCCACTGACTCAAAAGGCTGACTTTGAGGATTAAGCCAAGGGACTTGTGGGAAGTTTAAGTATGAGACCTTATTATCCTTGACATCATCAGCGTCGTCTGCAGTTTTGGGGGACTTGAGATACAGCCCTGTGGTGACAGCTGACATTGTGGAATGGGATCAAGGAAAGCCGTGGTTTTGAAGTTGTGGTGTCCTTGGTAGTGGAGAATAGCATAGATGATCCCAGGTTAAATCTGGTCTCTGTCTCTTATTTACCTGTGTGACCTTCAGTTAGTTACTAAAACTCTCTGAGCCTGACTTTCCTCAACTATAAACTGGAAGCAAAGAGAAACAGTGTATAAGGTTGGTTAAATGACTTGGTGTGTATGGGCAGGGATCCTGTCTGACTTACTGTACTTAACACAATGCGTGGCACGTGGCGGGTGCTCAGAAATTATTTGCCAGTTGATTGAAGGTATCTGGAAGGTATTCAAGTGTTGTATCTTATTATTAGCATGTAACATATGTTAACTTTTCAACTCCTTTTTATTTGCTGTTGTGAAGGTTGAATTGGATAAAGGAAGTGAAAGCTCTGTAACTTGTAAAGCTACCTGTTTGTAGATCTGGGCATATTTTATGTATTCTTACAACTCCCGCAGTGTTCTTTAGAGGCAGGTTCCGTGTCTCCTGTGGCTTTGATATCTCACCACAGCACTAAACTGAGGGGCCAGCACCAGAGAGTGTTCGGTGGTAGAGTTGACTGAACCCATATTAGAATCATGAAATCGTAAGGTTGGAAAGCCAGCCCCCTCCTCTGTTTTAATCCCTTTCATAATGTATTCTGCCAACTTCTCATCTAGTGTTTGCTTGAATTCCAAATGCAGGAACAAATGCAGGGCCCAGCACAAATAACATCCCTTTTTTATGACAAAATCTTTTATTACAAAATCATCAGTATGTAGTTCTGTAACATAACAATATCACATTCAAGCACACCATATGAAATTTTAGGTGAAATGTTCAAATTAAAAGTATAAACTATTACACTCATGTTATTACCCTACCAGCCACACTCAAGCAGGACTTCTGCTGTACCCTTATTAACTGTGCCCAGAAGGAGCTCTGTTTGAAGTTCTTTCTTATATTGAATAGAAATCTGACTTCAGATCTATGGTTAATCTAGTGCCCATGGAAAGACTGTGGTGTCTGAATTATTTATAAAATTTTTGTCTGTATGCTTATCTGAAAAGAGAGTCCATAATTTTCATCCATTTTTTTCAAAGGAATCTGTGACCCCCCCAAAACTTAAGAGCTGTTGCTTTCTTTATTGTCTTCACCCATTCCCTACTTCTCCCGTCCACTTTCTCCAAGTTAAAGAAATCCTGGGGCCCCCACTTGACCACTCCATGTTTGGGCTGACAAGCACGTGTGGTGTGCATTACTGTCCCGAAATGGCGTGACTGGAAATTCGTTCGAGAATGTTATAGCTCATCTGCTCTGGTGTCACCTTCCACAGATTGCGTTCAGCAGAGGGGTCAGAACCACTCCTCCACCAGAAGAGGATGGTTGTATGAAGGAAGTACAAGACACTAGATGCCAGACTCCGGCTTCCAGCTCTGCCTCTGCTCTTAATTGATTTTCAACACAATCCTCTCCTTTTGTGTCAGTGGTAGCTTATCATGCAAAATAATGGAAGAGCCCTGACTGGCGGTGTGGCTTAGTTTGCTGGGCGTTGTTCTGCCCAAGGAAAGGTCACTTCCTTCTGCTCAGGGCACGTGCCTAGGTTGTGGGTTCAGTCCCAGTGGCAACTGAGTGATGTTTCTCTCTCACATTGATGTTTCTCTCCATCTTTCTCCCTCCCTTCCCCTTCTCTCCAAAAATAAATTTTAAAAATCTTAAAAAATAATGGAAAATTTTTGGTATTTTAATGTTTATTTCCCTGGTTTAACCATAACAAAAATTTCTAGCTTTGACAGTTTATAAATGTATGTGGATATAGTAGAAAAGACATTAAAATTCAGGGTAAGAAAAAGGAGTAAGGGAAAGTTGCCCATTACCCTATTATCCCGAGATAACCACTGTTGGACACTTTCTCTCATTTCCTTTGTTTGCCACGTGTGTACTCATGCACGCATGTGTCTGCAGTGAGTATGTGCACTTAAAATTTGGGACCACTTTGGAGTCAGTTTCTTGGGTTTGATCCAACTGCTTTTAAGCTCTGTAGTCTAGTCTGTAAAACAGGTACAGATGCTGTAGACTTCACAGGATTGCTATGGATTAAACCACATGGTTCTGTTATTAGGTATTGTTGTAGATTTGTTCTCTAATTTTTTTGAAAGTTTCCATTAAAACAAGAATATTTTCCCATGGCATTTTTGTGTGAAAGCACTTTTTAAAATGGCTACATAATATTTCATCATAGGGACTATTAAGTGACATTAGTCTTTTTTTTGTGTGTGTTTTAAAATTTAGGTAATATGCTCATATGGTTCAAAAAATACATGAAATTAAAAGCAAAAGTCTGCCTCCCAACTTTGTCCCTTTCGTAACCCCTGTGACCATTATTTATTACTTTCTTAGGTTTCATGTCAGGGTGCCTTTATACCTATCTATATACAAGATAAAAATATAATACATTCTTATTCCCTCCCTTTTAAGCAAAAGGTAGCCTACCATATGTACTGTCTTTTTTCCCTTATTTCGGCAACGTCTCCGCATCAGCGCATAAGAGAGCCACCTCTTTTTTGTCTTCTCTCAGATATCTTCTCAGTATTCTATGGAACGGAATACATTTTACTTTAAGTGATTGAAAAGATTTGGGGCTGTGAGAATAGGTCCTTCCCTGTCCAGTTGCCTTCCAGGTTGGCACACATCTGTCTGGCTTTCCAGATTGTCCTCTTCACGCCCTGTGCTGTCACTGCTCCGGTCTCTGCAGGGCTGCCGCCTCTGGCTGCACGTAGAACCATGCAGGAGCCAGGAGGGAGATGAGAAGTTTGGTCCTGGCTGGACTCATGCCCCACATGTGCCTGCTGTGGATACTCGTCTCCTCATTTGTGAAGTAGGGTTTTAATTAGATAATTTCTAATGCATGGCTGTAGTATTCACTGATTTGGTTTTTAACCAGTGTGCTAACTTGCTACTGGTACTCTTCACCTAGCAGTGACTGTGGGCCAGGGGGCAGGGTCTGAAGAGAAGGCGGCTTGGAGTAAGAGCTGGAAACACTTGGGAAGGGAAGCAGAAACAGAGTAGCCCTTTTGTGAAGGGGTAACAATATTGCATAGGAATCTATACAGTGTCAGCTTTATCTGTCTAAAGTGTTTCGAGTAACCTGAGTTTGAATGTGTAAGAGTCATGGGGGAGGTTTTCCTCTATTCGTTAAGGTCCCCTGCAGTTGAAGTGTAGTTTGCATTTGAGTGTGTATATTTGAGAAAAGTGTTATTAAATGATTATTCTTTTTAGGGTATGGAGAAAGAGTTCTGTGCCAGACCTTTTGATCTTGGTACCTTTCTGATACCTATACATGTGTGTTTACGTTTCAGACAGTAGATGATTTGCTGCGGTGTGGAATTTGCTTTGAGTATTTCAACATTGCCATGATGATTCCTCAGTGCTCACATAACTGTAAGTACCGCTGTTTCTGTGAACTAGTCAAAATGTGATTTTTATGTGAGGTGGTATGAATTCGATACCAGAGGTAAGTACACATTTATCTCTACTTTTAGCTGCATCTTGAAGTTTTCAGAAGATCTTTTCCACTGTTTCCTCTTGAATACTGAAGTTTTTACAGAGGCTCTTATATTTTCTATCACCGTCTTTTGGATTTTTTTATGTCTTATAACATTTACAGCAATAACGATTCTGGTCATGATATGTGGTTTTTTATTTGCCAACCACTTTTAGATGTTAAATTTCAGAATTTTTGTTTTTAGCAGGATAACAGATAGGTGGTTCAATTAAATAGTTTATGTAGAATTTCAGAGTATAAAAATCCCAGTGGAGGTATTGTACCACTGAAGAGTCTTACCAGTTTATCACTGAACTAACTGGACAGACTCTTATACTGGAATCTTCTAGTACTTTTCTTTCTGAGTCTAGTGTGGAAGTATTTTTTACACTTGAGGCATTTAGCACATAGGGGTGAGCCTGTCCTTGGTCAGGAGCTGGCTATCCAGTATATGAATTATCTGAGTTCATGATCTTTAGGCCCCTATTTTTTTTCTTTTTTGTGAGAGAGAGGGAAGAAGAGAGGGAGAAAAACATTGATGTGAGAAAAAAACATTGGTTGGTTGCCTCTCCTATGTGACCAAACTGGCAACCCAGGCATGTGCCCTGATTGGGGATCGAACCTGTGACCTTTCACTTTTCAGGATGGTGTCCAACCAACTGAGCAACAGTGGTCAGGGCTCTGTTCTCTACTTTCAGGTTGATTTTTCTTGGAAAGTTAGAAAAACCCAACAACTTTGACTTAAACAAATGTTTTTGTTGGGCAGTAAGCTTCGGTGGAAGAGTTTCCGTAGGGAAGACATAAGAGGATGGTGGTCATTAGACATGGTCATTAGAGACGCACTTGGGCTTGACCCTTGCACTTCCCACTTAGTAGGCTGATGAGTGTGCAGGTGCCCAGTATTTTTTCAAAGGTAAAAATCTGGTGAGCAGTTTTACCTTAGCCAGTGGTCACGAGAATTGAATGTACCTGGTCCACTGTCTGACAGGGTATCAACCCTCAATAAATGTTCATTTCCTTTCTAGGCCAGATTCTTTTTGTTGTTGTTGTTGAATGTTTATTTCTTCCTTCTGGTCCAAATTGTTGATTTGTGTCCCAGTTTCCTCCCCTTCACTGTTGGTTCCCTGTGTATTTTTCTTTATTTCACTTTGCATAGCCTTCATTTTTTCCTGTACTTTGTGACCATGCTCAACCATTTCTGTGAGCATCCTGATTACTAGTGTTTTGAACTCTGCACCTGGTAGGTTGGCTGTCTTTTCATGGCTTAGTTGTATTTTTGGAGCTTTGATCTGTTCTTTCATTTAGGCCACATTTTTTTGTCTCAGTGCTTGTTACCTTATAAGGGGTGGAGCCTTAGATATTTGCCAGGGTGGGGTGCCCCACCTCTGTGTTGTGTGGCGCTGTTGTGGAGCAGTGGTCAGAGAGCGGACAGTGCCACTTGCTCAGCTCATGGCTGGCTTTCGGTCACTTCCCCTGCTCCCCACAAGCAAATTGTACCCTGGTGGTGCTGATTCCAGGTGGGTGGGTTTGTTGTGTACATTCTACGACCCTGTGGGTCTCTCCAACGACCTTTCCTGTGAGACTGGGAGTTTTTTTCTTTTTTTCACTTTAAAAATACATATTTTATTAATTATGCTATTACAGTTGTCCCATTTCCTCCCTTTATTCCCCTGGGCCCTGCACACCCCTCCCACCCACATCCCCCCCTTTAGTTCATGTCCTTGGGTCATATATATAAGTTACTTGGCTTCTACATTTCCCATACTATTCTTACCCTCCCCCTGTCTGTCTTCTACCTACCATCTATGCTACTTATTCTCTGTACCTTTTCCCCCTCTCTCCCCACCCCCTCCCCCACTGATAACCCTGCATGTGATCTCCATTTCTGTGGTTCTGTTCCTGTTCTAGTTGTTTGCTTAGTTTGTTTTTGTTTTCGTTTTAGGTTTGGTTGTTAATAACTGTGAGTTTGTTGTCATTTTACTGTTCATATTTTCAACTTCCTTTTCTTAGATAAGTCCCTTTAACATTTCATATAATAAGGGCTTGGTGATGGTGAACTCCTTGAACTTGACCTTATCTGGGAAGCACTTGATGTGCCCTTCCATTCTACGCAATAGCTTTCCTGGATAGAGTAATCTTGGATGTAGATTCTTGTCTAGGCCAGATTCTTACTAATAACCACGATAAGTTTTGGGAATTGTTTCAAAATGTGTGCTAACAGCATCTTGATTTAGCTATGACTTCTATAAAATAAAATACATCCATTTTAAGTGCCCAGTGGAGTGTAGAGGTGCTAGTGAGTTTTGACAACTGCATGTACCATGTAGCTGCTGCGGTTGGGTACTGAACATCCTGCCACCTGATCGAGTCCTTCTGCCCATCCCAGTCATTGTGGCTGCAGGCAGTCACGTGTAGGTCTGCTACTGGCCTCTTTTCTGTCCCATTGATCTGTTCTTGTGCCAGTACCACCTTGTCCTAATTTAGTAAGTCTTGAAGTCAGGCATTGTAAATACTTCAACTTTGTTTTTATCAAAATTTTGGGGGTACTTTTAGGATCTTTGCATTTTACATTCATTTCTGTATAAACTTTAGAATCATATTGCAAATTTCTACAAAAAAAGCTACTGAGATGTGCATTAGGATTGTACTGAACCTGGAACTCAAACTGGGGAGAATTGACATCTTAATAGTGTTGAGTCTTCAGTATAGGAACATGGTGCTTTCTTCCATTGTTTAGCTTTTCTTTAATTTCTCTCTACAACATTGTTTAGTTTTCAGTGCACAGGTCTTGCACATAGAAATACAGTTTTTTTATTTTAACCTTTTATCTTGTGATCTTGTTAAATTCACTTTTTTTATCCTCATCTGAGGACATTTTTTCCGTTGCTCTTAGAGAGAGAGGAAGGGAGAGAAGCATTGATGCGGGAGAGAAGCGCCGACTGGTTGCCTCCTGTATGCTCCTGGCCTGGAGATCGGCACCCACGCTGGAGATCTTAGGTGTCCGGACCAGGGACGGAACCTGCACCTTTTGGTTATGGGACGATGCCCCAACCAGCTGAGGCATGTCAGCCAGGGCACGACATTCACTTCTTAATTCCAGCATCTGTTCTGCTGCTTACTTAGGAATTTTTACATGTACATTCATGTCATCTGTGAATAAAAACAGACTTATTTCTTCCTTTCTAATCTATATGCCTAATATTTCTTGTTGCACAGGCTGGTGCCTCTGGTTCAGTGTTAAGTAGACGTGTTGGGGGTGGACAACCTCTCCTTATTCCCAGTTTTATGGGGAAAGCATTCAGATTTTATGTTAGTTGTAAATTTTACCATGGCCTTAGTACATTTTCTAAATTTGTCAATTCGTGGAAGTTCTCTATGCTCTTAATTAGCTGAGAGGGTTTTTTTTTTTAAAGATTTTTTAAAAGATTTTATTTATTTATTTATCTTTAGAGGGGAAGGAGAGAGGGAGAGAAACATCAATGTATGGTTGCCTTTCGTGCCTCCCCTGCTGGGAGTTGGCCTGCAGGGAACCAGCCTACAACCCAGGCATGTGCCCTGNAGACGTGTTGGGGGTGGACAACCTCTCCTTATTCCCAGTTTTATGGGGAAAGCATTCAGATTTTATGTTAGTTGTAAATTTTACCATGGCCTTAGTACATTTTCTAAATTTGTCAATTCGTGGAAGTTCTCTATGCTCTTAATTAGCTGAGAGGGGTTTTTTTTTAAAGATTTTTTAAAAGATTTTATTTATTTATTTATCTTTAGAGGGGAAGGAGAGAGGGAGAGAAACATCAATGTATGGTTGCCTTTCATGTGTCCCCTGCTGGGAGTTGGCCTGCAGGGAACCAGCCTACAACCCACATGTGCCCTGACTGGGAATCGAAACCGCGATCCTCTGGTTCGCAGGCCTGTGCTCAAACCACTGAGCTAGACCAGCCAGGGTGCTGAGAGGGGTTTTTTTTGTTTTGTTTTTTAATGAATAGGTGTTGAATTTTGTCAGGTTTGTTTTCTGCACCTATGGAGATCCTCATGTGATTTACTTTCTTTATTATATAATATGATTAATTACATTGACTTTTGAATGTTAAAACAACTTTGAATTCCTTTTAAGAAATTTGTCCATTTATATAAGCTGTTGGGTTTATTGGCATTGAGTTTTTAATACGCTTCCTAATTGTCCTTTTCTTATCTTTATTATTTCCTTTCTTTTACTTATTGGAATTTAGTTTGCTCTTATATCCCTAGGTTAAGGTAAAAGCTTAGATCGTTGATGTTAGGTTTTTCTTCTTTTCTAATGTGAGCATTTAAAATTGTGAATCTCTCTCTGAGCACTGCTTTAGCTGCATTCCACACATTTTGATATGTTTTCACTTTTATTTGGTTTAAAGTGTATTCTGAATATAAAGATTTAAATTCCTTCTAAATATGTGATTTCTTCTTGGTCCATGAGTCATTTAGAAGCCTGTTCTAAATATTTGGGAGTTCTCCTGATATCTTCCTATTACTATGTTCTGGTCAAAGAACATAATCTTCTTTATTTCAGTTCTTTAAACATTTTCTAGTTTAAAGAAATGAGACTAGCTTATGACACAGCATATGGTATTTCTTGGTTAATGTTTCATGTACACTTGAAAAGAATGTCTATTAAATATCAATTATGTCAAGTAGATAGTGCCCTGAAGTCTTCTGTATCTTTAGAGTCTTTACGTTTTATCAGTATGGAGAGAGGAGTGTTGAAATCTCCAACTGTAATTGTGGACTTGTTTATTTCACTTCTATCACTTTTTGCCTTTTGTATTTTGAAGTGCTTTTATTAGGTGTGTACATATTTATGATTATTTTGTCTACTTGATGAATTTACTGTTTCCTTATCATCAAATGGCCCTCTTCTGGCAATATTCTTTGCACTGAAGTCTACTTTTTTCCTGACATTAATGTAGCCACTCTTACTTCTTTAAGCGAGAAGTAATAGTCTTTGCATGGTTTAACTTTTTCCATCTTTTACTTCTAACTTGTGTGTGTCCTTATATTTAAATTGAGCTTTTTATAGACAACGTATATTGGGCTTTCCCCTGTAATTCAGTTTGACAATATCTGTTTTTACTTGGAATATTTAGACCTATGTTGTTTAGTACTGTAAATGCTAGCCACACAGTTATTTACATTTTAATTAAAATCAATTAAAGTTAAATCAAATTAAAACTGCTTTCTTGGTTGCCACCTCCCACAGATTTTACAGGCTGCTTTCTTTATGGAAAGACCTTCACCAGTCAGCACAGCTAGAGATTCCGGGGGTGTATTAAACCTTTTCTGTGGCCCTGGTGGGTGTGGCTTGGTTGATTGGGGCACCATCTCATGCACTGAGGGGTTTCAGGTTCGATTACTGGTTGGAGCACGTGCCTGGTTTGAGGGTTCAATCCCCAGTCGTGGCTCAGGTGGGAGACAGCCAGTAAATGCTCCTTCCTTCCTCCCTTCCTTTCTGTCTCTGTGTCACAAACACTGAAATACTGTCCTGTAGTGATGATTAGAAAAAATTAAAAAAGAAAACCTTTTCTCTGGATATGTCTTTTGAGTGTGAATTACCAATGAGATATTTTGCTGGTTTCTCTTCATTAGTTTGTAATTTCTTGCATCTTCTGGTATCTGTGCACTGCAGGACCTCTAGAACTGTAGAAAGCTACTTAGCTCTTTTATGTTCCTGGTGGCTCACCAGGCATTTGGAGTGTGCCAGGTCCCAGTAGCACCTCAAGTCAAACAAGACAGAAGCAGCCCCTCAGGCATCCCCTTAGCCAAAATATTGGATGCATGCTTCCCTCTTTTCTTTCTTCCAAAGGAAAAGCTGCTGAGCCGTATTGGCCTCTGTTGGATGTACCGTGGGTTTTCTGGAGCAGCAGCAAGCTGCCCAGCTCTTTATTGTTCTCAGCAGTCCCTAGGCATCTGTGGCATGATGGATCCCATCAGCACTCTGAGTTGGATGAGAGAGAAACCAGTCCCTCTGGTAGCCTTCCTAAAGCTGGAACATTAGATGGGCGGTCTTTCCCAGAGAGAAAAATGAGACATGAGTGTCTCCAGCGTGCTTCGTGCCTCGCTGGGTGAGGGGTGATGGTGAGTGAATGTTTGCTAGTCTAAACCATCGTCTTTGTTCTCAGTGACCCCCAACTTGGGGCCCTTTCCTGTCAGTGTTTAGACTCAGTCGGGACAGAAACTAGTCCCGTGGGCAGTCTCCTGAGAAGTCTGAATGTCTCGTTCTTCTCTTTCACTCCCCAGGGAGAAGCTGGGAGTTGGGGATTTTTCGGTTCATGGGGTGCTGAGCCAGACAGAGTTGCTCCAGCAAGTGAATGCCACAGATTTCCTACTGGACCCGTGGCTGATTTTGCACTCACTTGGGGTGCAGGAGCATCTCAACTGCCATCTGCGTTTCTCACAAAGGGAATTGGCTCATGTATTGTTAGTTGATACCTCCATGGGGAAGAGAGGGTCCGGCTTCCTATTTTGCCATCTTGCTGACATCACCTTCTTTCTATGGCTAATTTACCCTCATACTTAGGTATGACATTCTGGAGTGTCTACTGAATACCCAAACTGGATGGTAGAAAATTTAAGAACTCCCAGCCCTGTGAAACCTCTTCAGTTACTGTTCTTACCAAGGAAGTTGTTCTTTGTCTGGTCTCATGGATTTTCACTCTGTATATGTGCAGATTTGCATTTAACCACAGAATTGGGTGGATCCCTATTCGTATTTCTGAAGGTCTTCCTATATGTGTAGCCTCTTTCTTTCTGGTATTCTGCTTTACAGATATTAACTGCCTGGATTGCCTTGAAGTCTGACCTTTGTTTCTCCAACTAGCAAGGCTGATGCTCTGTCTGGCTCTCTCCAGTGTACTGTAGTCAGGCAGTTGCCTCCAGGCAGCATCCTCGGGCTGTGGTAGGACTGTCATTTCTGCCATTGTCCAAAGTCTGAATATGGTTGTTCCTCCAGTGTTTTACTTGTTTCTCAAAGGAGGGTAATTCCTGACCCTGTTACTTTCTCCTGGACACAGGTGGAAGTCCCTTCTATAGATTTTAATTATGTCATTTTAGAGAAGAAAGGCTTTACTTTTTATGAATTCAGTGAACTCCACTTAGCTGGAGGCTTTACTTCCATTCTTCTCTTCTATGTCGCTTACAGATGTCACTTACAGTTGTCACTGATGTCATTCCTAAGAGGAAATTGGTGGAGGGTACTTTTAATAGTGATAATTTATTTTATGAGCACTTACTTTTCATTCTGTACCTCTCTACATTCGGGAGGCCTTTTCAACTAAACGCCACTTGTCACAAGTTCTTTCAAGACTAAGAATCGCTGTGGGTCTGTAGTGTTGTTTTAATGGCACAAAAGCCCCTGGAACGTCGAGGGAGCCAGGTTTGGCTACCGTGTTCTGCTCCCGGCCTGGATCCATGGAATTCGTGATTCGGAATGCTGGCTGCGAACTGCTGCTCCTTAAACATTCAGGGTTTATTATTTTAAACCATTTTATTTTCCTTTTGTTTTCATTTTTTGGGTATGAGTAATGAACACTGCATTTGCAGATGTGCTGAGATTTTAGTGGGGCGTGTTGACAGAATGCAGGTCAATTAAATTGGTCCAAATTCATGCTATTAGAGAGAATATTTTGGGGGAGAGGGAATGGGCTTTCTCCAACCTGTAAAATACCAAGAGTGAGAATTATTTTTGCTAATAAACTGATATGCTCAAGTACCAGTTTTCTTTGCACCTGCACCGTTTTTCTGACTCGATAGGGGTTTGTCCTGCTAAATGAAACCGTTGGCTCTGGGTGCTGTTACGTTAAGGAGGGACCAGCAATCATCTTTCTTTTCCTTTTGTGGATTTTGACTTAAATTCATTAAGTCTTGTGCTAAAATAAAAAGCACCTTAATTTCATTTTTGAACGTGAGATATGAAATGTTCTTTTAATGACGTTTGGGTAAATTAAGAGGAGCTATACTGTTCTTTTAGGCAAATAGTGTGTTCTTCCTTTTTTGTTCTTAAGAGGCACCAGAGTGAAACAAGGGAGGGGTAAGAGATAGTTACGCGCACAGAAGGGCCGTAGAACTGTGCAGACCTGCGCGTAGGGCGGGGCTGGAGTGCTGGTTGTTGTTTGAAAGGATGTTTTTTGTTACCAGCTAACTGGTCTCCGGACACTGGAACTGGAGGCAGAGGCCAGTGTTCTCAGCTTTCCAGGACCTCCTGTTCCATCCAGAATTGGCTTTTCTGGTTTGGCTGGGACTATTTTTGAAATGGTTCTATTCTCATAAAATCCTTAAGTCACACACAAAAAGGGTTGGTTTAAGTTTTAGAAATTTGCTTTTTACTGTTAGGATGCTAGGTTCTTTTGGTATTCGAAAGTCAGCAGGTGGCTGCAGTCGTGTTTGAGATTAGAAATACCTTCTCTCCACCAAGGCCTGGATGTTTCTGTGAAGCTACCCTTCATGTCATTGGTTTAGTCTCCCTTCCCGTCCCATCCCGCACTGCTCATAGGTGAGCCCTTGGCTAGAAAAATCAGACGTCACAGGTGATTTAAATAAAGCCACCTAGGAATAAATAGACTCTGAAGGTCCAGAGCCCTTCAGCTGCTTGAACTTGAGTGGAATAGCAGTGTTGCTCACTAGAGAATAAATTACGTCAGTCTGCAGTTCACCAGTACGTATTTGGTAGTCCACTAGTAGGCTGAAATTAAGCCAATGACCCGCTCTACTTGGGACTAACGTCTGGTTCTCCATGTTTCAAAACAAAACGCACACAAGACTGCGTGGAAGAGAAAGCACCGGCCTCATTACACACAATCTGGTATCTACGATCGTAAATATTACTTGTATAACCATAATACATGTATGTTATAAATAAATTGTAAATACTTAAAAATTAGTTAGAATTATGTTACCATAGGCTCTGTTACTTGCCTTTGCCACCTGTTAGCTCGGTGGCCTTGGGCAAGGGGGCCGAGTCCTCTGCTGCGTTTTCCTTCTTGTGAAGTGGAGCTAATATTTGTCACAACCTCAGGTTGCTGGGAGGATCAGAAGAGCTAACACCCTGACCTGTGAGGCTCAGTGGGTCCAGTGTTGTCCCGCAAAGCCAAAGGTTGCTGTTTCGATTCCTGATCAGGGCTCATGCCTAGGTTGTGGGCCCAGTTCCCTGAGGTGCATGTAAGAGATCAATGTTTCTCTCACACATCACTGTCTCTCCCTCGCTTTCTTCCTCCCTTTCCCTCTCTCTGAAAATAAATAAATCTTTTGAAAACAAGCATTAACATGTGTAATGTACTTTAAACAGAACATACAGTGAATGTACAGGTCTGTCCAGAAGGTATCTAGCCATGTAATATGAAAAATAGAGACATTTATTGAAGAAGATACAAGAAACATTGTACAAGGACAATGACACCTCAGTCCCCTTCAAAATAGTAGCTTGGTGCCTCACACAGTTCTCCCAGTTGCCATCAGCTGCCCTGTTGTGTTTTCCTGAATCTCATTGACAGTTTGAAATCTCTTCCCTGTCAAAGGCAGTTTTAGTTTTGGGAAAAGCCAGAAGTCCCAGGGTGCCAAATCTGGGCCGTAAGGTGGCTGAGTCACCTGGGTGATTTGACGTTTCGTCAAAAAACCCTGCAGGAGATGTGATGCGTGATTGGGCATGTTGTTGTGATGAAGCTACCAATCACCAGTTGCCTGTGGCTGTGGCCTCTGAATCATCTGAATGTTGTCCATGGAGGAATGTTCAAGCTTAGTGAAAATCTGATGCAGATTCATTGCTTTACTCGCTCATTTTGAATGTGATGGCCACACAGTACACATGTTCACTCAATAGCCCCCACTGACTAGTACAGTGAAGTCATCCTTGTTCACACAGGCACATTCCAGCCAAGTCTCCTTGGCTGCCAGGTTATATCAATGTGGTGCAGACTGTTCTCATTATATTAACAGTGTGGTTGGACTTTTTCTGGACAGACCTCATACAGTGTTATGTTAAATTATGAGAAATTGCCAATATTTGTCTTTTTTAATTTCCCCCAAATGATTTTCATATGGTACAACCTAATAGCAAAAACATACTAAGTTTTAAAAAAATAATGATAATAATAATTGTTGTTCAGTTAGAATCACATATTATGGGTGTGATTTACTGACCTAAAGCTAATGAATCAGTATGGCTTGAGTTAGGGCCTCAGAAACGAAATTAAAATCAACCATGAACTGCCCTTGGCGGCTCTGATGCACGGCTGGGTTTGGGAACTCTTGGCCTTCACTGTTACTCCGGAGACTTACAGTGTGAAGAGAGGAATGTGGATAGCAGGGGTCTGGAGAGGACTTTTGCTTTAGAATGCATCATACCCCATGTCTCATCCATACCTGATGTTGGTGTTATACAGACAGGCCTTTGGACTTCAGAGTTGACGCTGGAATGAGACTTTTGGGGTTACTAAGATGGGATGAGTGTGTTTTCTGTGGGAGAAGGACAGGGACTTTGGAGGATGAGTGGTGGAGTGCTGTGGAGTGTTTTCC
This sequence comes from Sturnira hondurensis, assembly GCF_014824575.4. Classification (NCBI taxonomy): domain Eukaryota; kingdom Metazoa; phylum Chordata; class Mammalia; order Chiroptera; family Phyllostomidae; genus Sturnira; species Sturnira hondurensis. Next base: position 1,621,235 of record NW_028081354.1, read on the forward strand.
CGCCAATTCATTTAATTGAAGCACTCATTCCCAAAATGATGGCATTTGGAGAACAGACCTTTGTGAGGTAAAGAGGTTTAGATGAGGTCACGAGGATGGGTCCTCGTGATGGGATTAGTGCTTTTCTCAGAGGAGACCGGAGAGCTTGTTCTCTCTCCTGCTGCCCTGTGAGGACACAGTGGGTAGGAGGGGATCTACAAGCCAGGAAGAGAATTCTCATCAGAAATGGACTGTACTTGCATCATGATCGTGGACTGCTGCCCTCCGGAACTGTGAGAAATAAAATTCTGTTCCGTAAGCAACCAGTCTCCAGTATTTTGTTACATGGCGGCCCGAATTGACTAAGACACCCAGTTCCTCCCTCCAGTCCTCTGTGTCGTTGCTGTTACGCATTTCACTTATATGTAAGCATATGTTTGTCCATAAGCATAGGTGATGTAATACTTTGTTGCTCTTATTTTGAACAAACTTGTTTGTTAGATCAGTTAAGATAAAAGAATGAAAGCTTTTACTTTCACTTGTTCCTTCAGTGCTATTCCTTCCTTTATGGAGGTGGGGTTTCTGAGCTACATCATTTTCCTTCTCTCTGAAGAACTTCTTTTTAACATTTCTTGCAAGGCAGGTCTACTGGAAGCAAATTCTCTTAATTTTTATTAGCCTGAGTAAGTATCTCCCTCATTCTTGCAAGATGCTTTCTCAGGCTACAGAACTCTAGGTTCGTGTTTCTTTCCTCAACACTAAATCTTTCACTTCATTCTTTTCTTGACTGCATGCATTCTCAGGAGGTGGATTTAATCTAACCTTTGTTCCTTGATGGGTAAGGTGTTTTTCCCTCTGGCTTCTTTCAAGTCTTTTTTATCTTTGTTTTACTGCAGTTTGAATATGATAAACCGTCATAGGATTTTTTTTTGCATTTATCCTGCTTCGTGTACTGTGGGCTTCCAGGATCTGTGGTTCGGTGTCTGACAATAATTTGGGGGAAATTTCGGTCATTATTGCTTTACATATTTTCTGTTTCCTTTTTGTCCTTTGGGTATTGTCATTATGCACAGTTATACCTTTTGTATCTGTCCCACAGTTCTTAGATACTCTCTTCTGGGTTTTTTCATTCTTTCTTTTTTTCCTCTTCAGTTTGGAAGTTTGTATTGAAATATGCTCAAGCACAGAGATTCTTTTTTTCTCATCTGTGTCCAGTGTACTAGTGAGCCCATTAAAGGCAATCTTCATTTCTGTTACAGCATTTTTGATCTCTAACATTTGAATGTGTTTTAAGATTTTCATCTGTGCCTATGTTACCCATCTGTTCTTGGATTGTTGTCTACTTTGTTCGTTAGAGCCCTTAGCATATTAACCATAGTTGCTTTAAATTCCTGGTGTGATAATTCCACATCCTGCCAGATTTGACTCTGGTTCTCATGCTTGCATTTTCTTCAGACTGTGTTTTTTGCCTGTTGGTATGCCTTACAGTTTTTTTCCTGATAGTGGGATGTAGTGTACTAGGTACAAGGAGCTGCAGTACGCAGTCCTTCAGTGATGTGAGGTGTGTTCTGTCATCCTGTCATTAGTCTCAGCCCTTAAGTCAGCGTGCGCCCTTGGACTGTGTACCTCACAGGTGCTTCTCAGGTGCCCCTGGGGTCCCCCAACTTCCCCAGGTTGACAGGACAGGACAGGACAGCTAGAAGTAGCTGGAGGTGGTTGTTTCCCTTCCCCCATGTCACCTGGTCTCTGATAATACCCTAATAGAATAGGTTCTGGTAAAATAGTTTCTCTTGAGGGCAGGTCTTGGTAAGAAGAGAACAGTGCTCTGGTGTATTTCAAAACTATTGCTTTCCCTCTCCCTCTGCAGAAGGACTAGGGGGACTCTCGTCTCATAGTCACTTTGAGAACCTGGTAGAACTGTTCAAGTTGAAATTCAGTAAGTGTGTGCCAGCGAAATATCTGTGTTGCCCTGGAGTTTTGAAACTCAGGCTTGTCCACACTGAGCCTCCAGCAATTTGTCAATTACAGTCCAGGTTTTGCAACCCCACCTGCCCTCTCCCAACTCTGGTTCCAGCAGAGGTTTCTTCTCTGATTTCCCCATAAGTTTCTGGTCATGGGTTTTTACTCTGGTAAGTGTTACTCTCTGAATCCAGCCTGTCTGTCTCTCCAATTTTGAGGGCAGCAGGTTGCTCTGTGACCCCTGTTCTCTGATGGATCTAAGAAGAGTTGTTGATCTTCCAGTCTACTCACCTTTTTCTTGTTTGGAAGAGCGTGGGCTTCCAAGCTCCTTACATCCAAACCAGTAGCCGGAAGTCCCCTTTATTCACCTTTGCTTCCCAAAGAAGTTAATTCTGCCTGTTTTATCTTTTTTATAACTTGTTCTAATTTTTTCCGCCTGGATGCTCTTACTGAGGCTGGTATAACTTGTTCATTTGCTGGATATCTGTAGCCGAACTCGTACTGTCCCCTCCTCCTTCACTAAACTGAATCCTGTTTTAAATGAAGCCCCTTCCCTGAGCTGAGCTTGGGCTGCTAGCAGATTATGTACCAGTAAGGTACCATTCTGATGTTGGTCACATGTATTTTTTTTGTGGCGTGGGGGAGGAGAATTGTTTTATACTGCCTTGGGTGTGAAGAATTTAGTTAATGTCAGTTCCTATTTAAGTCATTAGGACTTATTAAACTGTAATTGTTTCACTATTTTGTAAATAGTGACCTCCATGAGGTCAAGAACCTTTCATTGTATATTGTTCTTTTCGTAGTGCTTGCCACAAAAGTACTTGTTAAATGTGGGATGGTGGACATCATTTATAAAGTTAGGGTATAGAAATCCCTAATTTTATAACCTGGGTATATATTATTTCTTAAAGTGTACCTACCTTATTTCAAAGTTTATACTTTAGAGTATTAGGCAGTAAATATTTTTGACATGTTAATACAATATCCACCTCAGGTCTTACATGCATGTTTGGTACATGTTGTGGGTGGATGCAGAGAGCGATGCGTGCTACTTATGGAGTGGTGGTGTCCTAAGGACTTGTGATGATTATTATTCAATGCGTTTTTCTCTCCTAAAACTGTTATTTAATCACATTTGCAAATGTGCGTAGGTAGAGGTACTAGAATTTTCAGATTATAATGATATACCTTAGATAATGATAATATTCAATAATTTAAGTCAGATTTTGTTAGAGGTCAGATTCCTGTATTATTAATATAGCTTATTAATTTGTTGCATTTATATTTTTGCAGACTGTTCTCTCTGTATAAGAAAATTTTTGTCCTATAAAACACAGTGTCCAACTTGTCGTGTGGTGAGTTTTTCTTTCCTTTTTTTTTGTTTTAAAAAACTTACTGGTTGGTGCAAATATTTCTGCTTCATGTGTATACAAATGCCCAAGGGAACATGTGTAACTGTTGACTTAAGCCTCATAAAAGATATTTGCAGAAGGAGCTCTAAAACACATATGCAAGGAACTGGGCTTTATTCAAGGTTTTTTGGGGATTTCTGATGACCTAAATGTATTTTAGGAGGTAAAAACTAACTTCAAGTTCAGAATGTAGCACTCAAATCTAAAGACCTGTGTTTTTATGGCTGTTCATTTTTTTCTAATTTCTCACATTGGGTAGAAAATCTGATGGGAGGGTTATTTATTTTCAAAGGACTGGTCTAAGTATTTGTGCAGAAAACGGATTTGTGGCCATTGGGCTTCACCCAGCCTGACTGGTCCTTGTTTCTTTCCCAAAACAGACCTTCAGGGACAGCACTGGGCAGTTTGTTGGTACTGGTTTCTGAAGTGGTTCAAGTAGTGGAAATAGATGAAAGCACAGCTTAAGAGGGAAAGTAAACATAAAGAAAGAAGTAAAAGAGACGGTAGGGTCTAACTGAAAGGGCACCTTAACCCTTAACCTGGACCAGATTAAGGGTTTGGTTCTCCTAGTATGATGCCTCTGGTAGGTACAAAGTGTCAGAATTCCTCTGCGTTATCATGTAAAAACCCTATGTAAAAAATGGTAGTTTGTTTCTCAAGTCTAAACTCTTAAAATTTAAGGCATGCTGTCTTTGTCAAGATGACATCAGCATGGAGATAAAGTGTGTACCATTTATGCTAAATAGCCACTGGTTTTACCTTTTTTCCTGTTGCATTCCTGAAAACCAGTCTTGTTTTTAAGCTCCCTTTGGACTTGTGGTGTCTCTCTCAGTGTTATCACTTAAAAAAGAGCATCTCTTGTTCCTCAAGAGAAATTTTTGGTAATGCTGAGTGCTGGCATTCTTGCTCATGTTAGGTTTTATCTTAGTACAGAGTATGTATGGTTTTACCATGTGCTTTGGGGAGCTTTTAGCAGATTTCCAGTTGGCTGGTTCTGATTAATTGTTTTTAAATACCATATTAGTAGGAGATAAAATGAACTTTATTTTGAGGCTTTCCTGGAAGAGTAAATGGGATGGAAAGTCTCAGGAGGATGGGTCACACATTTTCAAAAACAAGATTATGACAAGTAAATTATTGTTTCTGACCTTCCCCATCTGGTGTTTTTCTTTTCTAGACAGTCACAGAGCCAGACCTGAAAAATAACCGCGTGTTAGATGAACTGGTAAAAAGCTTGAATTTTGCACGGTATGATTTGAAGACTAACTTTAACTGCTTTTGCCATTTACATGTGTCCTTCTTTATTCTGCACTTCTGGGGATTAGAGAATGCAGGTTCGAATATTCGGGGTAAAGAGCGGGGACTGCGGCAGTTATTAATCGTACATGGACAGTTACAATGGCAGTGGGGTTTTCTCCCTTAACAGAAATGCACCTGTTATGAAACACAGCAGTTAAAATGCAGATTTGAGCACTTACTTTTGGGTACTACAAGGATTCTCCAGCTTCAATTTTTATTTTGCCTGTCCTAGCCCTAGAGTTCCCCAACTCTTGGGAAAATGGTTCCTTTTATTGGAGAGTGGTATTTGGGAATCGGGATCTGGAGTGAGTTGTGCTCATTGTTACTGGGGAATCATTGCTTCCAGAGCAGGGAGCACATGCACGTATTCTTATGTGTATATTAATCCATGTATACAGATGCATCAGTAATTGTTTTGGTGTCCATTGCATATTAACCCATTCATTCTTAATCTGATTTACCTAGCATGTGTAAAATGATGTGCCATGTGAAATATTAGTAGACACTTTATTAACTCAGAAGTGTAGCTTTACTTCCTAACTGTCAAGTGCATGATGGTGAAGGTGAGTTTGATCACGCAAAGGGATATAAAAAGGCGTGTTTTACCAAATGGTATTTTGAACTATTTTTAGTTGTAATCATGCAAGTCAAGCAGGAAATTTTAGTAGGAATATACTGTGTTTAGTTAATGGTTAGGTGCCTCTGTACTTAAGTGTATGACTTCCGGGTTTCTTGGAGCCTTCTTGGAAGTATATTACATTGCTTCTAAAAATGTAAAGAGATTTCTTCCAAGAGAATTGCACATTTATTGAGCCTAAAAAATGACCAAATTTAAGTACGCTGAACTTACCTAATATGACATTCTGGAAATCAGCTAGTTATTTCCCTAAGCAAAGTCATAAAAATGTGATATATTTTCTTAGATTTTCTTAAGAAACTCTGAGATTTTCTGATTCTCATAATTAAAGTTACGGCTTTTATTACAGTCTTTGACCAGTGAGTCTTTCAGTCAGATTTTGAAGTCTGTGAGAAGAGGTGGAGTCATGTCCTTGGAAAGAAACTTTTGAGACAGTGTCTGAAGGCTTGTGTTTTTTCTTTGGGGGGCACTGAAAACACAACAGCATCCCTGTAGGAACATGGGGGTGTCACAGAGAACAGCATCTGCTGGTGGGAGAGAAGTTGTCAGTATCTTTGTGTTTACAGGGCTTTCGGTGACTTAGAAGGAGGCCTCGGAGTGACTGAACTCCCTCCTGCCGCCTCCCTTCTTCCCCAAAGGAACGGGTTATTTGATTGTTCAACACGGTGGGTGTGGTGGGGGAAGCGTTCTCTCTAGATTGGGGCGGGGGGAGATTTATCATTCGTTTCTCCTTTTGTTTGCCTTCTCTGCATTGCCCCGTGGTGAGCATTCCTTGGATGCTTGTCATATCGAAAGCACTGTGGTATCTTATTTGCAAAATTACTGATTAAATTCAAGCTAGTCAGTGTCATTACTTGTTTATAATCCGGTTTAAGATTCATGAGGGAAGAGGTTTAATTTTATGGCAGAATGTGAGATGGTTATATGGTTTGATGATTTTGTTTCTTCCTGTCTTTCCACTGCCATTTTATGACATGATTTTTTTTAAATTTAGTATTCTAAGTGGAGTAACAAAATGGTATTGGAGACAGTCCTGGAGGTTTTCAGACACAGGCTCACGTGCACGAGTTACAGTTTCTTCTACCTTTTGTCTAAAGTCATGTTCTTAAGAAACTGTTTTGTTGAACAAAATTTAATTAAAATGTGTTTGTCTTAGTGAAATGTTATTCTTGGGCTAAGAAAATACTGTTTCTGTGGTTTTGCATAGCAACCAGTCTGCATCTGTGTCATTATTTTTATGAGTTGAGTGTGTAGAGCGTACTTTAGTACTTTGGTTTATTCACCATCAAGGTATGAATTTTTCTCAATGTATTTACTCCACGTGTAAGAATTTAAACATCTTAGACGATAATTGTAATAGATGATTCCCTTAGCATCTCACAAGAGTTTGTAGAATATAATTTCACCTTATGCTTTAGTTTAAAGCCTACTGGCTTCAGACTCAGGCAGCACTAGGTTTCCGTCCTGGCCCTGTTGCTTCTGATGTCACTGTGATCAGGACACTAAGCCTCTTTGGCCACTGTTCCCCATCTGAAAAATGGGAACAATGCTGTTGATACTTTGAGGGATTGTTGTAAGGATTAAAAATGAAGAGTTACACTAAAAGATACCCAGTATAGTGCCTGGAACAAAGGAACTACAAAATGATCCCTAAATATCATTATCATGTACAGTTACCTGTATTGTGCTGTCCTATTTTATGTTGATGCCCTAAGGTGTTACTAAGGGTTTGTGCATTGGTGGGCCTCTGCCAGTTTAACCAAGTGGTTCTAGATTGCTGTTCACGTGTTGGATCAGAACAAGCTCTTGCAGGGGGTTTAACTAGTTACTGAAGTCCATGGACTTGATTGCGTTGATTTTAGGACTGCCCTTGTCCGCCCACAGACTTTTTGACTCTTGACTCCTAGCTGCATTCTGAAGAGGTAAGGTTGTCCTATAGTTAACAAATGGGCAAGACTTGGTCATCTAAAGTCTGTAATTCATCCCCTCGCTAAGAAAAGTCTGTGTGTTGATGCTACATGCCATTAGTCATTGTAATACCAACTCACTCTAATATATATATATGTTTATAGGACTGATGAAAATTATAGGAAAAATGACCAAATCCAGTATCATTTAGAATTACCATTTTTGCACAGCTCATTTTTAAAAACTCTTTTTAAGAGCTTTATTGAGATATAATTAATATACCATAAGTTGTATTTAAAGTGTACAGTTGGGTAAGTCTTGACGTGTGTCCATAGGAAATGATCACAACCAGGTCCTTGTTGCTTTGTGCCTCTTTGTGACCCCCTCCTCCCCTCGTTCCTCTGCCCTGTGGCAAACACTGATCTGCATTCTGTTAGGATACTTGGCATTTTCTCGGGTTTTATATGACTAGAATCGTACATCCTAATTTTGTATACATTGAAAGATATGGATTCAAGTTGATAATTTTAGTATACAGATATCCAGTTGTTTCAGCAACATTTGCTGAAAAGGCTACCCTTCTGTTCCTAGTTTGCTGAGTGTTTTTATCGTGAAAGGTGGTTGGATTTTTGTCAGATGCTTTTCTGAATCTATGGAGATGATCATGTGGTTGTTTTTCTTTGTCCTGTGAGTGTGCTGTATATATTACTTTGATTTCCTTATGCTGAAATACCCTTGTATTCCTAGGATAAATCTCATTTAGTCATAATTCGTATTCCTTTTTAATGTGCTGTCAGATATGGTATAGTGTTATTTTGTTGAGGATTGTTCTACCTTTATTCATGAGGAATATTGGTCTATAGTTTTCTTGTGGAATCTTTCTCTGGCTTTGGTACCAAGATGATGCTGGTGTCATAGACTGTGATAGAAAGTGTTTCTCCTCCTCATTCCCCCCTCCTCTCCCCCCACTTTCTTCTTCTTTCCCCCCACTCCCACCCCTCCTCCTCCTCCTCCTTTTGGAAGAATTGGAATAGGATTAATGTTTTTCTAAAAAAATTATTTCGTTTTATTTTTTAATTTATTGGAGTGACATTGGTTAATAAAATTATACAGGTTTCAAGTGTACAATTCTGTAAGACATCATCTGTGTATTGTATTATGTATTCACCACTCCGTGTCAGCTCTCCTTCCATCATTTTTAGGTGTGCGAATTGCCATAGGTCTCATGGTTTTAATGATGACAGGCTTAGGAACTTTGTACATACATGGCTTCCAGATTTATATCTTCAGCTAGATCTCTTCCCAAAACGTTAGCCTCATATATCCAGCTGCTCATCTCACGTTGGACCTCTTGAAAGCAGCTCCTGACAGCGTGGCCAAAACTGAACTCCGAATTCCTCGTGCCACTCCCCAGCCCCACGCCAGGGCTGCTGCTCCCACAGTCTCCCTCATCTCAGTGAATGGCGGCTACTTCCTTTCATTTGCCCGGGCCGAGAACCTTGGATTCATCCTTGATCCTTCCCTTTCTCACTTACGCTGTCATTCCATCAGTGTGTCCTGTTGGCCCTGTGCTTAAAATACTTGCAGTATCTGACAGTTTTTCATCACGTTACTGGTATTTGGTCCATGCCAGCATCAGCCTGGATTACTGTGATCACTCCCTAGTGATCTTCAGATTTCTTCTTTTGCCCTCTTACCGTCTTCTGAGGGCAGCAGCAGCAGCCAGGGTGATCCAGTCCTTTATAATAAAAAGTCAGGTCATACTCAGTACCATCCGGAGGTGGTTTCCCATCTCATTGGGAGCAAAATCCTCTGCTCCCTGCATAGCAGGATCCTTTTGCGACTTCATCTCTGACTTCTCTCCTCCTTGTTTATTCAGCACCAGTCACACTGGCCATCTTGCTCTTTCTCAAACATGTTAATCGTACTCTGACTCTAGAGACTTTGCACGTATTGCTTTTTCTGTCTGGGTAAAACAGAGTTTCACCAGATATCCACATGGTTTAACCCTCCACTTGCTTTAGACTTTGTTCATGGGTCATCTTCTCAGTGAGGTCTTCTGTGACATCCTGTTGCATCTGAAGCACATCCTGTCCTCATACATGGCTTCATCGGCTTCATTTTTTTTTATAGCACTTTTTCCTTATGTTGTGTTTAGTCTCTCTCCGCTAAATGTAGTATAAACTTCATGCTGACAGAGACTATTTTGTTATATAATGTTTCTTCCCTTACCTAGAGTAACAGGCATATGAAGAAATTAATGAATTTTAATTTTATTTACTTATAAAAGATTGTATTTATTTGTTTTAGAGAAAGGGAAAGAGAGAAATAAAGACAGGGAGAGAAACATCAATGTGTAGTTGCCTCTTGCACGCCCCCTACTGGAGACCTGGCCTGCAGCCCAGGCATGTGCCCTGACCAGAATCGAACCAGTGACCCTTTGGTTGCAAGTGATGCTCAATCCACTGAGCCACACCAGTCAGGGCAAAATTAATGAACTTCAGTTTTAGCATGGGGCATAATTTTATCATCGCAGTGGTACAACTGTCACGTTCTTTACCAGCATATATTGATGTTAGAGAGCAGATCCATAGAATAAAATTCATTTGAATTTTGAGTAAAGCAAAAGCTGAAAAGATACTCTCCTGTGGTAGTGTGGAAATAGTGTGTCGTGACAGTTTCATCCATTAATCGAGTAGTGTCTTTTACTTTGTGATAATGAGATGCAAAGTTTTCCTAGAACCTTCTCTGTACCAAATCCAGATTCTGGGAGGAAGAGAGACTTAACTGATTATGGGTCTGTGTTTTTATTTTATTTCTGTTTTCTCTCAGAGGTAAAAATCCTTGAGTTTTTCTTTTAACTGTCCTCCCACTGCTTTTATTTATTTACTTTCAAATGTTTTACTGTGGAAAAGCAGAGCAAATAGTGTAATGAACCCACATGTACACATCATCTACCTTAAACATTTGTCAGCTCATAGATAATATATATCTATTTAAGATTTTATTTATTTATTTATTTTTAGAGAGAGGGAAAGGAGGGAGAAAGAGGGAGAGAAACATCGATGTGCAAGAGATACATTGATTGGTTGCCTCTCGCATGCCTGCGGCTTGCAACCCAGGCATGTGCCTTGACTGGGAATCGAACTGGCAACCTTTTGGCTCGCAGGATGGCACTCAATCCACTGAGCCACACCAGCCAGGGCTGTTCATGGATAATCTTGATTCTTCACATTTACTCACCCTCCCTTAACCCTAATTATTAATTTAAAATATTAATATTTAAAATATTAGATATGTCCATTAGTCTCAGAACATATTTAAAAGGGTCAAAGCATTCAGATTGTGATTGATAATTAAATATGAAACAGAATATCTTGATGTAAATAGAATTTTTGTGGATTTCTGTAAAACTGAAGTAGAATAAAATAATTACTGCTTTTTTGTTTTGACATCATATCCTACTAATTGAAGTAACTAATCTCTAGGTGGTATAAGTGTAAATAGAATTTTTTTGACTTTAGAAAAATACAGAAAGGGAAATCCAATCAAATAACATATCATTTTGGTAAATATTTGACCTTTTTCTGAGTCTTCAGATTCCAGGTGGTAATGTATGATATTCCCCATATTCTTATTGATAGACACTTGGATTGCTTTGGATTTTTGTCTTTTGAATACTGCTGCTGTGAGTAGTCTTGAATGTGTCTTTTGGTGTGTATTTCTTTTGATACATATCTAGAAATGTAATTGCTAGGTAAGAGAGTAGGCATTCGTTTATCTGTTCGTAAAGCTAGTTACAAACAGATATCTTTAAAGGTAGTTTTCAAATTGTTAAAATCAGTTACACTTCCACTAGCAAAGTACGAGCATTATGGTTACTCCGTATCTTTATCAACACTTAGTGTTCCCATTCTTACTGTTAGCCTTCCTGATTAGTACATCTAAGTGAGATATTTGTAACTATTGTTATTGTTTCTAGTTTTACTATTTCTTGATTTTCTTAACCTGTGGCACAATATGCAGTGAAATGTGTACAGCAGGTTCAGTTGTTGTATTTTGATGAATGCGTACATTTGTGTAGTCACCACCCCAGTCACCGTATAGAACATTCCATCACCACAGACCCTCCTTCTGCTTGTGGTCAACGCCAGCCCTAAGACAACCAGCATTAGGGTCCTGTCCTCACAGACTGGTCTGAACCTTCCTGCAGATAGGGTCACAAAGCATGTATCTGCTTTCCTGCGCTTCACGTACTGTTTTTACGTGAAACTTTGTGAAACTCGTATCAGTATTCTTTACTTTTGTGCTGTTTGTATCAGTATTCATTATTTTTTATGTTGTTTGTATCAATATTCATTATTTTTTAGTGCTGAACAGTATTCATTGTGCTGTGGATATACAGTTTCATTATTTATTCATCTGCCAATGAATTTGGATTGTTTCCAGTGTATGGTAGCGCGATAAAAGCTGCCATTTGTGTGCAGTCTGTGTGTAGGCATCGATTTCCATTTCTTTTGGGTGCATGTTGAGGAATGAGATTGCTGGTTTACAGGATAAACGGGTATTGAACTTCATAAGGAACTGGCAGACAGTTCTGTTAGACCACACCCACCTGCAAAGCAGAGTGCGAGAGTTTCAGCTGCTCCACGTCCTGGATGATATTTCGTATTGTTAGTTGTGAGCCTTCTATTGGGTGTGAAATGGTAACACCGTGGTTTTAATTTACATTTCCTGATGGCTGAGTTACCTTTTCTTGTACTTACTATTTTGATGTCTTTGGTGAAGTGTCTGTTCCAGTTCCTCATCCAGTGTTTAAAACTTGTATTATCTTTTCCTTATTGATTTGTCATTCTTTATATATTTTGGTTAAATATATGTATTGCATTTTTTTCTCTGTAGCTTGCCCTTTTGTATTGGGTGTTTTTTGATGAATAGATGTTTTAAATTTGATGAAATCCATTTTATCTCTTTCTTTTAATGATAACTAATTTTTAATAAAATCCTGCCTTAGAAATCTTTACCCATGTTGGGTTATAAAGATTTTTTAAGGACTTCCGCCAAGATGGAGGCATAGGTGGAAACACTGTGCCTTCTCCCACAACCAAGTTTGAATACAACAAAGGTTTGGAGAACTAGGACACACCCAAAGACCAGAAAACGGAATTATACGGAAGTCTGACAACTACGAACCGTTCAACAGGGACGGTAAGAGAGGTGGAGCCAGCAGCGGAGCTGGGTCGGGCAGGACAGATTCCCCGACCTAGGCGCGCAGGCAGCCCAGAACCAGTCGGGGTGTGGGGCAGATTGACCTCGGTCGCACATTCATGCACAGTGAGACGGACCACACAGGCCCCATGGGACAAACCCAGTGGTGGAGGGCTGACAGCGGTGGCACACTCGCGTGCAGTGGAACGAAACTCGTGGGCCTGGTGACGGTGGTGGCTGCGGTGTCGGGGCCGCGGCAGCAGGCGGCAGACGGGAAGCCATTGTCCCTCTTTTACCCCGCCCCCACATACAACGTCACAACCCAGCGACTTAGTTGCCCTGTTCTAGTGAACACTTTAGGGCTCTGATCCTGCTACGGAACAGGCACGAACAGCCCAAAAGATGGTGCAAGAAGAACTCAAAGTCCCAGAGCCAATAACTCTAAGCGACCGAGAAATTGCCAGCCTCTCAGAAGCACAATTCAGGACACTATTTATCAGGATGCTCACAGAACTGGTAGATTATAGTCACAAATTAGAGGAACATAGTCACAAATTAGAGGAACATATGAAGGCTAAACTAATTGAAATGAAGGGAGATGCACAGGAAACCAATAGTGATGGAAAGGAAACTGGGACTCAAATCAATGGAATGGACCAGAAGGAAGAACAAAACATCCCACCAGAAAGGAATGAAGAAATGAGAATTCAAAAAAATGAGGAGAGGCTTAGGAACCTCCAGGACATCTTTAAACGTTCCAACATCCGGATTATAGGGGTACCAGAAGGGGGAAAGAAACAGCCACGAGTGGAAAACTTATTTGAACAAATAATAAAGGAGAACTTCCCCAGTCTGGCAAAGGAAATAGACTTCCAGGAAATCCAGGAAGCTCAGAGAGTGCCAAAGAAGTTGGACCCAAGAAGGAACACACCAAGGCACATCATAATTACATTAGCCAAGACCAAAATGAAGGAGAGAATCCTAGAAGCATCAAGGGATAAGGGGACAGTCACCTACAAAGGAGTACCCATCAGACTGTCAGCGGATTTCTCAAAAGAGACCTTACAGGCAAGAAGGGGCTGGAAAGAAGTATTCCAAGTCATGAAATCCAAAGACCTACAGCCAAGATTGCTTTATCCAGCAAAACTTTCATTTAGAATGGAAGGACAGATAAAGTGCTTCTCAGACAAGGTCAAGTTCAAGGAGTTCATCATCACCAAGCCCTTATTATATGAAATGCTAAAGGGACTTATATAAGAAAAAGAAGATGAAAAATATGTACAGTGAAAGGACAGCAAACTCACAGTTATTAACAAGCACACCTAAAACAAAAGCAAACCAAGAGGACAGCTAGATCAGGAGTGGAACCATAGAAATTAAGAACACATGGAGGGTTAGAAACAGGGGGGTGGGAGGAGGAGAAGTGGGGAGAAGGCACAGAAAATAGCATAGATGGTAGGTAGAAAATAGATAGGGGGGAGGGCGAGAATAGTGGGGGAAATATAGAATCTAAAGAACTTGAGACACGTGGTTATAAACTAGGGGGGAGAATAGTGGGGGAGGGAGTGTGTGGGTGGAGGGGAATGAAGGGGGGAATAGAATAACTGTAATGGTATAATCAATAAAATATATTTAAAAAAATAAAAAAAAGATTTTTTAATATGTTTTCTTCTAGAATTGTTACAGTTTTAGCTTTTGTATTTAGACCTATGAACCCATTCACATTAGTTTTTATATATCTTGAATTATGCTTCTGAGAGGCTGGCAATTTCTTGGTTGCTTAGAGTTATTGGCTCTGGGACTTTGAGTTCTTCTTGCACCATCTTTTGGGCTGTTCGTGCCTGTTCCGTAGCAGGATCAGAGCCCTAAAGTGTTCACTAGAACAGGGCAACTAAGTCGCTGGGTTGTGACGTTGTATGTGGGGGCGGGGTAAAAGAGGGACAATGCCTTCCCGTCTGCCGCCTGCTGCCGCGGCCCCGACACCGCAGCCACCACCGTCACCAGGCCCACGAGTTTCGTTCCACTGCACGCGAGTGTGCCACCGCTGTCAGCCCTCCACCACTGGGTTTGTCCCATGGGGCCTGTGTGGTCCGTCTCACTGTGCATGAATGTGCGACCGAGGTCAGTCTGCCCCACACCCCGACTGGTTCCGGGCTGCCTGCGCGCCTAGGTCGGGGAATCTGTCCTGCCCGACCCTGCTCGCTGCTGGCTCCGCCTCTCTTACTGTCCCTGTTGAAGGGTTTATAGTTGTCAGACTTCCGTATAATTCCGTTTTCTGGTCTTTGGGTGTGTCCTAGTTCTCCAAATCTTTGTTGTGTTCAAACTTGGTTGTGGGAGAAGGCACAGTGTTTCCACCTATGCCTCTATCTTGGCGGAAGTCCTAGTTTTTATGTATCATGAAGGTGAGGGTCAGGATTCATTCTTGTCTTCACAGATACTCAGTTGCAACAGCACAATGTGATACAAAGAGTCACTGAATTGCGGTGGTTCCTTTGTTGTAAGTCAAGTGACTACGTGTGTTGGTCTGATTCTGGACACACATTCCATATTCTCTTTGTCTCTCTTTACGTTAATACTGCAGTGTCTTTAATACTGTAGCTGTATAGTGTGTCCTTAAAGTCTGTAGTGCAAGTTTTCTACTTTGATTTCCTTAAAGACTGCTGGCATTCTAGCGCTTTGATTTCCATATAAATGTTAGAATGAATGTATCATTTCACTTGTAAAAAAGTTGCCCGTGTTTCGATTGGGATTGCATTGACTCTCTAAAATCAGTGTGGGGAAAATGGGCATCTTAACAGTGGTGAGTGTTCTAATTCATGTACATGGATAGCTCCTTATTTATTTAGGCCTTTCAGAGATTTCCCTTAGCACTCTTTTGTGGTTCAAGATATGAGGTTTGTATGTATTATATGTTAAATTTATTTTCAGGTGGTTAATATTTTTGGTGGTATTTCAAACGGTATTTATTTAAAAATTTATTTCCTGTTAGCTAGTATATAGCTAGAACATTAATTTTTCTTTATGGACATACTAAATGACCTTACAAAAGTTCACTTATTCTAGTTGGTTGTAGATTTTAAAAAAATTTTCCATGAACATAATAATGTCATATGCAAATTAAAAGCTTTCCCCTCCCCCTTTACCGTTGTGTGTTTTATGTCACTTGTTTTGCCTTACTACAAAAGCTAGGACCCCAAGTGTAATTTGAAGAGAAGTGATGGCAGTGGACACCTGGTCATGTTTGCGGTCTTAGGGAGAGGTATTCAGGGTCTCACTAGTGACTGATGTTAGCTGTAGGTTTTTCGAAGGTATCTTTTATTAGAGTAAGAAAATTTTCTTTTACTATTGGTTTTCTGAGTGTTTTTATTGTGAATGGGTGTTGAATTTTCTTAAATATATTTTCTGCATTTATTGAGATGATTATACACCTTTTTTCTTTTATTTTGCCAGTGCGGTAAATTACATTGATTTTTCAACTAGCAAACCAACCTTGCATTCCTCGAATAAATCCCACTTAGTCATGATGGATTATATTTATCTCTAGATTTCATTTGTTAATATTTCATGTAATATATTTCTGTCTATAGCTATGAGATATTACAGAACTATAATTTCCCCCCCTAAAATGTGTTCATCAGATTTTTTATCAGAGTAATGCTGGCTTTAATATGAGTTGGGAAACATTCTTTTTCTATTTTCTTGATGTGTTTGTGTAACAATAGTATCTTTTTCTTAAATATTTGGTAGAATTCACCAGCAAAACTGTGTTTCTTTTTGGAAGGCTTTTGCTTGCAGCTCCATTTCTTTAACAGATACCACTGCTCTTCGGTTTGCGCTCCTTCCCTTGTCCATGGTGATGAGTAGTGTTTTTCAAGGAGTTTGTGCATTTCATCTAAAATTTCTAATTTACTGCTATAAAGTATTTATAACACCCTTTTATTATTTTTTACTTTATGTAGGATTTGTAAAAATGCCTTTTAAGTCTTTTTTATAATTTTTGTTTTATTTTCACTTATTTTTTTCTCTTTCAATATGTAGGAATTTACTGAATTTTCAATTTTTTCAGCTTTTGCTCTGCTCATTTTCTTTTATATGCTTGTTTTCTATTTTGCTAGTATCTATTATTGTTTATTTCCTCCTTAGGTATAATTCGCTATTCATCTCATAACCTTATAAGTTGGAAACTTTTAGAATGTTGATTCTCAGTTTTTCTTATAAGTTATAATTTGGTCTCTGTTTTAGCAACCCCCCAGGCTATCATTCAACTCAGAATATTTTCTGGTCTTCATTGTTATTTGACCTTGGGGTTACTTAGAAGTGTGGTGTTTAATTTCTTAACATTTGGAGATTTTCCAGTTACTTTCATTGAGTTTCACGTGAATTTACAGTGGTCAGAAAAGATAAAATGAATTGTTTCAGCTCTTGGCAATTGTAGAGACTTGCTTTATGTCCCAGAATGTATCTGTGCTGGTAATTGTGCAAGGCATCCTTGAAAAGAATGTGTATTCTGCATTTGCATGTGTAATGACTTCACTTGTAAATCACATCAATTTACTGATTGGATTGGCTCAGATCTATATTCTTACTGGTTTTTGTCTATTCTCTTAGAGAGGTGTGTTTAGATTTATACTCATTATTATTTAAACTAACTATTGTGAACTGATTATCTTTCCTTTTAGTTCTGCCAGG
The DNA here is from genome assembly GCF_014824575.4 of Sturnira hondurensis. NCBI lineage: Eukaryota > Metazoa > Chordata > Mammalia > Chiroptera > Phyllostomidae > Sturnira > Sturnira hondurensis. Next base: position 1,638,326 of record NW_028081354.1, read on the forward strand.
TTTTGTTTAATACAATTTTGAAGCTGTGCTATGAAGTGAATATAATTATGATTATAATGGCTTCCAAGTAAACGGACCATTTTGTCAAAATGAGATATCCATCTTTATCTCTCATAACACTTTTTTGCTTTAAAGTGTATTTTGTCTGCTATTAATGTTTAAAATTGCCACATCACCTTTCCTTTGGGTAGTGTTGGCATGGTACATCTTTTCCCATCCTTTTATTTTCAGCCTTCCTGGCTCTTGATATTAAAGTGTTTTCTTTTAAACAGTATATAGTTGCCTCTTATTTTTAATCCAGTCTTTACATTTAAAATGATTATAGTTTACCATGTTACTTTTTTTTTTGTCCACTTGTTCTTTTTAAAAAAATATTATGTCAGCCTGGCTGATGTGGCTCAGTGCTGGCTTGTGAACCAAAGGGTCACCGGTTCAATTCCCAGTCAGGGCACATGCCTGAGTTGTGGGCCAGGTCCCCAGTAGGGACATGCAAGAGGCAGCCACACATTGATATTTCTCTCCCTCTCTTCCTCCCTCCCTTCCCCTCTCTAGAGATAAATAAATAAAATCTTTTAAATATTTTAAATAAATAATAAATAATTTATTGAAATAAATAATAAATCTTTTAAATATTTTATTTATTTATCTTTAGAGAGGGGAAGGGAGGGAGAGAAATATCAATGTATGGTTGCTTCTCATGCATCCCCTGCTGGGAACTGGCCTGCAACCCAGGCATGTGCCCTGACTGGAAATCGAACCGCGATCCTTTGGTTCGCAGGCCCTCGCTCAATCCACTGAGCTAAACCATCCAGGGCATTAAATAACATCTTTTTAAAAAATACAAATATTACTTCGTTTTTCCTGCCCTTTTGTTGATACTAGGGTATTTTAATAATTTTATTGCTTTTGTTAATTTTTGCATAATACCTATTACTGTCAACTAAGGGATTACCCAAGAAATTATAAAAATACACCTGTAGCATAATATAGAGTAACATAAATTAGTACTTTTATTATGTCCTGAGCAATGCAAAAACTTTATAATTCCTACTCTTTGCTATGTTAGGAGAGATCTTTTTTCCATGTATGTTATAAATTCCACAAGACATTGTTAGTGCTGTTTTCAAAGAAGTCAGTGGTCTTTTAGCAGCATGTTTACCTTTTCTGAGACTGTTGATTTTTTCTGACATTTGCGTTATCATCTAGGACTATTTTCCTTTTGCCTGAAGATTTCTTTATAATATCTTTTGCTTGCTGGTGAGGAATTCTCTTAGCTTTTGTTTGCTTTACAGTGTTTTTATTTTTATTTCAGTTTGGATGAATACTTTCAGTGGAAATAAAATTCTTGGAAGTTTTTTTGTTTTTGTTCTGTACTTTAAAGATGCCATTCTATTCTTTTTGTGTCCACAGTTTTTATTGAAAAGTCAGTGATAATTCCTTACTATTCTTGTAGATCGGAGATTCTTACCTGAGAGGCATTTTTGTGGGGTTTTTTTTAGCCCCTCCCCCAGGGGACATTTGATAGTGTCTGCATATATTTTGATTATCTCCACCTGGTTGGGAGGGATGTGTGCTGCTGATATTTGGTGGGTCCTGTAGTTCCTTCTGAGCCCCTTACAATGCACAGAACAGAAATCACAACAAACAATGATCTTAATGGGTGAGTAGTGCGAAGATTGAGAAACTGTCCTAGAGGTAATGTCTTAATTTTTCTGATTATTTACAAGATTTTCTCTCTATTTTTAATTTTCAGTAGCTCGACTATGATATACCTCTGTGTTTCCTGGGATAGATTTTAATTCCCTCATATAATACACTCTCTTTTTATCCATTTGTTTATGTTTCTTTTTTATTTAACATATTCATCATAGTTTCTTTGAAGTTTTTATCTTCTAATGCCACTCTTTCAATTACTTCTGGCTCTCTTTCCATTAACTTTTTAAAAATATATATTTTGTTGATTATGCTATTATAGTTGTCCCATTTTTTCACCCTTTATTCCTCTCAGTCCTGCACCTCCCATCCCACCTACATTTACCCCTCTTAGTTCATGTCTGTGGGTTGTACGTGCAAGTTATTGGGCTTCTCCATTTCCTGTTTTTAAGACCCCCCCTGTCTATTTTGTATCTACCATTTATGCTTTGTATTCCCTGCTGATTTCCTGCTGAAATGTGATTCCCTTCACATTTCCCTCCATTCCCAACCCTTCCTGCTGATAACCCTCCATGTGATCTCCATTTCTGTGATTCTGTTCCTGTTCTAGTTGTTTGCATATTTTTTTTTGTTTGGTTTGGTTTAGGTCAGTTGTTGATAGTTATGAGTTTGTTGTAATTTTACTGTTCATAATTTTGATCATCATCTTTTTCTCAGATAAATCCCTTTAACATTTCATATAATAAGGGCTTGGTGATGATGAACTCCTTTAACTTGACCTTATCTGGGAAGCACTTTATCTGCCCTTCCATTCTAAATGATAGCTTTGCTGGATAGAGTAATCTTGGATGTAGGTCCTTGCCTTTCATGACTTTGAGTACTTCTTTCCAGCTCCTTCTTGCCTGTAAGGTTTCTTTTGAGAAATCAGCTGATAGTTTTGTGGGAACTCCTTTGTGGGTAACTCTCTCCTTTTCTCTTGCTGCATTTAAGATTCTCTCCTTCTCTTTTATCTTGGATAATGTAATGATGATGTGCCTTGGTGTGTTCCTCCTTGGGTCCAACTTCTTTGGGGCTCTCTGAGCTTCCTTGACTTCCTGGAAGTCTATTTCCTTTGCTAGATTGGGGAAGTTCTCCTTCATCATTTGTTCAAATAAGTTTTCAATTTCTTGCTTTTCCTGTTCTACTTCTGGCACCCCTGTGATTCAGATGTTGGAACATTTAAAGTTGTCCTGGAGGTTCCTAAGCCTCTTCTCATTTTTTTTTGAATTCTTGTTTCTTCATTTTGTTCTGGTTGAATGTTTATTTCTTCCTTCTCCAAACTGTTTTTAGTCCTGGTTTCCTTCCCTTCACTGTTGGTTCCCTGTATATTTTTCTTCATTTCTCTTTGTAAAGCCTTCACTTCTTTCTCTATTTTGTGACCATACTCAGCCATTTCTGTGAGCATCCAGATTACCAATGTTTTGAACTCTGCATCTGATAGTTTGGGTACCTCTTCATCATTTAGTTCTATTTTTGAACCTTTAATCTGTTCTTTTATTTGAACCATATTTATTTGTCTCAGGGGCACCTGTTAACGTTGTAAGGGGCAGAGCCTGATGTATTTGCCGGGGTGGGGCAACCTCCTTTGCTGTGTTGTGGTGCTGAATTGTCTTTGAAAGGGAACAATGTTACTTGCTTGCCTCTTGGCCAGTTTTCAGTCACTTACGCTGCTACCCACAAGCAAATTGGGTCCTTACAGTGCTGATACCTGGGTAGATCATCTTGTGTACGTTCTAGGACCCTGTGGGCTTTCCAATGAACTCTCCTGTGAGGCTGAGAGTTTCTCTCTCCACCACAACCCCCATAGGTTTTTTCAGTTAGAGTTTTGAGGCTTTATTTCCCGGCGCTGCGACCCTGTGTTGCACAGTCTGTTTCTGCAGTTGTTTCTCCTGGTTTATCCACACACAAAAGTGGGACCACCTGGTCCACCAGCTGTCACCTCACCTGCCTGGTCCTGTAGCCAACTGCTTACTGCGTGTCCTCTCTGCCCAGGCTGCCTTTCTCTGCCCCTCCTCCCAGCCTGGATGAGTGCTTCTTCTTTAACTCTTTGGTTATTGCACATCCATAAAATTTGATTTTCTGGCAGTTTTGGTTGTTTTTTGTTTTTAAATTTTTTGTTGCTCTTTTGGTTGTGAGGAGGCAAAGTGTATCTATCTATCTACGCCAGCATCTTGGCCAGAAGTCTCCATTGACTATTTTATCTCTTGATTATTCTCTACTCTATTGCTTCTTAGCATGTCAAGTAACTTTCAATTTTATGTTGAACATTACAGGTGAAATATAATAGGGGCTGTGAGTTATCTCTTTTGAAAGATGTTGAATTTTGTCTTGATAGGTTGTTAAATTTATCAGCTTTTCACTTTCATCTCGTCTAGGCCTAGTTTAGTGTTTTGTTAGGTTTAGTTTGTTTCAGTTTTTATTTTAAAAAAGCTGTATTTCTAGAGTGTGGTCCCTCTTCCTAAGGTGTGGCCTTATTGGGGTTACAATGGAATGTCTAAGGTCCTGCACCCAGTTTTCTTAGCTCTGACCTTTGGCATCTCAGCCTCCTAGCATCTGCTTCTTGCCAGGTCTCCTGGTTTTGTCTTATGCTCCTGCAGCTCTGCAGATGATCAGGAATTGGCAAAATTTTCTAACACTTATGGGGTTTACTTTTCATGGCTAACCCCTATTCAGCATGCCATTCCTCCAAACCCTGCCTGCCACCTTTGCCTAGAATCCTGGTCTCTGTTCCCTCTGCCCATTGAGGTCACTGGTCTGTGTTTTGACTTCAGTTCAAATACAACCCTCAGAAAATGCTTCTAGGGGAAATTCTTGGGGAAGTATTGGATCACCTCATGTTTCTCTTCTCTCAGGGTTTGCAGCCTTGTGCTGACTATAGCCCATGCTTACAAACAGTTGTTTGTGTATATTTTGTCCAGATTTTAAAGTTATTTATGATTGGAGGTTAACTCTGATACTAGTTATTCTCCATTACCAGAATCTGAAGTCTCTCCATTTTCTTTTACAGACAGAATGCCTGGTTTTTAAAGTCAGATGTATTTTTTTTGTGTGTTGATTTTGTTCTAGAAGAAACATTTTGGTTTGGTTGTCATTAGGGAGTAAGTTTTCTATTTCATAGAAATAACTATTAATTGGGAAATCAGCTTATGTTAGTTAAGTTACTATACATTACTTGATATCTTAATTGTCCATTGTGTTTTTTGTGCTTCAAGGAATCATTTATTGCAGTTTGCCTTAGAGTCACGACCTGTTTCTCCTGCTTCCTCCTCTTCAAAGAAACTTGCTGCCAAAGTACACACTCCTGTATCCTTTAGACATTCTTTAAAGCAAGGAAGCAGGCTAATGGAGAATTTCTTGATTAAAGAAACTGGTGATTCTACATCCAAGTTGTTGATGAACAAGAGCGAAAGCAAATTCGGCCCCCAAAGAGTGGTGAGCACTTTTGCAAAGACCAACGGGACACCTTCCTCGGGAAAGAGAGTTTCAGGCATCGCGGATGCTAACGTTCCTGAGTCACCCTCTACATCAACTTTGAAACAGGTTACTAAAGGTAAGAAGTTACTTTCATGTGAGTATTTTCTTAATGGAAACCTTCTCATCCCTCGTGACGTAAGAATAAATAAGTACCACTTTTGAGTGGGGAGAAATTCAAGAAAGGGCAAATCATATCTCAACTTACAAGAGTCTCAAAAGTTGATGTAGGCGGTGCCTCAAGATGTTTGTTCTGTTCTCTCTGATTCAGGCTGATTGCTGCATAAATGAAGCAATTTTCATTAGTTTACACTCTGAGCATGACAGTAGCTTTCTGTTTTTCAGCTTTTAATTCCCCCTCACCCTTATATTTTTTCTACTTTAATTTTAAAGAATGCTTTGTATGTTATTATACCACCACTTGCACACTTCCAAGCTGTTCTGACTGCTGTTTACAGCCTAAGACAACATGACCCCTGCCCCTCCTGTCCAAACTTACTCAGCTCTGCCTTTCAAAAGTCCTCTGCTCTAGCTAAGCTGGTCTCCCCACTCTCCTTGAATGCACCCAGGGACTGGCAGCCACTACCTGCGGGCCAGATTTGGCTTCTTACACCTGTTTTTGTCAGTGAAGGTTCACTGGAGCACAGCCACATCCTTTGTTTGCATGTTGTCGTGGTGGCTTTCATGCCTCGTGGCGGAGTTGAGTAGTTGTGACAGAGGCCGCCTGGCTCCCAAAGCCCGCAGCCTTGACTCCCTGGCCCTTTGCGGTGTGTGCCGACCCCGTTCCGCCTTTCAGACTCTGTCCTAACCACTCTTTGGTTACGTTGGGTAGTATTGATAGGTCGTGTCACTGAAGTGGTAGAGCATGTTTTCTGGACTATTTGTGTATAATCTGCTTAACTACTTGATGAGTGGGTTAACCTGTTAACCCTGTTGATTCATGTCTGTTCTTGCCAGTGATGTTTAGAGGACCTTTTAGGCAGAAGCTGTGCCTTAGACATCTTTGGCACACTCACAGCACACACAATGCAGCGGCTTAAATTATTAAATTTAGATCGACATCAGTGTATTAGTACTCGATTGTTTAAGTTTCATAAGGATATGTCAATTTTACTTGTGTTTCCTAGTGTACCTTACTTTTGGTCACTCTGTCAGTTCACAGTTCTTACGGTAGTGTTTTTAGCTTGATAGTTAAATTATTTCTTCCAGCAGAATCAATTTTTCAAATGAAATCTTACAATGAGCCACAACATATAAAGGAGATCAGACAGGCCCTGCTACGTTAGAGACGCGCTGCTCCGCCTGACCTCTGCCTTCATCCCTGTCTGTCACCTGTGGTGGCCTCTAGGCCCTGAGATAGCTGTATAGATCCCTGCAACTCAGGAAACAGTTTGAGGATGATTGTGTTTCCTAATTTTAACGTACAAACAAGAGCTAAATCAATGAATTTGTAACCGTGGGTAGAGTGAACAGTAATTGGCCCAAACCTGTAACTGCTTTGCTACGGCTGTGCCACACCACCCCCTTCCATTCGCCCACAGCCCGGTGTGTCTTAACTCAGGTTGTTGTGATTGTTTTGGCACTAAACACGGGTGGGGGGCCCTGAGAGTTGGGAAACCCTAAGATTAGTTTTATAGTTTCTTCACACCTTGGGAGAAATGACGTAACCAAAGCATTTTCTAATAAACAAAGCTCCAAACTTCTCTGCAGTCTCTTCCTTTTGAATTCCGCGACCTCCCACAATTCAGTCCTTACCCAGTAACCAGTCTGTCCCCGTCCTGTTGCCGGAGGGGCCATTCTTTCCCTCTTCTGCTTTTCTAAGTTGTTTGTGTTGGGATTTTAGTTTTTATCTTAATCTGTGTACCATGCCATGTTATATTATTTTTGCCCATTCTACCAATAGTAAATCGTCTTTTCTTTTAAAAAAAATGTAGTGGATTGTCCAGTTTGTGGGGTTCGTATTCTGGAAGATCACATTAATAAGCACTTGGACAACTGTTTATCCCGTGAAGAGAAGAAGGAAAGCCTCAGAAGGTAAGAAAGTCAAGCATAACGGCAGAGCTGCTTTAGCTGGATGCCCCTTGTGCTTTTACAAACTTGGGGGGAAACACAGTGTTCGTTTGTCCTCGTGACCCGGTGCCAGAGTCCGTCTCCCAGTTGCTCTTTCCTTTACCCTGTCAGTGCCTCATCCACCCCCTCTCCTTGTTCTTGATCGACTCCCACTTTGCCAGTGCAATTAGCTATTGAATTTAACTGCTAATAGAATTTGACTTAACAAGAAATTAGTGACTTAGGATTAAATTTTCTTTAAACTTGTTTTCTTCTCTTAGAACTTTAGAACTACCATAAAGCTCCTTGGCCAAAGACAGTAAGGTTATACTCTGAATATAGAACATATAAAATCTTTCCTTGGTTTTTAGGATGCTCAGAGTTTTCACAATTTTAAATATAGCTTGTTTAAAATAATTTTTTTCTCAGTAGGCAATTCTATGCATATGACTCTAAAGGGTACAAAAGGGTGTATATATACGGAATGGAATGTCCTCCTGCCTCAGCCCCCCACCACCCAGGTGGCACAACTAATACACGATCGACTCAGGGTTTGCACCCGCACTTCTGTTTTGCCTCCCTTATACGCCAGAGTTACATTAATTTATTTATGCAGACCTCTGTTATAAATTGTTTGGGAATGAAATTTTAGTCAAAGTTATATTGCAGGTGCTCAGGAATCGGTGGTTACTGAAGGTGATAAGGAAGCAAAGGCCACAAATTAGAGAGTCTGGGGATGAAGGGAAGAAGAGAGGTGAGACAGTAGTTCGAGAAAGCAGGCAATACCTAGAATAAGGAAGGTTTTATTTTTTAAAATGGAAATTGGTTAAGCCTTCAGTCTCTCTCCTACTGTTCCCAGGGAAAGGGCAGATGTTAGGCGGAACAGGGTCAGAAGCGTACGAGACGAAGAGCCCAATAGTGAAGTTAATCTTTGATGTGTAGAAAGAACTTTTCTTCTGAAACAGAAGGGGTCAGAGAGATTTGGGAAAGGAGGAGAGGAAGCGGAGAAATTAATGGGGTCCGGGAAGTTGAGGTAAAGAGATCGATAGGCTCTTATGTTTGCCTCTTTTGAAGGACTGGGAAGAGCATTTTCTAAAAACCATGTTATTAAGTGAGGAACTTTTCTTATTTTTTGTGACTAAAGATAAAATGGCATCACTTAATTTTTGAGTGACAGTAAATATGGAGTGAAGTCAGGTTTCAAGGGACAAAATCATACTGTTGTAACGTACAAAAGCTAATACACACCTCACAATGATGCTTTATTAATGTGCTTTGGGGGACAATAATTGACAGTTTTTATTGTATTTTTAGCTTGATAGTTAATATTTTTCCTCCAGCAAAACCTTTTTTCAAGTGAAGTCTTACAGTGAACTATAACATTTAAAAATAGATAAAATTGGCCCTGGCTGGTGTGGCTCAGTGGATTGAGCGCAGGCCTGCAGACTGAAAGGTCTCTAGTTCGATTCTCAATCAGGGCACATGCCTGGGTTGCGGGCCAGCCCCCAGTGTGCAAGAGGAACTTACTGATGTTTCTCTCTCTTTCTCCCTCTCTCTAGAAATAAATAAATAAAATCTTTGAAATAGGTAAAATTAGCTGTGCTGCTTGAAAGTAGAGACAGAAGGCCCGGGACTGTGCTGCGCCACCTGACCTCCCACTTCGTCCCTAGCTATTGTCCATGGCGGCCTGTAGGCCCCCCTTTATGGCCACAAGTGCCTGTGCAGTCATGTGTGCCCAGCACTCCCTCCTGATGGGTAAATGTGTTGCTGAGAATAAAATTAGATTTTTGTAGGTTACTTTATTACTTGAGATTTGGAATAAATGAAATTGGATCATCCCAAGGATTATTTCCCATAAGCCATCAGAATTGGATGGGCTGCATTTCTCTTTAGAAATGTTTCCTTCTAAAGAAAGGGTTGGGGATGTAGAAGCTGAGCATTTTCTCCCTGAAGAGTAAGGAAGCAACACAGGTATCTTACCTGGACTGCTGTTTTTCTAGATGCATCCATCATATTTCCTCTAACACATTTAACTCTTGTGATGAATCCAAAGACATACTCACCCATATATAGTTAAGTTCAAGTTCCAATAGTAGTTCCAGACCCTGCTCTGTGGGCTGCTGCAGTCCTGCCAGTTGCTCTGTTATTGAACTTAGAAGCACTGCAGACTGAAATCTATCTCTTAGGAAAAGACTGACTACACACGTTAGTGTGTTGAAGCCTCTGAGAAGTCCTGCATTGAAGACAATTGTTAGATTTTCTTTAATCCAGTAATTCCTGAATTTATCTTTCCCCCAAACCTCTTTGTCCTGACAACTCAGTATCTTGCGAAACTGGTATTGGTGAAGCTACATTTAGGGAAACATTGGGCCCCATTTCTCTTTAAAGAAGTTAAAACGTGGTCTGAGGTCTGGTCACATAAAAGAGTCTCTAACATTGAAACATTTTTTCCGTAACACCCTGACAGGCCATTTCCTTGATGTAGATGGCAACCCTTAACCCATTCTGTGTAGACTCATGTCAGAGTTGATTCAAAGAATGCTCTTTCTTTGGATGTCTTCAGGTTCTGAGGACCCTTAAGTGTGTTCCTTCATTTGGTTTCACTAAATCGTGGAAGAAAGATCAGTGTCATTTTCAGATTTTGGGAAACATTTGTGCGGCTTCGTATTTTAGCATTCTTGGCAGAAATTGTTGATTTCTGCTGGTGGTTTTCATTGTGTGTGCCAGTGAAGAGTGCAGCTTTCCCCTGAGGTTTCGTGGTCATGAGCCATCGGTCCTTGATAAAATAAATGCTTTAGCTGTACAGACTTAATGTGTTGTCCCTCACAGTGCACTTGTATAAACTACTACAAAATGTTTCAGCTCTAGCTACCTACCAGGATTTAACCATAATTCTATCAGTCTTGTTGAGTTCAATGGCCTGTCATTGTAAGAAGAATGATTTTCAGAAAAATGTTATCCGTTGAGAGTTTGTGGGTCTTTCTACAATTAAATAGTTATTTCTGGCTTTTAGACTTAATTGATAGATCATAAATGAAATAATTTAACCAGAGAATGATACTGTTGGTTAGTAGAGAAATGTCTGGTTTTTTTTTTTCAGTCTATATTTAACTATTATTTCTGTCATTATGTTCTGAACTATTTGCATCAGATTTACCCCATGGAACCTTATTAGTATGGACTTTAGGTCCCCACTTCAGGACAGAGTAAGTTGGGGGTTGGTTTGGAGAAGTGACTGAGAACCTGCATTTTAAATAAGCTCTCCAAGTGGTTCCAAGACACACTGGAGTTTGGGTAGCATGGCCTTCTGTGAACTAGTTATATGAAGTGCTTTGTAAAATCTTGTTTCTCGATAAAATTATTGCTTCCAGCTTCCTATTAATTTTTACCTGAAATTTTGATAGTGTTGTTTTAAAATGATTACAATTGTAACAACTACCTTGAATACATATTCATTAATTACCTAATTGCCATAATGTTGAGTCAGGTGATATACTCAGAGAACAAGTTTATAATCAGATTAATACTCACTAGTTTCTGTTTATAAAATTGTCATAAGTCATTGATACCCTAGGGTAGCTTGGCTTCTATTCCATTTTAACAAATAATGTTTATTAACTGGTATTTTGGTAGGAGTAAAAGAAACTCATTTAATCAGGCTTTGTTCTATTTAAAATTATAGTTTAGTGCTAATCAGTATATCAATTATGAAAATAGAATGAAGAGCCAGATGGTGATTTTGCTAATACCCTTCTTGTAATGCCTTATATGCATTTTTTGTTAGTATAATTACTTTAAGTTGAAGAGAACAAAACCCTGTTGTGTTTTTTTGCTCTTGTTTTCAGTTGTGTTCTTTGAAGATGGTAGCTCAAGAATACCATCTACCCATCAGTTTTCTGAATTCCTTTTTCATTGGTGGTAATGAGTTGGGTAAAGCTAATCGTCCCAACAGGTCTTTTATTTCACCTAGTGCTTTTGCAAAATGATTGTCTTGGATTTGAGGGGCAGTTTTGCCTGTGGATTAAAATGTTTTCTAAAGAAGATATGTATAATGGTAACGTTAAGTCCATAGCTTAATACATAGTAGGATTTGTACTCTATCTAACTGTTTTTTACAGAGATTTTGCATAGGAGCTAGAGGCAAATTTTAGGAAAAGCATGCTTTAAAGAGATAGAGAATTGAATAAGTCTACATAAATGTGATTCTTAGTGAAGTTCTCATAGCATTTAGTTCATAGGCCTTCTATGCTAGTCCCCAGTCTGCAGCTTCAGGCCTGCCTGCTTTCTGAGACTTGAGTTTCTTTATCTGAATGTCCCACTGGCACCTCTCATGCATCATATCAAACACAGTCAACTTGATTTACAAATTTCATCCTTCTCTTTTTCATTTTTGTCTTAATGGGTCCAATTCTCCTGGTCACCCTGGAATTGAGTCAGAAGGTAAATTATCATTCATTCATTCATTCATTTATTTTTAGAGAGAAGGGAAGGGAAGGAGAAAGAGAGGGAGAGAAACATCAGTGTGTGGTTGCCTCTCACCTGCCCCCTATTGGGGATCTGGCCTGCAACCCAGGCATGTGCCCTGACCGGGAATCAAACTGGTGACCCTTTGGTTCCTAGCCCACGCTCAATCCACTGAGATACACCAGCCAGGGCTAAATTACTATCTTAAGTGAAAAGCATTTGATAATTCACAATAATACTCAGTTATCTTGTTTCCTTCCTTTTTCAGTTCCGTTCAGAAAAGGAAGCCACTGCCCAAAACTGTATATAACTTGCTATCAGATCGTGATTTAAAGAAAAAGCTAAAAGAACATGGATTATCTATTCAAGGAAATAAACAACAGCTCATTAAAAGGCACCAAGAATTTGTACACATGTACAATGCCCAGTGTGATGCTTTGCATCCTAAATCAGGTAAAGCAATAAAACAGTGAGTAATGCTCATCCTGCATACAGCAGTTTTGTATAGCTCAGGGATTATAAATCATGGAAATGGATGTTTAATAGATATACTTTTGAAAATAGGTAAGACATGGAAATGTATTTCTTCAGAAGGTATTAGATTATATACTATGATATACCAGCCTTTCTTTCAGCCAGTCTCAGTCCCCATTTTCTTCTCAGAAGCAATAGCTGCTATTAATTTGTGTCTTTCCAGAGATAGTGTGGGATAAAGAGTTGATTTAGAGAGCCTGGGTTATAGTGCCAGCTTTGCAGCATTGTGACTGGGTGACTATGGGCAAGTTCCTTAAATTCTTTAAATGAGTAGATCGAAAAACTGGTACATTTACATAATGGAATACTATGCAGCAGAAAGAAAGAAGGAGCTCCTACCCTTTGTGACAGCATGAATGGAACTGGAGAGTATTATGCTAAGTGAAATAAGCCAATGGTGAAAGACAGATACTATATGATCTCACCTGTAAGTGGAGCCTAATAAAAAAAACAAACAAACACAAAAAATGAGAAGCAGAGACATGGAAATAAAGAACAAGCTGACAGTGACCAGTGGGGAGTGGGGAGGAGTATAATGAGGGAAAGAAGGGGAAAGAGCACGTCAAGGAACACATATAAAGGACCCATGGGCATGGACAACAGGGTGGGGATTGACTGTGGGAGTGAGGGAGAAGGGGAGTTGGGGCAGAGGAGAACAGTGGGGAAAAGAGTGGACCAACTGTAATTGAGCAACAATTAAAATAATAAAAACAGCATTCCAGCCAAGTGGAGGTGTAGGTAGATATGCTTTGTCTCCTTGCACAATCAAAAGAAGGAAACAACCAATTTAAAGACAAAAAACAACCAGAGCTGCCAGCAAATTGAACCGGAAGTTCAGTTTGGAACTTCCAGTTTTGAAGTTTGACAACCAAGGAGTTAAACATTTATCAAGACTGCACCACAGCACAGCAAAGTGAGTTGCTCCACTGTGGTGAGCCCGTATGGCTTTGCCCCTTGCAATGCAACAGGTGCACCACGGCAAAGAATTATGGCCCAGATGAAAGAACAGATCAGAACTCCAGTAAAAGAACTAAGCAAAGATTAAATAGCCCACCTATCAGATCCAGAGTTCAAAAAAATGGTAATCTGCATGCTCACAGAAATGACTGAATATGGTCACAAAATAGAGGAAGAAATGAAGGCTGTGTAAAGTGAAATGAAGAAAAATATACAGGGAACCAACAGTGAAGGGAAGGAAACCAGGACTAAAATCAACAATTTGGAGCAGAAGGAAGAAATAAACATTCAACCAGAACAGAATGAAGAAACAAAAATTCAAAAAATAAAATGGGGAGAGGCTTAGGAACCTCCAGGACAACTTTAAATGTTTTTACATCCGAAATATAGGGGTGCCAGAAGTAGAAGAGGAAGAGCAAGAAATTGAAAACTTATTTGAAAAAATAATAAAGGAGAACTTCCCCAATCTAGCAAAGGAAATAGACTTCCAGGAAGTCCAGGAAGCTCAGAGAGTCCCAAAGAAGTTGGACCTAAGGAAGCACACACCAAGGCACATCATAATTACATTATCCAAGATGAAAGAGGAAAGAATCTTAAAAGTAGCAAGAGAAAAGGAGATAGTTACCTACAAAGGAGTTCCTATAAGACTATCAGCTAATTTCTCAAAAGAAACCTTACAGGCAAGAAGGAGCTGGAAAGAAGTATTCCAAGTAAAACGCAAGGCAAGGACCTACATCCAGGTCCTTGAAGGCAAGGACCTACATCCAGGTTTTTGAAGGCAAGGACCTACATCCAAGATTACTCTATCCAGCAAAGCTATTATTTAGAATGGAAGGGCAGATAAAGTGCTTTCCAGATAAGGTAGATAGCTAAAGGAGTTCATCATCACCAAGTCCTTATTACATGAAATGTTAAAGAGGCTTGTCTAAGAAAAAGAAGATGAAAACTATGAACAGTAAAATGACAACAAATTCATAACTATCAACAACTGATCATAAAAAAGAAACAAGCAAACAACTAGAACAGGAACAGAATCACAGAAATGGAGATCACATGGAGGGTTAGCTGGGAGGGGAAAGGGAGAGAATGGGGGAAAAGGCACAGGGAATAAGAAACGTAATTGGTAGGCAGAAAATAGACGGGGAGGTTAAGAACAGTCTAAGAAATGCCAAAGAACTTATATGTATGACCCATGTACCTGAACTAGGTGGGGTGAGAGGGGAATGCTGGAAGGAATGGGTGTACCAGGCTGAGGGGGATAAAAGGGAAAAATGAGTGGGACAACTGTAATAGCATAATCAATAAAATATACTTAAAAATATGTACAAAGATGCCAATTACTATAGTATCAAAATAGTGAAATACTTGGAATAAAGTGTTAAGTGAATATTCATAGATGGTTACAATGTTATGAAGCACTTAAAATTATAAATGTTCTGTAAGTAAAATGTTTACAATACAACTTAAAGCAAAAAAATTATTTTTAAAATTTTTAAAAAATATATTTTATTGATTATACCATTACAGTTGTTCTATTCCCCGCTTCATTCCCTCCCCCCCACACACTCCCTCCCCCACCATTCTCCCCCCTTAGTTTATAACCACGTGTCTCAAGTTCTTTAGATTCTATATTTCCCCCACTATTCTCGCCCTCCCCCCTATCTATTTTCTACCTACCATCTATGCTATTTTCTGTGCCTTCTCCCCCCTTCTCCTCCTCCCACTCCCCTGTTTCTAACCCTCCATGTGTTCTTCATTTCTATGGTTCCACTCCTGATCTAGCTGTCCTCTTGGTTTGCTTTTGTTTTAGGTGTGGTTGTTAATAACTGTGTGTTTGCTGTCCTTTCACTGTTCATATTTTTCATCTTCTTTTTCTTATATAAGTCCCTTTAGCATTTCATATAATAAGGGCTTGGTGATGATGAACTCCTTGAACTTGACCTTATCTGAGAAGCACTTTATCTGTCCTTCCATTCTAAATGAAAGTTTTGCTGGATAAAGCAATCTTGGCTGTAGGTCTTTGGATTTCATGACTTGGAATACTTCTTTCCAGCCCCTTCTTGCCTGTAAGGTCTCTTTTGAGAAATCCGCTGACAGTCTGATGGGTACTCCTTTGTAGGTGACTGTCCCCTTATCCCTTGCTGCTTCTAGGATTCTCTCCTTCATTTTAGTCTTGGCTAATGTAATTATGATGTGCCTTGGTGTGTTCCTTCTTGGGTCCAACTTCTTTGGCACTCTCTGAGCTTCCTGGATTTCCTGGAAGTCTATTTCCTTTGCCAGACTGGGGAAGTTCTCCTTTATTATTTGTTCAAATACGTTTTCCACTGGTGGCTGTTTCTTTCCCCCTTCTGGTACCCCTATAATCCGGATGTTGGAACGTTTAAAGATGTCTTGGAGGTTCCTAAGCCTCTCCTCATTTGTTTGAATTCTCATTTCTTCATTCCTTTCTGGTTGGATATTTTGTTCTTCCTTCTGGTCCATTCCATTGATTTGAGTCCCAGTTTCCTTTCCATTGCTATTGGTTTCCTGTGCATCTCCGTTCATTTCAATTAGTTTAGCCTTCATATGTTCCTCTAATTTGTGACTATGTTCCTCTAATTTGTGACTATAATCTACTAGTTCTGTGAGCATCCTGATAAATAGTGTCCTGAATTGTGCTTCTGAGAGGCTGGCAATCTGTTGGTCGCTTATAGTTATTGGCTCTGGGACTTTGAGTTCTTCTTGCACCATCTTTTCGGCTGTTCGTGCCTATTCTGTAGCAGGATTGGAGCCCTAAGGTGTTCACCAGAGCAGGGCAACTCAGTTGCTGGGTTGTGACGCTGTATGTGGGGGCGGGGTCAAAGAGGGACAGTGGCGTCCTGTCTGCCGCCTGCCGCCTCGGCCCTCACCGGTGCCGCAGCTGCTGCCGTCACCGGGCCCACGCGTTTCGTCCCACTGCTCGCGAGTGTGCCACCGCCGTCAGCCCTCGCCCCCTGGGGCCTGCGTGGTCCGTCTCACTGTGCGCGAATATGCGCCCGCGGTCAGTCTGCCCCGCACCCCAACTGGTTCCCGTCTGCCTGCGCGCCTGGGTCGGGGGCCCTGTCCTGCCCGACCCTGCTCGCTGCTGGCTCCGCCCCTCTTACCGTCCCCGTTGAACGGTTAGATGTAGTCGGACTTCTGTATAATTCAATTTTCTGACCTTTGGTTGTGTCTTTGTTTCTCCAAACCTTTGTTGTATTCAAACTTGGTTGTGGGAGAATGCACAGTGTTTCACCTATGCCTCCATCTTGGCGGAAGTCTCGCAAAAAAATTATTTATCTCAGTTTTCTCATCAGTAAAATAATTTGTTTTCCATTTCTGTCAGAAATGTTTTATAATCTTACAGTACTACCTAATTCATGCTGTTTTTGAGAGAAATACATGAAAATAAAATTCATATAAACTGCCTAGCACAGTACCTTAGCAAGTAGTATTCAGTAAATGTTACCATTATGGTTATTACACACAAACATATGTCCTCTGTCACTGTGGCTTTATAAGTTGTTTGTGTTATATAGTCATACACCACATAACATTTCAGTTCACGATGGTTCACAGATAGGACAGTGGTCCCTTGAGATTATAATGGAGGTGAACAATTCCTATCTCCCAGTGATGCTGTTGTCGTCATCATAGCCTCGTAGCGGGATGTGTAACACAGGTACTTACTGTTACATCACAGTTGCCCAGTAATTTGTTATGCAGGCTTGTGGCCTTCAGAGCAGTAGGCTGTACTGTGTAACCGTGGTGCACAGTAGGCTGTGTCCTGTAGGTTTGTGTAAGTGCGCTCTTCGCATGACAAAGTTGCCTGATGACACATTGCTCACAGAGTGTCCCTGTTGTCGAGTGGTGTGGGACTGCACACACTCCTCAGTGATTTCTCCTTTTAATTTAACCACACACACATTTTGGAGTTTCTTCAACTATGAGCATACATAGAATTGCCAATACTTAAAAAAATTAGATGTAAATATAAAACTACACAAGGTGTAAGTGTATTGTTTGGTGAATTATCACAAAATAAGTTTCACCAAGGGCACGTATCTCTAACCACTACTCATCCCCACCAGGATCTCAGAAGCCCCTGCCCCTCCCAGTCACTGCCACCTTCGTTCTCACGGACGACCACCGTCTTGACCTCTAACACTGTACATTCATTCTGCCTATTTTGGCTTATATTTGATTTTTATAAGTGGAATAATAAATAGTTTATATATACTGAGTGTGTCTTTATTTGTACAATGCTATGTTTATAAGCTTCATTCATGTTTTTGCGTACAAAAATCTTTATTTGTGATTTCAAAAGATTTTGTGGTTGCTCTGGAGTATTCTAATATATATCTCAGTATCCTTTCACTGGTTGATGGACATTTGGATTTTTCTACTCTTTGGTTCATAAAAATTATGCTGCAGTGAATAATCTTTTCCATGTCTCTGTGTACACAGGCACACAAGTGTTTTTGAATATATATATCAGGGATTAGAATACTTATATTTTTCCAGATGTTCAGTTTGTGTGGATACAGCCGAAAACTTAGTGCCGATGTACATTCTTATGAGGAAGGTGTGAGAGCTCTAGTTTTTCCACATCCTTAACAACTTCAGTATACTCAGTTTTCTCATTTGGCTATTCTGGTGGGTCCGTGGTAGTGTTTCATTATGGTTTTAATTTGAGTTTTCCTAATGACTGTAAAGTTTAGCACATTTTTATGTGCCATTGGTCATCTGGACATCCTCTTTGATGAAACGCCCATTTAGGTCTTACACCCACACTTTCTATGTCGTGAATCTGTTTTTTTCCTATTTATTATGGGAGTACATGAAGATGTCTGGATAGAAATCTTGCTGGAGTTTTGTGTATTTGTGTATTCCTTCTTCCATTTCACCTTTTCATCCCCAAGGGCTTCATTTGAGAGGAAGTTCTTCATCCTAACACGGCCCAGTCAGGTGCACCTTTCCTTTTTCGTGTCCTTGCCTGCCACAAGGTCTTTCGGATCTGCTCTTTTCTTTGAAAAGCTTTATTGTTACTGCTTTTACACTTTGACTTATGGTTTCTCTAGGTTTGATTTTGACATATGTTATGAGGTAGGAAGCGAGATTCTTCCTTTTCTATGTAGATAGCCAATTGGTACAGCACCATGTATTTAAAAAACCATCCTTTCCCCACTGATTGTCAGTGTGTCTTGGCTGAGAATCAGCTAATTATGTATGCGTGGGTCCGGACATTTTTGTTTGCTCAGTCACTTACCAGCAATGTGCTATCTTAATTACTCTATAAGTAATTTATGATAAATCTTGCTGGCTGAGTGTATTTCTTCCAGCTTTGTTGTTTATTGAAATTACTTTAGTTTTTCTAGGCCCTTTTCCATATAAATTTTAGAATAAGCTTGCAAATTTCCATCAAGAAACAAAAAGCTGCTTGGATTGGCATTACATTGAGTTTAGAGATCAATTTGAGGACGTTAATATCTACACAGTATTTGAATCTTCCACCTTGTGAATTTAGTTTATCCCTTTATGTATTTGTTTTCCTTTTCTGTCAGAAATGTTTTATAATCTTCAGTATGAAGTCTTATTCTTTGAAAGGCTTATTTATAGGTGTTTGATTGTTTTTTCCACATTTTTATTGTTCAAGTACAGTTGTCTCCATTCGCCCCGAACACACACACCACCAGCCATCCTCACCTCCCACCCTCAATCCTACTCCCCTTTGGTTTTGTCCATGTGTCCTTTATACTTGTTCCTGAAAACACTTCCCCCTTTTGGTATTTGATGTTTTCGATGCAATTTAAGTTGTGTCCTATTTTAAAATGTCAATATGTATTTATTTGTTTCTGGTATATAAAAATACAACTGATTTTATATATTTTTGTATCCAGTGACTTGTTATATTCAGTTTTTATATGTGCATTTAAAAAATTGAGCTATAATTTACTTAGGATATAAATCATCCTTTTGAAGTGTGCAGCTGTCACGTAAGTCAAAATATAGAACATTCTATTCACCCCCAAAAGTTCCTCTGCCTCTTCATGATAACTTTTCTTCCCCTTACCTTAGTCCCTGGAAAATACTGATCTCTTCTATGTCCCTGAAGTTTTGCCTATTCTAAAATGCCAGAAAAAAGCAGTTATACAAATTTTGTGCAGTATATAATTTTCTGTCTCTGGCTTCTTTTACTTATCACAGTGCTTTTGAGTTTTGCCTCTGTTGTTGCATTTATCAGTAGTTCAGTCATTTTTATTATATGGCTTTGCTGTGTATTAACTGGACTGTCTCCAGTTCTTAGCCATTACAGGTAAAGATGCTGTGGACGTGGGCTTACAGATTTTTGTATAGCCATGTCTCTTTATTTCTCTTGGGTAAACACCCAGGAATAGAATTGCTGGGTCATGTGGTCAGTGTATGATTGAAAACATAAGAAATTGCCATGCTGTTTTTAAATGGCTACACCATTTTCCCTTCTGTGAGAGGTCCATTTGCTCTGTTCAGTCTTTTTTTTTAGGACTGAGTGGAACTTTCAAGTTCTTTACAAGCAGAGCTGGAAATTGAAAGATTGTTTCATTTAAATGAAATCATACAATATGTGGCCTTTGGTGACTGAGTTTTTTCACTAGCCTATTTTCAAGGTTTATCCGTGGTCAAGATCTTATTTGTTTTTATAGCCAAATATCAGTTCATTGTATGTATGGAAGCCACAGTTTTTGCCCATTCATCAATTGTGTGACAGCTGGGATTCCCCCCCCTTTTGGCTGTTATGAATAATGCTGCTGAGAACATTCGTGTACATGTTTGTATGTAGACATGTTTGTATGTATACATGTTTTTATGTAGACATGTTTTTATGTAGACATGTTTTTATATCTCTTGGGTGTGCACCTAAGAGTGGAATTGCTGGCTCAACTGGTAACACTCTGAGCATTCCGAGGAACTGCTAGACTGTGTCCTAATGCGGCTGCACCACTCTACATCCCACCGGTAGTGCGTGAAGTTCCAGTTTCTTCACATGGTTACCACCACTCGGCATTCTGTCTTTTCTGTTATAGCCATCCTGGTGGGTGTGAAGGGGTCTGTCACTGTGCTTTTGATTTGCATTACACCAACTTTTTAATATTAAGTCCACCATTTATCTTTAGCAAGTAATGTATCCACTTTATCTAAGTTGATGAATAAATAATATACCACCCTTCTAAAAAATGATATTGCTTCATTAGCCTTGTGGGATCTATGGTGAGGTCCTGTCTTTCATTTTTGATACTAGAAATGTGTGCTCTCTCTTTTCTTTGTTCATTAGCTTACCTACAGGTTATCAGTTTCATTGATCTTTCCAAAGAACCAACTTTCAGTTTCATTGAATTTTTTCCCTCATTTTGTGTCTATTTGTATTTCGTTGAATTCCGCTTTTATCTTTATTTTTTCTTATCTATTTTGTTTAGGTTTAATTTGGCCTTTTATTTTTAGTTTATTATGGTGAAAGCTTAGATAGTTAATATCAGATTTTTTAATGTAAATATTTAAATCTACAAATTTTTCTCTAAGCACTGTTTTACCTGCATCTACAAAAGTTTATGATTTTTTTGTTTGTTTGTTTGGTTAAGATGTTTTCTAATTTTTGCTGTAATTTCTCTTTTGATCCATGGGTCATTTAGAAGTGTTTTCAATTTCTTTTTCTTTTTAAAAAAGATTTTATTTCTTTATTTTTAGAGAAAGGGAGAAAGAGGCAGAGAAACATCAATGTGTGGTTGCCTCTCGCACACCCCCTACTGGGGCCCTGGCCCGCAACCCAGTCTTGTGCCCTGACTGGGAATGGAAGGGGCAACAGTACGTACGGTTTTCAGGCTGGCAGTCAGTCTAGTGAGCCACACCTGCCAGGGCCTAAGTTTCTAAATGTTTGGATATTTCCCAGATATCTTTTTTATTATTCATTTTTAATTTGATTACACTTTACCAATTCTGTATGATGTCAGACCTTTTTCTTTTATTAAGACTTGTTTTATAACTCAGTATTTGGTCTTCCTTGGTGAATGTTATATAAACACTTGGAAATTTTGCTTTTTTTGTTCAGTGATCTATAAATGTTAGTTATATAAAGTTGCTTGATAGTATATTCAAGTCTTCTGCATCCTTATTGATACATGTGTACTGTCCTAACAATTACTGAGAGGATTGTTGAAATCTCCAAGTATATTCGTAAATGTTCCCATTTTTCCTTTTAGGTGAATGTGCGTCTGGTATTGTTGTGTGTTCTTGATGAGTTCGCCTGTTTATTGTTATGAAATATTTGTCCTTGTCCCTGGTTATATACCTTGTCTGAAAAGCTACTTTATCTGCTTTGAATATAGCTGCTGTGTTTTATCTTAGTTCACTTTTTTAAAGCCTATTATGTTATTCTATTTAAACTGTGGTTTTTAAAAAATTTTTTAAAAATTCTTGTAAGTATATGGTTTGGATTTGCTTTTTACATTTCATTTAACTTTTCATTTTGTTTAATCTCTTCGATTGGGTGTCAGTCTACCATCTTGTTCTTTGATTTCTATTTGCCCTGTCCATTCTTCATTTGTTTTCTTTCTTTTCTTGTTTTTGGATTGAGTATTTTTTAGTTTTCCATTTTATTCCTGCTGTTGTCTTTTTACCTATACCTCTGTTTAACTTGTTTTGGTGATTATTTTGGAGTTCAACATTCCATCCTATCACAGTCTACCTTTATCATATACTACATGTGTAACGCAAGGACCTTCTGACTCTATCCTTTGTTTTATAGTTGTCATAGGTGTATGTGCTATATCCCCCATAATACATGTTACTGTTGTTTTTGCTTTAAACTGTCAGTTTTCTCTTAAAAAATGCAGAAGTTTGTATGTGCCCACATATTTGCTATTTCTAGTATTTTTCATTTTATTGCTAAGATCTGGGTTTTCATTTGATGTCATTTTCTTTTGGCCTGAAAAAGTTTATTTCATATTTCTTTTTTTAAATCTTATCAACAATTATTTTATTTTCTTTTAGTGTATTTTATTAATTATGCTATTACAATTGTCCCAGTTTTTTTCTCCTTTTATCCTCCTCTGCCCAGTAACCACCTGTTCTCCAGAAGTCTCCCCCCCCCTTAATTCATGTCCATGGTTGTGAGTGTAAGTTCTTTGGCTTCTCCATTTCCTGTGCTATTCTTAACTCCCCCCTGTCTATTTTGTTCCTACCAATTATGCTTCTTAATCTCTACACCATTTCCCAATTCTCCTTGAGTATGGCAATCAATCAATCAATCAATCAATAAAGGAAGAAATGAAGGCCACACTAAAAATAAAGAATAAGCCACAGGAAACCAATAGAGAGGGAAGGAAGTTAGGATTCATACTAACAATTTGGAAAATAAAGAAGAGATAAACATTCAACCAGAACAAAAAGAAGAAACAAGATTTCAAAAAATGAGAATAGGCTGAGGAACCTCTGGGATATCTCCAAATATGCTAACATCAGATAGGGGGTGCCAGGAGGAGAAAACAAAGAGCAAGAAATTAAAAACTTACTTGAAAAAATAGTGAAGAAAATAATGAAGGAAATGAAATAATGAAGAAAAACTTGCCTAGTCTGGCCACAGAACTAGACATGCAAGTCCAGGAAGCTCAAAGAGTCCCAAAGAAGTTGGATTCAAGAAGAAACCCACCAAGACACATCATAATTAAATTACCCAAGATTAAAGGTAAGGATAGAATCTTAAAAGCAGCAAGGGAGGAGACACTTGCCTACAAAGTAGTTCCCATAAGAGTATCAGCTGATTTCTCAAAAGAAACTACAGACAGGAAGGGGCTGGAAAGAAGTATTCAAAGTCCCGAAGGGCAAGGACCTACATCCAAGATTACTCCATCCAGCAAAGCTATCATTTAGAATGGAAGGGCAAATAAAGTGCTTCCCAGACAAGGTAAAGCTAAAGTAGTTAGTTCATCACCACCAAGCCATTATTTAATATTTCTTGTAGTGCAAATGTGCTGTCGAGACAAATTCTCAGCTTTTATTTGTCTGAAAAAGTCTTAAGTTTGCATTCATTTAAAAAAAAAATCTCTCTTTGGACATAGTTTTGCCCTTGTGGGAAAGCTGAAGCTCTGTTGGAAGGAACATGCCCATATTTACCCAGATTCACCATCAGTATTTGCCTCCTTTGCCTTATTTATTACTGTTTTTCTCTGTGTGAATATGTGTTTGTATGTGTACATCTTTATGCATACATAATTTTTTTTAAATCTTTAAGTTATATAATCTTGACTCTTTATCCCAAATTACTTCATTGTGTATTTTCTAAGATAAAGGATATTCTCTTTTACTGCCACAGTATAGTCAGTCAATTTCTGTGAATTCAGCTTTGTTACAGTACTTTATCATTTCTATTCTAGTTTCTGCAGTGGACTCAGAAGTGGCCTGTATAGATTTTCTTCCCCTCCAGCACATGACCCAGTTTCAGATCACCACTGTATTTAGTTGTAATATCTTTTCCATCTCTTTCCATCTGAAGAATTCCTCAACCTTTTTTTTTTTTGTCTGTCATTTAACAACACTGGTTTTTAAAAAGAATACAGTCTTTGCTTTTGTGGGTTTTTTCCCCAAATAGAATATTTCTCAATTTGACTTTGTCTAGTATTTTCTTATAATATTCAGGTTGTACATTCCTGAATGTTGATGAACTGCTGGCTACTCCTTCCTGTTTTTGACTTGTTTCAGTGCTGTATGAATACTGTGTGAGTAATCTTTTGTCCTTTTCGAAATATCAGTCATATCCAGAGGTCTTTGACATCTTCGTGCCCCTCATTTGTGATGGCAGTTTTGGTTATCTTGTCAGTTTCTCCATTGTATAGTTCTCCCCTTGCTAACAAAGAGAAGTCTATACAGAGATATTTTAATACCATATATTCTATACCTCATGAAAATTTCACCCTTCTGTCATTCTTCGGTAATTTTACCTGAACTTATCTTTCCTCTGGTAATTGCAAAATAGGATTTTTCAAACATCAGCACTCCTTCCACATTTGCCACTTGCCATGATTTTGAAAACAAGAACCCTCTTTTTTTTCTTTATTTATGATCAATGTAGATTCACATACTTACAAGTTATTATCACCCTTGATTATTTTGGTTTTATGTTTTTCCAGGTTTGGCCAGTGGGTGCTTCTTTATGCTAGTTCCTTGTCCTCATGATATACCACATTATTTATTTTTATTTATTCATTTATTCCTTCATTTAGTTGAGAGAGGAGAAGGGAGGGAGGAAGAGAGGAAGAGAAACATCAGTGTATGGTTGCATCTCACACACCCCCTACTGGGGGACCTGGCCTGCAACCCAGGCATGTACCCTGACTGGGAATCAAACTGGCGACCCTTTGGTTTATAGGCCAGCAGTTAATCCACTAAGCCACACCAGCCACGGCGGAATAATATTTTTAAAAAAGAAAAAATGGACAAAAAGAAAACAGTAACATGGTAAACTGTGATTATTTTGAACGTAAAGACTGGATTAAAAATAAGAGGGAATTATATACTGTTTAGAAGAAAACACTTTAATACAAATAGCCAGGAAGGTTGAAAATAAAGGGATGTGAAAAGATGTACCACTCAAACACTAACCAAAGGAAAGCTGATGTGGCAACATTAAACATTAATAGCAGACAATAAACTTTAAGGCAAAAAGTGTTATGAGAGATAAAGATGGGCATTTCATTTTGGTCAAAATGGTCAAAGTGGTTGTTATCCTCCTTTCGGTTGTGCGAGGAAGCCAAGCGTGTCTGCCTCTGCCTCTGTCTTTGCTGGAAGACTCCCAGTGTACCTTTCTTTTAAAACAAACTTTAAATTGAGGTAATTGCATTCTTAAATGATCCTTTTGGTGATTGTGGTTTTTATAAAAATCTTTAAAATGGGATTATATCAGGTGTATATAAAAATAGAGTGAAAAATGTGACTCCCCTCATACACTTACTATCCAGTTTAAGCATGCTGACCCACGCACGCCCCTGTGTGTCATCCGTCATCTACTTTCCTCCCGCCCACGGGTTATTTTGAAGCAAAGTCCAGACATAGTGTCTTTTTGTGTATAAATGTGTAGAGGGGATTGTAGATTTTTATTCTATACTATATGTTTTTTAGTTTTAATATGTTGACTTTGGAGGCAGAAAAATAATGCTTGCAAATTCAGTGCTGTTTGCACTCCAAGACATACATGTATGTGCAGAGTGTATTCCATCCAGATCTCTGATGTCTGTGATTGGTAACTGCATCTGCTAACAGAAGTTCCGGAGGCAAGGCCACTTCCCCCTGGTATTTGTAGACCTCTGTGTCTCCTTGAAAAGTAGCCTGTTGTACATATTTAGTGTATTGAAGTTTGAGTGCATATTGAGTGCATTGGAGTTTGTGTGTTTACTAAGAATCGAATTCACATTAATAAATTAATTTTCCAAAAAAAAATTAATTAATTTTCCAATTCCATTGAGACTGCTATTTACCCCTGTATACTCAAAGGAAAGAGCACAGTGACCTTATTGTATTTTTTGTCATATTTTAAACTGTTTGCATATATAAGAGTTCAGTGTTTTAACTCTGTTATTTTTTAAAAGTTTTATTTTGAAATAACTGTAGCCTTACAGAAAAATAATAAAAATGGGACAGGTAGTTTATGTGTTCCCATCACCTGGCTTCATTGTTAACAACTCACATGACCGTCGCACAGTGAGCGAAACCATGTCATTAACATTGGCTCTATGTCTTTATTTTAACAGCTGCTGAAATAGTTCAAGAAATTGAAAATATGGAGAAGACTAGGATGCGTCTTGAAGCTAGTAAACTCAATGAAAGTGTATGTTATGGCCTGTTTCAGTATCTGGGTAGAAATAAAGTAAAGTTGAATACTCTACTAAAATTAAAGCAAGCCAGTATGTATTGCATCTGTTCAATGGGAAATGTACTGGAACACATTTCCACTTAATATATTATGATTTACTTGCAGCTCATGTTGTAGCACCAAATTCTATTATATTTATCAATCTTCTAGCACAACGTGCAATCTAAAGCAGAGTTTATTAGTGAGTTATAGCCCTTAGAAAACGCATATACCTGTATTATCAGGTAGCATTTGTGTTGGTCCTTTCTCTGCTGGTTTCATCAGATAAGCTGTTTAACCTCTGCAGCCCTGGTCCTCTGTAACACTCAGGAGCTGCACTCTGTGGTCTCTAAGATCTCCTTAGCTCTGGCACTCTGCATGCTGTGATAATACTGATTGAGAGATTAAGTAATTATAGAAGTTTATGAGGATTATCTGTTGAGCTTTTTGAAGGGATCAGAGGCCTAAAATTTTTTACTGTTGCCTTCTTCTAGCTTGATGGCCCAAAACTTGAGGAAGGATGCCAAAGAAGAAAGTAGTCATTGTGTCCTATGACACTGGAGGAAGTGTTTTGGGCTCTTTTTTTTTTTTTTCTAGATCATCAGTAATGTGTTTGTAAGGAAAACAATGACCTTAGGGAAGTGAGTTTATCATCAGATAGTGGAGAAAATGAGATTTTTGTTGACTTTATTATTACCTAAGGTGGAGACTGTAAGTGTCTGATGATGAATAATGTAAGTAGACTTCTGATCTCTTAAGTCTAAGATTTTAAAAAGTGGAACTAGAAATTTAACTTATGTCTTATATTTCCCCTGTATTACATTTCTTATAGATGTGGGGGAGTTACATTGGAAAAGATAGAAAGGAAGCAAGATTTGCCTTATTAATGATCTGCTAAATGTCTCCTGTCTTGTACTTTGAAGTGTCACCTATTGTATTAATGAATGTGAAAAGTTAAGGTTTGAGAATATGAAATTTGTTATATTGGTACTTCATATGTACTAATGGAATCCATGTTGTATTTTCTACTGATGAGAAATAAGTATTGGGTAAATTATGTACTAATTATGATATTGAAGGGAAGTACACAGGAGTTATTTTTCTTAGGTCTATATATATAAAACAGAGATGAGAGATTATTTCACTGTATTTTAAACATCCACATTTGAGATTTTAAAGTTTATAGTCCTGATTTCTATGTTTGTCATTAAATGAAGTTTTAATTAACAATTTTTGTATCATTTTAGATAATGGTATTTACGAAGGATCAAACAGAAAAGGAAATAGATGAAATTCACAGTAAATATCGTAAGTTGTGTGATATTTTCATTATTTGCAAAGAATTTGAGTTGCAGTTTTTTACTTAAATATATATTTTAAAGTTTTTATATTAATGTTTGATACAAACTTATTAATATTACTTGAGACTGAATTTTAGTTGTGTTTAGTAAGGCAGTGATTTTTTTTCACTCAGTGTGCCTGCTTTTTGATTGTGACTAATATTCATTCTACTTATCACTGAGCTTATCACTGAGCACTTTGCAAATTTGAAAATGTTAATTAGTTGCTCTCAAAGCATATCTGTGAGGAGAAAATGGGATTAAAATGGAAACATTTCTGACTTTCCAGCCTGTCCTGAAGTCACTCAATGACATTATTTCTGTAAAGAATTTCAGCACTTAAAGCTTGCAAATTTGTGCCTAAAAGAGTTTTTTATTTTATTAAGTATTAACAACTTCCTAATTTCATCACTTCCTTTTCCTCAAATGGCCTTTGTACTACATGTATGTATCTTTCCCAGGGGGAGCACATTACTATTTTGTCAATTAGGTAGGTAGCTGTTATTCCCTGTTTGGTTTGTTGTTAGTTTAAATTTACATTTAAGTACTCGGCAAACAGGAGATAGTTAATAAATATTTGTTGGGTGAGTATACCACACATGATGTGTTTTAGTTGTGCTAAGAGGAATTTGTTTTCTTTTTTCAGTTCTTAAGCTTAGACGGGGCAGATAAGGCCACAGTGATCTGTTTGGGGAGGGAGGAGGATGTGGTTGGCCTATAGGCTCTGCTTGTAAGCTGGGCAACAGGGGTCACAGCTCTGTTGCTAGAAAGATAAGTGTTGTGTGATTTTTTTTTTTTAATCAACTTTTGGGAAATCAAAGCAATTTTTCTTGAGACAGGAGAGAGAGACTATCAGTAGATCACCGAATTGGTGATACTGAGGCCTGTAACAATAAAACAAAATTTACGTGGAGGAAAAAAAAAGTAATTTAAATCACTAAAAAATGGTATCTAATACATATGTCACACTAAAGAAGAAGTAGAAGTAGATACAGGCAGGACAGTATACAAATATCTATGCCCCTCCATTTAAATATCTTTAAAAAGTTTAACTTTACTACGTAAATAGGTCATGTTAAAATAATTGATTTTGCCCTATAGTAAACCTCAGTATATACTAACAAAACAAACAAACAACTTTCAGGCACTTCTAAAGCTGAAGTGCTTAGCGTTACAGTTCCATCATGCGTTGTGATTTAGTGTCAGGTTCCAACTATCGATTTCTCTTCTTTCAAACATTTTTATTAGTATTTTACATGGAATAGTTTTCTCTATCACTTTTATCTGCAAGGCTTATTATAAAAAAACAAAACTCTCTTCCTCCACCATCAGCCTATCTTCATTCCCACTCCCTGGAGATAACAGTTGTCAGGACTTTCGCTTTTGTCTTGGTAACTATACTTATTTTTATAAAAGTATTTATAAATACTTCTTCTTGAAGTTCTTCATGTTAACAGTTGATTGAAGCCCCAACGTGGAAGCACGGAGATTTGGCCTTTTGTACATCTGCCTTTGCCTTCTCCCCATCCTCTGATTATTGTTGTAATTTTTTGTAAGTCTGATATTTAGTTAGATACTTTACAGTTTGCACCAGACAACATACGTGATATGGTTGTGAAGGGAAGCAGAGTGTACCACCCCAAAATACACTACTGTGGCATAAGAATTAATTACGGTACTTTTAGCTGAAGGCAGCTGAGAAGCAGATATTTTTTTTAAAGGTGCTCTCTGCCTTCCCCTTATTTGCCTAAAAACTGGACATAAATTTACAAAGGTATCTATGTTCATCATCTGCTTTCTGTCCCTAGAAATAAGTTTGTCTTCATATAAGTGGAGAAGGCACTGCCTTAAATATGCATAACAGACCTTATTGTTGACTGTGTTTTTCCTAGTCACTGCCCCCAAACACCTTTTTGGGGGGGGGGGCAGTGATTGGGGGAAGTGCCTGAAAGTGATTTTAAGCCAGTGTTCCAAGCCACGTCTTCTTCTTTTTTCTTTTTTTAAGATTTATTTATTTGTTTATTTAGAGACAGGGGAAGAGAGGGAGAGTAACATCAATGTGTGGTTGCCTCTCACGTGGCCCCCACTGGGGACCTGGCCTGCAACCCAGGCGTGTGCAGGATTCCCCTGACTGAGAATCGAACCAGCGACTCTTTGGTTCGCAGCCCGAGCTCAAACCACTGAGCTACACCAGCCAGGGCTCAAGCCACGTCTTTTTAATCTAGGTATCTTCCATGTATACATAGGATATGCATGTTGATAAATTTCTGTTTGTTTTTCTTTTGTTAATTTGTCTATTGTTACAGGGTTACCAGCAAAGAACTAAGAAGGTTGGAGGGAAAATTATTTTTTTCCTCCCCTACAGTTATAATTCCTTTCAGGAAAACATTCTATTTTTTAATAATTAATAATTTTCTTTCACTTGCTTGGTTTTCTACTTACCTAGTATTAATTTACCTCTAAACTTTCCACCAGAAATATGTATTACTTTCCAATACATTTAGACACATTGATGTTGATCCACTCATTACTGTCTCAGGAGCATCCTGCCTGAGGCAGCCCCCAGTCTCTGGTGCTGTCCTATTCCATCTGCTTTGGCTGCTCTTGGCTGCCGTCCTGGAATTCCCTCTCACCAACCTCTGGGCATGGTGCTCTCCTCGCTGCTGTGTGCTTTATTTTATTTCGGCAAACAGATCTGTCTCTACTTTTCTTGTTTTGGTGGAATACAATTTTAAGAAACTCCCTGAGAAAAAGGTTTATGAAGGGATATTTTTTAAGACCATACATAACTGGGAATATTACCTTTACTGTTGATTATACAATTTTAGTTTGGAAAGATTTTTCCCTCCAAATTTTGAAGGTGTTTTTTCACTGACTTATCTTCCAGCATTGTCATCATTAACTCTCTTGCCATTCTAGGTCTTTATCCTTCATATATAACATTTTTCCCTTTCCTGGCCCCCACACGTTCTGTTTCTTATATTCTGTTGGTCTCCGTCTTCTGTCTCTTGATTTCATGTATTTCTTAGTCTTATCTCCACCACTATGCTAGTCACAGTTGCTTCCTGACTAGTCGCCCCCAATCTACTCTCGACCCTCAGAAATTCCTTAGTACTCAGAAGCCAGGTTGTCTTTTAAAATTGGTGAGTCTTCTGATCACACTCCTTCTGCCTTGCAGCCCTCCTGCCGTATGAAAAGCTTTCAGTGGCTTTTAAGTGCATGAAGCCTGTCATTTCCTGGACTTGCCTGCCTCCCTTACTCCTTCCTTGTGATCCGACCACTCGCTTTTCTTTTACTTCTTTTATCAGGTTCTTTGCAGCGGCAGGGCTTTTGTTGCCCTCGTCTCTCTTTGTGGGGAATTGTCTCCTTCTCTTGGTGGTTTTGGTGACCTCATCTGCTTTCCCAGCACTTACTCAGCTTCATTGCAATTTCCATGGGAAATTCTCCGTGATCTCCCAGACAAGGTGACATTTCCCTTTTACTCACTACATCATCTTGTATTTTTTTCGTATCACTATTCCAGTTGTTTATTCAGTACAGGTGTTTTGAGTATGTACTGATGTATGCCAGACACTCCCCGGGTGCTGGGATGTAGGAACGAACAAGATAGCCGGAAAGCTCGTCCTCCTGGAGCTTATCTTCTACTAGTATTTTAGAGAGTGACGAATGCGAAAGAGAAAAAGGGAAACAAGGAGGGGTGTAAGAAAGTTTACATTTTTTATAGGATGGCCATAATTGTTGTTATATATACAATTAGTTTGTAATTATTTCTAATGAATTTCTCATTATGTATTTTAGTTTGCTAGGGCTTCCATAACAGAGTACCAGAGAATGGGAGGTGTAATACAACAGACACTTATTGTCTCACGCTGCTTGGGGGCTAGAAGTCCAAAATCCAGCTGTCAGCAGGAAGCAGGCTTGGTTCCTTCTGCGGGCAGTGAGGGAAGGACCTGTTCCAGGCCCCTCTCCTTGCCTTCCTCTTTTGTCTCTCCACAGTGCCTTCCCTCTGTGCATGTCCATGTGCCCCTTTTATAAAAACATCAGTCATATTGAATTAGGGCTGCCCCAACCATCTCATCTTAGCCTGATTACCTCTGTAAAACCCTGTCCTCAGGCGAGGTCACATTCTGAAGTCTGGAGGGGTTAGTACTTCAACATGTGAAATTCAGTGAAGCACCATTCAGCCCGTGACAGTATTTAACAGTATTTCCGTCCCTTATAAAACTGGAAGTTCTGCAGTGGAGGAAATGTTTCTTTCTTGCTTACTGCTTTATAACCAAGTGAATGAATAAATGAAGATGGGGGAATCATCATAGTGTTTATTACAGTCTACCAAGCCTCTAAAAATAGACTAAGAGAAATCAAACGTTTTTCTACATCTCACTATTCTGTTTACTTTTGAGAAGGAGCAGACAAGCTTAAGTCTGTTCTCCAAGCTTAAGGTATTGGCTGTGCTTCAGCCACCTCCCATTTCCTGACCTGTGCAGGCTTTTCCTCTATTCATTTATGGTGGGTCGCTTTTTAAAAGAAAAGACAGGAGGGCAGGAAATCACATTGTTGTATATATATTCTGTGCCAAGGGTTCCACAGAGGTTATTTTAGTGATCTTCCCAGCAACCCTATAAAACTAGCTTTATCCTATTTCATAGAGTAAGAAACTGAGACTCAGAAACATTAGACAAATCACTCATATTGTAGGTAAAAAGCAGAGCTGGAAATTAAACCCAGCTGTACCAGGTGCTTAAGTCCAAACCCTTTGCACTCTACAAAAGGTGCTTTGAGTCTGAGTGAATCACTTGTATGTTGGAAACCTCTTTTTTGGAGGGTAAGTTTTAGTTTCAGGTGATAGTGCTTAAAAAAAAAAAGCTTTATTTTAGCCCTGGCTGGTGTAGCTCAGTGGATTGAGCATGGGCGTATGAACCACACAATCTCGGTTTGATTCCCAGTCAGGGCACATGCCTGGTTTGCAGGCCAGTTCCCAGCAGGGGACTCACGAGAGGCAACCATACATTGATATTTCTCTCCTTCCCTTCCCCTCTAAAGATAAATAAATAAAATCTTTTTAAAAAGCTTAATTTTATGAATGGGATACTCTGGTAGTTTTGTGATGATACATCTTTTTTTTTAAGCAGGTTGTTGGATGGACTTGTAATTCATGAGCTCCTCTTTCAGTAATGGAAAGAAACAATGAAATCAGTTGGTTTGAATTTTATAGAAAGTATTTGAAACAGAGTTTGAATCAGATGAGTTTGAGTTACTTGTGCAGTTCAGATACTGGAACTTTTGATAAGTCTTTTTAATGAAGATTGTGAATTGCCCCAATAGGAGGCGGAATCTTAGTCTGATGGGAAGTTATTCCACTTGCCTGCCATGAGAGGCGTATTTTTGAGATCTCCATGCTTTAAATGTCATGATGAAATAGTTTTGTACTCCGCCAGAACACAGACACAGCTCCAGGGAGCATTCTGGTCATCTCCTGAAACTTTTCCTGGGAGCATCAGCCTAATCTTGCTAAGAAGGCAAGGCATTTTAATGTAGTTAATTTATTCCTTTGTACTTTTGTTTGGTCATTAATTCAACAAATATTTATTGAACATCTGCTGTGTGCCAGCTGCTATGTATTGTGGATGCAGTAGTGAAAAGGGTGTGTAGGTCACTTTGTTCATGGAGCTTTCGTTCTTGTAGCAGAAGCATAACATCCTAACTCAGATGATCACAGCAATTTTAGGTGGCAAATGCTATAAAGAAATAAAACGGTAGTTTGAGAGAAATTATGGGGGTGTTAAGTAAGGTAGTTAGGAAAAGGCTTTTCTTGAGGAGTGGACATTTGAAATGAGTCATGAGGAGAATGAAGTAAAAATGAAGAGGCGGCCATTCAAGGAGCTGAAGGAAGAGTGTTCTGGACAGAGAGGACACAGCGGTCAGAGCCCCTAGAGTAGAAGCAGCGGAGGTGGATGTGGCCAGAGAGCAGCAGTGAGTGCTGGGGCAAGTGGGTGGGGGGGGCCAGGTCATGCATGACCTTGTAACATTTTATTTCGAATTTTGTTACCAGTGCCCTGAGAAGCCACTGGAAGGTTTCAAATGATAAGTAATATGGTTTCATATTTTAAAAGATCATGATATTTGTTAAATAGAGAATAAATTAAAAGGCAGCAAGCAAGAGTCAGAAAACCAGTCTGGAGGCTCATTACTCAAACAGTATTTGTTGATCATCAATTACTGCATCCTAGGCAGTATTCGAGGAGTTGGGAATGTAATATTAAACAGGCCAAGTCTCTGCCTCCAGGGGGCTTACGTTCTAACAGGACTAGTCAGACAGTAAACAAACGAGTAAGTTGTTTACTAGTCAGATAGCGAGTGATCTGTGTTATAAAGAAATATAAGGCAGGTGTGGAGTGACGGAGCTACTGTTCAGGTTTGGTGGTCAGGGCAGGCCTCTTTAAGGAGGAGGAATGACACATAAATGAGAAGAGACCCGACGTGAGGCTGCTATCATAAACTGTGACAGAGCTGTGACCTAGTCTGGAGAGGCAGCAATGTAGAAGTAAGGTGGACAGTTCAAGGTTACCTGTGAAGTACAACCAGTGGTACTCAATGGTGGATTTAATGCGGGGATGCCTGAAAAAGGAATGAAGAGTGACTCCTACACTCTTGATTGAGTCAGCTGGGGAAACAGTGCTGTCATTTACAGAAATGGAGACCAAGGGAGGGTATGGATGAGAAAAGGGAATCAAAATTTCTGTTTTAAGTTTTGGTTTCCGGTGGATAGCCAACTGGGAGAGAGAAGTAAGTATGACATGAGCTGCCTAACCAAACAGACAACGTGTGCTTACACGCAGTAGCTAAAGTTGGGTACCTGGAGAAGAGCACCGGGAAGAGTGCCGTAGGGAGCAGAGCCTAACCTTGAGCCCTGGCAAGTTCCAACGTCTACAGCAACAGTTCTCAGTTTTTTAAGCCTCTTTACACTATTAAAAATTGTCAAGGATGCAAAAGAGCTTTTGTTTATGAGGGTTATATCTGCTGCTATATACCATGTTGCAAATTAAAATGTATAGGACTTAGGCTTCTGGTCAAGTAGAATAACAGAGACCTGATACACCCTTCCCCAGTGACATCCAACATAAATGGACGAAATGTATGAAATGGTGGTTTTTAATACACTGGATATTAGGTAACAAAGGACGGGAATATCTACAAGATAGGGAAAAAATGAGATGAGCCTTGTAGTAGAGTTTCCAGGTTGTGGTGCAGGCAGGGGGATCCCAGGCAGAGCCTGGTAGACTCTGAATTAAGGGAAAGATCTAAGATACCAGGGAGACTGAAGGCACTTGAGTTGGCAGGACACTGCAGGAGAGGAGAGAGTAGCACAGACAGAGAGCCCTAGGAATCTGCAGAAGGTTCGTCGCGTGTGTTCATTCAGTATACAAAGTATGTTCTCTGGCTGTTGCCAGAGAAGAACCAGGAGCAGGGAGGGTCTGCCTGGCACAGTTTGGAAATAGGATTCTTCTGTGCTATTGCAGGAGAGTAACTTCAGGGATGCACATGACCGAGGATTTGAAGCCGTAGTGGCACGATTTATTAGAGTAAAAATAGATTGTACACCCTCAGAAAGGCCAAGAGCAGGAAGGCTGTGGTAGTGGTTTATGGACCGAAGTAAAAGGAAAGTCCTTTGCTACTGCTCATTGCTCCCCTGGTTGCAAGTCTTGTGGAGACCCTTCGATTTGGGAACAAAGAAGACTGAGCCATATGCCAGGGAGAAGGGCCTGGGCGTGCTCCATGCAGGGCATGTGCTGGATTCCTTGTCTAGCTTTTGTGTATTTCCTTGGGTTCAGAAAAGAGCAGGCTTTCTTTCAAAGTATTCAGTCCCTAATCTCCTTCCCGGCTTTTCTCAGGGCTGTGGTGTGCCTTCCCCCCATCCAGTCCCTTTCCTGGCTCTTCCAGGGTTTCATGCCCTTAACATATCCATTTGATCTTTTCCGCAGATTTTCCCAGGCTGGTCCCCTCACCCCTTATAGTCATAATTTTGGCTTCTGCTGAGCATGCACTCAGTGAAAGGGGTTTCCCTTCACCATTTCTTCCTCCCCTCATTAATCTGAAGGGATGGTTCCAGTTGGGGTGTCTTCCTAGAGTGACAGTGAAACTGTCCTTTTGTAGTTAATCTGGCTTAATCAGATGCCTGGTTTGCTCCCTTTCTTTTTGTTAATATCTAACTAACTGCCTACTGTAACAAGACCACAATAGAATTAAATTAGAAATCAATAACAAAGCCCTCTGGAAAACTGCCAAATATTTGGAAACTGAGCAACATACTTCCAAATAACTCATGGGTCAAAGGAATATTAAGATCAAGAAATTTCAAAATTATTTATCACCTCATTTAAAAATTAGAAGTTCATTATGTGATTCATATAACCTTATTTTGATAGGAAATAACTTTCTTAAAACAAAAATAAAAAAATAAATGGAAAATTCTACTTTTAGCCCAGATGGCATAACAGAGAATGTATTTATGTTCCTTCATTAATAAACTAGAAAACCAGATAAAATGTATGAAACTATGGTTTTTTAGACATTGGGAAAAAGCACAGGACCGTGATTCCTGACAGAGAAAGCCAAGTGGTGCGCTCTCCAGGCCCACAGCTCGCTGCCGGTGGGCGGTTTTCAGGCGTTGGGTCGGGGGACCCAAGAATGATCTGGTGGTGTCCTTGAGTAAGGTAAAACAGAAATGGAACTTGTGGAAGGAAGACCAAGGTTTCTAGAATTTGTGGGATAGCTAACCAGAGAAGCGAGTACCTCAGTCCACACATGACTGAGGAAAGCGCCCGAGACTAGGGAAAGACTACTTGAAAGAGTTAGGTCCAGAACAATTTCTGGAGCTCACACAGGGCCAGAAACAGCTTGAATCCACCACAAGCCCTAGTAGGAAAAAACCATATAATATATGGGCTATCAGGCAGAATCCTCATGAAGGTATTAAGTGCTTTAGTAGCTGGGCTAATCTACCATAGGGCTAGATGATAAATATTTTGGGCTTTGGGGTTTTTATAAAATGTTCTTGTTCATTAATAAATCTTTAGGAAAATATAAAAACTTCCCCAGCTGGGTTGCTCAGTTAGTTGGAGTGTGGCCCAGCACACCAGAAAGTTGTGGGTTCGATTCCTGGTCAGGGCACATGCTTAGGGTATGGGTTTGATCTCCAGTTGGGCACCTACGCCTGTGGGAGGCAACCTAGGCAACCCATCTGATGTTTCTCACATTGATGTCCCTGTCCCTGTCCCTCTCCCCTCTGCTCGTCTGCCCACCCCCTTCCCTCACTCCCTTCCTCCTCCCCCTCTCCCTTCCTTTCCATGAAATCAATAAAAATATCCTTGGATGAAGATTTAAAAAAAAATTTAATATAATAACCATTCTTAGCTTGAGAGCCATATAAAAATAGGCCTTAGGGTCGGCTTTGGCCTTTGGGCTTTAGACTAATGGTTGTGCAATTTTTCTCGAATGAAAAGATTAAAAAAATAGACTTCACTTTTTAGAGTATTTTCAGGTTCATAGCAAAATCGAGGGGGGAAATACAAGAGAGTTTCTTTGTCTCCCCTGATCCTCAGATGCAGTCTCTCCCACTCTCAGCGTCTCTTTAAAAAGCAATGAAAAAATGTCCTCAGATGAGAACAAAAGAAGAAATCTTGAGGAATGTGAGTTGGTGGGATGTGGGCTTATCCAGTGGCTCTCACAACTGTCTGAACCAAGAGGTACAGTCAGGGTGTCTAACCAGCAGAACCGGGATTTTTAAACTCTAAAGTGCTCCTTGTCAAATGGCAGGACTCCTAAAGTACGGTGAAGAGGCAGATGAGTGTGAACAGGTTTATCAGTCCTAATATCTTGGCATTGTTCTTTTTTCTATTTTACTTAGAGTTGACGTACAATATTATTAGTTCCAGATGTACAGCCTCAACATTTATATCTTATGAAATGTATAAGATATATTGTTTTTTTGAGCAGAAATTATGGGACTTCTTAGGCCAAAGCAGTGGCTGCTATTTACTTTTTGGTTTTTAGCCTAGGCATCGGAGTAATTAGATTTTAAAAAGAAAATCCCTTTTAATTCTGGGATTTTATTACTTCAGAAGATAAAGGCATTAAGCCTTCCTAACTGCTAATGAGATTACTGTAATAAGTTTCTTGTGTAATTCTTTACAATCCATAGATCTGGTCTAACTAATCCTGAAGACCCCAAAATGCTGTGTTACCCTGTTTGCCTAACAGAAAATACCATTGTGTGAGCCCATTTATTTTTTTTATTTGGGGAGTAGAAGTATGAAGTAATTATCCTTGAATGCATAGAGTTAAATAGGACTTGAAAGAAATCACCTAGATTGTAGTCTTAGGATCTTACCTGTTTCTCCTGAAGATCTAACTTTCCAGTAATCTTTGTGGCCTGCTTATATTTTTTTTGCTGAAATTTTAACCAGTGTCTTATTTCAAATTTACCAGACACTTTACAACTCAACACCATAGCTTTACTAGGAGTTTTCGTACACATACTAGACACATAAATTTATTGCAATTAGGAGCAGTCTTTCCCTAGTGTCCAGAGAACAGTCACATTTATTGATCTGGAATATCGAAATGAACGTGCAAATGGAGATAAACCTGGCTTCTTCCACAGTGGAGGAGGCAAATCACTTGAGCTTTCACCAGCCAGGATTTTGCATGTCTAGACAAGAATTTTCCATTGTCATCAGTTATCTCCAATTTGCAGAGCTGTAGCTCAGCTCAAAGACAATGAATGACTGGAGTTCTGGAAGGGGAGCTCTAGCAAATGCATAGTTTTCACTTAAAGCACAAACTTTCCCCCATATACCCAGTTATTCTTACTATTGTGCTGTTGGGAAAACGGATTACTGTATGAAAATGGTCTCAAAACTTTAACTGTTTGCAATGAGATTCTTTCGAATGTATTTTTGCAGGACCAGTGACGTTGGGCACCATGGCTTCAGTGGTTAAGGGTGCTAGATCAGTAAAGAGCAACCTCAGCTATTTGAACCCTGGTTCCAGTCACCAATGAATGTCCTCAAGTCACGCTTTAACAATGCCTGGCCGCTCTTTATTGAGTAAATTAATGAACATTACTAATGGCGACCTGAGGTTAGGCTTAAATTATTTCAGAGGTGTTAGCAGGATTGGTGGTGGAGATATCTTAGTTAAAGGCGTTCCGATTGGAAACTGGCAACAAGTGTGAAGGGAAAAGAGAGACTTGAAATGGATAATCTTTGTTTTTATAACCCAACTTTCGTACAGGCTTTTGCTGTTATTTTTAATTAATATTATTCATCTTAGTACTCTTTTTGGGGTTGTAAATTAGTATGGTGTCTTTTGGATATATCTGGGAAAGCAGTATCTTTCATGCTCTAGCAAAAGACTTTCTAGAGGATGGGGTTTGGGAAGAAACCTGTAGCCGCAAATGGAATGCCTTGTTTTCCATGTTTGTATCTGAGGAGGGGAGGAGATACAAAGAAAGGCTTCCACGATCTCCCAGCCTTGTGTTCTTCTGCTTGCCGGCTTCTTAATTTAATGCACGTGATTCCCAAGGGTGCCATTCTTGAGCAAGCTTGTGCACTTCTTGATACTCTGTTGGTTATAGACTTTAACTTCTGTAGTTCTTGCTTTACTGAGAAGGTCTTTTCAATTTCAGGTAAAAAACATCAGAGTGAATTTCAGCTTCTGGTGGATCAGGCCAAAAAAGGATACAAGAAAACTACTGAAATGTCAGAAAGAAACGTAACCAAAAAAGAAGATGAATCTACAGAAAAACTATTCTCTGTACACACGGGTAAGAGACTTCAATTAAAAACAGAAATGATGTTGAATTTCACTAATTTATTTTAATATAAAAAATTAAACCAAAGGAGTTTTCTTTGGACTCAGTAGATATTTGAAATGGCAAGAAGTATTTTTAGACGTATAGCAGTTGTTGAAAGTGAACCACGTTCACAACTCTGGGGAAAAGGACTGGGAGGGTGTCCTGAGATACAGTCTCTAACATGTCTTCCTTTTGGTTCATATTCAAACATTTTTTAGTTCTTTAAGCTCGAAGATGTTTTCTAGGTGTGGGAATTATTGCTGCAGATCTTACAAAGAGAATAAATTATTTTTGTTACAGGTCACTGGCATTTTTTTGGAGGGAATGTTCTGCTAAGAAAATCTAAAGCTAATACACTTGGAATGCCAATACCTAGCATATTTCTTCATTTTGACTCATTTTAATTTTAGATTAATAGTATATTTATGTTGCCAGGACTTTGGGCCAGTAAATAAAACAGAATCATAATGGAGGGACGTGCATGAGAAAATTTCCTATTATTTTTTATTGTGGTAAAATATACATAAGATTTATTATTTTAACCTTTTATAAATGTACAGTTGAATGGCATTAAATACATTTATAATATAACCATCACCACTATCTATACCCAAAACTTTTTCTTCATCTCCAGTGAAAACTCTGTACCCGTAAATAATAACTCTTTTTCTCCCTCCTCTCCCTTCAACCCCTGGTAATTCTACTTTTTGTCTATGAATTTGCTATTTTTCACCTCATGTAGGTGGAAGGAACCATATAATACTTGTTCTTCAGGGTCAGCTTATTTCATTAAGCATGATGGTTTCAGGGTACTCAAGTTGTGGCATGTATCAAACTTTTATTACTTTTTATGGCGAACTAATACTCTGTCGTATGTGTGTGCAACATTTTGCTTATCCATTCATCTGTAATGGGTTACTTTCACCTTTTGGCCTTTGTGAGTAATGCTGCTATAAACATTGGTTTTCAAATACCTCTTCAAGTCTCTGTTTTCCATTCTCTTGGCTCTATACCTACTAGTGGGATTTCCGGTTCATATGCTAATTCTGTTTACCTTTTGAAAGACCACCACACTATTTTCCACAGTGGTTGAACCATTTCCATTCCCACCAGCAATGCTGAGGGATTTCAGATTCTGTCTGTCTTCACCAACCTTTGTTGTTTTATATAGCCATGGTGGTAGGTATAAAATAGTATCTCATTTTGATTTTGACTTGTATTTTCCTAAAGCCTAGTAAGGTTGAGCATCTTTTTTATATGATTATCTGGCCTTTTGTTTGTCTTTGGAGAATGTCTGTTAAAGTCCTTTGTCTATTTTTTAATTGAGTTGTTTGGTTCTTTTTCTGATTGAATTTTAGGAATTCTTTATATACCCAGATACTAATGCCTTATTACATGTGATTTGCAAATGTTTGTAAACATTTTTGGGGTAGTCCTTTTGCTTTCTTGTCAGTATCTTTTGATGCACATAGGTGTTTGATCGTGATGAAATCCAGTTTATCAAGTTTTTGCTTCTGTTGCCTGTACTTTTGTTGTTACATCCATGGAGTTGTTGCCAAATCAATGCCATGAAAATTTCCTTTGTTTTTTTTCTAAGAGTTTTATAGGTTGAGCTCTTACATTTAGATTATGATCCAGTTTGAGTTAATTTTATATATAGTGTAAGGTGAGGGTCCGTCTTCATTCTTCTGGGTGCAGATAATCCACTTTTCTGAACACCGTTTGTTAAAAGACTGTCCTTTTCCACTGGATGCTCTTGCCATCCTTGTGAAATACCACTTGATCATACATGTGAGGGCTTATTCTGTGCTCTGTTTTACTATATTGGTTGTGTGTCTGTCATGCCAGTAGTTTACTGTTTTAATTACTATAGCTTTGTAATAAATTTTGAATTTGAGATTTTGAAGTTCTCCAGTTTTATTCTTCCTTTTCAAGATTATTTTGGCTCTCTGGGTTCCTTGAGATTCTTTGTGAATTTTAGGGTGGATTTTTCTATTTCTGCAAAAAGTGCCAAAGGGATTGCATTGAATCTATAAATTACTGTGGTTAGTTTTGACATTTTAACTGTGAAGTCTTTCATTCATGAATGTAAGATAATCTTTCATTTATTTATCTCTTCCTTAATTTCTTTCAATTTGTATTTTTCAGCATACAGGTCTCTTTTACCTCCTTGGTTAGATTCATTCCCAAGTATTTTACTGTTTTAGGTGCTGTTGTATTCCTTATATTGTCTTATATTCTGGTGTCATTTAGTAGTTTGCTGCCTGAGTATATGAAGTCTGTCCAGATTTTAGTTTTGGCAAAAACCAGAAGTTGCAGGGCACCAAATCTGGGCTGTAGGAGAGCTGAGTCACCTGGGTGATTTGATGTTTTGCTAAAAACTCTTCATGAGACATGATGCATGAGTGGGCACATTCTTGTGATGAAGTTGCCAATCACCACCTGCCCATAGCTGTGGCCTTCTGAATCATCTGAATAGTTTCTATGGAGGAATGTTCAAACTCCACACAAAATTCGATGCAGATTCTTTGCTTTACTTGCTCGGTCATTTTGAATGTGACAGCCACACAGCATACATACTCTCTCAGTAGTGTCTATGCCCCTACTGACTAGTACAGTGAAGTCATCATTGTTCGCGCATGCACATTCCAGTCCACTCTCCTTGGCTGCCAGGTCACGGTGATGTGGTGCAAACCATTCTCCTACATGAACAATGGCTGGACTTTTTATGGACAGACCTCATATGCCCCATGGTCTTTGTGAGCAACTTGATTTGTTCATGCAGTTGTTAAAGATAGTCTTAGAAATGGTTTAGCTCCTGAGAAAATTTGGCCTAGTATCTCAGATTTGGAGAACATTTTTGTTTATTGGTTAAGATTGCTTGTACTCAGGGGCTATAATGTATTATATAGGGTGGGGCAAAAGTAGGTTTACAGTTGTGAATATGCAAAACAAAGTTGATTCTTGTATCATTGTGGATTAATTATTGTATTATGTTCCACATGAACAACCGTGAACCTACGTCTGCCCCGCCTGTATGTGTATGTGCACATGGATATTGCTCTCTCTGGGGTTCACAGATGAGTGTGCTGCTGGTGGATTGCTGTGTGTGAATGTGCATGTTTGGGAGAGGTGGGGAGTGTGAGAGAGGAAGACAGACAGACGGTCGCAGACTGACTGAAAGGTTGGGCTTTGTACAGCATCATACAGATACATGAACTGTGTTAAGTCTCACTCTTTAGAATAAACGTGCACGCTGAAATGCCTGTATAAGTTAAAAAGATGTGTTCTGTCAAGTAAAACCTTCATTTATTTTGTTGTGTGTCTTTGCGGAAGTTTGATATCAGAGCCTCATATTCGGGGCTCTGTTTAAAGACCTCTTCTGACCTCTGGATGGATGTGGAGGATTACTGGCTTTCAGCACCTACACATTGTTGTATGATACTTGTCCCCAAAAGAGAATATATCTGATACAAGCTTACTAAAGAGAGGAGGAAGTAAGAAAATATAGTAAATTAGGTGCAGTCCTGGCTGGTGTAGCTCAGTGGATTGAGCATGGGCCTGCAAACCACACACGATCATGGTTCGATTCCCAGTTAGGGCACATGCCTGGGTTGCAGGCCAGTTCCCAGCAGGGGACTCACGAGAGGCAACCATACATTGATGTGTCTCTCCTTCTCTCCTTTCTTTCCTCTCTAAAGATAAATAAATAATATCTTTAAAAAATAAATAAATTAGGTGCAAGAAATAGTTTTAAGGTGAGCAGGATTCTGTTCCCTGGCTTGCCAGTGTGGTTGCCTCCCCCTGGCCAGTTGAGTGATAGAGTTGCCTGGGTTTGCTGAGTTTGCTGGATGACTGGTTCCTCTTAACGTGGTCCTGGGTGACTCTCTACCAGAGGAGCTGCTGAGTGGTTGGCATCTTTTCTCTTCTCCCAGATGCACACTAGAGGGTACAGTTTGGTTTTGGTAATGATTAGGCTGGTTGAAAGCCAGACAACGTCAGGAGCTTAGTTTTAGAAATTGTACACCTATGATGTATGCTGTTCTCCTGTATAACAAAAGCTTATATTATTATTTCTGGGAAAACTGACTGTATGGACTTGGAAAGATTTTTTTGGAAGAATTTGTCCTATTCTATTTCCTTGAATTTTCTTTTTAACAAAATCTTGACTGTTCTTTTTAGTGTCTTGCCTCTGTAAGCACATGGAAGAGTGATGTGTGGAAGTTCTGCTTTTCTGTGAAACTCATGAGTAAGGGCTCTATACTATTAGCACTCACGCCTGCATGTTAAGTGTAGTACTTACTCAGTTCCCGAATCTGAAAGCCAGCACAATTGAGATCCCAGCTGAGCTCTGAAATGGGTTGTTAGGGAGAGTCCTGAGCCCTGAGGAGTCCTTCGCTGATGCTATTGTCTGCACTCACATCTGCAGCTATTTGGTCACCCACATGCCACGTTCTTATAAACTTTGTGTCTTTATCTGTAGTTAGAGACTTCAGAAATTGACAGTATGACACAGGGTGCATAGAAAGGCTGCATAGAAATGTGACATGTATTGGATCAGACAGAACTATTGGGTATGTCTGATTAGTTTTTCTTTTCAATAGTGAATATTAGATTCATTGTAACAGACTTAGAAAAATGTCTAGATAGATACATTACCATATAGAAGTCAGTGACAAATATTGTAATTGTTTTACTGATTGAATCTTTAATCCTTTTTAATGTGTTTCTTGTGTTTATCAGTGTTTTCTGGTCTGAATATGTAGGAATTCTTTAGTAATACTGTAAATATTATAGAAGCCACATTAGAGTTACAAGGTTCTCCCTACTCCTGATTCAAAGGAGATTTTGTTTTTCAATTAATTAATCAATTAGTCTGGAAACACATAGAGTGGACAGTATAATTAGATGTCACCATTACAGTGTTGATTCTGATTTTCTGGCTGTCACTAGAGTTTTGGAATCAATGTTAAATAGACTTATATTTTACTAA
Source organism: Sturnira hondurensis (assembly GCF_014824575.4). NCBI lineage: Eukaryota > Metazoa > Chordata > Mammalia > Chiroptera > Phyllostomidae > Sturnira > Sturnira hondurensis. Next base: position 1,682,557 of record NW_028081354.1, read on the forward strand.
TACAAATAGGAATATTCAATATTGTGGAAATAATAAATATGCAGAGGTAGTAGGTTTTAAGGTACTCTTAAATGTTTCCTTATTTTTTTAATTTTAATTTTTATTTAATTCTTGTTCAAGTACAGTTTTCTGTCTTATATTCCCAGCCCTGCCCCCCCCAGTGCTCCCCACCTCCCTCACATTTCCGCCCCCCACTTTAGTTATTGTCCATGTGTCCTTTATACTTGTTCATGAGAGTCCATCCCCTTTTCCCCTATGATTCTCTCCCCTCTCCCCTCTGGACCCTGTCAGCCTGTTCCGTATTTGAGTGTCATTGGTCATATTTTGCTCGCTTGTTTGTTTTGTTGTTTAGATTCCTGTTAACGGTGATATCATATGGTATTTGTCTTTCACCACCTGGCTTATTTCGCTCAGCATAATGCTTTCCAGTTCCATCCGTGATGTTGCAAAGGGTAGGAGTTCCTTCTTCCTTTCTGCAGCATAGAAGTCCATTGTGTAAATGTACCATAGCTTTTTGATCCAGTCATTTACCGATGGGCATCTAAGTTGCTTCCAACTCTTGGCTATTGTAAATTGTGCTGCTATGAACATTGGGGTGCATAGGTTCTTTTGGATTGGTGTTTCAGGGTTCTTAGGATATACTCCTAATAGTGGAATTGCTGGGTCAAAAGGCACGTTCATTTTTAGTTTTCTTAGAAAATTCTATACTGTTTTCCATAGTGATTGCATCAGTCTGCAATCCCACCAACAGTGAACTAGGGTCCCCTTTTCTCCACAACCTCTCCAACACTTGTTGTTTGTTTCTTTGTTTATGTTGGCCATTCTGACTGGTGTACAGTGGTATCTCATTGTGGTTTTAATTTGCATCTCTCTGATAGCTGGCGGTATCAAGCATCTTTTCATGTGTCTCTGGATTCTCTGTATGTCCTCCTTGGAGAAATGTCTGTTCAAGTCCTTTGTCCATTTTCTAATTGGGTTGCTCGTTGTCGTTGAGTGGAATTGTGTGAGTTCTTTGTATATTTTGGAGATTAAACCTTTGTCTGAGGTATCATTGGCAAATATATTTTCCCAAGCTGTTGCTTCTCTTTTTATCTTGATACTGTTTTCCTTAGCCATGCAGAAGCTTTTAATTTTGATGAGATCCCATTTGTTTATTCTTTCCTTTATGTCCGTTGCTGTAGGGGACGTATCAGTAAAAATGTTGCTGCGTGGAATATCTGAGATTTTCCTGCCAATGTTCTCCTCTAGGGCTTTAATGGCTTCATGGCTTATATTTAAGTCTTTTATTCACCTTGAATTAATTTTGGTGTATGGTGTAAGTTGGTGCTTGAGTTTCATTTTTTTGCACATATCTGTCCAGTTCTCCCAACACCATTTGTTGAAAAGGCTATCTTTACTCCATTTTATGTTATTGCCCCCTTTGTCAAATATTAATTGACTGTAGAGAGTTGGTTTTATTTCGGGCTCTCTGTTCTATTCCAAAATGTTTCCTTATTTTTCTTCTTCTTTTCAATTTAGATCAGGAAGATGATAAAATGAAATTCTCAGAGATGCCCTTGGTAATAAACCACTTCTCTCAGTCAAAACTGGACTCCCCAGGGACCTTGGAGCCTGATACACCTGATGATTGTTCCAGTTGCACGGACATTCAGGAAGACGATCTGTCTTCATCAGAGTCAGATTCATGCAACAGGTAAGAAACTTGCAGTAGGTGATTATTTTAAATGTCTCTTTCCTGGGCATGCTAAGGGGGGCACAAATAATTAGAAAACAACTTTGGAGCGAGATGCAGTTCCTCAGTGTTCCATTTCAGGCTCCTTTACTGCTCCGTAGCAGTCACAGTGATAGCAGGGCAGGGTGTGGGAGAGCATGCAGTCCTAGAGCGGTCTTCTTTTCTAACCTGCGGCCTTTAGGTAGGTATTTTTTCTGGAGTTGGAAAAGAGGGTATGATAGACAATGAAATTTTTGTCAAGACAATGAGTGGAGGAGATAAAGATAACTCTACTAGAAAACAGTGATAACCAGAAAGACAGTGCATAGGGAGGGTAAAACAAGAATTTAAGTGAACAAGTAGAAGCAATGGGGAAACTTCAAAAATGAGAGATTTGGAGGTAAGTCATTTACCAACTGATTTTTTAAAAGATATTAAAACAATTTTTAAGCGAGGACATAGTGTTAAATCATCATCACACGCGCGCGCACACACACACACACACACACACACTATTTTGTGTTCTGGCATTTTACTTTATATGATAAATACTACCCATGTTTCTCCATCAACTTTAACTTTTAAGTGGATGCAGTGATCTCTTGTTTTACTCTACTGTAATTGACCGAACTCTTCAATTTCTTTTGGATATCTACCTTTTTCTTAGCATTCTTGTATACCTAATGCTGTGGTAAAACTCTCTCTTCATTACCTGTGATATTTAAAATTTTTTAATGTTTTTATATTTACAAAATTTTAAATAGTGCTCTAGATTGATAGATTATGTCTAATTTGAATCATCAAGTTACAAAGAAATTTTTTATAAGGAGAGCATAACCAAAGACTAATTTTTTTAGGAGTCCTGGTACACAGTTTCCAATTATGGAGAATCAAGTATTAGGAAGGGAAGATCTTCTCACCTCACCCCTAATTTTTTCAAGATCAAAAACACGGGTTGAGTAAGGGAAAAGCATGTGGTAGCCTCAGTCTTTCCTAGGAGTGTGGTTTTTCTCCAGGAGTGTGGTAATGCCACACAGCTTTTCTAGATAGGACTGCCTGTCCAGTGGGTCATATTTATCTTTAAATGCAAGTCTTATAGGAATACAAAGTAACAATGGAGGGATACCAGAGGTCAGGAGAGTAAGAGACTTTTTAACCATATTCACAGGATGTTTGAATGTTTCAGAACGCTTGGGACATGAAATGGGACATTTTTATGAACTTGGAGTGGGAATGGAAGAAAGTGAAAGGGGAAACACAGGGCAGCCTGTATATTTACCTGTTGGGAAATAGGCGGAGTTTATAGTAGGTCTTGGCCTCAGACAGACTTATTAACATCACTGAAGAGGATTAGTAGACCACTTTTTAAAATTTTAACATAAGCTTTTACATTTTGTCACATTTTTCTTAGTTATGCACGTGTATATTTATACACCCATACACCCGTGACCAGGTGACCCACTAATTGCAGAGAAACAGCTTTATGAGATATAATTTACATACCATACAATTCAGTCATTTAAGTATACAATTCAGTGGTTTTTAATACGTTCACAGAATTGTACAGCTATCACCACAAATTTAGAACATTTCCATCATGTTCATCACAATGAATGTGCCCCCAAAGAAATGTCGTGCCTATTAGCATTTGCTCCGCATTTCCTCCCAACTCTGCCAGCCCCCAGCAATCACTAATCTCCTTCAGTCTGCCTATTCTGGACTTCCTGTCAAGATGGCAGCATAGGAAGATATGGTTTGTCTCTTTGCACAACCACATCAAAATTACAACTAAAACATAGAAAAACCATCACTCAGGAATGTCAAAAATCAAGCTGAATGAAAGTCTGACAACTATGAAATCATATTGAATGGAAGTCTGACAACTATGGAATTAAAGAAACCACATCCATCCAGACTGATAGGAGGGGCACAGATATGGAATGGGCTGGTCCTACACCCACAATGATAAAAATTTGGGGGGGATATTTCAGGAATGAGAGTCCCAGCCCCACACCAGGCCCCACAGCCTAGGATCCCGTGCCAGGAAGATAAGTCCCCACAACTTCTGTCTGCAAAAACCAGTGGGGATTGAGTTGGTGGAAGAAACTGCTGGAACTCCAAGCGATTCCTCTTAAAGAACCCACATACAGACTTAGCTACTCAGACTCACTCCCTCTTAGCTCCATCACTGGGGTAGCAACTGGAGAGGTACCAGTGGCATACAGGTAGAAACGGAAGTGTCTGGCATCAACGTGAGCACAGACCATTGCTCCTTTGCTAAACCCTCCCCCCACAGAGTAAGGAAGCTGAGGCCATATCTGAGACCCCATCAACCTGGCTAACACTATTTGACCTGCCTTGGCTATCCCCAGAGGCTCTGTCCCACCCAACTTATAAGTCCTTGCAAGCTACTTTTCCATAAGAATAGCTGGTCTTGGCTCCTAAATCCTATCAAGCAACAGCTGGCTTCAGTGAGCCCTAGCATCAGCCAGATTAGATTCAAAGCTTGGCTTCACTGGGAAATCTCCAAGCCCAGCACAAGGAGCAGCCATCTCAGATTGCTGTACAGCTCAGGCAGGGTGCCCCAGAGCAAAACACAGGTAGGGTCTGGTGTTGGCCTGCACCGCCCAGGAAACCCCAGAGCCTGCGCACCCAGTGGACAGCTACATACCACGTTGGAGCACCACCACCCTGCCCCTGCACAGCTGATTCTCCACTGACAGTGGAGGTTGGTGGTTAAGGGGTCACGGTCCTTGGAGCTGACTGGCCTGGCTAAATCCCTCCCATTAATCTGCCAACAGCAACCAAAGCTCAACTACAAGAGGAGGGTGTACTCAGCCCACACAAAAGGTGCTGGTACTTTGAGTACCCAGCTTGGGTGATGAGAGGGGAGACTGGACCCTCCAGGACAGCCAGTACATTAGGCCACACTACCAAGACAGGGAGTCATAGCACCTCTACCTAAGAGAAACAAACACAGGGAGGCTGCCAAAAGGAGGAGACAAAGAAACACGGGCCAAGTGAACAGACAGGTCAAAACTCCAGAAAAAGAGCTAAATGAATGGCGATAAGCAATCTATCAGATGCAGAGTTAAGTTTGTCTATTCTAAACATTTCTTATGAATAGAATCACATAATACGTGGTCTTTCACAGCTAACTTCTTTGACTTAGCATAATGTTTTCAAGGTTCATCCATGTTGTGTCATATTTCAGGACTGTATTCCTTTTTTTATCATGGAATATAATTCTATTGTAGGGATGTATTTTTTATGTATTCATTTATTAGTTGATGGGCATTTGGGGTGTGTCTAATTGCAGTTTTAACAAGGAAAAAAGTCACTGGATTTGCTTGTGCACTTTGGGAACTTGGCTGTAGAGACCACATCAGAGGTTTCGCCAGGTTTGCCTTGAGAAGGTGCAGTGCCTGCTACTCATCTAAATTGTGAATAAGTTCTAGACACATTGTAAAGATTCAATATGTTAATCTTTTAAATTATTATTTTATTAGTACTCTTTTTTATACTCCCCTTTTCATTTTCCTGTCATGTTGTTGGTTTAAGATATTTAAGTTTAAAAGGTAGAGTCTCTTCCTAAGATACGACCTAGAAACTGGGCTGAAGGGAGAGTGGGAGTGAAGTGAGCCTTCACTAGCATTTGGTTTGATACCAGGACAGACCACTTGGCAACTGATTCAAGCTGTCAAAGGGTAACCATGCGGCAGGAAGCAGAGCTGGTGTAGCAGGAAAAGTAGTAGATTTACTGTTGAATGACTTTGTTCAGGAACTGCCGGGCTATCTGAGTCTTTCGAAGTCTTTTTCCCTATAAAATATCTCAGGTCTATTAGGAAGGTGAAATGAGGTAATAGGCGGGAGGGTCTTTGATAAATATATGATAATTAATCTATTTTATAAAGATCAAATCCATTAAATTTTCTTCAGTAATGCTGCAAAATTTGGGATTCTGTGGCTGGACATTTCAGAAATGCTTTTACAGCCTTCAATTCCCTCATTCTAATTTTCAGAGTAAATCTCAAAATTTATCTTTTTTCCTACTTCTGTTCTGAAATTTGGTAGAGAAAGTTGTGAGCCTGGTTTGATGAGTTCCATTCAAAATTCACTTGATTTGGCCCAGTTGGGCGCTCATTACTGAGGTGGAGTCTTCTGACTTACTCCTTATGTTCCCCGTGGCACCTATTCCAAACCCCTTGCTTATGTCTGTTTCCTCACTTTCAGTGGACGCCTTGTCTCCCATCCTGGTTCACCAAGTCCAAGTGATCTGCTCTGTCTCCAGGTCTGTCTTTTCAGCCTAAGGTTTCTTGAAATTTTTTACCTCTTCATTCCTGTTAATTGTAAGAGAAAGACATAATTCTTAAGACATCTCTAATGATTCTTCTTTCTTGTCAGTAATGAGATAAAGACATATTGGTTCTTAAGAATGAGTTGTCCATCTCCTGCAAGACATTGCTCCATCAGTGTAACCATCTCTTAAATTTACTTTTGGTTGGCCCCTTTCCCTCAGCCCTTCCTCTGGTCTCTGTCTTCTCTCATTCTTCCTGCTAACTAGGAAGTAATTTCACCTTCCTCTGAATTCCAAAGCAGTTTATCTAAATCAAATCTTAGCCTGTATTATAGTTACTTGACTAGCTTTGCCATTTTTATTATTATTCATCAGAGACCTTATGAATTGAAAATTTAAAATTCTCCTGCAAAGGCTTGTTACAAGACCTTTATGAGATGAGTTTTTGATTGTAATATTTATGGTTTTTGTTCCACATTTTAATGTTTGACATGGTGATGTGTCTTCTAATCAATAAGACAACTAATCACAACGGTAATCAGTGTGTCATGTGGTTGCTAGTCACTAGCCAGGTCATCGTGATGTATTTGCCTGTGTGTGAGTGTCCTGGCTTTCTAGGCTGTCATCACTTCCTCTGAGTTGCAGGTATTCTTAGCACAATACATTAGTTTGTCATTTAAAGCATCTTCAAGAAAATAATGAAACAAAGACGTTATTATGTATTAAAAAGTCACAGTGTAAAGAGAAGTGCAGTAGGACCTAAGTTTGATGTTATCAAGGTGGTATTCATCATGGTGACCACAATTTCTTATTTCTTGCAAAACAATCAAATGATTTATAAAAAAGAAGATACCCACAAGTATCTGAAGACACATTACATTTTGCTAATGAGCTGTGTGCACAGGATTGCTGTTACATGATTGACTAAAGGCAGGAGAAATGGAATAGATGGGAGAAGTTTCAAAGTAATAGCAGCATGACTGATTCACCTGTTGCAAAGGACTGTTGTTAGGGTGTCACACACCATTTTGTCAGACACTTCTTACAGTCTTTGAACAAGAGCTGTTTACATTCCAGTCACATGCAGTGCGATTGAGGAAAGCAGTAAAAAATTATGAATTCAGTTTCCAGACGTGCCATTACCTTAGATGAGATTTCTGGAGACAGTGATTGAGGGCCAGTCCTCCTAAGTGCTGCAGACGATGGTGTTGGGAGGGAAAACTCAGACATTATGCAGCAAATCCTTCCTCTAGCTCAGGCTATACTGTCAATAAAAAGATGAAAGCAAAAAAGAAAAGAAAACTCAGACATTATAGATACTGATGCAAAATGTGATGGAGAGCTGGGCTCTGAATATTAAGATGTTTTAGGAATATAACCAATTTATTTTAGTTGTTTTCTATATACGTACAACAGTGGTATAAGCTAAAAAACTGTATCTAAGGATGTGTAAAAGAACCTTCTGCACATTAATGTAAAATTAAAAATTTTTAGTAAAAAGGAAGTATTATATCATCATTAAATTGACCTCCATTTTTTCTCTGTTAATGACATAAAATAAAGGTTCATTTTGCCATCATTGCTGTTTTAGATTTTTGAAATGCAGTATCTGAATATGAATAAGGTCCCTGATTCACTTCAAATGTAATTTCACCTCCTTGTTAAAAATTCAAAAAGTAGGATGGCTGGCCTGGGGGTAAGTGGTGGGGAAAAAATAAATTTAAAAAATTCAAAAAGCAGGTTATAGTACTGGTTGGTGCTCACCTGGCATAAAACTGTTCCAAAGTGTAGCAACCCATTGGTCAGTGCCAGTGTTATTTAGTGACTCTGAAATGGGGGTGTCAGACTCATTTTCACTGGGGGCCACATCAGCCTAGTGGTTGCCTTCAAAGGGCCAAATGTTATTTGGGGAGTGTATAACGTAAATACTCTTAACAGTTAAGTGAGAGCTCACTGCTGCCACCAGGTAGAAACTAGAAACGAGGTGACAGGCCAGATGAAGAAGCTGGGGGCCCTTGGGCCTTGTGTTTGCCGCCTGTGCTTTAAAACTAAACAGTTCAAAGAGATACCCACTTGATTAGGGTAATTAACATAGAAATCAGAAAGAGAATTCAAAGTGAAAAGGGACTCTTCACAACCAAATGCTTGTAGTAGAATCAGTGATAAGTTGTCTTTATTTATCTGGTCCAACTTATTTTCCATAATATTTAGGCATGCAATGGAAGACGGATGGGGCACTGCACTTAGCGGCTTTGTTGAGATCTTTTCCAACTCTAAAATTCTATAATCCTATTGTTTTTGACAAGTGTAATAGTTGATAAATTATCTGTGTTCTTCTACCATTTGTCCATTGCAGATCACAAATCGACCTTCTAAAATTATATTTATTCCTTGTATATTTAAATATATCTATGTTTATCCCTTTGTCTTATAAAATTTTTCTAAAAGTTTTTTTAATGAAAAAAGTTTTGTTGGTTTTATTGTAAAACTCTAAATTTTCAAAAGAAAGTACTTGTAAATTTAGATGTTGTACATGCTTATTGTGAAAAATAGAAAATTTAGACAAGCAAAAAAATAAAATTTTGTTATTTTATCAGCCAGAAGTAACTTCAGTTAACACTTTCATATGTACATTCTTCTAAAGACAGAAGGATAAGTAGGTAGGTAAGTAGATAGATACATAGATAAATGAACATTTTTTAAACAGAGGGGTCACAATGTTTATAATTTTTTATGCCTTTTGTCTCTGAGAAATGTCATGCAGAAATAGCAGTCCTTACAGGTCTAATGTGAGTACAGATAGATTGTGAGTTTTGGGTTTGTTTTTCTTTTTGGTTCCTGCAGTCATGCAGTAATACAGAAAATAGATTTTACTATTATTGAATAAAGATGTTGGTTTTCTTTGTGTTAAGGCAGTAATAGAGTCCACATAATGTGGCAGACTGACAACTAAGAGTAATCTTATTTTAAGATCCAGTAGAGGGTACATAAAATTTAAATAATTGTTAGGATGAAGCTGTTTTGATGCTAACTTGATTCTGAACTTTTTTCTTTTAGAGTTTGAATTACTAATTTTAAGACAAAGGATAAACAAATTGATAGGAATTTTAGATTTTTATAGCATTTCTTGCTAGATGATTTCCAGGAGTTCGAGAGACTTGTCCAAATTTCTGTAAATTAACTTATTGTTCTCCTTAATCAAGAAGAGAGAGCTTTTGTTCCTCAACTTTTGGCAGGCAGAAAAAATTGCATTTTTATTGTGTGCTGAGTTACAGGAAAAGATACTTTTGATTATGACCCCAGAGGGGAAGCTTTATCTTCATGCAGAGATGAGTGGTAGTCATGCTTTTCTTTGGAAGAACCATTAGATCATTATTTAAAAAAACAACAACAACTTGTTCTTTTTAGTTCTAGGCAAAACAAGTTAAAAAGAGACATTTTTTTTTTGGCATTACTGGGGAAACTTGAATAAGCTCTATAGAGTAGATAATATATCAGTGTTCAATTTCCTGATTTTGATAATTTTATCGCGGTCATATGAATGAGTGTACCTATTCTTAAGTGCACACTGCAGGGCTAATGGGGCATGATGGCTGCAACTCACCCTCAGGGGTTAAAAATGTAATGTGTATGAACATGTGCTCTCTGTATGTATGTGTGCACACATATGTACAGAAGAACAATAAAACAAATGTGACAGGATGTGAACAATTGGAAAATCTCGGGGAATGATAATGAGTCATTTCTTGTAGATTCGACATTATTCAAATTTTAAAAATTTTGAAAAGAGTCCTTGTTCATAATCAAAGGAATTTCTTTATACTGGGAGATTCTATAAAAGAAAGATTTATATTTATGATTTGTTGACCAAAAGAAGTGGTAACCACAGGTGTGCATGACGTGGTGAATATGGTTTTATTTATTTCGGTCAGTTCAGGCCTCGCCCAGTGTGGTTGTCCTGCTGTGGTGTGAGGGCACATGGGCTTGTGCAGCGGGGACTGCGGTGTCGGCGTTCACAGAGCCCAGACAATCCCACTGCTTGGTAACCGCGGACCTTCTCGTAGATGCCAGGAGTTGGTCATAAAGGAACCCGAGTCCGATAAGGTGTGAATGAATACATTTTAACTTTTCACTGTTCCTGGCCTGCTGAGTTCGCAGCCCCAACTCTGTGTAGGAAGTCCAGTAGAAGCACAGGCACAGAGCGTGGGGTTCTCGGACAGAAAGGCTAACCATGGGCCATGAGTTTAATATGTTTTGGTACAACTTTTTCTTCACTTTTAGCAGCTTTGGATGTTCTCTCTCTCCAGAATTCTTAAGAGCAAGAGAGCACAAGACAAAAATGTGAAGAAATCATTATTACCATTTGTTGGGAAATTTAAGTAGTTAAATTCTAGCCTTTCTGAAATTCTGAGGAAATGGAAGAATGATGGGGAAATCTTAAGGGAAAAGGTGCCATGGTTACATTCACCTAAGGAATAACGAGCCCTGGTACCACCAGCCTGCTGATAAGATCAAGCTGAATGCATAGCTTACTGAGAAGATGGGAAACACTACCTTTATCATCAAGGTAGCCTCTTAGAGCCAAAAGAGCAAAGTTGAGATGCGTATTGAGATTTTGAAGTTTGGTTTGACAGGTCTTTCAGTGCTGGTCTTGGTTAGGATTGGATAAGCCTTGTAGTTCAGAATCAGTGGCCGCTGTGAGACAGGGATTTTGAGTTGAGGGGCTCAAAGTCTGTGGATGTGTCTTTGATGCTTTCTCCTGAAAATCCGATGGGTCTGGTAGGAAGTTTCTGACTTTACGGTTATCTTTCTGGACAATAGTCTGTTGTGATTGGTAGTTATATTGATGAAACGGTGGATGGTAAAGTCTTATTATTGCAGGCAGGATGGTGTGTGTTTTCTACACATGCTGTTGAGGGTGCTGAGGGTGTTACATGGGTTATGTTGGTCAGTCCACAGGCAAACCCATTTTAGAAAGGTGGAAACAAAAGGTCAAAGCAGTGAAATAAGTTGCATGGAATGTGGCGATGTTTGGAACCCAGGTCTAGTTCTGTTTTGAACCTCAGGGCCCAAGTTCATTCTCCTGACTGATAGTGATGCTATGGCCAAGCTGGCTTGCTCTTAACATTTTTGAAAGAGTAGAAATATGCAGTTCTTGAAATGGATTGGTTTCCTTAGGCTCCCAAGGTAAGACCCCGAGTCAAGAATTTGAGTGGAAGTGGTTAATTTGGAAGGTGAAGAGACCATGTCAGGGAGTGGGGAAGTGAGGTAGGAAAGAGAAGACAGCATTCACAGGGGCATGTTTTCAAATCAGATGTCACTTTGAGCAACTGGAGTTTAATTCATCTGGGAATTGGGAGCTGGTTTAAAACACTTGCCTGAATTATTCCACCCAATGGTCATGGGGCAAAGGGACCAGCCATTTGGTTGGGGGCTGCTATCTGTTGCTTCCAGCCTCCTATGCTGGCAACAGAGCAGACTCGAGCAGCAAGAGGACACCTCAGACAAAGGCACTGCAGTTGGAAGTGAAGCCTGATACACTGTGGTGCCAAGGGCAAGGGCATTGGGATAGGGTACCAAAGGGATCTGCCAAGGCAGCGATTCCAACTGAAGACAGGAAAATGGTTGGGTTTTCCATATGCTTTATTAACATAGATGGAGTGCTGTAGGTTTTTGACTGTCTCTCTCACCCAAGAGAACAAAGGAATGTTTGCAGGTGTTCCAGAACTCTCGGCTCCTCTGTGCACCTGCTGGCTAAGCAGGCTGGCCTGTTGCTTCCAGGAAGGGAAAAGATAAGGGGCTGTTGAAGAAGTGATGGGCAAGCAGATGTTGGGGGTGGGGTGAGGGGAGAAGGGGACAGAGTATCCAGAGAGCTCTGAGTCGAAAACAGTTCTACAAACTGATGGAAGAAAGTGTGGTTTTTGCTGAGGAACAGTTTACTTTTTCATCTTTTGTGATAATAAACCAAAGTGCAAAATAATTCCTCATCAAACCAAAGTTTATCAACTTACCAAATAACAATGTCTTGGCCTTAGGCAGAAAATCACAAGCAGAGAACTACCTATAGTTCTTTGATTGCCAGGTGTGTGTTTTTATTGCCCTGCTTTGTGTCTCCTTAACAGAGATTAGAGCACTGTTAATGGGCCGAGTGGTGCGTGTGGACACACTCCCTGCTTCTGGAGATGCTCTGCTGGGCGGCAGAAAATGCCTGCTGGTCTTTTTTCAGACCAGACCTCCTTAGAGAAGGACTTTATTAATAGTTCCCAGTGTGTGTGACTTTTGACCCTCCTTGGACATTATTTTTCCAGGGGGGAAAAAAGCCAGCCTTCTATTTGGCACATCTAATGATAATTATTTTAAAAATTTTTTTTACGAAGAATTGCTTCTTTATGCAAGAAATTAGAAAGGAGTATTTTGAAGTGTACTTATCTGTACTGTTTGGTTTGTACTGATGTATGGACCTTAAATATTCCTCTAATATGTATTTGCTGAAGTTCTCATGGACTTATTTTGGATGACTTTTCTCTATTCCTATACATCTGCAGCTTAGCATGATTTTTTCTGTCATGTTCGTGATGTGCCCTTGCTGGCAAATGAGAGTCAGTTTCTCGCTGCTGGAGTGGGAGATTGCAGGCAAAGTAAGGCAGAAAGCATTCATCTGTTACTAGATTCGAACTGGAGACCTTCATATGAACTGATGCTTGGCTTAATATAGATTGAGGTGGCTACAAACAGAAATACTGATAGATCTGTGCACATAATAAGCTAGCCAGGATGCATACATGTGTTTCCTCGCTCTGAGCTGCCATGGCCAAGCAGCAAGGGCACCACAGTTGCACCAACACACCTAGTGCACTGACCTTGGTTTCTGACGGCATTCTCCAGTATCAGGAACCTGTGCTTCTCGGAGAAGTGGCTGATTTCATGGCTGGGGCAGGAAGCAAGAAGTGCTAGAAAAAGTAGAGACAGACAGAGGAGGGGGAAAGGGAAAGCAGTGAAGAAGAAGAGAAAACAAAAACCTGACTGACAGCCACTGCCTCAGCCAGGAGGTAACAGCAGTGCGGGGTGGATGGCGTGCTTTCCTGATGCTCGGCAGTGGGAGTTACCTCACCTCTGCTCTTCCTCCCCCGAACGTGGTGACCTCCGTCCAGTGGTGAGAACACATTGGACTCTGTGAGGGCCACTCTCCAAAATGCCTGACTAGCACTTGTAGAAGCCATCAGGGTCGTCAAAACAAGGAGTGTCTGAGAAACTCTCACGTCTAGAGGGGCCTGAGGAAATGTGACAACTAAATGCAATGTATCCTTGATGGGATCCTGGGGCAAAAAAGGACAGTAAGTGAAGACTGAAGAAGTGCAAATAAAGTGTGACATTTAGTTAATATATTACTGTTGCTTTATTGGTTGTAATTAATGTATCGGACATTAATCTGATGTGGGATGTTAGTGTAAGTAAGTAGGTGTGGGGCATTGGGAACTTTCTCTACTATCTTTGCCATTTTCCTGTGTTTTTATTTTATTCTAAAATAAGTTTATTTTTTTAAAAAGCACATTACATTATAATAAAGAGGGACGTGGTGTGAAAATATTTAAAGGATGTGTTGAATATTGGAAAACCAAAGTCATCAAAATGCTATTTTCTTAAGTGGCACATTGGACACTATTTCTGGATTGTAGTAAATTTAGTTATTAAGTATTCTTTTATTTAATATTAGATGTTACATTTAGTTACATAGATTAATTAATAAACCCTGTTTTAATGCATTCTATAAAATGCATTATCTTACACATACTAAAATTTAATCCAAAAATACAGCATGAGAAAAGAGTTCTGTTTTTCTCCCTGTTGTCTTATTTCTTAAATCAGTATTGCTTTTTTTGTGCTAATATTTTTACTGTTTTATAGAATGATTTCACCTCAGAGGTTGTGACACAGCCTTTACATTTCATCCTAGGAGACAATTTATTGCACAGTATTCCTCATTCTCGTCAGCCAGCGTGTTCTTATTAGTGAGTGTAGACTTGCAAAAGCAATTTGAATAGTGATCCTCCAAGAACAACGTGAAAGTACAAAGAGTTTAGTCTTTTCTCCAAAAAGACTAAAGCAAAGTTGCCAAAGAATATTTGCTGTTAAATAATGTTTTCTTTTACTCTCAGGCAGCTCATGTTGGCAACTTTGGAGCTTTTTTATGCTTTCTGTTGGGTAATCTAATGATCCTTATGATAGCTTTTGGTTGTTGTTTTATAATTCTTCATTTTTCAACATTCTGAGTCAATCCTAGGTGGCAAATATATTTGGTTTTGCTAAGTTCATGGACTGCCATGAAGTAAAGATCCTCTGTACAATTACTTTGAGCCCTTCAATTTTCTTTATCAGGAAAGAGTTTTAGAATTCCATAGTGGATTATTACTTGTGTATCTAAAGTGCTTATAGAATTCGAAAGTTCCATCCAGGGTCCTTACTTTCCAAATGCTAATCTTTATGTTGTGGCTTGTAGCCATGTCTGATTGTCACCCGAGGTTCGGGTACGAAGACTAGTGTTGAGAGTTTGATTGGCATGACATGGTAATGCTTGTTTATGGTTGAATTTTATAAACTGTGTTTTCCCTTTTTGTTTAATTTTATTTTTTAAGTTTTTATTTATTGATTTTAGTGGGTAGAGGATGGAGAGAGAGAGAGAGAGATTTGTTGTTCTGCTTATTTATGCATTCTTTGGTTGATTCCTGTGTGTGTTTTGAACTCTGCATCAGATAGGTTGTCTATCTCCCTGTTGCTTAGCTCTTTTTCTGGAGTTTTGCTCTGTTCTTTCCTTTGGGCCCTATTTCTTTGTCTCAGTGCACCTGGTATGTTGTAAGGGGCAGAGCCTTAGGTATTCACCTGGGTGAGGCAACCCTCTCTGCTGTGTTGTGGCGCTGTTTGTGAGGGAGGGGTCTGAGGGGGAGCAGTACTGCTTGCTCACTCCGCTTTAGCCCCCCTTTCCAGGGAACTCTTCTGTGAGACTGGGAGCTTCTCCTGCCTTTGCAACCCCCACAGGATTTTACAGTGAGAGGTCTTGAGTCTTTAGTTTCCCAGTCAGCCAGCTCCTGCCTCACCTGTGCAGTCCACTGCCTTCCAGCAGGTCCTCTCCGCCCCTCCCATTGGTCCGGATGAATGTTTCTTTATCTCCTTGGTTGTCGGAGTTCCATTCAGTTTGATTATCTGGCAGTTCTGGTTATTTATTGTTTTTAAATTGTTTGTTATCCTTCTTTTGGTTGTGTGGGGAAGCGAAATGTTTCTGCCTGTGCCTCCATCTTGGCTGGAATTCCACTACTTTTGATTTTAAATCAGAGGAACAGATGTTACGAAGGCTCCTCAGAGACCTAACTTAGAACCTGGGAAAAAGGCACGTGAGAATAAAATAAAAACATTTTCAAGTTAGAAGGTACCTCAGGAAGTCACTAAATATGGTAGCTTCATGTCACAGGTAGGGAAATGGAGGCCCAGAGGGCTAGTGTGACTTATTTTAACTCTTTCAGTGAGTAGAGTTGAAACCAATAAATCTTAGCCCAGGTTTTTCCCCATTGTAATGTGAGTTACATCAGAAATTTTGTATTGGGCACCATTGTTTCCTTTATTCAGAGCATTTTAATGGAGTTGTTCAAAATATCAGTTAGACCTAGAATGACCACTTGTTCCGGTTTCCCCGAGATAGGCCGGTTTCCATTTCTTGTCTTGGCATCGTTGTTGATAGAACCTGTGTTTCTCTCTAGAATGCCTGGTCTAGGTGCTGCATCTTGGGTTGCCTTGCCAGAAGGACAGACAGTGCTAATTGCACTCCTTCTCCGTTCTCTTTACTCCCACACAGCTGGTCACACTCGGGAGCATGGGTACACACGACGTTGCTGACACTGCGCGCTCCGGTTGATCTGCCGCATGAGTAGTACACATTGTTCTTGTGCCTCAGAGATTCGGGCGTTAAAGCGTGATAGGCCTCAGCCGCAGAGGCTTGTTATTTTTTAGGTGATTTTGTATAAGCCTTTAAGTTGTAGAAGGTTGTAGAAGCCTTTAAGCTTTCATTGATGTGTGCTTAGGTATGCTTTTATTGCCCTAGTAAGTACATTTTTATGAGCCATTTATTACCTGTATGGGTAACAGCATGAATGAAAATTCAAAAATATGTATCAGAACATTAAAAGTTGTGGAAATGTTATGTGGAAACAATCACAGAGAGGTTCAGTGTCCACTGCCTAAAATCCAGCAAGATAAGGTGGTTTTAAAATTCTTTTCCCCCTTGGACAGATCATAAGACCGGAATTTTATGGCCTGAACTTGGACTTGATACTAGGTTTCTCTGGTTTGGATGGCTGGTATTGGCCAGGCACCCCACATTTGCAGAGCTGAGTGTGTGTTCTCAGCACGGGCAGCTGCGTGGGCTGTGTGGAAGCCGGCCCGCTGGGGCAGAAGGCACGCTGGTCTCTTCCTGAGCTGCCTGCCCAGCCCCCAGTCCCTGTTACCAAAAAAACGTGTCATCAAGTGAAGGCTTCTTCAGTGGTAGAAGAAATTTTCATCCCTGGGGTTTTCTTTTCTTTTAATTTGTTTCTTTTCACGGGGCTCCATGTTATAACCTATTAACATGATTTTGTTATCTTTTAGTAGTTGGGTTTTGTTTTTCAATTATTTATATTGCTGACAGTCTAAAGATTAAAACAAAACAAAGCACTGTGACTTTGTCTCCCTGCCCATTTAACTTGAGAATTTAATTTTGTACCTAGTTTTAGCAGTGGAAGTTTTGCTAATTAAAATAATTTTTCCTTAAATAGACTCTCAGAGTTGATGCCTTCTTTTGTTTTTCCGATGTGTAAGTTAAACATAAGCACAGATGTCTAATTATATCTTTAAATTCACCTAATGTCTTTGTATTTCTCTTCCTTAAAAAACAACCCACAGTACTTTTCTTCACTTTTTATAATGATTTAAAGTGATTGGCCTAAAAGGTATGCTTCTCTGTAATACAGCGGTTCCCAGCCCTTTTCCTGGCACGCAGAAGATGATAGTGTTTGCGCGTCAGAAAGAGGCGATGCTGGAGGCCAGAGGCTCCTGCCACGGGCTTCAGAAATCTTTGGCTGTTCCAGGTCTTTTGTATCTCCATGTAAACGTTAAAATCAACTTGGCAATTGCATAGAATTTATAGACCCACTTGAGGATCAGTTGACATCGATATTAATCCAATGCAATATGGTCTCATTTGTATGTTTTAAAAGAATGACCTTAGATGCTGTGAAAAATGGATGGGGGCTAGAGGTGATTCGAGAGTGGAAGCGGGGAGACCAGTAAGGTTTTTGTGACGATCTCTTCCAGGGTGTATGGCGGAGTGGATCAGAATAATAACAGTGAAGATAGAAATGGGGGGGGCATATGTTTTGGAGGTAGGATTGGCAGAACTTGAAGATGGCTTGGATATGGTAAGCAAGGAAAAGCTCAACATCAAGGATGAATCCAAAATTTTTGGTTTCAGCTACTGGGTGAATTGTGGTCCTGCCTGGTTGCTTTCATTTTCTTAATGGAGGTGAGGTCGGTTTACCAGCAGAGAGTGGGCTAGGGTGGCGGGTAGGCAATTTGAGAAAGTCTTTGAGAGACAACGTGCCAGATAAGTGTTGTAGGGTCCTATGGTAGCAAGCATTGCCCATTTGGGATTTGTGGTCAAGAATTTTAAATGAAATTAGTCTGGTGATAAAGTCAGATAAATAGGTGTTTGTTTTCCTGTTAATTGCTGGTGTACAGCTCAGACTAGGCAGCTAATTGGGGTTAGCCATGGTTCCCACATTGGTTACAGGGGACAGTGTGGGGTACTAGAAGGAAATCAGACAAATCTGATTTTGGATTGCAATCAGAGTTAAAATTAAGATACATGTAATAGGTGCTTCTTTGGAATTCTTTTTGATCCACTGAGAAAATTTTCAAATATATATCTTTAAAATGTTTAAGTTTCAGATATGTTAGTGCAAATGTCTGACAATGAAA
Organism: Sturnira hondurensis; assembly: GCF_014824575.4. Lineage (NCBI taxonomy): Eukaryota > Metazoa > Chordata > Mammalia > Chiroptera > Phyllostomidae > Sturnira > Sturnira hondurensis. The sequence goes on from NW_028081354.1 coordinate 1,700,565, forward strand.
GAAGACATGCTAATGCATTTTCTTATCCTTTATAGCATTTAATAGAACCTTTTTAAAAACATTCAAGAATAGATACTCATTTTGCATACTTGGAGACTGAGAAGGAAAAGACCCACAAACCCAGTAGAAAATGGGCAAAAGTCATAACTGTTTGATGAAAGAGAAATGCTAATTACACCCATTTCTCACCTGTTGAGGTTGGCAAAAATCGTGTTTTCTCACCTGTTGAGGTTGGCAAAAACATCTGCTAATATACTCTGCTGGAAGGCCACGGGGAAATACTCTTGTCTATTGCTGATTGCAGTGCTACATGGTACAATCCCGAAGGAGAGGAATCTAATGAGATCAGCTGGAAGTACTGTTGTGTCTGCCTTTTGCCCAGTGTTCCCATGAGCTTGTCCTACGGATGCACCTGCACTGCACACGTGCAGAAATGACCTGTGCTCAGGGCTGTTCATCGAGTCGTCGTTTGTAACAGCAAAAGACTGGAACCCACTCACATTTTCATTACCTGGCACTGGTTGGTTAAACTACAGTATATCCACACAATGAAATGTGCGACTGTTAAAAAAGGAAATTTTCTCTGTTAACATGGAGACATTTCCAGGATTTGCCTGGAAGTGAAGAGGCCAAAGTTCAGAACAACATAGATAGCATTCTTCTTTATTTTTCTAAAAGGGGAGGAAAGGATGTATACTCATATTTAATTTTGTACAAAGAAACACCAGAAGAATAAACAAACTGATAAGGGATTAATAAGTGATTACTTGTTGGAGTGAGGGGGAACCAGGTGGGCTAGGGCCAGAGGGAGAGGCGAGACTTCGCGGTGTGCTTCTTTTCATGTCATTTTGACTTTCAGCCATGTAAATGTATTAGTGTCCTTTAAACAAAAAAGAGGTGCTTTAAAATAAGGTTTTGGAAATCATCACTATCTTCATCAATGTCATTGTTATAAATTGGTTAATAAAGTTTGGTGATGCAGGCAGTAAGGTGAGACGCATGTATTAATGGGATTTAGTAATTTTGGGAACATCCAATTTGTTAGAAAAATTGCAAAATAAGATTATGTTTCTGGTCAAATTAAAAGAAAACAGTATCTAAAGAAAACATCAGAGTAATTGAACAGTGACCTAAGTTGTAAGTATCTTTCTATAATTCAGTGATAGCTTTGTAATTTTAAAAAATCCTTATAATTGCTTTTGGAATATTGACATATTACACTTGGACTTTTTAAAGGATTATTTATTTATTTACTTACTTATTTATTTTTAGATAGAGAGGGAGAGAAACATAAGTGTGTGGTTGCCTCTCTCATGCCCTGCACTGGGGACCTGGCCCGCAACCCAGGCATGTGCCCTGACTGGGAATCGAACTGGTGACCCTTTGGTTCTCAGGCCGGCACTCAATCCACTGAACCACACCAGCCAGGGCTACACTCGGATTTTTAACTGTTAAAATGTGGCATTTAATGAATTTAATATTGCCACAAAATCTTTTTCTGCTAACATATGTGACCTTTTTGTATTTTATTATGTAGCCTTTTGTCTGGGAACATTTATGAACTTCAGGTTACTCCAGAAAGCTAATTGGTGCATCTTGTTTCATTTGGTAAATTTTGTTTGTTGACATTTTTTAGACAAAATATGGGAAATTTTGTCAGAATTTTTTAGAGAAAGTATCTTTTGGGGTTTCAGAAGAGCTTAAACTGCGTGCTACATGATGTCTGTTCTTTGGATGAATAAGACATTGCTCTGAGGTGTGTCTTCACCTAAGATACTATGACCTTGAGGCCTTGAGATGGGTATGTGTCCATTAGATTCATGTACCACACAGTCAGTCTTATTTGTTCCACTGTGAGAGTTCAGTTCAGCCTTGGCTTCACACTTGTTTGTTAATTTCCCTGGGCTGCAGTTTCCTCACAGATAAAATATAATGATAGTTTGTGTTGCCCTGTAATCTCCCTGGGTGATTCTGAAAAGCAAATGAGATGGTCATATATTGTTAGTGAACAGAAAGAATATAAACTAAGTTGGTTCTTTTGGTTTCCTCTCTTTTTAAGGATTTAGCATGTATTACTTGATAAACAAGTTCTTGCTGGTATTGTTCTCGTGTTTGAAGATTTCTTCATTTTATCTTTTTCTAGATCTAGCGGAGAGCAGGGCCACTCCTAGCCTTGCTTTACCCGTGAGCCTTGTTGATGCCGCCACCTGGCAGAACCTCCCTGACAAGTGCATTGCAGGAGGTGGCGTTCTTAACTCGGTGGCTTAATAGCATTTTCTGCCACCACTGGTTGAAGCAACGTGATGTAGTAGAAAGATGAGTTTCACATTCACTCCCCTGTTTTTTTACTTAAATTTCTCTAAGCTACTGTTCATCTGTCAGATGGGGGTAAGACCTGGTGGGCCTGTAATACGGAAAGGCAGTGTGTGCAAGCTGATTATCATGATTGTGGATGTAGTTGCTCACGAAGTGGTCATTTCTGTCACTGTCGTCATGGAGTGATTTTATTTGGACCTAGGATGTTTACTCTCCTAGTATGTTATTGTTAGCCTACTGCTAACATTTTGGCATATAAACTTTTGCTTGCTCTGCAGAATGGAGTACTAAAAGGGGGGGTGTTGAGGCAGGGTTCGTGGGGACCACAACATTTGTTCAAGTCCCATTGTCTGGTGGGCATTGTGCGCACACCGTCACTGCTCCAGCGAACTGTCCTGAAGGAGTTTTTTCTTTCAGTTGGTTGTTTTCAACCACGTTCAAATTAATGCCACAATTATGAGAAGGAATGGGAAGTAACTATAAGATAATAGAAAAATCTCACTTGTTAGTAATCTTTAATCTGCAGGGTTTTTATCGCTGATGTTTGCATTTTTCTTACCCCACAGTACCCTGTGTACTTGCCATGCTGGACAAATAACAAGTTCTGATGAATTTGCACCCTCGTGTCATAGAAACAGTGGAAATCAAAGATTAAAATAGAGCTCAATAGTGACCAGGTTTCCTAGGCCAAATTGAAGCATAGTGCTAAGGCCGTTATCAGGTAATTGAGACTGAAACGTGTTTTATGAAAATGGAGCTGACATTTATTGAACACTGTATGCCAGTCTATATGCTGAACATTTTGTGTGTTCTGTTGACTAACCTTAAAAGTATCTGTGTGAACCACATGTGTTATCTTGACTTCACAGGTGAGGCTGTTGAGACTTGGAAAGATTAAGCAACTTGCCCAAAGTTATAAGTGGGAGAAACCTGACTGAAACTTGAACTTTGAAGCTAAAATTAGTGCTTTCTCCCTCTGGATGGTATTAGCAACCGTACCTTTGCCAGAGGTATTTGGTGTGTTACTTTTCCACTTCGTGGGTAAAATCTTGACTAATGGAATGAAGTGAGATGCTATAGATGCTATTTAACAATAGTGTTTACCTTTGCCTGAGAAGATGTGCTGCGCTTTTGGTCAGAATGACAAAAGTGAAATACCAGTATTTTAGGAAGACCAACAAGGCCAAAGACCAACAATCTACCAACAAACAAAAACCAGTTTAGCTTATGCTTCTGAAACCTTGAGCTTAAAATAAGGTCTAAATGGTATGAAATACTAATTGTGGTTGACCTAGTAGAATCTTCCTGAACAGAGGTTAGAAGTTTTATAGACGTTGAGATTCTTTTCATTTTTTTAGAAATTTGTTTATTTATTTATTTTTAGAGAGGGAAAGAAATATCAATGTGTTGTTGCCTCTTGCATGCCCCCTACTGGGGACCTGGCCTGCAACCCAGGCATGTGCCCTGACTGGGAATCAAACCAGCAACCCTTTGGTTCGCAGGCTGGCACTTGATCCACTGAGCCACACCAACCAGGAGTTATTTCTGCTGTTTTTTTTTCTTTCTAATAAGGCTTTCTCACATGTATTTAATCTGGATAATAATAGCTTAGGGAGCACAATATGAACAACCTTCCGTAGGGAGCTATAACTTTTATGTACCAGACCTCATATTTATCCAGCTTCTTAAAGCCCGGCTTAACAGAATGTTCCAAACCAAAATAGGGAAGCTACAGTTTACTCTGAAAACATTCTCTTTTTTTNTTCATTTTTTTAGAAATTTGTTTATTTATTTATTTTTAGAGAGGGAAAGAAATATCAATGTGTTGTTGCCTCTTGCATGCCCCCTACTGGGGACCTGGCCTGCAACCCAGGCATGTGCCCTGACTGGGAATCAAACCAGCAACCCTTTGGTTCGCAGGCTGGCACTTGATCCACTGAGCCACACGAACCAGGAGTTATTTCTGCTGGGTTTTTTTCTTTCTAATAAGGCTTTCTCACATGTATTTAATCTGGATAATAATAGCTTAGGGAGCACAATATGAACAACCTTCCATAGGGAGCTATAACTTTTATGTACCAGACCTCATATTTATCCAGCTTCTTAAAGCCCGGCTTAACAGAATATTCCAAACCAAAATAGGGAAGCTACAGTTTACTCTGAAAACATTCTTTTTTTTTTCAATTTTTTTAATTTAATTATTTTTCAAGTACAGTTTTCTGTCTATTACTCCCATCCCATCCCACCCCCCATCCTCCCCCCTCCCTCCCATTTCCACCCTTCTCAGTTGTTGTCCATGTATCCTTTATATAGGTTCCTCTAAATCCCTCCCTTGAAAACATTCTTTGTCCAAGAATTAAAAGCTTTCGCTGTGTGGATTTGTGCATGCTTCGACCCTAGGTAGACCAGAGTGAGTCATCATTTTGTCTTATGGAGGATTCTTTTAGATGTTTTAAAAGTCTGTTAAAGAAGTTATTTTGATCTCCAAAGCACATTAAAATGGCTAAGACTTCAAAAAATATTGCTGACTTCTATTCACAAGGAAGAGATCTGAGAGTGATAATTATAGTACCACTGACTGTTACGTCCCCCTAGTCCAGGTCTCTTTGTAAAATCCTACTTGTGAAGCTGTTCACTTAATTTCGGGAATGTGGCTTCTAGGTAGAATATAGTAAGGACACAACTTTGAAAAGGAGTGAACGGTTCTCTCTGGTATTTGTAATTGTGTTAGTGTCGACACTTCATTTCCCAGTGGTGGCTAGAATTGGAGCAGCGGATATAGCTGATAATCTTAGAGTTTTCATTTTAGGTAAACCTTAAACCTCCCAAACTTTTTATTTTAGTTCTCACTTGAGGGTATGTTTTTATTAATTTCAGAGAGAGAGGAAAGCAGAGGCAGAGAAACGTGGGTCAGCTGCCACCTGTGCGCACCCTGACTGGGACCCATCCCACAACCTAGGTATGGGCCCTGCCCAGGAATCAAACCTGTATGTAACCTTTTGGTCTACAGGACGATGCTGCAGCCAACAGAGCCACCTGGCCAGGGCCAGACCTCCCTCCCAAACTGGGTATCAGTCACTTTACTAATTGGCTATTGTTCTTGTTAGTAACTGGGCTGGAGCAGAAGGCAGGGTAGTGAGAACTGAGGCCATCATGGAGCCGTGTGGTCTGCCTGGTGAGGGCCACTGCAGTCTCAGAGGAAGAGGGGGTTGCAGGCAGCTTTTGAGGTGTGTTTTTGTCTACCTCCTCTACCATCTGTTTCTCCTGAGGTAGCATAGCAAAAACCTCTTAGATTTATGTCATTAATGTACTGCAAATATTTTCCTTTAACAGTCCAGTTATTTGTACTGGTGATTTGAGGGCTGCTTGGTAAATTGATCACAGATTACTAGGTTAGTTGACAAGCTTGGTCATTCTGCTTACTTAGCTGGAATGGTAGGGATACTTTGTCACCTTCCTGTTAGAAAAAATAGTATGTGTGCATTTGGAGGTATCAGCAAGAGGCTGACCTCATTTCTCTAGCTAATGTGATACCTACCAGGACCCAGAGCCACATGACCAGCCCCTAATCCCAGTCCTCTAACTCAGGGGTTTTCGAGAGGAGCAGTTTTGTCCCGTAGGGGGTAGAAACTTGTCCTTGGGGGCAGGGATGCCCAAAATATCTTACTCTTTATGTATAAAGCACAGTATAAGTGACACATATTTACATATACTTTACATTTGTGGCATTAAAATTTCCTGGAGGGACAATTGGGGAAAATTGTCTAAAAAGGCTAGTGGGGGTGGGGCACTAATGAAAAGGTTGGGGAGCCCTGTTGCTGCTGTGTCACGGTGTTTCTCGGCCTCTCTCACCTCAGGCACACATAATTAACCAAAACTCTGCAGCAGACCAAAAGATGTATTTCTTGCCTATCTGACCAAAAAGAATAAGTATAATTTTGATTTATTCACACCAAATGGCTATTGTCGTTTTTTGACAGTCTAAGGTGAAAGAAGTCAATGCCCCCTGACTAAATAGGTACTGCATGTTCTAAAAATTCTTACAGCACACTGGTTGAAAATTGCTGCTCCGTCCAGAAAAAGAATGGATGAGGGCATCGATGTAACTTGGGTAGAGAGAGGGAACGAAAGAGTTACGTTAAAGGAGCTCCAGTTTTCTTTATAAAGTTGGAATGATTTATCACCAAGGTAAGGAATAACAAAGGTTGGGATCGGAAAGGTTTAGACCACTTCTGTGGGAGTAGGGTTGGCCGTGGGCCTAAGCCCTACCTAGTGAGTGGCTCTTTGGGTCTTTCTCTTAGGAAAATAATAAAGTTGGTAAAATTGGCTGTGGATCTTGTTAAGGCCTCCTGCTTTCCTTCTTCCCTGCTGATAAAAACTACATTTAGCTAGCCGTTTAATGGGAAAGCTTGTTGTAAGCCAGTGTGCCCTAAGGTGAGGATGGCTGATGGTAAATGAATGTTTTTGCTTCCAGGAGCACTTGGTGAGCAGTGGGCCGTCCTGGATCTGAGAGCGTAGTAGGGGCTTAGGTGCTCTTGGTAGGCTTTATCAGGGGTTCCCACCCGGAGCCTGAAGGAATGATGGCATGGCCAAGACCATCTGTGGACGTTGTAGTGTCCACAAATGCATGCACTACTGTTTTGAAAATGTGTGCATGTGCTGCTATAATGACTGAAAGATAAACTAAAAGTATTACTGATTTTATAATGCTCATTATCATTATGTATTTTGTCAAGCCACAAATACTACAAGTATTGCTACCACCATATGAGAATTCTTATTCTGAAAAGCCTGAGGACTATCGTGTACCTATATCAGAGGGCCACTCTACTTGAAGTGTGGTGGGAACCCCCACACGTGGGCCATTGCACACACGATCCTCGGGCAGAGGGGCCCTGCGCAGGGCTCCTGGAGTTCCAGGGTTTGGGCGGAAATCCTCTGAATAAAACTTTTGGTACAGAACTGTATTTATGGACTTTTACTGCCTTTTTTTCCCAGGCATCATAGGAAACATTGCTTTCAAGTGATTTGTCAGAAGTAGTTCTGAATGATTCATTGGCACTTTAAGTCTTTATAATTTTTAAGCTCTTTTTATCTATTAGAATATCACTGGAAATATGATAGGCACCAGTGTTTCCAAATCTGTCATTCTGCGCCCGACTGTGTGCCCTCTGCTTTCGCCTTTTCCACGCTGGCGTGGCGACCACTGCTTCTGAGTCGACCTTGCAGGGCCCGTGACATTCTGCCTTTGGGTGTCTACAGAAATGCTTTTTTTTTTTTTTAAAGATTTTATTTATTTATCTTCAGAGGGGAAGGAGAGAGGGAGAGAAATATCAATGTATGGTTGCCTTTCATGTGTCCCCTGCTGGGAGTTGGCCTGCAGGGAACCAGCCTGCAACCCAGGCATGTGCCCTGGCTGGGAATCGAACCGCGATCCTCTGGTTCGCAGGCCCGCACTCAATCCACTGAGCTACACCAGCCAGGCAGAAATGCTTTTTTGATATTGATACACACATTTTTTAAAGTATTTATTTGGTAGGATTTTATTTTGGTGAGAACAAGATGCTAAAACCTTAAAACAGTTTTCTTATAAAGAAACAATGCACGCCCTCTATAATTTTGTTTGCTCTGCACAGATAGGCCAGAAATACACAGCACTTTAAGCCAGATTGCATTATAACAAATTCCATTTTTAGCACAGTGCAAATTAATTAAATTTTACTTTACTTTGCTTACAAAGGGATTATATAATAGCCACTTAGGAACTTAGCATCTCTTGGGAATCTCATTGCTAGAGAGCAGTTTTTAAGACACGATTTGATCTTGGGCTGCCGTGAGAAATTGAAAAGGCCGTGACTTTATACCATTTGAATTCAGGTTTTATGTTGAGGGATTTACCTAAGATTTGGGATTTTTTTCATTATTACTAACCTATAAAGATTTTTAAAAATAGCTTTATTGAAAGCACAGTAGAATAAACTTCAAATATTTGAAGCACACACTTGGAAGAGTTTGGACGTACATACGCAGCTGGGAAACCACCCCCACAGTCCGAGTTCCCTGGTGCTGCTCTGTAACCCCCCCTTGCCCATCTCCAGCTCCCGCACAGGTAATCTGGTCTGCTGGTTGGCTTTCTGTCACTGTAGGTTAGTCCACCTTTTCTAGACTTTTATATAGATTGAACCATACTGTCTTTGTTGTCTGGCAATATTAACGTATATCCTTTTAGTTCCAGTTCAGACATCATAAGAGATATTCTGGAAGAAGAGGAAGCCTGGGAAGCATCACATAAGTGAGTTCTCATAATCTAAAAATAAGCATGTACTTTGACCTGAGAAATTCTAATTCTGTACAGTTGATTTTTAAACAAAAGAATATTTGCACTTTCCAATTTAAGAAAGTGGTAGTTCATACCCATCAAGGTAAAGATTTGAAGTTAACTACTTGTTTCTATGTATTTCTGCTTAGAATTAGAACCCCAGTGTGATAACTATGAATACTCGTCAGAAGTTGTTTTTCCGAAGACAGGTTATTCCAATCGGCAGTTAATAGTTTGGCCTTAAGCACTGGCTCCAGGGTCTTTAGAAAGTTTTAATTCTTTTCTAGATGTTCCTAGTCATAAGATGGTTAGTGCAGAATAAATGCAATTCCACTTCTCTTATACCACTTATGAATCAGTTTGGGAACTGAAGCTGAGGGGGAGGGGAGGACCATTCCAGGTCCCACTGGTGGGTAAGGACAGGAATNACAGGTTATTCCAATCGGCGGTTAATAGTTTGGCCTTAAGCACTGGCTCCAGGGTCTTTAGAAAGTTTTAATTCTTTTCTAGATGTTCCTAGTCATAAGATGGTTAGTGCAGAATAAATGCAATTCCACTTCTCTTATACCACTTATGAATCAGTTTGGGAACTGAAGCTGGGGGGGAGGGGGGGACCATTCCAGGTCCCACTGGTGGGTAAGGAGGAATCAACAGTGCAGAAAAAGAATACGTTTTCCTTGGTCTCCACCTGTGGGAGCAGACTGTAGGGCAGCAGGGCAGGCTTACTGCGCTGTAATCTCATGATCACACCCCTCAGATGGGCCTCAGAATTGCCTAGCAGTTGTGCTGTTTCTGTGACTTTTTCTTTGTCCTATTCTTCACAGGGATTATGTGAAAACTCAGTTCACTCCACCCCCCGCCCCAGCTGAAGACCTTGTCCTTTATAGAGAAAATAGAAGCTATCATATAGGAACCTTCATATTTTCCAGTGTATAAATATGTGCCTGTACTTATACATATTTAATCCTCATACCCTCCTTTTATAGTAAACGGAGGTCCTAACTCCTATTGGAGGCTGATCCCTCCTTCCTCACTACTGCTCAGGAACTTTGCTCTGTCCCTCCTGTCTCGCACAGGCAACCTCTCCCTCTCAGCCATGTTTTCTAATCGGACATGCTCAAATCTTTCCCAGCGTACAACCAACCAGCCACAGAACCAACAGACAAACGTACTCAGCCTCTCATCACATTTATTCTCATCCTGTAGCTCTCATTGTATCTCTCCTTCCTTCTTTTTTAAAATAGAGTGTATTTGAGTGACATTGTTTAATAAAACCATACAGGTTAATAAAATACAGGTTTCAAGTGTACTACTTAGTAAAACATCATCCGCACAGCGCAGCATGTGCTCACCACCCAAAGTCAAGGCTTTTTCCATCCCTATTTATCGCCCCTTGCCGTCTTCTCTTGTCCCCCTACCTTTCTTGCCCTCTGGCTGTCACTGTACTGTTGTCCATGTCTGTGTGTCGTATAGAGAGAGGTGATCTCTACTTGTAGTCTCCACTCCCCAGTCATATCCAGCCAGTCTCATCATTCTGACAGAGCTTTCACTCAAGTCATTGAAGACCTCCGTGTTGCTAAATCCAGAGGACAGTCTTGAGACCTTATCTTCCTTTACTTGTTAGCAGTGTTTGATACTATTGACTTCTTCACCTTTCTTAAAACCCTCTCTTCTTTGACTTACAAGTCACAGTACCCTGTTTTCCTATTGTTTGAGGTCAATTGTTGATATGGGTCAAGATTAAATTTATCTCCTAAAAATTTTATCTTTCCTACCTACTTGATGCTTCCTCTTAGATATTTCTAAGACACCTCAAAATCGACATGTGCAAAGTTAATCACTTGACTGTATCTACTCTCCAGTGCCCCCTGAAAAAGTTTTTAAAACAAAATAAAAACATGATCTTTTTCAGCCAATTTCTTATGCCCTCCCCCAAAACTCATTCTTGACATCTTGTTCTCCAGTGCCTGTATGTTCAATCTACAACCTGTATTACAGATTTTACTTCTTTTTTTAAAAAGTTTATTTGTTTTTATAGAGAGGGGAAGGAAGAGAGAGAGAGAAGCAGTTGATTGGTTGCCTGTCTTATGCATCCCGACTGAGTACTGGGGAACAAACCTGCAAACTCGGCTTGTGCCCTGACTGGGAATCGAAACCAGTGACCTTTCGCTTTGCAGTGTGATGCCCAGCCAACTGAGCTACACTGGTCAGGGCCAGATTTTACTTCATAAATATCTCTGGAATCCATCAATTTAATTTTATCCCTCTCGTCACCCTAATTCATGCTACCATGTGTCTTGACTGCACAATAAATTGTGTCTTAATTTGTCTATCCATGTTTTCTGACTTCTTTACAACCTAATCTCTTTATTGCAGCTAGAGTGACCTTCTCAAAATGAAAGTCTAATCACTGTTACTCATCTCTCCACTTTAAAAATAGTGAGTAGCTTCTTATTGTTAGGATCGAGAAGGGGCTCTTCAATATGCCTAAAAGGTCCTACATGGTCTGGTCTTCTCCAGACGTGTGTCTTATTACACACTTGTGCATTGTTTCCTGCTCCAGGGATGCAGATTCCTTAGGTGTTGTCTTCATGCCACGTTCTGTCCCACCACAGGGCCTTTGGACGGGCTTGACTCTCTACAGAGAATGGTCTTCTCATCTTTCTCCTAGTTCACCCCTACTCATCCTTCACATCTCAACTCGAGATGTGCATCTCTTGGACGTCTTCTCTGCCTTGCCCTCTGGATCACGTCCTCCTGTTACAGGTCCTTGCAGCACTGTGTCCTGTTTCCAGCACATTCACGTGACTATTTGTCCATCTGCCCTGCCATTCCTTAGGTTCAGCATTGTAGCTCTACTGTCAACCCAGTTCTGACCCACAGTAAATACTTTACATATGTGATCTCATGTAAATGGCATAACAACACTGTGATGTGTGATTATCCCTGCTTTATAATGCGGTAACTGAAGCTGAACGGGTTAGAGCTCCAGGTGATGGGTGATGGGGCTGAGAGTCTAGCCTAATGTGTCAAGTCAGCACTTTCAACCATTAAGCTGGATACACTATCTTTCCAAAGGAGAGGTATGCTATGCTGTTTACATTTTGTAGTTTCATAGCTGAATCCCTGGGAAAATGGGAAAGTGTGGTGTGTCCACGGAGCACAGTATGAGTGGGTTTGTCAGGCTATTGAGATGTTTGGTGGTTCAAACTAGTGTTTTACGAAAGTGAGACTTTTGCTGTGTTACTTTCACCTAAACATTATTTAACTTTGAAATCTGGGAAAGGAGGCTACTCCTTAGCTAATTTTGTCCTCTTGTGTTGGGAATCTTCCTGACCGGCGGCTGTGACAAGCTGTAGCCCAGAATTTCTGAGCCGAGTCTGTTCTTGAAATGAAGACTTCTTAAAGTCAATACTGTAAGAAAACCCTTAACAAACACACCCCATCCCTTGATAGTCATGTTAAAGCTGGAAGGATGTGAGTGCTCATCCAGTCCGGTCCCTTCATTCTGCGAAGAAGGAAGCTGAGCTCCATTGACGAGGTCAAGGTCCACGGAATCCAGGACTTCTGATTTCAGCCGAGAGCACAACACTTTAAATAAGCTTTTGTGTAAATAAATAATAAATGTATGCCATAACATAGCTTTACAGGCAGAATCAGGAAAAGCCTCCACAGTTCTATTTTTCAACAAAATGCAGCGATTCTACAAGCACATATCTTATTCATAGGCATATTTTGTGGTACCACAAATGACATACTTGAGATATTAGTTCTCAGACATACATGCTGTGTCCGTTCCAACACATTCCCCTAGTTCCGTAAGTGCTGACAGGCTCTGCTAGCAACACAGTGCTCCATATGAAGTAAAACCCACTCGTTTTGCACGGGGGAGTTTTGGATTATGTCCGTAAATACTGGTTTGTCATACCATTTTGAGCTATGAGATGTATGTACATTGAACAGGGTGAAAATGGGAAGAAAAAGCAGTCCTGGTTTGTCATTTTGTATTTCTAGGTTTCAGTTTCTTTATACATAAAACGTGGGAGTCTAGGTTCCTTCACTCCAGACCTGCTCCTCTCCCACTGTCCCCTCTCTCAGTTGATGGTAGTGTAATAGGCCACCTTACTCCTCAGGCCAGAAACATTCTAGGAATCATTTTCCACTTTTCGCTCTCCCGTACCTCCTACATGTAGTCAGTTGCAAGTCCTATGTAGATGTGGTTGTCCTACTTAAATATACATCAAAATCAACTAGAAGACTTGGTAAAACACAGATTAGTGGGCTCCACCCATTCTGAAATTTTGATTCTGTACTTTTGGGGTGGGGCCTAGAAATGTGCATTTTTAACATGTTCCCCCGGGTATTGCTGGTGCTGCTTCCAGGGCCCCCACTTTGAGTATCATCACTATAGATTGCCTGTGCGTCTGTCGGCCCCTGGGCCACAGCCTCCTGCAGGCCCATTTGTTCTCCAGCTTTTAGCAGCAGCCATCCCACTGTTTTTCTGCCTCTAGTCGTTGTAGTTTATTCTGCTGCTGAGATCTAAAATACATTATGTTCTCTGTGTCATACTTTAAACTCCTTCAGGGACTCCCTAGCATCCAAGCTGTCCCTGTTATGGCCCTAGCTTACCTGCTGGTGCATGGAATTTCATTCCTTATGTATAAAACCTCTCTGTCATTCGGTTGCAGCCAAGCTGAACTACTCACAGTTGCCTCCGAGAGTCAAGCCCGGTTGTCTCTGTGCCTTTGCCTCTGCTCTTCTGTCCTCATTGCCTTTCCCCTTTCTTTATCTAGACAGGACTTGTCATCCCCTCTTCACAGCGCCACTACAAGGCCCTGCCTGCTCCTGCAGCACTCTGCACTTAATCCCTGACCACCTTTCCAGGGAGTGTGCTTGTTGGACCTTGACTCCCAGGCACCTCGCACAGTGCCTGGGTAGCCCAGGGCGGGCACTCAGCAAGCATCTGTGGGACCGAATGTGTCAGTCAGTGTTTATTGGAGCTGAATGAGCTTGGTATTAGGTTCCAGGTGTTAGCGACATGGTTACTGGACTTCAAGAGCCTGAGTGGGTTAGGGTTGCCACCTATCTTCTACATCTTTGTCTCGTAGTGCCTCAAAAGGAAGTTTAAGGAAATAGCTTTCTCTAATATTCTTATAAAGTCAGAAAACGAAGAAATATCTTCTCTATTGGTGATCTGTATTTCATCTTAGCCCCAGGAGGAGTCATTTGCATGCATTTATAAGCCTGTCGTATTTTGTAATTGAGCACTGTTAATAATTTGGCTTCTTTCTTTGGGGTCCTGCCTTCACTGAAGTTTGGCATACATACATTAAAGTGGACAAATCTTAAGTATATAGCTTGATGAGTTTTTATAACTGTGAATACACCAGGGGTTAGGGTTACTTTGATGGTGCCACCACTCCCTCCCCTCTGCCCCTCAATGAACCATTTTTCTTAGGATTCAGACTGTGAGGCCTGCCCTGATTCTGGACTTAGTCATATGATGTGAGGAGAAGCTTGATGAGCGTTTGCACAGTGGGTCTTGTCCTTCTAGAATGTTCTCTTTGGGATGCTTGCTCTTGTAACATCCATTCCACTATGACAAGCCCAGTCTAGGTATGGGAAGATGCCAACTGGAGGAGAACCTGGGGCTCAGCCCACCCCTCACTCAGTGAGCTTCCCACCTAGTCTTCTCTGTGTGGCTTCTCTCCATGTTCTCTCCAGTACCGGTATTGATTCATTGCCTCACATCTCCAAATTCATCTTTTTTGCTTGTTCTGTGAAAACTGGATTGGGCCCTTTAAATGTCATTGTTTTGCCAGCTCTCTTGATGTTGAGTTTTATCAGTACAGAGCTCTGGGGGAACATGGTGAGAGGAAGGGGTTTTGCCTCTGTGTTGCAGTGAGCTCACTGGCCAGCCTCCTGTAGAGGTGTGACTTCCTCAGTGTCCAGTCCTACAGTGCACACTGTCCACCAGCTCATCGTACTACCTGTAACACCAGTTCTCAGTTAGCTGCGTCTCTGGTATCTTCAGTCAGGTGTCTAGGTGTTTCTGGGGCAGAATTGTCAACTGAGTGTTGAATACATGCCCTAAAACCCACACACAGCCCTTTGGTGAAGACTGATTTAGCAGGGGGTCTTGTGTTATCTCGGTTCCAGGTGACTAAGAAAACTTACATCCAGTCACTAAGCTAACCAAGCAGACACTTCATTGTCAACACACAACAACAACAACAAAAATGCATGTTTGCAGGATTGGTTGAGAAAGTCAATAAACAACAACAGCAAACACCAATGTCAACCAACCTTAGGGAAATAGGAGAATCTGATTTCCAGATTGTTATAAATGTCTGGTTTTCACCAAAAAAAAAATTATGAGAGTTGCAAAGAAACAAGATTCTACATACACACTGTGGGTAGGGGGTGGGGCAACCAATAAAAGCATCCCGGAGGAAGCTCAGACACTGGACTGCTAGACCTTTAAATCAGCTGTTTTAAATATGTTCAAAGAACTAAAGGAAACAGTATCTAAAGAGCTAAAGGGAAATATGAGAGCAATGTCTTCCAAATACAGAATTACAATATAAAATACAAATAATTGGAAAAAATGAATTTCAGAGTTGAAAAACAAAATAGCTGAAATGAATTAACTAAGGGCTCAACAGCAGATATGAGCAGGTGGGAGAAAGAATCAGCAAATTTGAAGATAGATCAATTGAAATTATTTAGTCTGAAAAAGAGAAAGAGAAAAGCATGCAGAATAATGAACAGCCTCAGATCTGTGGGACACCAGCAAGCATACCATCATATGCAAAATGGAAGTCCCATGAAGAGAGGAGAAAGGAAGGAGCAGAAGGAATATGTAAAGAAATAATGGCTGAAAACTTCCTAAATTTGGTGAGAAAAAATCTATATATGTGAGATGCTCAGTGGACTCAGTCAAAGACAGAAATATTTGAAAGAAGCACTAGACAAGCAACTCATTATTTATTGTGGAATCTGGTGATTTCTCATCAGAAACTACAAAGGCTAGCCAGAGGCAGTGGGATGACATTTCAAAATAGTAAAAGAAAAAATACTGTCAACCAAAAATTCTGTGTTTAGCAAACTATATTAAAAAATGAAGAAGTCCTGGCTTAGTGAATTGAGTGCGAGCCTGTGAACCAAAGGGTCACCGGATAAATTCCCAGTCAGGACACATGCAAGTGTAAATAAATACAAAAGACAGTATAGATTTTCTTTTGTAACTCTCCTGTCTGACTTCAAAGACAACTACAAAAAGCAATGATTATATATGTATTGATGGTCATACAGTATATAGAGGTATAACTTGTATGCAAAAATAGCAAAACAAAAGGAGAAAGGAGCAAAGCTATTTAGGAACAATTTTTTTATGTACTATTGAAATTAAGTTGGTGTTAATCTGAACTAGATTGTTTTAAATTAATTCTTTATGTTCCCCTGGGCAACCATTAAGGAAATAAAATGTTAAGCATAGTAAAAGGAATGACAGTGGGACTGCAGTGACACACTAGAAAACATTTAAATAGCACCGAAGAAGGCAGTGAGCAGAGGGACAGAGAAAATGAGGTGAGCTCTGTGGAAAACAAATGGCAATGCAGCTTATAAAGCCTGCCTTATCAGTAAGTACATTAAGCATAAAGGGATTAAGTATTCTATTAAAAGGCAGAGATTAGCAGAGTGAATTTTTTAAAAAAAACATGCAACTACATGCTATCTACAAGAGATACACTTTATAATCAAAGACAAATGAGTTAAAAGTAAAAGGATAGAAAAAAATACTGTGGAACAAAAAACAGAAGAGAGCTGTCATGGCTATAGTAATACCAGATAAAATGGACATAAAGACAAAGATAATTTTATAATAAAATGATCAGTCCATCAAGACAGTATAGTAACTGTCAGCATGTATGTACCTCACAACAGAGCCCTAAAATGCTCAAAGCAAAAAAGATAAAAACAAACCCCAAGAAACCCTTAAAGATTAGGTGAAAATAAAATGATGGGAAGGGAAACAACCTAGGAGCAACAAGGAGCTATATTGATGGACAGTTTTTTGATTGTCCATCAAAAAATTATTGCTGATGGGCCCGGCCTCTCCCTGTTTGTGGGTAGAGAGCCAAGCAGGCTAAACACAGAGTGGGCCTGGGGATTTGCCCCCAGACAATGAACATATTCATCAGTGGCCTGCCCTGCAATGGAAAGGATGATTCCTTGAGACAGAAAAACCTGGGAAGCTCCCTGGCTCGGCAGGTCTCAGGCATGTTACACAAGCTCTGGTCTGCCTGTTCATGTTCCTTTTAAAGTGTTGTGCCCAGAACTGTATGCAGTAAGTGATACAATGCAGAATTTGTCCATGGTTATCACTCTGATTCTGCCTCGCTTGTTTGACTTAACAAAACCTTAAGTTCAGTCTGTTTGCTTATTGACCATCTCATTGTCCATTTCTTTCAAACCTAGTGTGTCCTCTGCTTCCATTAAACTGTGGCTTCCCATCCTGAATCTAGGAAATCGTGTCTGGATACATTTGTTATCCTTTCTGCTTTTCCTCTTCTAAGATTAACTCATGGCTTTTGTCTGTGAAGAACTTTCTGGATACCAGTTCTGTCATAACGCAGTTATTATCTGTCATAATGTAGATTCTCCCTTCAGTTCATCTAGAAAGAAACCAAAATGTTTTCTCACATTTGATGCTAAAACCAAAGAGACCTGTCCTTCTTCATAGACCTTTATCTAGAGAGAGAAATAGGTTGATCCCAAGGGAGGCTGCATGCTTGCTGATATATTTTTCTTTCCTTTGTGCCATTATTTTCTAGGAAGTAAATACTGTTAAAATCTGCAGAATCCCTTCTGAGTATTAGAGAAGACAAATGTCCATTTAACTAACATCTGTCAAATTCCTAATATGTGCCAGTCCCCTGAGTAGGTGCTGTGATGTCCCTTTTGTTATTTAGTGCCTGTGACTGCAGGGTAGAGAAGAACTTCATTCACTTTGTTTTATGAGGAACCTGAGCCCGGAGGAGAGGTGAATGGCCTGGGATCTCCTAACCCCAAGTTGAGTGCTTTTGCCACCCCACCTGGGCTGTGGACTGGCGCTGCACTGGCGCTGCACGGGAGTCCTGGGGCCGAGTTCTTTCTTCATCAGTTTACACCCTGTAATAGGGAGTCTGATTCCACTCCTTTGTTGTTTGCTGACAGCTTTTGGGTATTAACCCATTCTCTTCCTCTTCTGTTTCACATCTGGGAGAGCTGATAAGAAATCCTGGGTGCTCCCTCCTTTGGTCCTGGCAAACTGTGCACGCCCCTCTCTGTGCATGGGACCCTCACTCTGATCCCACCCACCAACCACCGTAAAAACCCAGGCTAGTCAGTTTTCAGACTGACTTGGGAAGTCTGCCCTGCTCTCCCCAGAAAAGCCTTTTTATGTGAGTGCTAAGTCTTTTCATACTGTGATTCAGGCACTGTAACCGAATGCAGGGTCAGCTGCCTGCTACACTAAAAGCCAAACTCGTAAGACAGGTGCTGGTGAAAAGGAAGTGGTTTATTCAGATGCCAGGAATCTGAGAAGATGGGGACTCTTGTTGCAAAGCCCATCTTCACATCTCCGTTCAGGCAGAGGTTTTCATAAGGAGGGAAGGGAAAAGAACAAGGAGATCAAGGGAAGGGGTTGAAAAGGTGTGCATACCAGCACAGTCCATTCTGATAAGGATCTTGAAACTGGTCAAGCAGTGGTCTTGTGTGCGTCATCCTGGTTTTATGGTTGAAAGTCATCAAATCTCCCAGGGCTGGGATGACTGAAGGTCAGAGTCTGTATCTTTTGAAGGTGGTACCTGGGATTCTTAGACAAACATGCTCTTTATCTACAAGCTGCATATTAGAGTCAGCACTTACAGAAATAAGGTCAAAAGAATTGTGGGGTGAGTTACGATTCCCCGCTGTTACAGTACCAGTTCTGATTGGGGGAGGGGGTGTTTTTCTGCACCAACAAGCAATTCCTGGATTCCAGGTGGGCATCCTATAATTCAACTCAATTTTGACCCATAGATACTAATGGGAGATAGCATCAGGTCTCACAGTTTCAGGGCTCAGGCCTACAAGACTAACTCCACCCTCTCGTGCGCCAGTCATATGTCTAGATTGTCACCTGGGCTTCTGACCTACCAGGCATGTGTTGGAGTCTCCTACTACCCCCTCCTTGGGTTCAGTTAAAGTGCTACAACTGCGTGCAGAACTCAGAGAAGCAGTTTATTCACTACATCACTGTTTATTATAAAAGGATATAACTCAGGAATAGCCAGATAAAAGAGATGCATGAGGCAAGGTCTGGGGAAAGGGCCGTTTTCATGCCCCCTCCAGGTGTGCCACTCCCCTCAAATCTCCACTTATTTGTCCACATAGAATCTCTCTAAATTGTCCTTTTGGGTTTTTTTTTTAAATATAGTTTATTGATTATACCATTACAGTTGTTCACCCGCACACTCCCTCCCCCACCCTTCTCCCCCCTTAGTTTATAACCACGTGTCTCAACTTCTTTCGATTCTATTTCCCCCACTATTCTCACCCTCCCCCCTATCTATTTTCTACCTACCATCTATGCTATTTTCTGTGCTTTCTCCCCCCTTCTCCTCCTCCCACCCCCCTGTTTCTAACCCTCCATGTGTTTTTCATTTCTATGGTTCCACTCCTGATCTAGCTGTCCTCTTGGTTTGCTTTTGTTTTAGGTGTGGTTGTTAATAACTGTGAGTTTGTTGTCCTTTCACTGTTCATATTTTTCATCTTCTTTTTCTTATATAAGTCCCTTTAGCATTTCATATAATAAGGGCTTGGTGATGGTGAACTCCTTGAACTTGCCCTTATCTGAGAAGCACTTTATCTGTCCTTCCATTCTAAATGAAAGTTTTGCTGGATAAAGCAATCTTGGCTGTAGGTCTTTGGATTTCATGACTTGGTATACTTCTTTCCAGCCCCTTCTTGCCTGTAAGGTCTCTTTTGAGAAATCCGCTGACAGTCTGATGGGTACTCCTTTGTAGGTGACTGTCCCCTTATCTCTTGCTGCTTCTAGGATTCTCTCCTTCATTTTAGTCTTGGCTAATGTAATTATGATGTGCCTTGGTGTGTTCCTTCTTGGGTCCAACTTCTTTGGGACTCTCTGAGCTTCCTGGATTTCCTGGAAGTCTATTTCCTTTGCCAGACTGGGGAAGTTCTCCTTTATTATTTGTTCAAATACGTTTTCCACTCGTGGCTGTTTCTTTCCCCCTTCTGGTACCCCTATAATTCAGATGTTGGAACGTTTAAAGATGTCCTGGAGGTTCCTAAGCCTCTCCTCATTTGTTTGAATTCTCATTTCTTCATTCCTTTCTGGTTGGATGTTTTGTTCTTCCTTCTGGTCCATTCCATTCATTTGAGTCCCATTTTCCTTTCCATCGCTATTGGTTTCCTGGACATCTCCCTTCATTTCAATTAGTTTAGCCTTCATATGTTCCTCTAATTTGTGACTGTACTCTACCAATTCTGTGAGCATCCTGATAAATAGTGTTTTAAATTGGGCTTCTGAGAGGCTGGCAATCTGTTGGTCGCTTAGAGTTATTGGCTCTGGGACTTTGAGTTCTTGCACCATCTTTTGGGTTGTTCGTGCCTGTTAAGTAGCAGGAATGGAGCCCTAGGTTTTCACCAGAGCAGGGCAAGTAAGTTGCTGGGTTGTGAAGCTGTATGTGGGAGCGGGGTCAAAGAGGGATAATGGCTTCCCTCCGGCGCCTGCCGCCGCCTGCCGCCGCCGCTGCGACCCCCACCAGCACCGCAGCCACCACCGTCACCAGGGCCACGCGCCCCGCTCCACTGCATGCGAGTGTGCCACCGCTGTCAGCCCTCCACCACTGGGTTCGCCCCCTGGGGCCTGCGTGGTCCGTCTCACTGCGCGCAAATGTGCGACCTTGGTCAGTCTGCCCCGCACCCCGACTAGGTCCGGGCTGCCTGCACTCCCAGGTCTGTCCTTCCCGACCTTGCTCCACTGCTGGCTCTGTCTCTCTTACCGTCCCCATTGAACGGTTCGTAGCTGTCGGACTTCCGTATAATTCGGTTTTCTGGCCTCTGGGTGTGTCTTAGATCTCCAAAACTTTTGTTGTATCCAAACTTGGTTGTGGGAGAAGGCACAGTGTTTCCACCTATGCCTCCATCTTGGCGGAAGTCTCTGTCCTTTTGGATTTTTATGGAGGCTTCGTTACATAGGCACGGTTGATTCCGTCATTGGCCATTGATGATTGAACTCCATATCCGGCCCCTCTTCTCTCCTTGAGGTAGGACTGGATCATAAGTTTGGTTTCTGTGTAGCCAGCCTCCATCCTTACCTGCTTTTCCAAAATCACCTGGTAAACATAACAAAAGGCACCTTTAATCCCTCTCATCATGGGAAATTCCAAGGGTTTTCAGAGCTTTGTCAGGGGAGGGAGACTAAATATATATTTCTTATTATAAATCAGAGTATCACACATACTCTCAAGGTAGATGCATCCTGTCATCCATCTCAGCAAGGAAACCAAATTTCAGATGGGGGTCCACCCTAACTCAGTGGGATGGCCTGAACTAGATGCATTTTATTGCTGTGTTTGTGCATTTGCAGTAAAGCATCCTTCAAAATTACTGTAAGTGTAATGTAACTTGTATTGCGGTCTGATTTTAAGAGAAAAATAAACTTCCTTTGCAAACTTTGGTAGAGCAACAACAAAATGTCCGCTGATAATCTGTATGTCTGTCTTTTCAGTAATAACACATTGTCTTGATGATTACAGGTTTATAACATGTACTGAAATCAACTATACATTACGTAGTCTTTTCAGATTGGCTTCTTTCACTCAGTATTCACGTAAGGTCCGCCCTATTCTTTTGTGGCTTGAGAGCTCACTTTTGTAGTGCTGTTTGTATTTCATTGTATGGATTACTGCTGTTCACTTATCCATTCACCTATTGAAGGATATGTTGGTTGCTTCTAAGTTTTGGCAGTTATGAATAAAGTGCTGTATGGAGTTGTATTATAATTATGAGCAAAGTGTAAGGTTTTGTGTAAACACCAACGAGTGCAGTTGCTGGATTGTATACTAAGGAACTGTCAAACTTGCTTCCGCAGTGGCTGGACCATTTAGCATTCCCACCAGCAATGAATGGAAGTTCCTCTTGCTCCCCATCCTCAGCATCATTGGGTGTTACCATGTAAATTTTTTTTTCAGAATTCTTTTGAGTGCTCTAGCTGTGTTGCTTAAGTGTGTAGCCAAGTATCCTGGTCCCTAAGTGCAGTGAAAGGCTGCCTGCACCAGTCTGGATGTGCTGTTGAACTCTGGGAAGGGAAGGGACTCAGACTTTTGTGGCTCTGCTGGGTATAGTTAGTTATACATTCACCCTCACACCCTGTCCTCTGGGGAATGGAAGCACCTGCCTCGATTGTGTGGGGTTTGGGCAGGGCTCATTGTGGGGAAGGGAAGATTGTAGGTGGGGCCCTTCGGGCTAATTTTGTGCACTGTTTCTGCTTCTATGTCTGAGTATATGTAGAAATCGGTGTGTTGTATGCTTGCAATTCTCCATCCCACAGGTATCCGAGCTAATTTTCCAGTAGGGAAGCACAACTTGTAGAAAAGTGCTAATACCTTTGAGCTCCCAAACCCTAATGGACCACTTCGAGCTACAAGTATTTGTGATTAATGATTTTCCTTTTTGGAGCCTCTGAAAGAATTCTAGACATGTTTCTAACCTAGCATAGCTACCACATGTACCACTTTTGAAAAACAGCCATTAGCTTGCTACTAGGCTCTTGTCAGAACTGAATGTCTGAATCATGGCAGCTGTTAAGGGCTGACTCATGTTCCCCTAAAATTATATGTTGGAGCCCTAACCCCAAATATTTCTTTGGAGACAGGGTCTTTAAGGAGGTGACTGTGGTTAAATCAGCTCCTCAGGGTGGTCAGAAGGATCACAGATTAGCAGCTTAAAGACACCCCCTGCCCACTGTGGATCTGCAAACCTAGAGGGTGCTGA
Source organism: Sturnira hondurensis (assembly GCF_014824575.4). Lineage (NCBI taxonomy): Eukaryota > Metazoa > Chordata > Mammalia > Chiroptera > Phyllostomidae > Sturnira > Sturnira hondurensis. The sequence goes on from NW_028081354.1 coordinate 1,723,243, forward strand.
TCAGACCATTTGGGTCACTCATGTAGACACCAGCAGTAAGGGCCAGGATCCAAAGAGATCAACTGGAATCAGCAGTGGCTGGTGGTCAAGGGATTTGATGGACTTTTTATCCTCCCTACAGTCAGTAGGCATCTAATACTGGATGTAGGGGTGGCCTCTTCTAAAAAAAGTCAACCTCCTCACCTCCCCCTCATGTGCACAGCTTAGCGAAGGAGCTTGGTTACTGAATGCTGCTGTCCCCAGAAAGGAATCATCTCCTTTTGGTCACTTTCTGACACTGTTTGTGTCAGAAACACTGTAATGGTCAGGACACAAATGGTGTTGGAGTTGTAGTAGAATTGAAGAGCTCAGAGTTTCTTCCTGACTGTTGCTGGGCATTATGCTCCTTTATCTCCACTATTTCCGTATAGCAACACTCTGTCCTGTCCAGATCGGCACACCTCCAGCCGGCAGCTTAGCTAAGCGGGTCCTAGAAGAATCAAACTTAATTCTGGTTCAGCCACCTGGATCCTCTGGTTGGATTGATGTGGTTCTAGGTCCGGGGTGGGCCAGCTATGATCTGTGGGCCAAATCTGGTCTTCTGTTTTTGTTAATAAAATTGTTACCTATGATCTGGGGCTCCTCTAATGTTATAGCGGCAGAATTGAGCAGTTGGAACAGGGACAGTATGGACCTCAAAGCCCCAAGTACCTGGCCCTTGCAAAAAAGTGCTAACCCCTGTCCTAGATCAAAGGGCTAATGACTACATGGCTGAGGACACGGCTCACTGACCCAGCATGGGTCAAAGCGTGGAAGATGAGGAGTCTCTGTACAGTTTATAAAATGTCCTTATTCTTTCTGCACCTGACCCTTGTGGGTAAAAGGACTGGACATGAGTAGGGGAAGGTTGAAAAAGGCAAAGTGATAGCTAATGGAAAGGAACACACTGCCTCTGTGGAGGTGGAGAAGGCCCAGCGCTGACACCTGGGGGAGGAACCTCTGGGCTCTGGGAGGTGTGTGGAGAGGAGGACAGGAATGATCTCTGTCCTTCAGAGCCCACCCCCCTGCCCACCCCCCCCCACCGGCAGTATGTGTTCATGTATGCAGTCCAGCTTTCCCCTAGAGGCTTTGATGCAGCAGTTGCAGTCATCCAAAGGTCCCGGTCTTATGGTTCTGACATGTAGGTCACTCTCTCTGTCTCTTGACAATGGATTTTTTTCCCTTTGTGTATTGTACAGTTTGCTTAAATGCTAGACATACTGTGAAGGGCCATAGACACTGAGGTCAACAGTGCTTATGCCTAGGAATAGGCATGCTTCTTCCATCAGGCCATTAGTGGGGGCAGTTGACCTAGGTCGGAGTTTTCTTGTTACCAACATGACCTTCATGTGTCAAGTTCCTCTAGTTGGGCTGCTTTTACCTTGCCATCTCTGCATGCCAACAGCCCAAGGCGGGTATCTCTTCTCCACATCCACACCTCTCCCTTGATCCTTCACTGCTTCTGCTCATTCCTTGGTGCTGGGCACCTCCTGGGGTGGGCTGGGGGTTCTCTGTGGTCTTGGCCTACCCTCAGTCTTGGGCAGGCCCTGTGCACCTGGTCTCAGGGATGGGGCTTCTGCAGCACCCTCCCCTTGCCCCTGACCCCACCCCCATGGTGGTCAGACCTCTCTGGGTAGTATGAGAACTGGTAGCCCAAGGTGGTGTTCTGCTTCTCCTCCAGAGGTGGAGGTTTTTGTCTCTTCTGTTTGTCCAGCACCAATGAATTTTGTGTTCTTACAAATGATTTCCTGTCCTTCCCTCGTAGGCAGGCAGATTATACCTCTGCTCCTTCCCCAGAGGCATGGATCTTGGCCAGAGTCCCATGGGCCAGTGAGTTTCCTGCTCTTCCCTGAGCAACTTAAAGCTTTTGCTTCATGAAAGAGAAGAGTCCAAGGAAGAGGCAGGACTTCCTACCTGGCCCCCGTCACCCCCAGGCACCTGCTTTATACCTGTGCCACCAAAGTCGGCACTCTTCAGTCTTCTTGTCCCGCTCCCCGTTTTTCTCCTGAGCACCTGACGGAAGCACCTGGAAAAGAGCTTTCAGGTGCTGTGGACTCTTCTGTGGCAGGACCTTCAGTACTAGCCCATGTTTCAGATTGCATTAGCATGTTACCTGAGAGCCACCTCTTTCTCCAGTTCTCTGCCCACAGTAAGCAAATTCATGTGGGCCAACTCTCTTTGGAGGAACTCATCTTTCTTTGAAACTTGGTTTTCATAGTTGCCTTTATGGCATCAGTTCTGACAGGATCCAGAAGTTACAATTGTTTGCCCTGACCAGTGTGGCTTGGTTGGTTGGGCATCATCCCAGTGTGCCAAGGTTGTGGGTTCCACCCTCGGTCAGAGCACATACAAGAAGCAACCAATGAGTGCATAAATAAGTGGAACAGTGAATCAGTGTTTCTCGCTCTCTCTCTCTCTCTTCTTCTCTCTCTAAAATCAATAAATAAAATGTTTTAAAGAAAGAAAAGGGTTCAGTTCCTGGCCCTATCACTTACATCTGTAATCTCTGCTGGTCACTGTTTTCTCAGTTGTAAAGTGGGAATAATAATAATAATGATGATGATGATAATAATAATAATATTTTAACAGATTTGTCAGTGGAGTAGAAAGGTTTAAATGAAATAATGCCTGTGAAAGCACTTGTAAAGTAGAAACTGCTGTATAATAATAATGATCATTATTTTCTAAGATGCCAATTCCTTTTTCCTGTTTTCAGAGACGATTTTCAACAAGACACAGAAACAAGTCCAAGGCAGAATCGTCGTACGCGGTCCGAGAGTGCGGAGATGGAGCCGAGAAACAAGCGGAACAGGAATTAGTGTGGGCTTTGGCTGACTTTTCCAGTGCGGTGATCCGAATATGGCACTCTTGGTTGCCATATAAATTTCATAGTCATAAGTACCCAAGTAAAGATGTTAAATTCTAAAGACTATTTTTAACTGACTTTTCATTGCTTTCTGCCTTTCTGGGGAAAAAGTAGTTATAAAACATCCTCACTTGGTTAGTTACTTTCTGCCTCTAGAACACTGCTCTCTAAAAATACTAACTTCACAGGTTCACCAGCTTTGCAGAGTACACAGGCTTTGGCAAAGGTGTTTTGTTTGGCTTTGGTTGTAAATTTCAGAATATCCTTAAGCCATTCTCCTTCTCTTCCATGGAGAAACCAGCCTCAGAAGAGGATTCTCCAACCTTTCTACCACACGGAGCATTTGAGTTAAGGCCTCTATTTTTAGGGAGGCATGAGGTCATAACTCATCCTTCGTGTGTGGAAGCTCCTGACACCTGGACGCCAGTGTGCCCCTTACAGCAGCTGCATGGGGTTGTTGCCTGAGTTAAAGGCAGTTGTTTTTCAGACCTGTGTCCAGTGTGTTACTCAGACGTTAGTATTGTAATGTGAGGTCACAATAAACTTAAAACATGGGGTTAGTCTTCGGAAATGGCACTGAAAAATGATTATTGTGAGTCTTTCTTTTCACTTAGATGAATTGAATTTTTAACACTTTGAATCTCAGCTATTAAAAAGAATGTGCAATAAATGGATTATGGAAATGAATAGACTCTATATCAACTTAAAATCATGTGCTTAAAGCAGAATCTTGTGAATAGCTGCATATAAACTATAAATTATTGGAAGGGGTTAGTCAGAAATGACCTCTGTACCAAGTGCCCACCCGCTCCCAGTTCCTTCCAGAGCTCCTGATGCCTCCTCTTCAGCAGTTGAGTCAGGCTTCCCCACCGCCCAACCCAAACACGTCAGCCTTCCAATAACATGGGAGTGCGGCTATGCTAGGACGACACACTTATGAATGTTGCAGGATGTTTGTGACTTTTGCTTTCCAGAGAATGTCTCCATTGACTGGCATTTTGATATGTTTTTGAGTTTCTGGATATTGTATGGAGTCTCATTATGACTTAGAGTGAAGACACTTAAGTGGCCGTTTGTTTTCTTTATGAGTTTCCTGAGCTTCAGATGGTTATGTAAGTATTTGTCATAGTCATTTTTTCTAAAGTCATGAGTGGTTCAGCAGGGAAACTGAAAGTGGCAGCACTCACTGACTGTGACACAGGACCCGATGTGCCATGAGCAAGCCATGGCAGACAGCGTGGGTTTAACACTGATGTGATACTTACATCTGGGTTGCCAGAAATTGTGCTAAAATGAAACCTGCTTGTTTCTGAAAAGTACACAGTCTGTTATGAATCAAACAGGAAGTAATTATGACATTAATTGTATCAAAAGGAGTTTGCCCGGGAGCAGTGAGACCCAAGACAGGGAGCCAGGCAAGTGAACTCGTTCAGGTAATACTTGGGTATGTGCTTGGTTAGGGAGCAGTCACCACGGTGAGCGCCGGCAGTGCCAAGGGGGCCGGAGGCTACCTGAAACCGTGGTTCTCAGTGCGGGGGAGGAAGATTTTTCTCCTCAGGGGACATTTGGCAGTGTGTAGGGGCATTTTGGCTGTCACAACTGTGGGGTTAGGGGGTTGCCACTGATATATCAATGGGGAGAGGACCAGGGACGCTGCTAAACACCCTGTAACACACAGGTCACCCCCCCACGGAGTGTTCTAACTAGAACGTTTAGAGCAGTTCCAGCTAGAGCTGGGCTGCTCTAACAAAGTGCCCCGACTGGGTGGCTCAAACAAATTTTTTTCCCTCATAGTCCTAGAGAATAGCAGCCCAAGATCAAATTGTGAGTAGGGTTGGTTTCTTCTGAGAGCTCTCCCCTGGGCTTGCAGATGGCTACCCTCTCACGTGGTCGTCTTTGTTCTCACTTGGTGTTCTAATCCCCTCTTACAAGGAAACCAGTCATACTGGATCAGGGCCCATCCGTAGGACCTCATTTACCCCAGTTACCACTTTAAAAACCTCACCTCCAAATACATTCTATCTGAGGCACTGGAGGTTAGGACTTCAGTAACAAGACATTTCTGTGTCTTTAATTTTGGGACCCATAACACCCCACAATAAGGAATTAATTCAGTTTATAAAACACTTGTCCCTGTATACAATGGAATATTACTTGGCCATTAGACTAAAATCTTACCATTTGTGACAACATGGATGGACCTAGAAGGTATTATGCTAAATGAAGTAAGAGAAAGACAAATGATTTCATGTATATGTGGAATCTAAACAAAACAAACTAACAGACTCATGGATGCAGAGGGCAAGCTGAGGGTTGCTAGAGAGGATGACTCGGTGAAAAGGTGAAGGGACTAAGAAGTACAAGTTGGCCGTTACAAAACTGAGGATGTGAAGTACAGCATAAAGAATGTAGTTAATCATGTAATAATTACGTATGGTGCCGGGTGCATACTTGAATTGTTGGGGGATCATGGTGTAAGTTACATAATTGTCTAACCAGCATGCCGTATGTCTGAAACTAATATAAAGTATATTGAATGTCAGCTGTAATAAAGATTTTTTTAAAAAGAATCACCTGGTTCAAAATGTCATTGGTGCCAAGAGTGAAAAACACCCGATGTGAAGGATCTCCCAAGTCTACTTGAAAAATGAGGCCTAAAGGGCGTTTACTGAGCTCTGGTTGTTAACACTTAGCATACGTGTAATATTTATACATTGAAAGAATGGTATTTTTATATTTATTTAAGAGTAAAGGTTAGATCCTGGATTGAAACCAATACAAACCAAAAAGTTTGATTCCAAACTTCACTTTTAGGAAAATATGATTCCCATCACTAGTTATGAATTCTTTTGATTTCCTAACTCCCCCCAGGGTGTAACAGCCACCATGGGTCTGTCACCTCACGGCGATAGCGATGCTTATGGTTTGAGAGGGCGCAGGTAAGCGGCTGCATGCAATTTAGGGTGTGTCTAGGCAGTTCTGATGTGGCAGCCCATCCACTCACCCTCTGGTCCCTTCTCTCCTTTATACCCCTCACTGGGGGACCTGGTCCAGCTGAAAAAGTGATTCACACACATAAGACCATGTGAGTGATATAGGGAGGACGGCATGTGTTTAAAAACTGGTGCATACGGAAGACATTCACACCAACAGGGGTGTTCAAAATAGTAAGTAGGGATTTTTTTCCTTGTGGTCCCTGGCCCTGTGGAATGAGAAGGGAGAGAGCCCGTCCAGACCGCCGGACGGGCACAGTCAATGTGGGTGAGCACGCAGTTTCACTCTGTGTTTTTTCAGCACTGGGGAGAAGGCAGCAACGGTGATATTCTCAGCATCTGATCAAAGAAAATAACAATTCTTTTACTGAGACACTTTTTTCTATTATTTATTATAAAAGTAATTTAATTATGAACATTAGAGGGGGAAGTATCACAGCTATTCAATTTATTGCCATTTTGATAACCTCCCTGTGGTTTTAGTCGTAGGGCGTTTCAGATGTCTTTAGTGATTACCGTGTGAGGCTGCAAACAGGTCACTTAAGTGGATGTCCCCATGTTACTGGTTTCATATCCCCATCTACACTCGGGCCAAATGGGGATTTCCACATCCCCTTCCTGATTTGGCCAGTGTCCCCAGCCTCAGACTATTGGGAGGACGGGAACAAGTCCATGCCTGAATCACTTTGTTGCTCTCCTCGAAGGCCCTGCTGGGCTTCTGCCACCTGGCCGGTGCTCTGTCACACAGACCGATGCTAGTCCTGCCCTAGTTCTGCCTCGCCTGGGCACTGTCTCCTGACACATCCCTGAGGGATGACCCCGCCAGGTGCTGAGGAATCCCCGCCTGCAGTTGATTTCTGTGATTCTCGGCCTTTCAGTGTTCCAGCTGGAAACTGAGTGCTTGCCCAGACTAGTGGGCTGTTACTGGGCCCACAGAGTATCCCTCATAAGAATTTACTTTTCTCTCTTTGTCCTTCTCTCCTCTTTCACTCCTTTGCCCTCTTTTTATCCCCCCCCCCCGCCGTTTACTCTTTACCCCTCCACACTCCTTTCCCTGCCTTCTCAACTATCATGACTTCATGTCAAGTAGTGTGCAAAACAAAATGAACCTTGCCCTAGCAGAACTTGTAGACCAGAAAGGGAGATGAACATCGATCAAAATAACTACGCAAATTACAGCTGTGATAAGTGCAACAAAGCAGAGGTGCATGTCCATATGAAAGCATGCAGTGAAGGAATTTCATTTTTGCCCATACTCTGTAGGGGGCTTGCATCTCAATCCAAGGTGATGTTAATTACCATATTGCCTCCTTATCCTCTGTGTCCCCCATTCTTAGGAACCTGTGTGCCTATCTTCTACCTCCTTTGGTGCAAACTACAAAACATTAAAATGCTCATGAAAGTCATCTCATACAAATAGATGCCTATGTGGCCATTGCATAACTATGTCGGACATCCTGGATGAGTCAGAATTTCATATGACTTAGCCAGGACTAACTCCTCTACACGAAATACGTGCACACTGTGCTTTCATCAATTCTTCTTTTTAAAGATTTCATTTCTTTTCAGAAAGGGGGGGAGAGAGGGAAACATCGATGTTCAAGAGAAACATTGATCAACTGCCTCTCACATGCTCCCAACTGGGGACCCTGCCCACAACCCAAGCACATGCCCTAACTAGGAATCAAACCCATGACCCTTCAGTTCACAGGCCAGCTCTCAATCCACTGAGCTATATAGCCAGGGCCATCATTTTATCACAGAAAACACTTTCACAGTACATTATCAACACTCTAATGATCACATCATGGATCTATCTGGGTCATGTACCACATTTGCACAAAGTCTCCTGTTCTTGGACACTTAAGTTAGTTCCAGTCATTTGCAAGTTTTTAATAATAGAATTACTTTCTTGGTTTGTTAAGGGTTGGGGAGGTTCGGCCTGCAGAGCTCCCTTGGCCACTGCAGGTGAGAATGAGTCTACTGGGACATGATCTGCTTGGGGAGGAAAGGCTGACCGGTCTCTCAGAGGAGTCAAGCCTCTCTCTCAGTGGGCTTTTATTGAGTTTAGCTTGCATAGGGATGCATATTAAATAAAGGAGGTATTGTTTACAGATAACATTTCTGGGACCATGGGGGTCCTTTCGAGGCAGGGTCTGGTAGGGTGACACCAATTGGCTGTAAAACTTTGGGAAACAAACTTATTTTGTGCTTGGGCCCTTATTGTTTAAATTGAGGGTATTCTTAGCAAAGCAGATTTTGCAGGACTTTATGCATTCTTTCTTAGGCTTGATCACCTGCCCCCCACTCCAGGAACCGCCCATTCGGGTGCACTCCCTTTTGGCATTGTTTCAGGCTTGAATCAGGTGGGGGAAGCAAGGCAGCCAAGAGATTAGGAGACTTTTTAGATAGAATGAGGACGCAGGCTGTGATAAAGCTGAGGGGTGAAGGTCTTTTGTTCCTCTTCCACAATCCCCTAAGTCCTTCCCTGATGGCCCCTTCATGACTATGCCTGTCTTAGGTTGTTCCTCCTTTGAGGAATCTTAACTCATAACTGACTATCCAGCCATCCTCCAGGGACCAAGCAGGGTGAAGTAAAGGAGACAGAGGCTGCACCCCTGCAGGGAAGATACGTTTTTCTCTCCTTAGTTGCTAATGGTCCTAAGGTCCCCCAGCCATGGGGCCTTCTTGCTTGTTGGTGGGGTTACAGCTTCTGAAACCAGACAGGACAGTTCCCAACATTAGATAAGATTCACAGAAATGGAATTGTTGGAATGTTTCTCTTAATAAAATATATGGGTGGATTGTTTTCAAAACAGAGAATGCCAGAATATAAACTCTAAAGGAAAGTTGTTGCCTGGATTTTTAAATAAAGGTAATGAAAAAAATTTATTGCAACTCATCAGTGGGACCTTTACAGCAAGTGCAAAAGCATTCATATGGCTGTTATTTCTGTTAACTATCAAAGCTGACAGTTTAAAATTGAAGGGGACTGAGAAAAGACAATTCTAAGTACCAAAAGTACTTTGGGTGTTTTAATTTGATTGTATTTAAGATCTCTGAAGGGAATGGCTAGAGACCCTTTAAAGTAGTTCACTCTCAGATAAGGAAACTGGCAACAATTAAGACACATTCCAAGAATACACACACAGTACCTGTGAGTGTCTCAGGCTGGATTTTTAGAAAATGAACAATCTAGCTTTATGCAGTTTACAAGAAACATGAATCATGCAGAAAGTGAAAAAAGATAGAAATTCCAGGCAAAGCTAATTAAAAGTAGCAATAATGAGAGAAAATTAGCTGTATGCATTTTTCACATTTCACATGAGCTAGTGAAATGTTATGAGGAATGGGGTTTGTTTGGACTAGTCTTTAAGAACGGGTACAATTTGTGTTAGCAGAAAGGAGCAGGGAGAACACTCTGGTCAGAAACTCCTGGCTTACTCCTGTTTCAGGTGGGGGGAGCGGAGATGGGTGTTCTCGGAGAGGGCTGAGGGCCAGCTGTGCAGAAGTTGGCTTTTTGCGTTCTGTTACTTCCTACTACTGCCTCTCCTGCTGCTTGGTGTGGCCTTTGCCTTCAGGAACACAATGTCAAATGTTGCCCTTCATTTGCCAAAGCCCTTCCTCACCTTGTTTTCATCAATATCCCCACTTGGCAGAGAAAAATTAATGTCCTTGAGATTATTATTCACTATCACTGTGTTAGGACATGATGATAAAGGATGATGTACAAGAAAGAAACCTTCCTTGCCCAGATGAAGCTTCAGTCTGATCAATGTAGCTCTTCTGGGAGTGGATCCCTCCTGAGGCCACTGCATTCTCATTGATAAAATAGGGCCTTTTATCCAGAATCAGAGCTGCAGGGGGCTGTAGCTATCACCCAGTTCACTCCTGTTTTTTTATAGGTTGGAAAACATTCAGTGGGGGCAGAAGACAGGATGACTTCTGGCTGTGGCGTTCCAAGCATCTGAGTTTCTGATGGAACTTCTGGCTGAGGCGGTTCTAGTGAGCAATGGACTTGAGTAGCAGTCCCCTTGGTGTGCTGAGTGTGAGTGCACCTGCATGTGGAGGGTGACACCAAACACAAATCTGACAGGCAGTTCTCCAGGGGAGGACACAGGAAGTATGTCCCTGGGTGTTTCTTTGAGGCTGCTTTGAATACTGATGATGCTATAAATGCAGGCAAATCAAGGCCCCTGGTGATCTGTTAACTCCTGGCCAGTGGCTCTGCTGACTCCTGGGATTGCAGCCCAGGGCCTAACAGCTGCTTCTTAGGATCCTCCGGTCAAGATCATCTTGCCTCTCTAGCTGCCCTTCCTCAGTCTCCTTTGTTGGTGCCTCTTCTCTCTCTGACCTCCTACCTCTCACGTAGAAAGTGTCCGGAATCTAGTCTTTGGCCATCATTCCTTCTCTGTATTTTCTCCCTAGTTGTTTTAATCCAGCCATTTGGATTTAAATTCTATCTCTGTACTCATGATTCTTAAAATTTTTCCTCTTCCCTGAGTTTCAAATGAGCTTGCTTGACATTTCCGTTGGCTAAGGGGCATCTCAGACTTAACATGTCCAAAACAGAACTCTTGATTTCCATTTCTTCCCCCCAAACTGCTTCTTCTCCAGTTTCCCTTATTTCGCTCTGTTCCACCGGCACTGTGCACACATTGCTCAGGGCTAAACCTAAGTAATGGGGTTGGCAAACAAGCCCCTTCAAAATGTATTCACTCTGTCTTCTGCCCCTAGATGAAGACTTTTGTGACCACTCTTAAGTAATACAAAAAAATTATGTAGTCCAAAGTTAAAATGTGTAGTCTCATGTAACAATAAAAATTCTGCCCCCGAACTTGATTTAAATAGTTATATATTCTCCCAGCTGGAGACTGGCTCCTTGCGGGGGTGGGGGGTGGGGTGGGGGGTGNACACATTGCTCAGGGCTAAACCTAAGTAATGGGGTTGGCAAACAAGCCCCTTCAAAATGTATTCACTCTGTCTTCTGCCCCTAGATGAAGACTTTTGTGACCACTCTTAAGTAATACAAAAAAATTATGTAGTCCAAAGTTAAAATGTGTAGTCTCATGTAACAATAAAAATTCTGACCCCGAACTCGATTTAAATAGTTATATATTCTCCCAGCTGGAGACTGGCTCCTTGCGGGGGTGGGGGGTGGGGTGGGGGGTGGAGTGTCAGGAGAGGAGTGTTCCTTGTAGCCCAACCTCTCTCCCTGCCCTGTGTTATACTGTCACCCACCCTCCACCACTGACAGCTGAGGCAGGGAGTGGAGAGAGGGAGGGGGAGATGGGGAGCAGGGAAGCCCCTTCCTGACAGGTACTGTCATTAGATGGCCCATCTGTTGGTGAACCTGGCAGGTAGGTAGAGGTGGCTCTCGTGGGTTCTACAGAGGCCCCACTGGGCATGTTGCAGGTGTTTTCCTCCAGGTGACAGTTCTCCCCTCAATCTTTGGTTTTCCCTGGACTTTGGGGGATGCTTTTGCCTTTCTGGGCCATCCTCTCAAGCCTTTAGAATGGCTCCAGGATAGCTTTCCTGCATGGCCTCCCACATCCAGCATACATGAAAACTTCATTCACCCTCTCCTCTAGGAAACTGAAAAGCAGACAAGCACCAGTATAGCAGCCTTCCTGTTCTAGCACCAAAACAGCCAGCCAGCTTGTCTGTGGCTCCCACGTCGCTGCTGTCCAGTGGAATGTACCGCAAGGGTGGAAGTGTTCTGTGTCTGCTACACAGGATGGCAGCCACTCGCCACATGGGGCTAATGAGCACCTGCAATGCCGGTGCAACTGGTGAACAGAAATCTTTAGTTTCATGTAATTTTAATTAATTTAAACTAACTAAATAGCCATATGAGACTAGTGTTGACTGTATTGGAAAGAGCAATTCTACATTTCCAGGCTGGTGAGTTGGGCATTGGCCCACCCTGCCCCTCCCCGATTCAGGGTCTGTATAGACTTCCTTGCTCTCTGAGTGTACCAAAGGCCCTCTTTATTTGAAGTGAAGGGACAAGCATGCCACACCCTTCTCTCAGGGAAGAGGGGTAGATGGAACCCCCAATAAAGTTTATCCCCCCAAATCACAAACATTCCCTCTAGACCATTTTTTACATGTTCCTGGTGTTGGAGTGGTTTTACACAGCCAGTTTTTAGCTGAGTCATCGTTGCAAGTTCTGATGGATGATTTGTCTCAATTCCATTTGGCTCAACCAAAACATTTTAGTATCCAGCCCTAGGAAACAACTAATAGGATTTCTGTTTCTACATTTCCTTTTTGGTGCATTTCATATCATTAGAATCATATCAAAAAACTATGGTACATATACACAATGGAATTTTATGCTGCAGAAAGAAAGAAGGAGCTCCTACCTTTTGCAACAACATGGATGGAACTGGAAAGCATTATGCTGAGTGAAATAAGCCAGGTGTTGAAGGACAAATACCATATGATCTCACCTTTAACAGGAAGCTAAACAACAAAGCAAACAAGCAAGCAAAATATAACCAAAGACACTGAAATAGAGAACAGGCTGACAGTGACCAGAGGGGAGAGGGGAGGGAATTCCAGGGGAAATGAGGGAGGGATTTAGAGGAACCTATATAAAGGATACATGGACAACAACTGAGAAGGGTGGAAATGGGAGGGAGGGGGGAGTATGGGGGATGGGATGGGATGGGAGTAATAGACAGAAAACTGTACTTGAAAAATAATTTTAAAAAATTGGAAAAAAATACATTTAATAAGAATGACATAGAACTTATATTAAGAAAACTATTAAATCTTAATACAGAAAACAATATCTAAACAAATTTTTAAAATATTCCACAGTATTGGAAGCAAAAACCTTACATTACAAAAATACCGATTCTATCAAAATTAATAAATAAGTTTAATGCATTGCCAAAAAAAAATCATAAATATGAGGTGCTTTGTGACGAGCTCCCTTCAGACAGCTTGTTTTCAGGGCTCATCCGTGTTGTAGCATGTAGCAGTGCTTCACCTACTTTTATTGCTGAATAGTAATTCCATTTATGGGATAGACCACATTTGTTTATCCATTCATCAGCGGTGGGTATTTGGGTTATTTCTACTCATTATGACTATGTTGAATAATGCTCCTAAGCATCTGTGTACAAGTATTTGTGTAAATATGTATTTTTATTCCTCCTAGGTATATACATTGAAATGGAATTTGGGGATCATGTGGTAACTGTGTTTAATATTTTGAGGAATTGCCGAAGTTTTACAAAGTGGCTATACAATTTTAATTTCCCATTGGCAATGTATTAGGGTTCCAGTTTTTCTACATCCTTTTCAATACTAGTGATTATCTGACTTTTTAAAAATTATATCAATGCTAGTGGAAGTGAAGTGGTAGCTTGTTGTGGTTTTGACATGCACTTTCCTGATAGCTAAAGATATTGAACATCTTTTCACGTGCTTATCTGCCATTTTTATGTCTTCTTTGAAAAAATGTTTGTTTAGATTCTTTGCCCAATTTAAATTGGGTTGTGTTTTTATTATTGAGTTATAAGAGTTAATTGTATAGTTTTAAATTTTCATTTTCAGGTTGTGCATAGATTTTTGCATATTAATCTGTACCATGCAGTCTTTTTATTTTTAATTATATTTTATTGATTATGCTATTATGGTTGTTTCAGTTTTTCCTCCTTTGCCCCACTCCATCTATCCTCCTCACAATATCTTTCCATGTCCATGAGTCATGCATATAAGTTCTTTGGCTCCTCCATTTCCTATACTGTTCTTGGCTTAACATCCCCTATCTATTCCATACCTAGCCATTTGTACTTCTTAATCCCTGCACCTCTTTGCCCATTCCCCCCACACCCCTCCCATCTGGAACCCATCAAAATGCTCTCCATATCTATGATTCTGCCTCTGTTCTTCTTGTTTGCCTAGTTTATTTTTTAGATTCAATTGTTGAAGATAGGTATTCATTGCCATGTCATTGCTTGTACTTTTTATCTTTTCCTTAAATAAGTCCCTTTAACATTTCATATAATAATGGTTTGGTGATGATGAACTCCTTTACTTTTTCTTTGTCTGGGAAGCTCTTTATTTTCCCTTCCATTCTAAATGATAGCTTTGCTGGGTTGAACAATCTTGTCTGTAGGTCCCTGCTTTTCATGACTTTGAATATGTCTTGCCAATCCCTTCTAACCTGCAAAGTTTCTTTTGAGAAATCAGCTGACAGCCTTATGGGAACTCCCTTGTAGATAACTAACTTCTTTTCTCTTGTTGCTTTCAAGATTCTCTCTTTATCTTTAACCTTTGGCATTTTAATTATGAAGTGTCTTGGAGTGGTCCTCTTTACATCCATCTTGTTTGGGATTCTTTGTGCTTCCTGGACTCGCATGTCTATTTCCTTCACCAATTTAGGGAAATTTTCTTTCGTCATGGTTTCAAATAGATTTTCAAGTTCTTGTTCTTTCTCTTCTCCTTCTGGCACTCCTATGAATTGAATGTTGGACTTAAAATTGTCCCGGAGCTGCTTAACCCACCCTCATTTTTTTGGATTCTTTTTTCTTCTTGTTCTGATTGGTGGTTTTTTGCTTCTTTATGTTCCAAATCATTAATCTGATTATTGGCTTCATCCACTCTACTGTTGTTTCCCTGTAAATTGTTCCTTATTTCAGTTGATATATCCTTTGTTTCTGACTTGATCTTTTTCATGCTTCTGAGGTCATCACTAAGTTCCTTGAGCATCCTCATAACCAGTGTTTTGTACTCTGCATTTGTTTAGTTCAATTTCCTTTAGTTCTATTTCTGGAGTCTTGATCTCTTCATTCATTTGTGTCATGTTTCCTTGTCTCTTCATTTTGTCAGCCTCCCTGTGTTTGTTTCTATGTATTAGGTAGAGTTGCTCTGACTTCCTGTCTTGGTAGCATGGCCTAATGTAGTAGGCATTCTACAGGGTCCAGTAGCATAGTCTCCCTATCACCCAACCTGGGTGCTTGAGATGTGCCCTTTGTGTGGGCTGAGGACACCCTCCTCTTGTAGTTGAGCCTTGATTGCTGTTGTCAGGTTAATGGGAGGAATTTACCCAGACCAGTCAGCTACAAGGACTGGCTGTGACCACTGACCACCAACCTCCACCCTCCGTGTAGGGGAATGGTGGTGGTGCTCCAACATGGCCTGTCACTGTCCATTGGGTACAGAGGTTCTGGGTTTTTCTGGGTGATGCAGGCAAAGATCAACCCTCCACCTGTGTTCTGCTACTTGTGCTGGGAGATTCCCAGGCAAGGCTAAACGGTGAATCTAGGCTGGCTATTGCTAATGCCTGGCCTAGGGCCACTTAGCAAGAGGTACGGGGGAGCTGGGAGCTCACCGAGGCTAGCTGTTGCTTGTTGAAGAGGATTTAGGAAGTTGTGAAGCATGAGCCAAGATCAACCATTCATATGGAAAAGTCACTGTTAACAGTTTGGATGTGTCATAAGTTGGGTGAAACACTCAAGTCTTAGGGTATTTTCAGGGCAGGGCAAACAGTGTTAGATGGGTTGATGGAGTCTCAGAATAGTATCTGCCTGTCAGCTCTGTAGCTCTGTCAGGGGGGGATTTAGAAAGAGGACAATGTTCTCTGCCACCTTTCTTTCTGGGAGAAAGATGTCCCCCAGCTCTTGATGCCAGATACTTTGACTCTTCCCTATGTGCCACTGGTGCCTTTCAAGCTGCTACCCTGGTGCTGGAGCACAGAGAGAATGAGTGTGAGTAAGTTTGTGTGGGTTCTTGAAGGGGAACTGCATAGGGTTCCACAGTTTTCTTCCACCAACTCAATCCCCACTGGTTTTTGCAGCCAGAAGTGATGGGGACTTATCTTCCTGGCACTGGAACCCTGGGCTATGGTGCCTGGTGTGGGGTTGGCAGAGCTCTAATTTTGATGTGGTTGTGCAAGGAGGAAGCCATGTTTACCTATGCTGCCATCTTGATCAGAAGTCTATCCTGCAGTCTTTTTAAGTTTACTTTTTAATTTGGTAGATCTTTATATAGATTCCATTAGATTTTTTTGTATGAAGAATCATGTAATGACTGCTAATAAAGACAGTTTTATTTCTTTCCAATCTGGATGCTCTGCATGCGGTTGGGGAAATCTTCTTATATTCCTAGTTTTCTGAGAGTTTTTTTCTAAATCAGTGATAGATATTGAATTTTTTCAAATACTTTATATGTATCTATTGAGATGAGTTTTTATTTTGTAGTTTATTGATATTGGGAATTGCATAGATTGATTTTTGCACGTTAAAATATATGTGGGATAAATCACACTTAATTTGATGTGTTATCTATTTACATACTGTTTTAATTTACTAAGATTTTGTTTAGAATTTTTTTCATCTATATACAGGAGGGGTTCGGTCCATAGTTATCATTCCTTGTAATGTCTTATCCTTTGGTACTAGGGTAATGCTGGCCTCATAGAACTAGTTGAGAATTATTTTCTCCTCTTCAGCTTTCTGGAAAAGTTAGTGTGGAGTTGACACTATTTATTCCTTAAGTGTTTAGTAGAATTTACCAGTGAAGTCATACAAGCCTGGAATTTTCTTTAAGGGTAGGTTTTAACCACATATTCCATTTTGGGTTATCTATTTCTTCTGAGTAAACTTTAGTATCTTTCAAGGAGCCTATCCATTTCATCTACATTGTCAGATTTACAGATAATAAATTGCTCATAATTTTACGTTTTTAAAATTATCAGTCTAATTTGTAGTGATGGCACCTCTTTTATTTCTGTTACTGGTAATCTGTATTTTCTCTCTTTTTTTCATATGTTTAGAAGTTTATTAATGTTATTGTTCTCAGAAAGCCAGTTCTTGATTTCACTGACCTTTAATGTTTTGCTGTTTTCTGTCTGATTGATTCCCACTCTGATCTTTATTATTTTCTTTCTTGTGCTTACTTTGTGTTTAATTTCTCTTCTTTTTGTAGTCTCTTAAGGTAGAGGCATAAGTTATTGATTTGAATTCTTTATTCTTTTCTAATATAGACATTTAATGCTAAAAGTTTCTTCCTGAGTATTGCTCAACAGCATTTCACAAATTCTTAGATGTTTTTATTTTCATTCAGTTCAAGATATTTTATATTTCCTTTTGATTTCTCATTTGAAACATGAGTTACATATACATGTTATTTAATTTCAAATAGTTCTTTCCCAAGCCTCTAGTAGTTTTCTCACATGTGCTAATTAATATTCTGCTGAAGACTCAAGACAGACCTTCTGTTCTCTGGAGTTTTCTCTCTGTGCAAAAATCTTTCCATGTCTCTAACTGGTCTCTCTGGACTTCCAGCTCCTTCTGCTCAATTCAGGAAGTTCATCAAGCTCCACCTGGGATCCCCATCCTGGTACTGTGACCGGGAAACTCAATGCAGGAAGTGGAGCAATTCAAGGGCTCACTCACCTTAGTGGTTTTCCATCTCTTGGGGATCACTGTCCTTTATTGCCTGATGACCAGTTTCTTAAAATTGCTGTTTTTAAACCTTTTTTTTCAAGCAGGGTAGTAAATCTGATCCCTGTTTTGGCTGGAAGTGAAAGTTTCCCATTGCCTTGATATTTAAATTGCAAAACAATAAAAATAACCTCAAGGTCATCCATAAGGGAATAGTTAAATAAGTAATGGTACATGCAATGTGATATTGTACTTTAAAGCTATTAAATGTTTTGGGAAGAATATTTGTAGATCTAACTCAATGATATAAAAAGATATTGCAAATATCTATCTAGTAATCCAGTGTTTGAAATGTATTATTATATATTATTCATATATTATGTGTATATATAAAGAAATAAAAGAAAATGCCTCAAAATATTAAGTAATTTGTGAATTTTGGTATTTTGGATTTTTAAATTTTTCTTCTTTGTTTTCTACACCTTCTAAATTGTCTCTAATGCATTCACTGAAAATCTTATCTATGTGTATGTGTCTGTGTCCGTATGTGTGTGTGCACACACAGAGGTTGTGGGTGGGATAAGGAAGAAATATGGAAGGACTGATTTTAGGAGGCGGAGGAGAGTTGGGCTATAAGCTGTTATAGCCCAACTATAGCTCAACTATAAGGAGTAGCTCTGCTACACCTGCCTGTGAGATTCAGGGCATCTCTCTTCTTTCTCTTGGCCTCAGGCTTCTCAGCAAAGGCAAAATGACCTTCAGAGGCCTCCTCCTCGGGCAGTCTAGGAGCCCATGACTGCTTTAAGGTGAACATTGCCTTGCTTATTCTGCTCTTGTTTTTCTTCTGCACATGGATTCCTTAGAGCTGAATAAGGTGAGATCTTTCCCAATGTTTTCTGTAACCCCAGATGGGATAACAGTTCTCCGCTGGTTTGTTTTTCTAGGTCAGGGAAGTCTAGAGTAAGGAATTGTACGGAATTTATCATTTTGAGGGAGCATTTCCCTCAGCTGATTACTGCCCGTCTGAAGTGAGGAGTGAGCACTGAGCTGGGGAAGGGCTACGGCATCATCCACATACTGTGGATGGGGATCCCTGCCCCTCCACTGCCCCTTGCCAGCTGGTGCTATTTCTTTGCTCAATTCAGGCAAGTTATTCTCAGCTTCCCTGGGCACCTCCCTTTTCCTGCCAGCTGTGAAAGTACAGCTTGTTCACCTTCTGTATCTGACAGCGTTGGTTAGCCTTGAAAAGTAGAGGGTGACAGCAGGAATAGGCAAGTATAGGACAAGCAGCAGGCAAGGGACATCCCACCAGAGGCACATTCTGCACCCAGGGTCCAGGATGGTGAGGGGCTGGAGAACAACATGAGCCAGGGATGTTTAACCTGGATAGAATGTTCTTTAGAACACTGGTATCTTTGAGTAGTTAAAGCTAGCACTTACTGGGCACTCAGTATGTGCTGGGCACTGTGCTTCATTTAAAAAAAAATTCTCATAGGTGCCATTTACAGAAGTCTAAACTGAAGCACAGGGAAATATAAAATCATCATTAACCTCTTATGGTGCTAATTCCCACAGGCAGTATCCACCAATGAATGGTAAAATGAGTGGGTGAAGAGCTACGGCACAGACTAGGAGTGGCAGGGCTAAGATCTGAACCTCGGTTTGTATGACTCCAATTTCTGCAATCTTAACCACCATCTGAGGAATCAGATGTGGATTTAGCCACAATTTGTCTCCTTGGGTTGCAGGTCAGCCATCTTGGTTCCCATTAGTCCTTGGTTTCCCTTACTTCGTGCCCAGCTGTCCTTTCTGACCACCAGCAGGCTGACTTCTAGTGCCTGCAGACCCAACACCAGAAACAGAGCACAGCATTATATAGTCTTCTTAACCAGAGCTTACAATTATGTAAGATCCAGTCCCTTTATCAGACTCTATTCTATGTCACTTGCCACAATTCTCCTTTTCCAATGCAACCATTTTCTGAATTACACACATCTTCTCCACATACTACCAAATGCTGAAGGCTCTGTCTTACCCTCACATCTTACTGACATTTATCAGTGGCTTGCCATTACCCAGAAAATCAAGTCCAGATCCCTAAGGATGGCTCTCAAAGTCCTCCCACTACACCAAAAACCTGTGCTCTTGGCTTCTGCGCTTAACTGCTTTCCAGAAGGCTTAGATTGCATCCAGCTCTGCCTCCACTGGCTATGAAGCCTTGGGCTGGTAAACCGCCACTGAATGTCAGTTTCCCTGTCTCTAAAATGGGCATTACAGAACTTTATCCCAAGGCCAATATTCTCCCCACGCCACCTGTTTGCTGCCCATGTCCATTCTGTATGGTTGATGCCCATGTCCTACTTGTTTTTAAAATAGTTTGACTATCACTCTGTATTAGTTTTCTATTGCTGCATATAGCAAACTACCACACTCAGAATCTTAACACCTATTTCTACAGGTCAGAAGTCTGGGCACAGCCTAGCTGTGTTTTCTGCTCAGGGTCTCACAAAGCTAACACTGATGTGTCAGCCAGGGTGGGTCCTCATCATAGCTCATTCAGGTCATTGGCAGAATTCAGTTGCCATGGCTGTAGAAATCAGGTCTTCCATTTTCTCTTTCTTTTTTTCTCTTTCAGTTTTTAAAAGCCATTTTATTATTTTGAAATGATATTTTACAAATACATATTTCTTAAATGTTACCAACATGCTATCCAAATTTTCTTTGAGAAGTCTTGGGTCTCTGTCCAGGTGTTTGCTTCCTGCCTGCTTCCTTATAAGCACTTACATAGTTAACTATAACCGTATCATATTTTTAGGGCAGTTAATAAACATTACTTGAAATGTGTATTTTCAAGCTGAAAACAGAAAAGGCACAACTCTCTCCAGGGTTAACATAAGACTCCACCCTGGAGTTGGGAACCACCCTGCCTGGTTTCAGAAGCTGTAACCTCCTCATGGCTAAGGCTCAGTGAGTGACCTTGGGACCATAAGCCACTAAGGAGACAAAGCTTATCTCCCTGGCGGGGGCACTCCCTCTGCCCCCTTTACTTCACCCTATTTGGCCCTGAGCAGATGACTGGTTAGCCGATGATGGGTAAGATTCCTCAAAGGAGGGATGACTTAAGACAGGCAAGATCACATGGTTCCCCAGGGAAGGCCATAGCAAAAGGGGGTGATGGATCCTCACCCCTGGGCTTTGACATAGCCTGAGTCTTCATTCTGTTTGCAAGAAGTCTCCTAATCTCTTGGCTGCCTTACTTCCACTGCCTGACTTAAGCCTGAAATAATGCCAGAGGGTGGGTTCCCTGGGTGATCAGGCCTAAGAAAGAATACATAAAATCCTGACCTGCTTTGTTAAGAATGCTCTCAATTAAATGATAAAGGTCTGAGCAGGAAATGAGTTTATTTCCCAAAGTTTTATAGCCCTTTAGCTAACAGATCCCCACTTAGAATAAGCCCTCGTAGTTTTCTGTATGTTATCTATTGTTTTCATCCTTGCTGCCTGACAATGATTGATGAGCTGTACCTGTATTCCTGTGCAAATTGAACCCAGTAAAATCCCATTGAGGAAAAGGCTCTTGGCCCTTCTCCTTTGAAGATTGGCCACCTTTCTTTCCTAAGCAGATCATGTCCTGATAGACTTATTCTCATCCGTGGTGGCGGGGGGTGGGGGGTGGGGGTGGGGGTGGTGGGAGGGGGGTGGGGGGATCCTTTGGGCAGAGCCCCCCAACATCCAGAAAGGGACAGCTTCACTCAGACCCCAACTCAGACTCAACCACCCAGGGCTAGACTTCTTCTTCTGCTGAGCAGTGAGCCTGATGGTTTGAGTTGTTACAAGCCAAGGCTTTCTTATTTACTTCAGGGAAATAGCATTCACTGATTAGCACAAAGGCTGCACATTGCTGCAGGCACTCTTGCTACTCTGCTGCAAAGTGCAAAAAACCCAGTGAAGCACCAGAGTCCACTGAGGTATTTTATTTGCACATGTGTGTTACATCTCATGAAAAAGAATCCCAGGATTTTCCCTCCTGTCTGTTTTCACATTGCTTCTCTATGGCCCATGGTGCCTGGTGAGGTGGTCAGTACAATGTAACCAAACTGATAGGACAGGAGCATGTTACTCTGCCATTTTTCTATATCATTTTTGAGTTGCACATCAAACCTGGGGCTGATTACTCTACACTTGTTTAACCTGCCTGTGAGGTTCACAACAATTTTTCCAGTTCTGTGATGATCAATAATTTCAAAATTGCCGTTGTAAGTATGCTTCATCGTCCCAGAACCCAGATGATCACTTGTGAAACATGGCCTAAGAAGAACCTGGTGCCTTCCTATCTTTGGGGCAGGGTAGGGCGAGGCTCTGAAATGAGCAAGCAGAGGCTGTTAGTGGGCATTGAGGACAAATGTTCCCTCCATCATCTCTCTCGGGCCCTGAAACTCCCAGGCTGTGGTAGCTGCTGCTGCTAACAAATGAGTTGTTTATGCCGCCCCAACAGGAGCATCTGGGAACATTCCTGGAAGAGCTGCTTCAGAAGCAAGGGGAGATGCTAGGTGCCTGCCTAATTAGCTGGCTGCTCTCTCTGGTGCAGAGGCTATGTCCTCTTGTTCTGTTCTTTTGCCCAGAAGGGCCCAGTGGGACAGACCTGCAAATAGTTTAGAAATGTGGGCTGAGATACCTTCTGGAATCCAGGGCTCCAGCTGCGAATACTCCAACAAGGAGAGGCATTGCATCAGGGCAGAGGGAAGGAAAAACAACAGATGCAAGGGGATTCTGTACCGTGGCTTTGCCCATGCCCTCTGCCCAAAGCACAGTTGCAGGCCCACCTCCTCCATGAGGCGTTCCCCATCACTCTGAAGGAGAGCAATCAGCTCCCTCCTTGTTCTTGGGCAGTAGATTTCAGTAAAGGGCCAGGAGTCAGAATATCTGGGTCCTACTTTGTCAAATAACATGCTATGTGAATGTGGGCATGTCGGTTACCTCCTCTGGGAACCAGGCTTTCTTACCCTTTAAATGAGGAGACTGAAGCACTCAGGTTTCTGTCAGCTTTTCATTTGGATATGCTTCAGTTCCAATGGCTTTATATTATTTTTGGTCTTTTTCACTTGGCCCTTCTATTACCCTTGAGTTTAGGGCTGTGTGTGGCCCCCAGGGCTTCCACGTGGGCCAAAACACAGCTGGAACTCATACCATAAACATTTGCTTCATGAACACCATGGCTGGCACCTGGGGCTCCATTTGCAGGAGTGAGCCTGAGTTCCTAACAAGACTGAGCTTCTTGAAGTTAGGTACTGGAGTGTCTCCATTTCAGAACCCAGAATTAGCTGTAAAAGGACTTAGGGGGATTCTGGGGGTTGGGGGAAACTTCCCTTACAACATCAAGAAAGAAAAAAACTGGCTTTTCTTTGGCTACAGTTCCTTTCAAGATGCTAGGTTACCTCCAGCACCAATCACACACTCAGATCACGCTTCAGCAACCCAGTTGCTAAAGTCAGCCAATCAGCAACAGCCTCCAATGCCCAGGCTGCTAAAAGTTAGCCAACGAGCAACAGCATCACTGTAGTGACCACGCTGCTAAACCCCAGGGAGCACAGGTGTCTGGAATCAGGTTTCCACAGCTGAAGTTGAGCTGTTCCCTAAACCCTCCGGCCTCTGAGAGCCATGCGCTGGAACCCTTTGCGACTAGCTCTTGGTCCAGTGGGTGCCGCAAAAGATGGCTTTCCCTTGCTTTGCAAACAGTGCGGCCTCTGGTGTGAAATACCAAATGCTTTTCCTCGTGTGGCGGTAGAGAGGCAGCAACCCGAGGAGCTGCTAGCCCGGCAGAATGATGGCTCCATGAGGACAGGTACTTTGCTTGCTGTTACGTCCCATTTCCACACAGTCTTCCGCTTAGAGCAGGTGCCCAGGGAACAGCTTGATTTACACAATGTTATTTGGGCCCTTTGAGTTTTGCTGGGGCTGAGGAAACAGCCAGTAGAAAGAAGCACTCTCTTTCTGGGAGAGCAGCATGCACAGGACTCCAGGGAGCTGGGCCCATGTGAGGGGAGGCTCTGAGCGCTCAGGCAGTGGTAAGTGGACCCTCTGTTCCTGCCACCTAGAATGTTCCCCACTCATCTTGCCCATCTCTCCCCATCACACAAATCCTTCAGGGCCTTGTTGTGTCTGCACAGAAGAGGGCTAGGAGGGCATCCGGAAGACAAGCCAATCAAACAGGCTGGTTTGAAGGGACCTTGACATTGGTTGACAGAATCAGAATCCCCAAGTTATTCTGCTCTCTCAAACCCTGGGCTGATGCAACAGTATGAAATTGGAAATTAAAAAGGAGAATCACTTCACCTTTCTGGCCTCACATTTTCCCTTGTAAAGGTGACTGGTCCAAGAAACTGTATCTGTCTTCTCTCTGTTCCCAGAGATACAGATTTAACTGGTCTGTGGTTGGGCCTGTGAGATGATGTTTTTTGAAAGCTCCCCAACTGATTCAGCTGGGTGTGAGAACCAGTCAACCCCACCAGCTGGAGTTAAGTTGGTATCTGTGAGCATTTCCACCTCTGATGTTCTGTGACACCAGTAATCACCATTAGTGTTGTTGGCACAGGACAGAGGTGCAGTATGTGGGAAAGCAACTCAGGGGTTAATATTTTTAGTGGTAACAAGAGTCCTGGCTCCCATTTATTGAGCTCACATTATACGCTTAGTTCTTTGAACACATTCTCTTTTAATTAAATCAACAACCCTATGAGATCAATATTATGATAGCCATTTTAGAGATGAGGGAAGTGAAGCTCAGAGAGGTGATCTGACCTGCTCCAGGTCACAAAGCCAACCTACCAGTGGCTGAGCTGGGATTTGAACCTACCTCTGTTTGACTTCAAAGCCAGTACTTTTCCCAAACTGGTAACTTCAATATAAGTGGTCAGCTAAATAGTTGCTCGTATAATTGGTGGAATTCGGGGTTACTTTAGCATCTCACTGGGTAGGGGGAAGTCTCTCTTCTTTGCTTTGGCTACCCTAGAGCATTGGGTTCTGCTGTTTTACATTTGGTGGACATTGACAAGCTAGAGTGTTTTAGGAAGAGCGAGGCCAGCCAGGTAGCTAGAGGATCCCCTTTGTCACCTGGAGAACCGTGAAGGAGTCATGGGCCTTAGCTTCAGCAGCAGAGATGGGATAGGAGACCTGTCTTCAGCTGCATCATAGGCTGGTGTGTGCCAGAAGGGAGAGGAATTCTGAAGCAAAGAGTCTGGCAGTCTTGAGGACTGGCAGTTCAGCTCTCATCAGATGTGAGTAAGCAGTAACCTGGTTCAAAGTTAGTTTTAAAGATGAAGTTAATGCTCAGGAGCTGGCCCACTTTCTGTGTGCTCAGTGTGCATCTGAGACATTTGCTGTGGGTTGACACTGGCTCTCTTTCCCTGGGGGGTTGGGGGGGATGCTGCAGGGGATGCTCACTAAGGCCCATGTGAGTCCATCTGCTGCTCAATAACATCTCAAGGACACATTCTGTCCACGTGTGTTTGAAAGTAGTCAGCAAGCAAACGGAGGGTACAGCCTTCTGCCTCACTTGGCTCACATTTCATGTTTCCTTGGACAGTTTTTAACTAGAATCATAGTAGGCATCGGCCTTGAGTAGTAGGACGCAAATGTGCTAGGTGGGCACTTGGATCTCAAGTACTTGATGGAAAGCTCTGGTGGTTTCTTGTGAGCAAATGCAGAGCACCAGGTGGAGAGCTGGACACTGTGGGCATCAAAATAAGAACTGTGTTTAGTGTTTGTTCCCTGGAAGCTCATGGTCAAGTTGGGTGGGGTGGAGTTACATAACTGATTACAATAGGAGACTGACAAGGTGAGCATAAGGACAGTGATGTGGAACACAGGAGAGGAAGGAGTTCTGATTGAGGAAGGAGCTCCAAGCAAGCTCCGCAGAAGCCATGATGTTCTCCAAGTAAGACCTGTCTGGGATGAGACTTTCCAGTTGCTGGATAGATTAGAAGATGGGCCCATGGGAGAAAAAAAGACTATAGGAGAGGTGAGGGAGGTGTTTTTGGTTATAGGGGAAGGGAGTAATGTTTTCAGTAGAAGTCTGCTTCCATTGGTGCATCCATCCTGTACATGGACATGACCCTCACCACATTAGGCTACCTCATTCCCCTCACTGGTAATTGGTTTAGAGATGAGCATTTGGTGTGATTATGGTCAAGAAGATGTGAGAGGAACTATTGCAGGGGCTTCTGGGAAAAACTTCCATGTTGTCAGAAGAAGACACAGGAATGGAAGATCTTTTCTTCTTTTGGATGTTATTGTGTCCGGGTGTGATGCAGCCCTGGGGGCCACCATCTTGTTACCATAAAAGGAATGAGTCTGAGGGCAAAGCCCAGGCTAAAAACAGTGAAACCGGAAGGTGAAGAGAATCCACATCCTTGATGTCAATTGGCAGCTGCATTAGAGCACCAAGCTCTGGGTTTCTTATGTTAAATAATATATGAATGTTAAATAATATGTTAAATGATATATAACACTAAAGAGTGTTGGCATTTTGAGATGAGATTGTATGTTACGTGAAGCTGACAGCATTCTATAAAGGAAAGAAGGAGAGAAGACACTTTGATGGATGTCACACCTGGCACAAATCCAGGGTTTTCCCGAGTGTGGATGTCCCTCCTAAGAATGGACTTTTCTTGCCATTTCTAGCCAGCCATCTTCTTTTCTCTCTCAAGCCTTTCCGAATCCTGTGTCCAGATGGGGCTGTCAGTTGGGGAACTTTCTATTTTAGACATGTCCCTTTTTATTCTAAGACCAGCTGGAGTTGTCCAGGAGAATTACTAACTATCACTGTATGTATTATTAACTATCACTATATATTATGATTGTGAAATCACTATACATAATGTTATGTGTGTATCTGCTGCTGCTCACACTGAGGTCTTACTGCCCGGAATGACCCAAGTGAGAACCAGCACCTACAAGCAAAGTATCTGCCCTGAAGACTCTATTGAGATTCTGCGCTATTTTTTGAAACCATTTTTTGACTCTCCCATTGAGTAGCACACAGGCCTTAGTTGCTTGGGAAGTTAAGCACTTGTCTCTTCCAGTTCCCTCTCAGGTCTTCAGGAGTGAATTCTATGTGGAACAATGGCCTGTATTTAATTTCAGATGGCCCACCCAAAACATACTTTCACATGTAGTTTAAATTCATCAAGCCTTTTTTTTACATGCTTTAATTAAAACAAAGAACAAACTCATTTTATTTAGAGAGAAGTCAGATGCTCAGAATCCCATCTTGAGGAATCATTTTCTCCAATACAGCTCCTGGCCATCAGAAGAATCTCTCTGAGCCCTGACTAGGGTAGGATATTGACTCTCTGCTTTTCAATATTTCCACCATACTTA
Organism: Sturnira hondurensis; assembly: GCF_014824575.4. Taxonomy (NCBI): domain Eukaryota; kingdom Metazoa; phylum Chordata; class Mammalia; order Chiroptera; family Phyllostomidae; genus Sturnira; species Sturnira hondurensis. The sequence continues at coordinate 1,749,900 of NW_028081354.1, forward strand.
AGTTCAGCTGATAGGTTGGTTTTTGTTTTATTATCTAACTTTGACAGTTATTAATTACCATTAGCTAATGTTACAGGATGTTTGGAAAATTGAACAATTAAGTTAATTTTAATCTCTCTGTCTAATACGTCAGTGAATTAATTTCACCTGAGGTACGATCTTCCAGTGGTGTCCACGTACAGACATGTTTGTGTACTACAATCCTAGTACACATACATTTTTGTCTCCTGATTTTTTAATCTTATAAATTATAATATTCTGTCCATGCTGCCATCTTGTTTTATATGGTTGCGTGATAGGGTCGGCAAGTAGTGGAATAACTTAACTTTGTAAGGGGCACGATGGTAGTTCAGGGAACTATTATTCGTCTCCTCTTTTGTCTCATTGTTCATTTCTCCTCTGTGGACAAGGGCTGAGGAATGAATAAGCCAGTCTCCAGCTTCAGGGGCAAATCCTGACATGGCCAAGTCAATCATGGCGGCCCCATTTTCCTTGCCAGAGATTGGTTTAGGCACCCGCATGCTGTTCTGCAAAGGGGTGTGAGGGGATATATGCTGGGGAGCTTCTAGAAAAAACTCTCACTCTTGTAAAAAGAAGCAGCCAGGAAGAGATGTGCCTTTCTTCCACTGGGTACTGTTTTATCTGTACGTGATTCCTGTGAACGTAGCAGGAAACGTATCCCCACTGAACCAGCCTTTGTCTCCCATTGGTAAATGTGAAAGGCTCTTTTAGGGTGCAACGCTGTAATCTATTATTAGGAGATAGGCTCCATTATTAGGAGCCACTAATAGGCACTTGCAGTGTACAGGCCTGGGAGGGTTTCCCGAATGGTCAGATTTCTCACCTTAGCCAGTGTTCTCCCCAAACTCTGGGCACTTCCCAGGTTCTTGTGGTGCATGTCTTGCTCCTCACTGATGTGGAGGGATGGGGACTAAACCAGGTCAGCCAAGTTCTCTTTTCTGTTGCCCTGAGTGAGTCAGGGCACCAAGTGCCAGCAGAGATAGTCTGGTCACAGGGAACTAGCTGACAAGTGCGACTCAGAGCTGGGCAGGAGGAGGCCAAATCTTGGGCTCTTTAAAGATGCCCTAGAAAGGGTGTCATTCTTCAGGGTCAGGAGCCTGTAAGAAATAGTCCTCTCGAGTCTTGTTAGATGAGGGGTCCTTACTGGTGACAGAGGGCTGTCGATTTGGCATCCTGTGTTCCTTTAGTCACCTGAACCTTGGCCTATGCTCTGTTTAGACTCTGTCCACACCCTTAGGCTTTTGCAAGAATAAGGATTTAGATGAGAAAAACTCAGATTGAGATTCTGATTTTATTTCTATAGTTATTCCTGAGAGTGATTTTATTGTAGTTGGGGCATCATCTACATGTTCGTATTTTCAATTTCATAACTAGAGAATATAGTTATTTGTAATATCTTTGTCATAGATATTGGAGAATTAAGTAACATGTGAAATTGAGTGAAACAGTAGTGATTTATGGGCCACCTACTATATGTCAGGCTCTAGAAATAAAAGGATAAATAAGAATTCTCCTTGTCCTTAACAAGCTTACAACCTAGTGGAGAAAATGATTTGCAAAGTGTAGCTTATTATCACTACTACCTTGGATCCATACATTTGCATTTCAAGTAAGGGTTTTGTTAGCATAAGTTACATGAGCTTACCATTGCCACCAGCCATGTCAGGGCGAACAAGAACTCTGCAGGCTGGTAAGACCTCCAAGGGCTAGAACCTTATCTGCAAGGCTCTGTGGGCATTTCCTCCATAACATTTCTCATGACCAGTCTTTGGGCAGTTTGAGCTGAGGAATGTTGAGATCATGTTTCTTATTCCCAAAGTCTCCTATCAGGATTGACAAGAGCAGGAACTGTTGATGATGTAGGAATCTGGAACATCTGGAGAGAGCTCAGGCCCCTCTTCTTGGCCTGAGAGACTTCAGGGACATGTAGCACCAAATGGAAGCATCCTCTGGATGGGTTCTTGCTGTTAATCCTCTCCTTCCCTCCAGCTGGAAGGTAAGCTGTCAGCCTTAATGAAGGAGGTGTAAGGATTTAGGTGTTCAGCAAATCAATCTAGGTCACTTCAAATACTGAGTTGTTTCAAATATTTTTTAAAGCCTTTCAATGGACTCTTCCTTGGAGCAGATTATGTGAAACAGGTAACCGTGGAGTGCTCTTCATTGATGCTAGTTTGTAGGGGGTGCAGGATGTCCTGTCCATTCAACCCCATCCTCCCCATGGAGAGACCCTTAGGATCTTGATGGCAGCAACAGGGCTCTCCAGAACACAGCCTAAAGCCAATTAGATAAACTCTAGTTAGACCCTAGCTAGACTCTAGTGTAGATAGTGTCCCTGTGTATTCGCCACACCTGGGATGAACTGAGCTCTGTTGAGGTTCCTGACCCTAAGGAATCTCCCTGACCACCTCTTAGAGCTGGAATTCCATCTCTTGGGGGCTTTGGAAGTTTTTAATCTTTCCAGAATGCCCTATATAAATGTAGGCATTCTTGGGAAAGATACAATAAACCCATGACCCGTTCACAGTTCCATTCACTTACTCATTCACGTATTCAACTACTAGTTACCGAGCATCTACTTAGTGCAAGGTACAGTTCTATAGACTGGGGGTACAGCTCTGAACAAACACACAAAACCCACCAGCTCTTGGAGCCTATGTTCCAGTGAGGGGAGGACAGCTGACAGCAGGGCCTTAGAGGTTTGGGGTGTGGTGCTGGGGGCAGATTGCCTGGGATATGTTCCAGTTTTACTCTACTTTCCTTTGTACTAAAGTCCCTCCTTGGCCAGAGCTATATAATGTGCCCAGCTTGGCAGGGCATTTCTGCCAAATTTTGAATTACTTGGTTTGCACACTGTCCTCTTGAGGTCCTTGGGTTCTGGTGGTAATGCCTGAGGGGCCACCTTGAGGCAGAAAAAAAGCAAAGAGGTAAAAGGAAGTGAGGGGAGGGCCTAACTCAGTACTTCTCAGCCTTTGCTGCACATTATAACACCCTGGGAGTGTAAAATCCTAGATGCCCAGTTGTACCTCAGAGCTGTTAAATCAGATTCTCTGGTGGTGGGTCTTAGGCATCAGTAGTATGAGCTCCTTGGGTAAGTACAGTACATGGACCAAGTTTGAGAGCCGCCAAAGTAATTTACATAATAAATCTCTGTAAGGTTTTTCTTGCTGATGGGTTGCTGGGCTTAAGTACTTGAGGTCCTCTCATTTTTGAATGGTATCAGACTCACCTGGAGAATTTGGTGAACATGTACAGGCCAAACCTCTCTCTACATTCTCAGGCTCCCCGGAGATGCACCAAAGTTGGAGAACCACTGGGGCCAGAGCATGTCAGAGTGGGAGTGAGTGGAAGGATTGGGGACCAGGGGCAGCTCACAAATCCACGACTCCTCAGGCCCAGAGCCAGAAAGGAAAGCGAGTGTTTCTGTATAGGGCTTGTGACTTTGAAGCTCTGCATCCTATATCACTATGTTGGAACTTCACACCAAAATAAGTTGTTATTGCCCCCATTCTACAGATGAGGAAGCAGTCAGGGACAGGAAGGCCATACAGGATTCGAGCCCCAGATATGCTCGCCTCAGATCCTGGATGTGGGACAGTCATGGTTTTTATTCTGGGACCTAAACTCTGTTATAAGGAACCCCAGAGAGTTTTGTCTATGTCTTAACTTGGATGACATTCTCATTGTCTCATTAGAGTGGCTTTAAAAGTCCATGCTCAGAGACTTAGTCTGGTACTTACGAGAAAACAGTCCCAGATCATGGTCTCCTGTTCACTCTTGTTTTGTTCTGTTGAGGGGAATCTTGCAGGCCTTCCCTTTCTCTGGGAACCCTGAATTGTCCCAACTGTACATCTGATGAGCACAGTTTTTAGTGTCGCTATGCAGTTTGGTGGGATTATATCCACCTTCTTCAGACTGCACCCATCTCCCTTTCCCAGCACCTTTGCAGCTGCAAGAACCTCCCATTGACAACAAGGATCACATAATATTTGCCTTTGGTTTGGAATTTTATGTGATGGTTGCCTTTCACAACCATCTGTAAAAATCTAGACTAAAAAATGGGGTGAAAAGTGGGAGATTGTCCTCCTAAACCAATGCACTGTCTCCTGATTTACCATGGGCAGAATCAAAGTGTGTCTATTAGACTTTGAACACATATCTTCAGAGCCACATTTGTTGTGTGCAGCAAAGTATAGCCCCGTGTTGTGCCTGCCCCTCTAAGGATCTAAGAGAGAGATTCATTCCTAGCTCTTGACAAACATGAAATTGCTTTTAAAAAAATGCATGCAAAAGCAATTACGATTATGAATAGCTTTGGCAGCTACAATCCTACATGATTAATTTTGTAATTTAGTCAACCTCCTCTTCATTCATATTTGATGTGAAGCCTGTATAGTCAAGGGGAAGCTCAGCACAGTGCTTACAAAATTGTGTGTGAGGACTCAGAGGTGTGTGGTGCTTTGCCTGCCTTAAGGGTTATACTCTTCCCTCAATGACCTTGTTGGGCATTGAAATATGCTTTAACCTTGCCTTTGAGATGGTGACTGCTCTTTGGAAAGCCTTCTATAGGCCTGATAAGTAACCAGCAGGGTGTTATAAGGAAATGAGCATCATTTGGAACCTTCCACATATGCTCAAGGTGCTTTGAGTCTGTGATGGGTTGGTGGGAAAGGCCCCTCCAGCCCTCTCTGAGGAGGGAGTTTATTAGCTGCAATAACCTGTTTGTTCCAAGCTTTATAGTTTGCAAAGCATTTGGAATTTCCTGGTGTCATTTAAACTCATGAGATAATCCTTAAAGAAGTTGGGACATGGCTAGGACTAGACCCCTTTGACCACTGAGGAAAGAAAGTCTTAAAGAAGGCATATGACATTTTGCCTCTTCTGGCCTCCTTTCCACAATCACCCCTTCACTCCCTCACTACCGGAAGAGCTCCTTGGCTCCCCGTGTCCCCCAGGCACATGCCTGGGGACCAGGGGCAGCTCAAAGATCTACAACTCTGTGGGCACAGAGCCAGAAAGGAAAAGAAATATTGTGTATGGGTTTTGTGACTTTGAAGCCCTACCTCCTGTGCCACCGTATTGGAACTTCACACCCCATAAGTTGTTATTGCTCCCATTCTACAGGTGAGGAGACATTCACAGATAGGAAGGCTGCATGGGATTAGAACCCCAGATGGGCTCGCCTCCAGATCCTGGGTGTGGGACGAAGTGCTGCATTATACTCTGTGTTGCAAAAGGCCCTGGCATTTGTCTGCTGCTGACTGTGAATTTTAACTGTAGTCCCCCCAGTGTACTAAGGTGCTTAGGGTGCTTCTGTAAACTCCCAGGAGCTCAGCCTGTTATTTTGAGGGAAACAAAGCAGCCTGGTCCCACGTGAAAGGGATAGGATCACTCTGCATTCCTTTCTTCGGACGATGTCACATTGGCAAGTCTGGGTTGTCAGTGTTTGCAGCCGTGAGAAGCGAGTGCCAGCGGAAGTAAGTGTGGGATGGAACTGAAGGTGAGGGTCTGGTCGAATCACAAGGATTGAGTTGTACGGTGTCCGGTAGGCACGCGTGTCCCATGAGGGAGTAATTGTAGTTCTTTAAGAATGAAATAAAAAAGATGATTTCTTCTTTTAATTTCTGTGTGTAATTATTTGTTGCTAGGACATAAATACTTATTCAGTTGTTTGGACCCAACTATGTAATAAAAGGGACTGTTAAGTATTTCCTTTGGCTTAGGGACATCACAAAAAAACGCCAAAGCCCACCAAGGGCATTGTGAATCTAGAATGTTTGGAAGCCTCTGGTATAATTAAAAAGCCTAAAGGTGTTGCTCCTGTTTTTCTTCAGAGGACTCTGAAGTTTGAAAACTTTTAACCCCCGAGACTGGATGCTCCCAGAGGGATCTAACTGCTCAGATGAGACGCAGAGTAGACAGCTTTAGGTGGGGGTCTTCCCGGCCCTCCTGAGCCACGCGTGGTCGTGCATGGTGGGATCCACCCCAGAGTCTGCATGGGCTGGCCTAGAATGATAGGGAAGTTAGTGGCTCCAGAATGGGTGGACAGTCATTTAGATGTCTGTCACCTCAAGTGTTCCACAGTTGATCTGTCACTGGTGGAGAGCTCAGACCATCAGTCTCTGTTTAGTACTTTTCTTCTGTGTCCCTTCACACCCCTCCCCAAAGGAGAGAATGTGGGCAGCCTGGAGGAGCAGGCTGAAATCTGTGTCAGGGGTTTGCTGAGCCCCCAGTGACACATGGCCCAGCTTCCTCCTGCCCATTAGCATGGCCACAGCCAGCCTGGGCCTTGCTTCCTTCCTGGTTGGGTCCCACCCGGCAAGATGAGAGGGCTGGAGACAACAGATGCTGCCTGGTGGTAGAGAAAGGTATGAAAGGAGACGACTTTCCGTGAGGTGGACAGTACCCAGGGAATTCTGAAGTACCTGTCATCTCCACATTGCCATGGCAGCCTGTGAGTGTTGCCTGAGCCTCGCACCTTGGACAAAGCTGGTGGGACTCATTAGCACCTAGTTACTTGGGCCTCATGCTGGGCAGAACTAGAACCAATTATCTTTCATCGACTTCAAACTCTAAAACCAGGCATTTGAGGTTCAAATCCTGGCTTCGCCACGTACTGTTAGATAGGGAAGCTTATCTAATCTATCTAAGATTTGTTTTTTTTTTGTCTGTAAAATGGAAGTAATATTGAAACACCTAAGATTTTTGTGACAATTCATTGAAACACCTTATGTTAAGGACTAAGCATGGTGCCTGAAACAGAAGTCTTCAATATATAGTAGCAGTTTATCGTTTTCATCATCACCCTCATCTTACTGGAAACAACAAACCTGTGAAGTGGAATGAAGAGTTGTCACTGTCTCCATTTTGCAGAGAGGAAAACTGAGACTCAGAGAGGTTAAGTCTGACTTGCCCCACTATACACATGGGTACAATGGGCACCTCAAACCCAGGTGTGCTTCCTTCACCTGGCACTTTCTCTGTCCCACCCCATTGCCTCTCCTCCATCGGGCCCCCATCTCCTGCCCCTTCTGACTGAGGTTGCCACACCACATTCACCTTCTGCTCTTACATCCTGGATCCTGACACCAGCCAGGCACTGGAGGATGGGCCAGCCATTGAGCAGAGAACGAGGAACCCTCCTGGGCCCTGGAGTGTCTCCTTAGTGGACATATTCTTGCCATTTGTGTGCGTTTTGTGACCCCTGGCTCTCCTGGCACCATTGATGGTTTTGTCTCAGAGTCACTAGAGCCCACATTCTGAGGAGTCGGGCGTGGGGAATCTGTCCTGTGTGACCCCGTCATGACTTTGCATAGCAGCAACTGATGGATATTTTGAAGTGTGGGGAATACTTTTCCCCCTGAGTTTTCACAGGGCTATGATTCCAAATGCAAAGAGCTCCCTTTCTTGCACATGTCTGCCACTAAGCAGCATAGTCTGAGATTTGGTGATCCCTTCTCTGTATCCAACACTGTCCTCTGTCACCCCCCACCTTACCAGGAGGGAGTGTGGAATGTGCCAGGATTAGTCAGAGGTCAGTTTTGGGTCATCCTCTGTATCAGTTCATTTTGTTGTGTAATAACCTACTCCCAAACTTTGTGATTTCAATAATTTGTTATTTCTCACAATTCTTTGTGTTGGCTGGGGGGTGATTCCGGTCCCAGCTGTTTGGCTGAGACCGAATGGCCTGAAGTCGTCCCATTCGCAGGTCTTTGTCCTCAGCTGGAACAGGGCATTAATCATGCCTTTTTATTTTTTGTATTTTTGTTGCTTTAACATGTTGAAGCCTTGCATACGCTGGAGGGACTGCCTCTCCCTGGTTGGCCAGTTCCTAGAGAAAGTAAGTAACTCTCATGGGCAAACCAACCAACCCAGGTTTCTTTATGGAGTTCTTGCACTCTGAGTCACTATGCTCCTGCCCTGATCACCCCAGGGCAGGTTCCAGATGACTGGGGACAGTCCTTAGGCCCCACTTTCCCATTCCTACCCATGGAAACCGCAATAATGTCTCCTGACCAAGTGTTTCATTGGCACCCTCTGCCTTGTGGCCAACCCTGGTGCTTCCTGTGTGGCCCTCTCTGTGGGATGGTGTGTGTCCTTCTCTTGGGAAATGTAAGAAACTACCTTTGCAATGGCAACTGTCTCTCCATCTGTTGACTTTACCATACCTGAATCATAATAAAACTTACATTTTAAAACGGGCAGCTGCCGAGATGGCTGGATCTTTTTCTCATGTGGTTTCCCATCCTCCAGGAGGTTAGCCCAGGCTTGCTCCCATGGGATCTCAGTGTCCCCAGCAGCAAGACAGGGCAAACTTCAATGTGCAGGCACCTTCAGACTTCTGCCTGGATCACACTTGCTAATATCCTATCGGACAGAGCATGTCATAGGGTCAAGTTCAGATTCAAAGGGTGGAAAGAAATAGACTCCATCTCTTAAAGGGAGGAGCTGCAAAGTCCCATTGCAAGGGTTTGTGCATACAGGGCTGGCAAGAATTTGTTGCCATTAAAAAAAAAATCTACCATATGCTCTGCTCTCTGTCCCTATGGGGAAGTGGCTTTCTTTTTCTTAACTCTTTATAATGGGGTGTAAAGCTCTATCTTTCACAGGGCTGCTGAGAGGGTCAAACGCCCTAAATATAGAGTGACACGGACACGTAAGGGCCATCTGACATCCCTGCTCTGGGTGTCATATTTCAAGCTGAGAAGGATAGGGGTGTTTGGATCCTAAGGAATGATTTGCTATTATACAGCTTAGGTGGAAGGATCGTTTCCTTCGGCAGAATGACACAAGATGCCATTCCATTCTTCTTGTATAAAATACCTATTGTCTACAGTCTCAGTTGAGGTTCTTTATTTCTTCTATCAGGGGTGCAGCTCTGGGTCCTGGGAGAGAAAGCCTGGTTGACCAGGCTGGGGTCAGATGTGCACCTGCGGTCCAGCCGTGCCAATCAGAGGGGCCAGGCCGTGAGTGCAGAACGCTGTTTTGTGTCTGCCTTGACTCTAATCCTTGAAGCCAACTGGGCGCACTAATCTTCGACACCCCGTGGATCACAAAAGCAAGTTACGAACACCCACCCACCAAGATTCTCACCCCAGACTTGTTTTCCCAACTTGTTTTCCACTTCCCTCTGGGCCCAGTTTAGATCCTGACTCTCAGATCTATTGCATTGCTCTTCTGTCTTGGACTCTCCCATTTGGTGTTTTTCATCTTTTCTGAAATGGTAAGTCCCTGTGCCTCAGCTCTTCCAGAAGAAGGCCTTTTGCTTAGACATACCTTCCAATCTAGAGCAACAACCAACAGTGGGTTTAGTTGAGATTTAGTTCTTTGGGGTTGGCTTGAGGCTTGGGTTGCAGTAGCCATCCTGGCTGACTCCCGAAGACTCAACTTGTAGCCTTGGTTCACCCACTTCACTACAAGATGTGGGAGTTAGACAATTTATGTGTCTGTCTCTCTGTCTAGACCATAACCCCCCCAAGGGCACGGTGTTTCTAGTTGTTATTTGTGATTTTCTCTGTACAGGACTAAGGGAACTGAGTGGGGTATAGAATCAAGGTAGAATAGATTTGGGCTGAATCTTTGCAATGATGTGTGTTGTTCTGTGGCTGCCAGCATCCCAAACTCTTTCTCATTTGGAGGGAATCCTCCCTGGTGATAGGTGTAGCCCTGCCTCCCTAGTCAAAGCAGTAAGAGGACCAGACATTCTCTTTGCTCTCTCCGTGGCCTCTCAGTCATAGGTGACCTAGGCTTGGCCAACTAGATGCTCCCACCTTGAACTTTGAAATTTGAGGGAATCTCACAATAACAATAGTAACAGGAGAAATAATTTATACAGGAGGACTGGACAAGCTGAGAGCTTCGCAGAGGTCACAGCTGGTTTCCAGGACAAGCTTCGCAGAGGAAGTGATGCAGTCGCCTGACCTGGGCTATGTTTCTGCCAGCCGGCCCCCCTGGTTCCGCCTACTTTTTGAACTTGGGTCTCCATTTTTGTTATCAATGCAAAGAACTGTGCAATATTTCATTAGTAAGTTCCTCCCTTTGCCTTGGTAAATCAGAATAAATTTTGTGTTTTTGTTTTGCAACTGAAAAGCTGACTCTATAGCCCACCAGTAACAGCAGTGGCTTCCGTTTGCTCAGTTGCACCAGGTGCCAGGACGGGCAGGAAGCGTTTGTGTGGATGATGTTTAACCCTCACGGCCACCGGGGGGGGGGGGGGGGGGTTTGGNACTGGGGGGGGGGGGGTTCTTGTTCTGTAAATTGGTCTCAGGCTTTTACGAATAATGCGGCTGTAAACATTCTTGTTACATCTTTCTAGTGTTTATGCATACACATTTCTGTCTGGGAAGGAAATTACTAGGTCATAAAGCATAGATATGTTTGTCTTCATTAAGGAGCTCTTCCAAATTTATATTCCCCACGAGCACTTGCTTGAGATTCTGGTTTCAATATGTGACTGGAACTTGGCCAACATTTGATATTGTGTTTTTTTAGTATTGGCCCTTCTGGCAGGTTTTTAGTGATGTCTCATTATAGCTTTTATTATTATTATTATTGATTTTTGTGAGAGAGAGAGGGGGAAAAATATTGATTTCTTGTTCCACTTACTTATGCTTTCATTGGCTGATTCTGGTATGTGCCCTGATCTGGGATTGAACCCACAACCTTGTGATCTCATTACGGCGTGGTATCTTCATCATGCCCAATGAGACTGAGGTCATTTTTAAAAGAATTTAAAATATTTATTTATTTATTTAAAAAAAGATTTTATGTATTTATTTTTAGACAAAGGGGAAGGGAAATTATTAACTAAAGGAGAAAGAAAGGGAGGGAAACATCAATGTGTGGTTGCCTCTTGTGCACCCCCTACTGGGGACCTGGCCAGCAACCTAGGCATATGCCCTGACTGGGAATAGAACCAGTGACCTTTTGGTTCACAGGCCGGCACTCAGTCCACTAAGCCACACCAGCCAGGGCCAGGATTTTTAATTTTTACAAATACTGAGCAGACAGTGCAGAGAGTTTCTGTATACCACTTCTGCCCCTGACACACACACACACACACACACACACACACACACACACACACACACACAGTGTTTCCTCTGTTATTAACATTTTGCATTATAGGGTGATATATTTGTTGCACCTAATGTACTAATATTAATACGTTATTATTAACTAACGTCCACAGTTTACACTAAGTTTCACTCTTTGTGTGGTATAATTCTGTGAGTTTTGGCGAATGTACAGTGTCACGAGTCTGCCATTAGAGCACAGGTGGCAAGCACAAGGTCCACAGGCTGAATGCAGCCCGCCACCTCATTTTATCTTGTTTCTACCTCGTTTCTACCTTGTTTCTACCCAGCAGCAGCAGCACCGAGCTCTCGCTTAACTGTTAAGGAGTAGCTACATTTATACAGTTCTACAATCACATTCACCTCTTTGAAGGCAACCGCAAGGCTGATGTGGCCCCCGGTGACAATGAGTTTGATACCCCTGCAGAGTGTCATTTAGAATAGTTTCATTGCCTGTCAACACAAGAAACATCTAAACCTGCAAGAATTTTTTAGCTTATTTCAGCCAAACTGATGACAATTGCCAGGAAGCAAAATCTCAATGGTTTGAGAAAATGCTCTGGATATTGCCAGTTTTACCACATATTTTATGCATCAGAAGCGAAGGGGAAGATGTCAGGGGGTTACAAGAGATCCGCTGGTGATAGATTCAGGAGGCTGGACAAAGCAAAACAGGGAAATCTCTGGGATTGCATAAAAAGTAAAAGGAATAGACACACACTTCTTTTCCACAGGTAGGTATAGGGCAGTTAACAGTTAACAAGTAACATGATGATGATGATAATAATAATAATAAAGGGAATCTGTGGTCTTATGCACTGGTGGGACACGGTGCCCTGAGGGGTTTAGTAAGAGGGATTACTCAGACAGTTCAAGGGTGTGTTATCAGGTATGTTATCTCAGATGCAAAAAACCCAAACAGACACACCTGGCTGATGTGGCTCAGTTGGTTGGGCCATTGTCCTGCAAACGGAAAGGTCACAGGTTTGANTTTTCCACAGGTAGGTATAGGGCAGTTAACAGTTAACAAGTAACATGATGATGATGATAATAATAATAATAAAGGGAATCTGTGGTCTTATGCACTGGTGGGACATGGTGCCCTGAGGGGTTTAGTAAGAGGGATTACTCAGACAGTTCAAGGGTGTGTTATCAGGTATGTTATCTCAGATGCAAAAAATCCAAACAGACACACCTGGCTGATGTGGCTCAGTTGGTTGGGCCATTGTCCTGCAAACGGAAAGGTCACAGGTTTGATTCCTGATTGGGACACATGCCTGGCTGCTCTTTCTGTGATGATGGCAGTGTTGTTCTGTGTGTGCACTGTCCAGGACAGAACCTGTGAGCTATGTGTGCCGGTTGTGCACTTGACGTGATGGCCAATGCAACTGAGAAGATACATTGTTAATTTTATTTGCTTTTAATTAATTTAAACTTAGTCACATGCAACTTGTAGCCACTATAAGGACAGTACAATTATAAAGGTTCATTTTTTTTTTTCTTTAGATCTACAATCCATTTGGACTTGATTTTGTGTGTAGACGTAGGGGACGGGTAGCTATCCAGTTTGCATGGAAACCATTTATTTGAAACACTGCATTTTATCCACATCTTTATATCTGTTAGTTGGTTTTTTGACTTGATTATTTCTCATGATCTATGTGTATTTATCCTTGTACCAATATCATAATATCTTTTTTAAAAATATTTTTTAATTTATTTATCTTTAGAGGGGAAAGGAAGGAGAGAGGGAGAGAAATAGCAATGTATGGTTGCCTCTCGAGTGCCCCCTGTGGGGAATTGCATCCCCTGCCGGGAACTGGCCCGCAACCCAGGCATGTGCCCTGACTGGGAATCAAACCGCGATCCTCTGGTTCACAGGCCCATGCTCAATCCACTGAGCTACACCAGCCAGGGCCCAATATCATAATATCTTAAGTATTGAAACTCAATAATAAATAAGCCTGGTCGTCTGGTAGATTTAATACTCTTACCTTTTTTTCTGTCTTTAGGAATGTTTTAGTTTTTCTTTTATTTTTTAAGATTTTGTTTTTTAATTTTTAGAGAAAGGGAGAGAGAAAGAGAGGGAGAGAAACATCAATGTGTAGTTGCCTCTTGCACGCCTTGCACTGGGGACCTGGCCCACAACCTAGGCATTTGCCCTGACTGGAAATCGAACTGGCTGTCCTTTGGTTTGCAGATCCGTGCTCAATCTGAGCCACACCAGCCAGGGGAATGTTTCTTAATCCTTTGCATTTCCATATAAATTTTATGATTAGCTTTTCAATTTCCCTATATAAATCCTCTTATTCAATTTTAAAATTGAAATTGTATTAAATTTGTAGATCAAATTTTAAAAAAGTGACATACTGATAATGTTCAGTGGTGTAACTCTCCATTTATTTAAATCTTCAGTTTCTATCAATAATGTTTTATAATTTTTAGTGCAGTGGACTTCCATATTTTTCAGTAATTCCTAGGTATCGGATACTTTTTATGCTATTTTAAGTGATATCTTTAAAAATATTCTCTCAATATTAGTTTCTGGTAAATATAATTCAATTTTGTATATTGATCTTGTGTTCATAGCCTTGCTTAATTCACTTATTAATTATAATAATATAAATTCATTTGGATTACCTATGCATAAAAACATATAATTTGTGGATAAAGACATTGCTTTTTCTTTTATTCTATTTCTTCCTTCTCTTTATTTATTTTATTCTTTATTGCATTGTCAAGAGTCTTCAGTAAATGTTGAATAGGATTGGTGAGGGACAAGCAGGCACTCTTATGTCATGTTCATTCTCAGAGGGAAAACTTTCGTCATCTTTGTTCCAGGTTATCAATACATCTTAACTTACTGGTTTTCTAACATTAAGTCACCCTTGCATTCCTGGAGTATTCAGATTGTGTTGAAGTCTTCCTTATTCTTAATATTACCACTGGATTAGTTTGCTTAAATTTTGATTGTGATTTTGACATCTCTATTAATGATCAGGATTGGTCTGTCATTTTTCTGTATTATATTTTTGTCAGTTCTGCAATTAAAATGGTGCTCGTCTCATACAACTAGTTGGTAAGAATTTCTTCATTTTCTATTTTTATACTAGTTTTATAATATTTAGCATTATTTTTTTCTTAAATACTTGGTTCTCAAGTGAAGGTAGTTTTGCCCCTCCATGGAACCTTTAGCCATCAATGTCTCCAGAACTGCTAAAAGTTCCTTGGCGGGGCCAAAATACCCTCACTTGAGGACCACTGATTTAACATGTGTGAAGTAGAGGTTACATTTCATTTATTTCCTCATATTCTGTTCCATTGATTTAATTTCTTCCCTTACAATCCTTGTATTTCTAATTTATTTTTCTTTCCTTGTTGTACTGGTTTGAACCTCTAGTATAAGGTTGAGTAGAAATGATAATAGCAGGGGGAACTTTCAGCATTTCATTGTAAGTATAATTTGTATAGTAGTTTTATTGAGAAAAATCTGTTACCTGATTCAGAAAGTTACTTTATGTTCTTGATTTATTAGGACTTTACAAAAATTATTGATTGTTGATATTTTTATCAAATACATTTTTGTACCTATGTAGATGATGTACATTTCTCCTATGTTAATATTGCATTACAAAATAACATTACATTAATTAATCTTTCTAATGTTAAATCAGCTTTGCATTTTTAGAATAAACCTAATAATGTAGGCCTTGGATTATGTTTTTTTTCCAGGGAGCTTTTACTTTTGCTTTTGGAAGCCATCAAGGGCATTATCAATTCAGGATGAACTTCAGCCAGTGTTAGGCACTGAGACGATGGGAAGTTGATTTGCAGTGCTTTCCAGGGCTACTCTACTTTCCATTGATTCTTCCTTCGAAGGAGCTATTCATGTTTCCAGGTCCACATGGCAGGGAGTGTAACCAGGGCTCCTACTCCATGGGGGTCCCTGAACCTTAACTTTGGTGCACTTGCCTCATGAAAATGTCTGGGGCACTATAAAGACACTCAGCCTCTCAGCCCTCTCTTCCAGAATCAGCAGATTGCCCCTGGGGAAAGTAGCCCTGAACACTCAGTTTCTGCTTTATATTTTCTTCCAGTCATGACCTGGTCATTTTCCCCTGCCTTATCCATCCCCCCAGGGCTTCAGTTTCTTCATAAAAATAACAATAGTTATTATTCTTGTTATCATCATTGTTTTGTTCAGCCTTTGTAGCTGTTCTCACTGGGAGGGTTGATCTGAATTACCAAATAAGTCATTACTAGAAGTTTGTATTTCTCAATTAGAAAAATATTTATCAAGTATAGAAAGATGAAATGTGTATATTAAAATAGAACAATACATGGATGGTACCACCTTGGTAAAGAAATGAGCCCTGGCTGGTGTAGCTCAGTGGATTGAGCATGGGAGTATTGAGGTTCAATTCCCAGTCAGGGCACATGCCTGGGTTGCAGGCCAATTCCCNTCCAGGGAGCTTTTACTTTTGCTTTTGGAAGCCATCAAGGGCATTATCAATTAGGATGAACTTCAGCCAGTGTTAGGCACTGAGACGATGGGAAGTTGATTTGCAGTGCTTTCCAGGGCTACTCTACTTTCCATTGATTCTTCCTTCGAAGGAGCTATTCATGTTTAAATAAAACCTTTAAAAAATGTTTAGAAACATTCATCATGTCACAATAAAAAAAAAAGAAATGAAACACTACCAGTATCAGTGTCTCAGAAACCCTCTGTGCTCCACCCCAATCACATTCTTTTCTTCCTCTGTCATGACCAAACCCTACCTTCATTTTTGTGTTAACTTTTGCTTTCCTTCAATGTTAGCACCTATGTATGCATCCCAGTTTTAATACTTCGTGTTGCCTGTTTGAACTTTATATAAACGGAATCTTATTAAATGTATTCTTTTGCTTAATGTTATGTTTTTGAAATTTATTTGAGATTATGATTTTCTCTGCTCTGTAGTTTTCCATTGATACATGGTGTATTTTTTCATTTTACTGTTGGTAAACATTTGCACATTTTCAGGTTTTGAGCTATTGTAAGTAATATTATAATGAAAGTTCCACACACTTGGTGCACAGGCAGGGTTATAGGATATACATAGCTTCAACTTTGCCTGAAAATACCAGTCATTTTTTAAAATTATATTTTATTGATTGTGCTATTACAGTTGTCCTGATTTTCCCCCTTGCCCCTCTCCACCAGCGCCCCCCCCACTCCCTCAGGCAATTCCCACACCACTGTTCATGTCCATGGCTTATGCATGTAAGTTCTTTGGCTCCTCCATTTCCTATACTGTACTTTACATCCCCATGGCTGTTCTGTAACTACCTATTCGTACTTCTTAATCCCCTCACCTCTTCGCCCATTCCCCCATATCCCCTTCCCATCTGGCAACTATCAAAATGCTCTCCATATCCATGATTCTGTCTCTGTTCTTCTTGTTTGCTTAGTTTGTTATTTAGATTCAATTGTTGATAGATAGATATTTTTGCCATTTTATTATTCATAGTTTTGATCTTCCTCTTTTTCTTAAATAAGTCCCTTTAACATTTCATATAATAATGGCTTGGTAATGATGAACTCTTTTAATTTTTTTTTGTCTGGGAAGCTCTTTATCTGCCCTTCCATTCTAAATGATAGGTTTTCTGGGTAGAGCGATCTTGGCTGTAGGTCCCTGCTTTTCATGACTTTGAGTATTTCTTACCAATTCCTTCTAGCCTGCAAAGTTTCTTTTGAGAAATCAGCTGACAGCCTTATGGAAACTCCCTTGTAGGTAACTAACTTCTTTTCCCTTGTTGCTTTTAAGGATCTCTCTTTTATCTTTAACCTTTGGCATTTTAACTATGATGTGTCTTGGAGTGGGCCTCTTTGCGTCCATCTTGTTAGGGACTCTCTGTGCTTCCTGGACTTACATGTCTATTTCCTTCACCAATTTAGGGAAATTTTCTTTTGTCATGGTTTCACAGAGATTTCTAATTTCTTGCTCTTTCTCTTCTCCTTCTGGCACTCCTATGAATCGAATGTTGGACTTCTTAAAATTGTCCCACAGCTGCTTACATTATCCTCATTTTTTTTGGATTCTTTTTTCTTCTTGTTCTGATTGGTTGTTTATTTCTTTTTTATTTTATTTTTAATTTTTTTATTTAATTATTTTTCAAGTACAGTTTTCTGTCTATTACTCCCATCCCATCCCACCCCCCATCCTCCCCCCTCCCTCCCATTTCCACCCTTCTCAATTGTTGTCCATGTATCCTTTATATAGGTTCCTCTAAATCCCTCCCTTATTTCCCCTGAAATTCCCTCCCCTCTCCCCTCTGGTCGCTGTCAGCCTGTTCTCTATTTCAGTGTCTTTGGTTATATTTTGCTTGCTTGTTTGCTTTGTTGTTTAGCTTCCTGTTAGAGGTGAGATCATATGGTATTTGTCCTTCAACACCTGGCTTATTTCACTCAGCATAATGCTTTCCAGTTCCATCCATGTTGTTGCAAAAGGTAGGAGCTCCTTCTTTCTTTCTGC